>NC_139915.1:23737279-24337279 GCF_963514095.1 Eutrigla gurnardus | reverse complement strand
AGTAAGCCTTACTACCTAACTCGCCAATACTAGCGATGCACTGGAAATCTCTTCAATTTCAACAGGGCTTTGTTGTTGAAACTCAGAGGTCCAAGAAGTGTCTCTTATTCTACACTGGAGTGTAGTCTGCAGAATTAGATAGCGGGCCCAAACAAATCAAAAGTCATTAGCGCAGGACTTGCGTGCAAACGAGAGGCATAGGGCCCTAGTTTCGTGGCGCAGCGCAGGGCGGCGCAGGGTGGCGGAGCCAGCGTAATGCAAGTTTCGACCCGCGCAGCCTTGCGCGCGATCAGTTTGGCAGTTTGGTGGATCGCCTGCACCAAGATGGGTGTGGCGGCGCAGCAGGGGGAGGCGTCACAGATTCAGCTTGGCGTAGCGGAAGTTTCGTGGCAAAAAGCCTCGCCGAGACTGCGCTGAAAGCCCGCCAGCTACAACCTGGTCTACTCTCGGCGCAAGGCGCAAGGCGTAAATAAAGTCCATTCATTCAATGCGAATCACAGCTGGCGGAGTGAAAGTTTGGCTGACGGCGCGCAGTGTGCACACGTCACCGAGACCTCACAGGCAGGTTTCCACAGTTCCAGGCACATTTAAATGCAATCCATAATCACAACAAACACTATTTAATGCAACTGATTGAATCAACACGTGAATTTATATCTTTATAGATTGTCCCGTCACGTCTGACGTCAGATCAAAGGCGGATGGCACGCGTAACGGAAACTCAGCCTTTCGGACCATAACATCTCCCTCTCTCTCTCCTGTTTTTTATAATATCGGCATTGTTATTATTATGATATGCACGCACAGCGCGTGATGTGCGTGGTGGGAGCGGCGGCGCTGCTTCTGTCATCGGGCTGTCAAGTGACGGATCTTGCACTGAACCTCCCCTAACGCATTAAAGGAGAGGAGAGGAGCTCATTTGATTGGTGAAGATCTGAATCGGCTGTATTAATCCCAGTCCACGCCTCGTCTCCTCTGCATAGCCATATTTATTGATTTGCACTTCGTACAACTATTGATTTTTAATCAGTTTAAGCTTTACCTTAATTCTCAGCTGATACAAAATGCATGTTTTCATTTTGCCACAATTTGAATGGTGAGTCCGAGGCTGGATCAATCATCCATGTATCCATCCATTTATCCATCAACTACCTCTTATCCTGTATTCAATGAGGCTGGAGCTGATCCCAGCTGATATTGGGCGAAGGCGGGGTACTCCCTGGACAGGGAGTCCATCGCAGGGCCAACATGTAGAGACAGACAACCATTCACACTCACATTCACACCGATGGGCAATTTAGAGTCATCAATAAACCTATCCCCATCCTGCATGTCTTTGGACTGTGGGAGGAAGCCGGAGAACCCGGAGAGAAGCCACGCTTACACAAGGAGAACATGCAAACTCCACTCAGCTGGCAATAAAGTGATTCGAGACTTAAATAAACAGCAATGCTAGAAGTGAAAAAAGTGGTTTTGAGATAAGACGCCATATTTAATGCTGTTGTGACCTTTCTGACTTTGAAGGACAACTCTGTTGGACTGAAGGATACGGAGAGTATTATCTGCTCATTACTGAGCTGTATTAAGCTCCAAGAGTTGACCCTTTCCCTTGGCCAAAGAAGAGGTTGATGCATCTATTCTAGTATGCCAACATTATTAACATTATGTTTCATCTATGTTTTAAAGCTCAAAGCAAATCAAATGTAAAGCTGCTACGATGAAATTGCATTTTGCGTTGAGTTCTTTGGCCCCCACAGATAAATGCACCAGAATCCTGTTGAAAAATCATAACATTTTACCACTGCAGGCTTTGGCAGTATGCCCCATGCAGTCCTGGTTCTGGTTCTTCTGTGCCCCCCTTCCCACCAGTGGGGCCAGCGATATGGCCTGGGTATCCAGCAGAGTGGTGTCGGTGTTGGCTCTGGCAAAGCAGCACAGCCAGACATCCGACCCCTTTCCACTGATAACAAGCATTTGGAATAACTAAATTCAAACAGCCAGTCTTCTGTCTGGTCTCATTTACTTCTGTAGGTCACTGAGTGTTTCTCAACCAGTGGAAAGTTCCTCACAGTAAAAAAAGGCTGATACTGAATGGAAGTCTTTGAGCTGTGTTGCTGAAGCGCACAGCAAAGCTTGTGTTACTGATCCTGTTTGACTGAGGACTCAGGAATTCAGACTCAGGATTTATCACTTTTTGATACTGAGCAGAATTTCCGAGTGATATGTCTCATACATAAATTATAATTAGGATAATAAAACAACAACAAAACAGTTTCTCACAGCTTAATGTATTCCCACTGAGCCACTTCATTGATGGTTCAATTAGACGTTATCTATGTATCTGCGATTCTGGAAGAGAAACAAGCCTATTGCTTTTACTCATCATGATCACAATAGTGCTGATGTTCCCTCCCCACAACACAGCAGTAAGCAGACTGAACAGACCGCTGCAGGTCCATCAAAGTGCGACACATTTTTCATTTATAACAGACAGGGAATCAGAGAACCCAGTTACACAATGTCTTCTGCTGCCCCCACTTCACTATCTGCGTGCCTTTCATCCCATCGTCTCAGAGAGGGACAGCAGATTCTCTTTCTTCTGCTCCTCGGCCTCTCTGTTTGATCTCTGTAATTCAGCTAATGAGGCTGGGCCGCTGGCAGGCAGCTGGCACACACACTAAAGGCAGCAGCACCGAGATGTGCCCCTAGATCTCAGTTAGCCGCATAGCGCCACCCCATCTGACTCAGCAGCCAACTCCGAAACATCCAGGGCCCCGTTGAACAAGGTGGAAGAATCACACTTAATTACCTGCCGCTGGAAAATCAGCAGAATTTAGAAATGATGGAATCTAGGTCAGCTTGATCTCGGCAGCAAAACTACAGAGGAGCTGAGAGTTGAACTTGTCAAAGTGATGCCAGACAATTCATTTCTCTGATTAATTTTTTTACATGTTTAGAGTACACAGTGATTAATCTTCATCTTAACGAAATACAGAGGGCAATTTGTTCCACATGATGGAGGAGTGCTCAAATGCTCTCCTGGAAAAAATGATTACATTGAAATTTTCAATGTGCAGTCAATCGTACCATCGGTCACGCCCCTGTTGAATAAATAGGTGGTGTCCCCATCAATTCAACTTTGGCACATGCCAGCAGCAACCAACATTCTCTGAAAAAAAAAATTATAATAATTATATATATATATAAATATAAAATTTGTAGTGTGGAATATGAAATGTGCCAGACAGATTTGTCTCTGGAGTGCTCTGGAGGGCTTGGGAACATCTGACTCAGCGGTCTTTGAGGCAAATGCAAACCTCTCAAAAATGCAAAACTTTGATTTCTTCCAGATTAGTGAGACTCAAGCTGAGCTGTGGATGCAGAAACACAAGTAGCTGGCGGCCATCCTGCTTCTGTCTTCTAAGCATCTGATTTTAACGGGACCCTGATGCTGAATCCCCTTATTGTTGCTTTTGAGAAAAAGGATATTCCTTGCTGATGTTCCCAAAGATGCTTTTCCCCCCAACTCGTTTTGTCACCAAGACTTTGATGTAGATGGTATCTAAATCCAGAAATCACTTTTCGGCTGATAGTGTCAGATGGAGGCACGTATGAAATCCGCTCAGTGTGCACCTATGTCTTGAACAGTATTCAAAGATATCTTGTTGGCACTTTGTCGGCATAGTTGATGTTGGCAGTCTCCGCACAGTGGCCTCCTTACAAAATAACTGCAATGGCATCGCTTGCAGCATTGATAATAAACAGAGTATCCGTGACTGGGTAGGGGATGACATGCTCATTGTTGCTATTAATGTCATGTCTATTTGCTGTGGTAGCCATCTGACTTGAGGTTCGTTCACTCAAAGTGAAAGCTCCCAGCCTCTTTGGAGTGAGGGTATAGTAACCATGCCTGCTCTGTGCCCTGCTCGAATGCCATGTCCCAGAGCCAGGCGCAGATGGCATGAAAGAAACCCTGAACTTGAGAGAAAAAAACCTAAGGCATCCACCTGGGGCCTCACAGGGTGGCATCGTGGTGGAACAAACTCAATGTTCATGCCACCAGGATCCAGCTCTGCCATAACTCGGGGCTTTTTTTTTTAGTTCTCGATTTGAAAGTGCTCCCTGCTTTTGCTTTCTCTGCTGCAAATATTTAGACCACAGGAAATAATGAACACGATGGCCGTGAGTCAGCATATGTCAAATACCATAATTTAAAGGCTTACAGAGGATTTGAAATATGCGTCAATATAGCATTTGCAGGTGTGGCGAACCAGTATAACCAGTCCTCAATGTGCTCGCATTAATTCATCAAAATGTACAAAAAAGTTGGCAAAAAAAAAGTTTTAATGAATGGAGTCATTCATTTGTTTAATCAGACTTGACACGGTGGTCTTTATTTACATATTTATTCAACTGAGAAAACATTATGTCAGAGCCCTCAGCACAAATGTCATCAAAAGTGGCAATTTGAAATTCCAATGCTCTGCATTAGAGACATCACCAAAGGGAGTTAAATAGGAGAGAAACGAGTAGATAATCTGGCAGAGCATTTACTCAGCTTCTCGCTGCAAGTCTCAGGTGACATATCAATCTTGTTAGGTGGAGTCTTCTCTCAGGTGTTAGATTGTGTAAATTTTCCCCGAGGTAAAGAACAGACAGAAAACATGGAGTGTCTACATAGTTTCAATTCCATTCATTGTTTCCGTTTACTAAATGAGAAGTGAGAAGTATGTGTGCCAGTAGGACGTTGCAGCTCTACAAAAATAGCTTGGATATAAAGACCAGGCCTGGTTTACAGCATGACTGGGCCAAAAGTCTTTGTGTGCTGTCACTCTGATATATGTATTGTCGTGCCCTTGCAACTTATCAAAGTTGTTTACAATTGACATTTTAATTGACTATCAAAGGTCCCTTCATAGACTTAATCTCAAAATGACAAATAAAGGTGCTTTTTTTAATCATACCAGATGATTCTATGTTGTAGTAATGACCATAAAGTATTGATTTTGTTTAGCTGTTGCCTGTAAACAAAATGCTGTTATCTGGAGTCTTACATCCAAACCATCATGCCGAAACAAATTTAAAACCTATTTAAAGTGCGGCCATGAGTATCGTCACAATGACACAGTGCTGATTGCTCTGGAGAACTATGGGAAAGAAGATAGTTCTGCTCCTATATCCAATGCTAGTGCACAGAGATGCCCCCAGCTGTTGGTAGCATCGAATCTCCTGCGCTATGGCTATGGGTCCTTTCAGAGAGGTAACCCAGCCAACCCCAATGGTATAGGTCTGGGCCCCCCTCCAAGAGGGAGCTGCAGCTCTATTATTCAATAAAATCAATTTTATTGGTTTCACTTGGGAAGGGTTTATTGCGAGGTTGTATGCATTGGATTATACAAGTATACCATATATATTATTATAAGTACACTTTAAAAACTGGTAACCCTGTCTAGGTTGTCCTTTGCCCAAACAAATGGCTTTTCCATCAGCCTCAGCTGTACTTTGTATTGAGCACTTTAACATCCAAATAAGATGGAGGACACAGCAAACTTTACTTTTCCTTAACAGCAGCATGTTAGCATTTTAATTGTAAGCAGGCTACTGATGTTAGCAGTTGGCTGTTGTGGCATTCATTACAACCTCACATCGCTTCTAACATAGTTGCAGACTCTTCTGCGTGTTTCTTTCAGTGCTGTTTTGAAGTCATTTTTTATTCTTTGTGAGTTGGGTCATGTTGTGCACTTTGTATTGTACAAGAGATCTTGTCATTGTACCCTCACATCCGTGCCCCTGCTAAAATGTCTTTCATTATTTCTGAACATTTATCATTTTCATTGGTGACAGTATTTTTAATGCATATTATGAAATGTAATTGCATTAAACAATGGATTTTTTTGGTAGCAGCAGAAGAGGGTGTGAAGACGTGAAGACCTAACCATACATGGCTCCACAATAATGAGCAGACCATCAGTGGGTATGGTGTGAAAGTGCTGAGCGGTGAAAGTGAAGGTGAGCCCCACAGGACTCATTTGAGAGGAACGTGGTGCTGAGAGCCGCTCAGAAGCCACACACAAAAAAAAAAAATCACAATTGCAAGTAATTACAGCTTGAAAACTGTGGGCAAAGGGGCTCTTTATCTGCCTATTTGCTCAGCACTCCACTGTGCCACTAATTGCCACTCTCCTACTTATGCGTATCACTTTCTGCGCCAGTTGCCATATAGTGTTGAGACGTGCACAAAGCATACCTTCACTACACTCCACTGCTTTGAAAATGTAACAGCTTTGAGAGTGAAAAGCTTTGTTTTGTTTGCCTACAACGGATGCTAATGGGTTCCTATATCTGTCTTATTTTTACTAGGGGCATGTGCATGTGCAGTGTAGTATACCTACCTGCAACATTCTAGATAGACATTACATAGGTTTGTCTTGAAATCAGCCCACTTGCTTTGTTTTGTGTACATTGGGCATACAGCAGTGTGTGCTTACGCAGCCGTGGCAACAGCTTTGATTCCCACCTCAAACATTCTTGCTAAAAATGTCCACCCATGCATCCCCACAATGCACTTTAGACAAAGCCCTCCACCACACGTCCAGAGTCCATATATAGTGTGTGTTGTCTGGATATGTCAGTCGGCCAAATTACCTCGCAAATTATCTAGCTATTCAATTTGTGCTTAAGGGGTCTTTCACCTCCTCATGTTCATCTGTCATTTAATTCCTAATTTAGCTTTCACCAGCTAACTGTTGCTATGGGGCTCACCAACAATCACATACACAATCACACAAACTGATGTGATTTTTTCTTCTTCTTTGTATCTGACTTAACATTTTCTTGCATGTAAAATACCTAGATCAAATCCACACAGATATTTGTCTGATGAGTGTTGATTGCGAGCTCATGAGGGAGATACAGTATATTTGTATTAAGTTATGCATACTAGTGTTGTCATAATACCAAATTGTGACTTTTATACAATACCCTGCCTAAATATCTTAATACATACTGAAACAATACCATGGCAATAACCTATTTAATCAGGAAAAGTAATGGAATAATACACTCTAAAAAAAATACACTGGCTCAACTTAAAAAAATTGTTGTAACAATTTGCATTTATCTTTTTAAGTAATTCCAACTAAGCCATTATTGAGTATTTCCCATAAGACTTTTATAGCTGGACTAACTCAATTAGTTTAGTACAACCAACATGATTTGTTTTGTCCTCTACAAGCTTAATTATGTTGAACCAACTAAATTTTTATATCAAAGTTTTAGTGTTAATAAGTGGTCAAATTACTCCATTTAAGTTGCTATAACTCCTTTATTTTACTTTCGTTCTACTCAGAAAAGTCCATGCAAATTGTTACCTCAATTTTATTCAGTATAAGTTACTTATTTCACTTAAGTCAGAATAAATTAGACATGGCAATTCCAGTTTTACTGTCAAAATGTATTTATTGTAACCAACTTCAATATCAATAACAATTTTATTGCAATCAACCAGCAATATCAGTACTACTTGAGTATACTTGAAATGTAAACAGTGTGATGAACTTGCACATTTTACAAACCATTTTCATCTTTGTGTGATTATATGATACATCTGTGACAGAATAAAGTGTATCTAGCAAAACTTTACAAATGTACAGATGCAATGTATAAAACGTAGGTAGGTAGCAGTAGTCTTGTAGTAATAACTTGCTGTCTATGTTTTTCAATGTTTAAATGTTTCCGAACCGTTGTTCGGAAATGTTGCTTTCCTAACCGGATGTTGCGACCAGTTCTCCCGTTTCTGAAAAACAAGAAGAAAAAAATACAGTTAGAATCAACTCGTACCAGAAATGGTTATGTGATCAAAATAAATAGCTTATTACTAACCTACAGAAAAAAATGAAAGAGATCACTGCCAGATCATCAGTTTCTCTAGTTTTATTTGCAAAAATTATTAACTGTTCAAAATATAGTCTATATAAAAAAGATTAATATTCTTTGTAATATTCAATCTGACCGGCACCTGACACATTTACACCGATAATGTGTCATCATTCGTGGCCGTAATAAACACTATTACTGCTTTGTACATGCTGTGGAAGTCCCGGACACACCGGCAAACTAAACAGCGTCCTTTCTGAGTTCATACCGTTACCTGGAGGGAATGTTCCCATTCATTGTCTATGTAAGAAGCCGTGCAATGCCGTCGCAGCGCGAGATGTTCGAGAGACGGGGCGCAAGTTCCCGAAGGCGCGGTTACGGTTAGCGCTTCCCTGTTCATTTATCATTATTAACGTTAGCGGCTAACAGCTAGCGCTTCCCTATTCATTTATCATTATTAGCGTTAGCGGCTAACGGCTAGTGCCTTTCCACAACATATTCCTCACCAATGTCAGCTCATATATGTGTCTGCAAACATGAGGGCTGAAGATTCATGCCTGCAGCAGTTCTGGGACCGCAAGTTTAGGCACCTTATAGCCGACTCCAATGCAATTCTAACGTTAAAAGTTAAGTTACTTTGAAGACATTAGCTAGCTAGCTAAAAGCTAGGACAAAGCACGCTGTGGACATTTCAATTTTAGTGTCGTGTAAGTGGACTGAGCGCTGATAGTTACTTGCTGTTGCACATAAAGTTAAAAAAGTAAAAAAAAAATGTACTCACCAAGTACAATTAATCCAACCCTGATGTTCACTGCTTGTGGTCTCTCCCTTGCTGTTGCTGGTGCAGTCTGTCAGCATAAAATGGCTGCTGGTCACATTCTCTGCTTCAATACATGCACGTGTGATAGAAAGCTGCACTTACTTAATATTATAATATAGTATTAAGTTTCATTAACTTAATACTTTTCCTTGTTAAGTGAAGCCAGAAATGGTTATCCAAAATCAATATATTTCTGAGTTAAGACAACTTTCTTCATTTTTAATTTTGATCAATTTCTTGAAATAAGTTATCAACTTAATAAAACAATGGACATGTAACAAATTGTATTTTTTATGCTGAAAAAGCTCATGTTTTTAAGTGATACTAACTAACTCCTGAATCCTTTTTTGGGGACAGAACTCGGAACATATTTTTGTATTCAATAAATATTATAATCTAATAATAAGTAGTATATGCAATCTGATGCTTTATTTTTGATACTGTAGGTAACTTTATATTTGCAACCGGATGTGAAATTGAACAGCATTTAATGCTGAAGACTTGTTGGCTAAAACGCTGCCCCTGCCAGCACACAAGTAATGGATTAGACAGAGTGGTGCTGCAGCATGGGAGACAGCGAGACGCATCAGAAACAAAAACCCACAAAATGATAATACATTCTTCAAAGTTAAAACTCACCCGTTACTGCAGGATCCCAATTCTTGAGCAGAGCACTGCACATGCACACTACCCAGCAATAGCACATCAATGCAACTCCTCATTGGAAATAGCCTATGGCCCCTCCTTCTCTGTTGTTATCCGAGGCTCAAAACACTGTAGTAATAAAATGGGGTACCATTTTTAACGGCAGGTTATTGTATCTTTCTAATATTGGTTTACCATGCACCACAAATGCCCACACTGTGTGTTTACAGAGCCAAACTGAATTCTAGGTACAGCTTTTGTGAAGTTGATGGGAATGAGCGGTCCTCGAGAGAGCTGCTTGCACCAATACTGGAGCCCAATCAATGTTTTGAACTTTTGATTTATAGAAAGTTGGCACTGCTTTACATTTCCTGTCTGACAAAGTATTGTAGCTACAGCATATGAAGGCTCATTTGATTTTTATCACACTATATTCCTAATGAAATTAGTTTCATCCTTCAGCATGACATAATGCTATCAGGATACTGTCACAAACCTATGGCACTAGGTGGTTCCCAGTTTTATATAAGTGGCTGCCGTGTACTATAGTGCAAAGTTTGAAAGATGTATTCAAGCCCATTTAATGCAGTTACTTGATAAACTGTGCAGCATACATCATATACTATTGATGTACTTTTTTATCACCCCCATTGGTATCTGACTTATTGGTTTTCTTATTCATCAGATTATTTTCCTCTTCTGTCTTGCTTTGTCATCATTTTCCCTGTGTCTAATGTTACCCTGACCCATTTGCTCCCTTCACAGCAAAATCCAATATTTGCAGATACGGTTCCTGCCTCAGCCTCTGTAAATATGTTTTCAAAATCCCATTGATGTGTTTTTTTTCTCTCTCTGTGCAAATGGAAGGCTTGTAATTAGATTGATTATTTTAATACATCAAGACAGAATTAAACCCTCATGCAAAAAAAACTAAAATTTAAAAATCCTGAGCTATAGTAAAGAGTTTCCTGTTTCTGTGTCACGGTTGCAGACCTGAGACACTATTTTTTATCGAATACAGACTTAACATTAGGCATGCAGCAGTGTTGAATGCCTAATGCGCATGCCCTTGGTCTCCGTTCCTCTTCTGATCTGAGGCGTTGGTGACATACATCCATCTGTCGCTTGATGGGAGAAAATGTAAATCTTGGAGCCTTTGCATATCATGTCTAATTGGCTTCAGTCTTCAAACTCTGCCTTTTAGATTAATCTTTATCAGATGGATAGTCTAGCCCTCTCCTTTAATAATACTCTATCAGATCCCAAATGGACAGTGTGATTACACCACACACCTCTGAAAATTTGCATTTAATCATGAAGTGCTGTCCAAATTTCATCCCCCATATCCCAATGCATGCATTGTATATGATCTATATGCATTCAGTCAACATGAAGCTCAAGATAAGTCAATTGTATCAAAGATTAATTTATATTACGTTGGTTACCCACAGGAACATTTGAGCAAACTGTAAATTATTATGATGGAATTTGTGGTTGCACTGTAAGATCTGCAGCCATATGTGTTATTTGGGTAAAGAGAGGTGCAGAGCTGTTAACTGATCATCACCTGGTCATAAGTTCGATCAGGTGGCGGAGGATGCTGATGGACACTACCGGCAGAGGTGGGTAGAGTAGCCAAAAATTGTACTCAAGTAAGAGTACTGTTACTTTAGAATAATATGACTCAAGTAAAAGTAAAAAGTATTGTCACCCTGTGTTACTTGAGTAAGAGTAAAGAGTAATGGGTGAAAAAACTACTCAAGTACAGAGTAACTGCCGAGTAACCTCCTTTATTAATCAGGTCAAATAATGTCAAATAATGCACGGAGAATTCCCTTAGACAACTGAAACAGTTTATAATAAACAATAATAAATAAATAACTCCACTTGTTTCGGGAGACACAAATGGCAACGCATAATGTAGCTGGCTTTTTTTTTTGCCTGGAGTGTGAACATTTCTTTTATGTGGGGCCAGGGGTGTTGTGCCTCCTCCTCTTCGGCTTCTTCGGAATTGCATGCCGTCTCCATCGTTTTGTTTCTGCGCTCTTTTCCGCCTGTTTGCCGCGGGGAATGTGTGTGCGGTCATGTGATGGCTTAGGCTCTGCCTGATTGGTGAAACGGAGTTAGACGTCGCTAGTGGATTTGATTGGTGAGATGCAGTCATGTGATAGTCACAGAGCCTCTGGGAAGTCCCGACCTTAAATCATTGCTCTGGTCCCCACATAAACAAAACAGACCATGCAGCAGACGGATCGATAAAAAAAAAAAAGTAGCGAGCAGAATCAGCCCAATGTAACGGAGTAAAAGTACCGCTCCTTCTTCACAAATGTACTTAAGTAAAAGTAAAAAGTATGCTGCTTTGAAACTACTCATAGAAGTACAATTTTTTCCAAAAAGTTACTCAAGTAAATGTAACGGAGTAAATGTAGTGCGTTACTATCCACCTCTGACTACCGGTAAACCTAAATGTGTAGTGAGGGTGAACTGGGATCTTCTGTGGGGGCTCCTGTCCATGATATGTTCAACTCTAACCTCTAGAAGAAGTTTGTGTGCATTCTGGGGGTGGCTGCGGACATGGAATCCCAATGGGCCAAGTTCAAAACCCTCATTATAGAAGTGGTTCCTAGGAGTTGTGAGCAGAAGTTATCGTGTTGGAAACAAAAGAACCCGCTGATGGTCGTCAGAGGTGACAGAGGTCATCAAGCTGAAGGAGTCTGGGTCTGGGGTCCCCACGTCTTTACGATATTCAGAGCATTCATATTGCTGCAAACAACTATTTGCTATACAATATTAAATCATTATCCAAGCTTTTCCTTGCTTTATTTACATCGCCCAGCTGTGCCTTTAAGTGCATACATAGCTCACGGTCGCTGCTCTGCACTGTGTTGATACTGTTACCACTGATAACGCCATCCCGACCAGTGGCGTTGTCATTGAAGTGTAGTGCCCACCCTCCGGTTTCTCCTCAGGTAAAGCATTGTTAGCTCTGTCAGCACTGTTGCCATTGTTTACACTGTTAGCACTGTTAGCTGCGAGCCACTGGCTCATTTGCCACCATGTTGAGAGCCATGTGGAGGCAATAGATATGCTGTACATTCCAATCAGAAAAAAAACATGGAACTGTCATTTTGAAAGCAGTGACGTCTTGTCAGCAAAAAAAAAGGTTTGTTTTAACCTCTTAGGCTAATGTGTAATTGTAAAGTATCTGAACTGAGAAACTTAATTCCTTAGCGTGCCTGTAAATATTATGAGCATCCATTAAAACACAGGCAAGGGCCGACCTCGGTCTCTTCCTAATTTATTGTTTAAGATTTTGGAATTTGAGAATAATCAAATGGTAATTCTAATGTCAGTTATAACATTTTAGTTATTTCAGCTTGTAGTCCTTAGACCGGGCTGGGTACATACTGTTCTTATTCTGAGGTCTCCTGCAGGGAGTTCCCCATCTCCTTATCACTTTCACAGTGCTCAAGCAGGGAGAGCTGGGAAATCTAATATTCTGCTTCATGGTTATGGAACAGACTGGGCCACTGCTCATGGTTTAGCAGTCTTTAATTGCATCAGGGAAAACCATGCAATGTACATTTTGCTCCCTAACTTCAACTTATCGAGCGTAATGTATATATTAGTGTAGGCAGGTGGGCGAGCCAGTGCAGCTACAGCTGTCAGCATTACTGCAAGGTGTGAGAGATTGGAGCAGGGGATCCCCACAGGTATAGACATCTTATGTACAGGGTTGCATGTTTTATTGCATAGCCTCTCCACCGATACCTGAGTTTGCTTTGGTCCACAGTGCATAACATGCAGTGGTTTTATACACAAGAAAGTGTTTGCAACAGCTAAATAATAAGTGGAATCATACGCGACCTTGTGAATTGTGATAGAAATAAATCACTCAGTGTTAAGGCAACCATGGGTTGAGAGCTTGTGGGTTGTGAGCCTGTGCATCTTTAACTATGTTTTTCAGCATATCCCATTGGCCAAGGGCTGTGCTCTTTGACAAAATGAACAGTATAAGGCTGAACTAATGTGCACCCACACATCTTCAAACAGAATAATGGCCCTTAAGAGGTTACAGGCTGGATCCATTTATGTGGCTCAAGTGTTGCTTTGAATTTATCTATAACCTCTACTTGGTGGTATTCACCTGGATCGAGCGCACATTTAGAGAGATGAGGGGACGCAATCATTGAATTGTGATTTTTAGATAAAAGAGGGTTTGGTGTTAAAGAGGTTCCGCAGAGGCAGACTGAGGGCCACGGTTTTTATTTTTTAGACTTTTCCTTTACTTGTGTTATGAAGTGTGCACAAATGGATTAAAGCTGCATTGCTGAGCGCCTGGTACTCACCCAATGAAACAACAGTCACATTAAGATGGCAGAGGCAGGTGGGACATACCAAGTAGAGACTGTCCTTCCAAGAGAACAACAGCATCACTTGTTGCAGCAAGCGCCCCAAAATATCAAGCTTACATGTGTGACAAAGCCATCTTGCAGCTGTAGTAACTATGATGGCAGCAAAAGAGGATGACTTTATATTTCTCATCTCTTTCGTGTAGCGGCCATTGTTTAAAGTCTGAAAAATAACTTTAAGACATGAAAACGAAGATGGACATGAGAGACGACTTGGTTGCATTTCATATGCAGATATCTGTTTATAGAGATTACAGAGATGCTAATGGCTAGACTGCAGGAGTTGTCAGTGCTTTGCAGACAGAAAATGCTTGAGCCAGCAATAAAACTTACTTATTGCTGAGAGGTGACAGTCCTAACCTCTGAGTCACTGGGTGCACTGAGTCACCCATTTATGACAGTTCTACGGTAGTGGCATCTTATTTGGTGGTATGTTTTCCCCAGTGTCCCACAATTTTTGTTAAATGAAGCAATATGTAGTGTTTCTCTGACTACAAATTTTCCTTGGAGTTTTAAATGACACTGGTAAGAGATAATTTATAAAAATGATCTGATCTTTAATTAATTCACTAAATGAGGTTGGAGATGGCATTAAATAGGATTGTGTATGATCTTGTTTCCACTGAAGTAGTTTGGCGCTATCATATTTTTCTGCCACATAATAATTGAGACGATATAGGAATATGCAGCTTCTTTTTCCAAGTAGGTTTAGTATTCACCATAAGATGAAAAAAAAATTAAATGCTGTCTGCGTACATACAAATGAGGGCCTCTTCAATCAAATTGTTTCTCTCAGACTTCATGTGACCAGAAGTAGACTTTGGGTGTTGGGGCTGCGAGGTATAGACATGGTTGGAAGTATAAATATGAAACAGGGTACTGTTTAAAAATAGCAAGCATACTCATTAAAATGTCACTGAATGCTGTATATCAAATCATTGTGTTCGGGTGCTACTGTGTGGACTGGCTATATTGTTATGTGTATGATTGCATTTTAATTTAGTGCTCGGATTTTAAAATGGAACACAGTACCATGCGACGAAGGACATTTTTCAAATGTATACATACATATGCATACATAGTGATTCCTATCAAGCCAATAGAGAAGGCTTATTGAAGATGTAAAAATTGCATATCTGAAATGTCTTAGAATAACAAGCTATGAAACAGAAAAAAGTGTGATTTAGATATGTTGTTCACATAGCAAGAGAACAGGCTATTGCCAGTCCTGCTATTTCTTCCTGCCTGTGTGTGCATGCATTCTAATGTTTGACATGTACTAGCACCATGCCATTGGACAAATAATCAGATAAGAGCAGATATGCTGTATGTAGTTTTATATTCCAATTTGGCAAATCCCATTCCTATCCTATCTGGAGATTGTGCTGCTTTATCAGACAATTCTGTATTGCATCCCATCAACAAATAGGTTATAGTTTATGGAATTGATGTGAGGTTTGAGCATGTCGGCACCAAGATGCAATGAAGTTTGGTTTATGTGTCCTACTAAAGTATCACGATAACTGTTGATCACTAATAGGTGTTTCCATGCATGTGCACATTTGTGTGTAAGCTAACATGCCAATTGTATATTTGTGAACACTTGCATTGGTTTAAAGATGACCCAGATCTACAGCAGGGAGCTGAAGTATTCATTGTTATTGTCATATGGTCTACACTGAGGAAGCAGAGGCAAATAAGGTGACTAATAAGGGCTTTTCACTCAAGCTAGTACTTCCCGACTGATAAGTGAAGGCATTAGGCCCTATTCAGATCTTCTCTAAGAGTGATCAGCCATTTGGAAAAAGCACTGTGTTTAGATGGGCCCTATTCTAGCACTGTGACAATCCTATTAAGAGAGTATGTGTGCTGTTAGTGTGATGCAAACTCACTACAAGTAGTCTGGCTGCTCTCCAGGCATGACTCAAGGTGACGGCAGCAACACAAAGGCACAAAGTTACTGTCCAGATCAATACGGGCATATTGGAGGCATAGGGCACATAGCCACTCGTTTAATGTGCTACTCTGTAATGAAACTAAATAGAGGGAATAGCTACAGGAGGAGACGCCAGACCCAACAGTGTATCATGTTTGTGTGCTGCTCAGTCAAGAACAAAAGAGGCAGATCACAATCGCGTCTGTTCCCATCCTTTAGCCAGACATGAGATCCCCAGTGGACATAATCACTTCCCAGATATGTCATGAGAGAAGGGCCCAGTAGGCAACAATAATACACTGAAACGCACACGACGGTGCACACAAACTCTGTAGAACTGCAGAATAGAGATGGCAAGGGCAGATACACTTGTATGCCGCGCGTTGAGAGGCGACAGTGACAGAATAGACAGTACTTTAAATTACAGGGAGCTTTGATGCATTTCCTGTGCCGTGTGAGTGTCTGCATAGAAAAACCCCAGAAGCCACAACGGAGAGAGAGAAAGAGTGCAGGGTCAAGAATGGTATCGCAGGTCAATGCTTGCGTCATGAAAAGAATTATAGTTCATATCTCTGGAGCCACGCTCGTGTTCCCCTTTTGTATTCAGTTCTTGTTCCCATTCTTTTATCTTTTAATGCAACCATTCGTCTCATTGTCTAACACTGGCAGAAAAAAAAATAAGACAGCGTCCCATTTCCTCGCTAGAGTGAATAAATCATAGATTCTACTCGGAATCCTTCACCACGCCTTTGTCTAATCCATTCTTAATCCATGTGTGTTTAGTCAGTGATCAGAAAGTCTGTATCTTTTTGTCCTTAAGTGAAACAAATATACAAGTTTAACAACATTATCACAGCAATCTAAAGAAGTCTCACTTTATTAAGAGGTTATGGAGTTCATAGTGTGACTTTGACAAAGTGCAGGCCTTTTCTCAGCAGCACATGATTGATATATTGGTACGTTACCGTGAACTTGACTGCAGTGCTTGAAGTGGGCTAGTTCTCGCCGGCATGTAACTCTTTGCCGTACCGTAACTTTTCACTTCTCACCAACTGGCAGTGCTCTGCTCCGCCCTCTCCATCTGACGTTCTCTGGGCGCAACGTTGCAGCATCAGCGTTTCTGTGCCGCGCCTCATAAGCCATATGAACATAAAAACAATGTTGAGAGAAACGCGTGACATGGCACAGCGGATGGTTGAGAGCGAGGGTGCTGTCATTTATTCGTGAATAAATATAATAAATGAAACATTATTTAAAAGGGTTCCAAATCTGTTCTTTTGATTTATAGAATATCATTTTATGGGGCCAACATTTCTAGAAGAGTTAAGACAAAAACGTTGGCTGTGATATGTGTTCATAATAAAAAATCTATCTTGACAATAATAGGTCAAATGATTTAAATTGGATTTTAAGTGAAAAACCTCCACATTTCATTCAAATAAATCTAAACCAAATGTATCCTAGTATCTTTTATTCACTGTAGAAACAATGCCAAAATATGTTTCTTTATTCTGCTGCATAATATTAACAAGCATCCTGAGCAGAGAAATAACAGAGAAAAGCACTTTAAGTATTGATGCTATGGGTGAATATACAAACACACCACCTAACCCTATGATCTTTCAGTTGGAATTTTACTGTATTAGGCCTACTTAAGGGTTAGCATTGGGGGCTAGGGTTAGAGATCACAGCTGACAAATTACGATAAATAGTAATAAGAAGGAAGAGATCGCTGATTATGGCCCATACTCATATGAATAAGGGGAGTACTGTCACTTATTATTTTTCACTTCGAGCACTTCTTGACTACCAGCGCAGAATGAGAGACACAGTAAAGGGCATGTCAGTAGCAATCTGATTACGATGAGATTTTGGTGTGGCTTTGCACTTAAATGACCTGCCTACTCAGGCCAGGTCGAAAGCTCAATGGTCAAAACATGTCTAATGTCATCAGTTCTTTGTCCGTGACATGTTGGGTGTCAGGCCTTCCTCACATAGAAAAACACACACATCCTTCATTCTTTCTACACGTGCTAGTGAATGAATGAATGGTCACTATTTCGTCCCTCCATACAGAGAAACGTCCCTACAATGTATCACCAACCTCTTTTTTCCTATTTCTATTTCCCAATCCTACTACATGACTTTCTCCAAGGACCAGAGAGGATGACTGTGTTATCTCTCCCATTCAATATCATTTACCCTCCACAGCCTATTAAAGGACCATGTGCAGTATTTTGCCAGCTTTACATAGATAATACATCACAGTGAACATCATTCTCAAATCGAAGTCCAATTTTTATCGAAGCTGTATGAGCAATGCCCTGGTGCTGTAACACTGCTCCCTCTTCATGTTCCAGTCAGAGGATTGAATATAAATGAGTATAAACCAGTAGTGGGAAATAACAGTGTACAAGCCATGTACTTAAATATGTACTTCAGTAACTAGTTCAGAAAATACGCTGTTTTGCTCAAAACATATAATCAGAAAATCCGATGCATTTGTGGCATCACGAGGGTCGTGCTTTAGACAGCACTTGATTAAGAATGAATTTCTCTTTACGCCAAACAACGCCACCCTGGGGGTTTCACCCAGGGACCCTTTTTTTTCTCTTAGACTATTATTACTAACCAACGAAAGGCACTCAGGTTCGTTTCACAATGGAGGCAGAGACAGCATTTCGGGGTACAAAGAAAACATGTTTTATTAAGTACTGTTCGAAAATCTAAAAAACCACCAATATCAATAAGTTACTCACTCAGGGGGAAAAGAAGGGGAAACCAATCAGGGCTGAGGCTTACTGGGCGGATGAGTCCAAAACAAAGGGGATCCCAGGAACACCACACGTGCAGTAAATGAAAGTGAAACAAAACCCAAAATAAAAGTGCAAACACAAGAGGGACACCAATCCACCACCCTAGGCTCAGCACCTGAATGGGGGGAATCAGAGGACAACAAGTGAGAAACAAAAGAAATTAAATGCAACTAATCACAAAACACACAAGAAATCAAGGAACTAAATACACAAAATATCTAATAACACAATAGCAAATCAAATAGAAGTAACAGAGTCTACCTAATCACAAATTAAATTTACCTGCAACCAAAATAACTGTAAAGCCAACATAAAAGTCAGAATTACCGGTTGCAGTGAAAGCAATGGTTACAACAGAAACAAAGAAATGCCATAAAGAGCAACTAATCATACATAAAATAAAATAAACTTTCCCACTGTTCTCACACACTCTCTCACCCACACACACACACACACGTTAAGATGCGGCAGGTCCGAAAACAGCAACACGACCTGGACAAAGAAGCTAGCACTTAGCCAGCTGTAGTGAGCAGCCAGGAGCCAGACAGACTAATCACAGTCTGTAGGCAAGCAGTGGAACGCAAAGCAGCAAAGCCAAGCCACGCCAAGCAGCAGCAATGCGAAGCAACAGTCAAACCAGAGTACAGCAAGGCAAAGCCAAGCGAAGTAAAGCAAAGCCAAGCGAAGTAAAGCAAAGCAGCAATGATGTCCTGCAGACGGGTTAGCGGGTGCTGCTACACAGGTATCTTAACCCTACAATAGAAACAGATATTAGCAACTTACTGATGGCTGGAGGAGGAAGCTACAATCACTGTGCTACATACCGGTCAGACGATCCCGATCGGCACGGCGCAGAGCAAAGCGCTCGGCTACCTGAGGGCGACCAGCAGCGGACAGCGAGCAGCACACAGCGAACGGTGAGCAGCCAGCTGCATGCAGCCAGCAGCACACCCAAGCGAGCCTCTGAAATAAAATAACCAGCATGAACAACTGGATGGACAGCATAACAACAGACTGCAGTCGCCGCCGCCAGCCTACCTGCCACCAGATGAAACCGGAAGTGGAGGGCGTCAGGAAGTGACGTGACCCAGGATCCGTCAAGCAAGAGGACAGCCAGGTGCCTTCTGCCTGCCTTTTATAAGGTGCTCTCTCACAGCCATTGGCTGGGAAGAGCCACACAACTTCATACTGCTACAATCTTCCCCCACCAATTGAGTCGTCGTCCCGACGATGAACTAACCAGCAACAAACCAAAAAAAACAACTAACTCCAAGGCCTAAATAAAGCGGCAACCGCGTTAGACACCGGGCCGGGAAGATTTACAACTCTGTGTGCCATCCTGCCTGCGGACCGTGGGAGACGATGGGCATTGGGATGCTGACCTGCTGTGGACCTAGTTGTCCGTCGTGCAGCCACTTCCTCAACAGGGAGAGGCGGCCCAATCTCCACGGGAGCAGGACCCACTGATAAGGGTGGCACAGAGGGAGCTGGGTCGGACGGTGGAAGCAGCAACCGGGGTGTGGTTTGAGTCACAGCAGCAGCTTGGTGGGGAGTGGCCAGAGGGCGCTCTGGCCTCAGGAGCAACAAATCGCCATCGCATGGCAGCTCATCCTCTGACTGAGGCTGCTCAGCAGGAGGAGGAGAGACGGCGTTACTACCTGGGGGGTCGACCCCCACCACAGCCTTCAGCAGAGTACGATGGACTTGCCTGGCTCTGGTTGGATCATCCCTAGGGGCAATGGTGTAGACTGGCCCCCCTTCCTTTGGTGCCCTCAAGACACGATACACAACCGAGGCCCACTGGTCCTGGATCTTATGACGCCCCCGTACACTAAGATCTTGCAACCAAACCAACTGGCCCTCCTTTAAGGGAACATCACGGACATATTGGTCATGGTTCTGCTTACGGCGTTCTGCAGCAGCCTTCAACCTGTCCCGAGCTCCCTCGAAAGCCATCTGCAGGCGAGTTTGATGCTCCTGGAGCCACTCGTGGACGCTGCCACCAACAGGATCTTGGACACGCCCTAACAGAAAATCGACTGGGAGTCTAGGCTCTTGGCCAAACATCAACAAAAAAGGAGACTCACCGGTGGCTTGATGTGGGGTAGTGTTATAGGCATACAGGACTTGAGGCAGACAGGAACTCCAGTCGTGCTTTCGTGACACCGGCAGTGTACGCAACAGGTTGTGAAGCGTTCTGTTGAAACGCTCACATTGCCCATTCCCGGACGGATGGTATGGAGTGGTACGAGACTTCTTGATGCCATATAAAACACAAAGCTGCTGAATGAGGGAGCTCTCAAAGCTCCGTCCCTGGTCTGAATGTATCCGGGCTGGGACACCGAATTTTGAGAACAACTCAACAACCAAGGTTCGAGCTACGGTGGTGGCACGTTGATCCCGAGTAGGGACAGCCAACGTGTACTTACTAAAGACGTCAGTCATGACCAGGACGTCTTCCATGCCATTACGGCTGGGCTCCAAAAGGGTGAAATCAATGGCGAGGATCTCGTTAGGCCGAGAAGCCAACAAGTGCCCCATGAAGGTACGAGCAGTTGGTTGACTCCCCTTGGCAACCTGGCACCTCTCACATGCCTGGCACCAGTGTGCCACCTCAGCTGACATACCTGGCCAGTAACACCGCTGCCGTAGGAGCTCTAAGGTCCTCTCAACCCCCTGATGGCCATGCCCCTGGTGAACTTCCGTCAGCACATCTGCTTTTAAAGCAGCAGGTAGCAACAACTGCAACACCACTTCCGCCCCATCTGGCCGGAAAACCTGCCGATACAAAACACTATTCTGCTCCACCAACCGATCCCACTGTCGAAGCAACACCAAGGCTGAGTGAGACATGTTCTTGCGCTCCTCTTTATCGGGAGGTTGTTTGCGCCTCCAGAAAACCAGGACTTCCTGGATCACTGGGTCGCTGTGCTGGAGCGTGACAATGTCAGAGGGAGGATGATGGGGCAGGGCTGCAACCGCTGCTTGTGTTGCACCCACCTTTTCCACCTGCAGGGCCTGCTGCAAAGGCTTAGGGAGCAGTGTGCCACGGACCAGGCTTTGCATGTCCTGTGGTTCAGGTGGACGCTGGCGAGAAAGAGCATCCGCGTTCTTATTGCTTCGGACGCTAGTTGGGCTGCCCAACGTTGCTCGGTGGCTCCAAGCCTAGCGGACGACAGGTGACTCAAGGGGTTGTTGTCGGTGTAGACGACACATTTGTGGCCCAGCAGATACTCCCGAAACTTTTCGGTCATCGCCCACTTGAGCGCTAAAAACTCCAACTTCATGGAGCTATAGTTTTCCATGTTGCGCTCAGTGGGCCTCAAACCACGGCTCGCATAGGCTATGGGCCTCACCTTACCATCCTGCTCCTATGATAACACAGCCCCAAGACCTCCATAGCTGGCATCCACCTCCAAAATAAATGGGAGCGTGAAGTCAGCATAGGCCAGCACAGGTGCCGAGGTGAGCCTAGTTTTCAATGCCTCAAAGCTACTGTGACACTCCTCTGTCCAGCGGCCAGAGACTATCTGATCAGCCCGCTTGGATTTGGGGCCTGCCAGTTCTGCCACCAGCTTATGTAGGGGTGCAGCCAGCTTTGCAAAACCCTCTACAAAGCGGCGGTAGTAACTGGCAAACCCAAGGAAAGAGCGCAGCTCAGACGGAGTGGCAGGGGGCGGCCAGCTGGAGACAGCCTCGATCTTCCTGGGGTCAGTAGAAACACCTTTGTCAGAAATGACATGGCCCAAGTAACGTACTTCGTGCTGGAAAAAGGCACACTTACTGAGTTTCACCTTAAGCCCTTCACGCTGCAAACGCCCCAGCACCACACCCAACCTCTCCAGATGTTGCTCAATGGTAGAGGAGAAAACCACGATGTCATCGAGATAAAGCAGGAGGGATTGGCACTGTTGGTCACCGAAAATCCGCTGCATCAACCTCTGGAAGGTGCTGGGAGCGTTGCAAAGCCCAAAGGGCATGCGGTTCCACTCAAAAAGGCCAAAGGGTGTACAAAAGGCAGTCTTGGGACGATCTGACTCTGCCACAGGGACCTGATTATATCCACTGGCCAAGTCCATGGTGGAAAACCAATGAGCCCCGGTCAGGGCATCCAAAGACTCATCTATGCGGGCTAACGGAAAAGCATCTTTCCTGGTCTTCCTATTAAGGAGCCTGTAGTCGACGCACATACGAATAGTGCCATCCTTCTTTTTAACCAAAAAAAATTGGAGAGGCATAGGGACTGCTGCTCTCTCAAATGACCTGAGCACTGAGCAGTTGGCTAATGTGGTCTTTAACGACCTCATACTCAGATGGAGGAAGGCGCCGATAGCGTTGCTTCACCGGAACGTCATCTAAGAGAGGGATCTCGTGGGCAATCAGGTCAGTACAACCGAGATCCCCGTCATGGGCGGAAAAGATGGAACTGTACTGACCAAGCAGAGCCCTCACTTTATCCTGTGCTTCCACAGGCACATGACCCAACTCCATGGCTGCTATTGGATCCTGCACTGGCGGGGAAACAGACTGAGAAGCCACTGTAGCCACCATGGATCGCACCTCAGTAACACCAGCAGGTAAGCTTACAACACGTACCTCATCTAAGGTCCCAACAACAGCATGGGGATAAAGCAACACATCTGACATGCCTACATTCACAATGGGAATGTAGGCTGTGCCCCGTACCACCGGCACCAGGGCAGGAGAGGCAAGCAGTCCGGCCGGCAAGCCAGAGTCTAATGGCTCAAACATTACAGTGCTGCCGGAGTACTGCTCCGAGCATGTGGTCACAACGATTTTCATCACACCACCTGGGATACGACAAGCCTTTTTTCCACGAACCTTGACCTTCCCCACACTCTGATCAGGCTTAACACTGGCTTGATGGCACTGTTGCAGGGCCTGCATGACAGGCTTGGGGCCCTCAGACACCACTGGCAGGTCGAACAACGCCAGACCATGATGACCAAACAACTCCCTGTAGCACTTGCGAATAACATTCATCCCTAGAATGCCAGGAACCTGTGAAGGCAAACAACCAGGAGTGTCCTTGACCACCAAAATCCCACAGCCTGGCAACCTCTTACCACAAAGCTCCACGTCTAGCTCTAGGTAGCCAATGTAGGGGATAGCCAGGCCATTGGCTGCTCTGAGCTGCAGCCAGTGACAAGATTTGAGCCGTTCTTGGCCCCATGGCTCAAAGTGCTGGCGAAAAAAAGACTCCGTGATGGCGGACACCATAGACCCTGTATCTACCAGGCAAGAAACAGCAATCCCCCCCATGCTCACACCTAAATGGGGACAAGATGACATGAGCTTGGACACTTCCACGTCACCTACACACCCTGAGCCTGTAACTGCCCCGCCCGAACTGTGACACATTGTTAAAGATAAAACTAGAGCTGAAACAATGAATTGATGGACAGACAATGAATCACCACCATTCACCATTCCAGCTTCATCAATGTGAGATTATACTTCTTTTATCTGCTTTTATTTGATTGTAAACCAACCAACTGTGTAGCGAGGAGCTCTAAAACTAGACAATTAAACCTGTAACTCTGGACTCCGTTCTGGGCATTTTCATTGTTTTCTGTCCTTTCTTTTCATTGACAATAATCGGTAGTTGCAGCCATAAACTATTGAACAGAAGGCTGTGTGAAATGCTTACAGTGCCAAAGCAGTGACATTCACTCCTCCAAAGCAGTAACAGCAACAGTCAGCAGTAACAAACATGGGTCCATGTTCTGCATTACTTGATACATGATTGAATGATACGTAAATGCATTTTCCTAATTATATTTCTTTGACTTTTACTTTGAAATGAGCATATGTTTAGTATTGTATTGTTACTTTTACTTAAGTAAAGGATTATAATACTTGTTCAATACTGACGTGTCCACAAGTATGAGCTGTTTGTAATTATGAGACAGTTTTATAGGGATAAAAACATTTGAGCATGCATCAAGAAGTTCAAATTTCTTCCAGTAATAAAGCTTCGTGAAGACATGAGTACACCACATTCTTCATCAGCCCCGTTTCTGTCACTGGACACAGTAATTACAATCGGGCTAAAGTCGCTTTGCTAATGTAAAATACATTTTTAAAAGTGCATTCTTGGCATTCATTTGTCAAATTGTTTTATAGGAAGGCATCCATTCCTTGTTTTAAATGTAGAGCTGTTTGTGCATTACAAGTATTGGCCATCACATTCATTAAGGTTCTGTGATCCCTTTTCCGTCTCTCCCTCTGTCCATATGGTCCTCAAAAGTTGTTTGTACTTTGTTTTTTTGTTGTTGTTAGTGACAGAATTAGCCAGTCTTGCCTTAGTAAGACCTTGATCAATAAAATAAATAAATAATTTATTCTGACATAGCATTTAAGTTTGATGAGGTCGCCTTTAGAAAATTAAGCTTTTTGCCTTTTTGCCTAACTGAGTGAAATGTCCCAGAAGTATCCAAATGTCATAATAAGATAAATGCTAAGGGAAGGTGCTCCAATGCTTCCTTTCGTATCTCCTTTAGCAAAGGAAACACTGGACCCTCCTTAACCAAAGGTAAGGAGGTGACGTGGCTCGACAGCGACATTTAAAGCGACACATCATTCGTCTGTTCATGAAAACAAGCGATATGCCTATCTTGCATAATAAACAATTAAGTTCATACAGACATATAATATGGAACTAATATAATAATAATAATAATAATAATAATAATAATGGAAATTGTGTTGAGGCATCAACATAAGCATTTGTTGTAAACATCAAAGATTTTAAAACCCTATTGGGTGTAAATATTCATGAGGGGTCATTTGCCTTCTGACCATCATGCCATTGATTGCAGCAGTTATAAATGAATACCTTTGCAGATTCGGAAGTCAGCATCAAATAGAAATAAAGTTGCCATATCCATACAAATACATTCACTATTTCAATCATTCTCCAGGACAATGGTGTTGCATTGCTTTTTTTCTTTCTTGCATGTGTCTTCTTACAAGCACGTGTGAATAAAGGCAAAGAATGCATCTTGATGTGTGCTTCACATCATGCATGCACTGTGTGGCAGGAGACCGTTTCCATAATTGTGGATCGATGTAAACCATGCCTTATTGATATTAAACCTTGAATAATCTTAAGATGGAGTGCCTACTGAAATATTAAACCTAATTCATGGAAAAGTAGAAGAATTGTACCTTCAAGGCATCAAAGTAATTTTTATTCATAAATATATATATTGTCTTCCTGGGGCTACTTCAATAGATAAGTCTGTGTTTCCTGGTAAGGGCCATAAAATATATACGTGAGGGCATCCCTCAAATAGACGAGAAATATAAACTAATTTAGAAAGTACCTAAATGTTAAGTTACTAGCCATAACAGGATGGTCTTGTGGCATTTTTATAGCATTCTCAACATCAGCAAAGTGTTACAGGTAAAACAAATGGAACTCTTAAAGCATTAGCATGAGCAGAAGCTTTACTTAATTTCTTAACCGAAATATAAATTTACCTCCAATGTGCCCCGAGCCAAACTACAGGCAGTTGTACAAACTCATTATTGTAATCATATTTTTGTGTTATAATTAATGTTGTTCTTAATGTTATCATTAGATGATATCAATAGCTGTTGTTGAAGCTGCTTTAATTAATATTATTATATTGCAATGGACCACACAATTACTTGTATGTGAAATTATGACTCCTCAGTTTAGCTCAGTTTTATGGAGCTTTATAGCGTATTTCACTGCGTTGTTTTTGCCTAAAACATTATTGTTGTTGTTCATTCTCATGGCTCTCTCATTTGTCTGTTTTGCAGCCAAAAATGTTATGTTTTGCACACTGTGGGGCGAACAGCAGTTAAGAGGCTGATATTTCCCTCTGCTTTTAATGTCTGATTAATGTTATATAGATTTTAATGTGTTCTTTGACCATTCTTCCGGTCTTTGGGTTGTTCTGTGAAAGAGCTCTACAAATCAAATGTTATTATAGTTATTGTTGTAGTTTTATGATTATTGTTATGAGTTGTCGGAGACCAGATCTAAAAGGAGAGACTTACATTCATTAGTTGGTCAGAAGCAGGACTCCAAATGATACCCCTGCTCCAAATCTGCTGGATGGATTTGTTCACCATTTCAAAAGGTGGAAATTAGGGATGCATGATCCAACCTTTCGGTACGAGATACCTGGGTCTAGGGTATCTGCTGATACCAAGAACTGATCAGATCTGATGCCTCACTGTGTGGAAGTGACCGAGATCATTCTTTTACTTGCAAGGCAACCTCACTGTTGATGCAAACATTGCTTTCCTGACATAAAAGGAAAATAAAACAAACACATGGGAAAGATACAAATGTACTGAATTGTTATTTGTTAAAATAATGGTATCCGGTACTGACTCTTTGTCACTGATACCTGATTCAGCTGTTTGAATCTCTCGTTGTAAAATTTCAATGTTGTGTTCACAGCTTCTTTCCGCTGCCCTTAAAGGAGAAATCCGGTCATTTTTGACCCCATTTCCGTTGTCCTCAGGGTCATCCCGACTTATTAGAAGCAAAAAACCCGACAAAAATTGACGTTGCCTAGCCCGAGATCTGTACCTGCCTGGCAGCCTTCCAGACTCGCTCCAATGCTAACATAATGGACATAATTGGTCTACTTCATGATCTACAATCCCTAAGTAATTTCTTTTGTCTGCACACTTTGTTTTGTTGAATATAAGTTGCACGTCATCACATCACAAAAATGTCCTACATTTAATGTCTGCTAGTACAGATACAGTATCTGAGTAAGTTCAGACTAATGTGAAGTTCACGACAGGTAGTTTAGGAGTGCCATTCTGAATATGACCAAATAAACCAGATTATTACTATCTTTATTTTTACACATTTTCTGATGGATGACCTAATTCTTTAATTGTAAACTGTCAAACATTTACACTACATTTGAAAAGGAATATATTAATTTGGAAGCAGCCCACAAGGCTATGTTTAACTCTGATATTTGGGTGATGTCCAATCCAAAAGGACCGTGAAATCCATCATATAGAAACCAGTCTAACGTGGAGGACTAATTGATCAAAACATTGTCATTATTACAATCATTGCAGTGATCTGGGCTCATTACCCCTCCTGGATGCAGGGATTTGTCCAAATGAGTGGGTGCTGACAGAGCCGTGCTCTGCCTTTCTAGACTTCTAATTTCTTGGTGCCATGTGTACATCATTTGTCTTTCACAGAAATCTATCCTGAATGGAAGGCTTTCATTAAGTTGGTCAAGAACAAATGCCAGGGCGCCGGAGGAAGTTACCGAAGGGCACATTTTCCATGATGCGTCAATATGCTGCTCTGCTCACCCAATACCCCAAAATATCTCCAATATCTGACTCCATGTAGAATATTACCTGAAATTAAGAAATCAGCCTGATATTTGTGTGACTATGTATGGAGGTGAATATATGTGTCTGCAATGCCGGCAATTTCCAGTTTTTGTGCTTTTATTCTTTTTCCCATTTTCCTCTTCTTGCTGCTAATGTCTCTGTCTTATCCGAGTTCGTTACTTGGCATCCATTTTTAATGGACCCCCAGGTCTACTCGCATGTTTACACTCTATTTGCACTGTGATGGGGGGGTCTACCCCATCTGATCAATACACCAATCCCATCAGGGTCTCTGACACGGTCTGTCAGCGGGTCATCTTGTCGCGGTGATAACACGGCTCTGATTTTCTCTCCCTGTAATGGAAAGGCGACATGCCAAAGAAGTAATTAGCCTGTTGGACGGTTGAATTTCTGTAAGAGAAGGTGTTCAAGACAAGTCCTGCTGATAGAAGCTTTGCGAGAGTGAAAGCCTCCCACTGCTCGAAGATAAATGGACC
The DNA here is from genome assembly GCF_963514095.1 of Eutrigla gurnardus. Lineage (NCBI taxonomy): Eukaryota > Metazoa > Chordata > Actinopteri > Perciformes > Triglidae > Eutrigla > Eutrigla gurnardus. The sequence continues at coordinate 24,308,906 of NC_139915.1, read as the reverse complement.
ACCGAGTCAGCCATTAAGGAAAAGCTTCAAGTCATTTCTCACTAACTTTAATGAACAGAACACTCCACTCTCTTCCAAATTATGTGTTGAATTATGTTTACAGCGGCTTAAATCACATTACTGTCTTTATCATTTGCTGCTTTCACGTAGAATTTGAATTGTGTAGTACAGTATAGTGCAGAGAATGATGTAGACCAGTATAGTAGTTCCCCCACCATCAGCCAAACCACACCCTCGGGCAGGTGAATGCGAAGGCTGACACATTACATACAGCGTGTGCAACAGTCTCCACTGCATCATGGGCCTGATGTAATATATTACGCCTCGGAAACACAGGGGAGACAGCGAGCGCAGACGTGATGTGCATGCGGCGGAAGTTTGCAACAGAGAATGTCCTAAATTATTTAATACCAAACAAGGCCTGTGTTAGTGCTGAGGATAACGGTTCATTTAGGTAATGCACGGTGAGAGCTCTGTCAAATTTCCCCCCAGATACATTTTCAACACATCCAAAAGAATAGAAATATAATGCCGCGACGGAGTCATTAATGATGAAGGGTCTTCCCGAAGCCTGGTGTGAGGGAAAAATGAGGCGCGCAGACCTTAAACTCCTCCATCTTGGACATTTGTGTTTATGCCATGTATAAAGGTACAACATAACATTTAAAGTAAGTTAAAGTAGGAAGATTTATATTTGCTTTTTTTAGTTTGTGTATTTTTGGACATATTTAAATTTTTTGAAAGAAAATAATTTGGGATCAAATCATTTCGGGGACCCCCTGCAATAGATCTGCGGACCCCCTAGGGTTCACGGACCCCCTGTTGAAGATCTCTGTTCTAGATGGAAGAGAGGGCCATTTGTGGCAAGGTCTATCTCAGCCTCTGGTGGAGTTTAGGATCCTGACGTGTATGTGGCTGAATGAAAAAGCTATTTAGTACGATTCCTCTGCCATATATGTCCAGCAGGGCGTCCCTAACTAAAATAGATTATGTTTTATGTCTGGGGCTATACGCTTGCTCAGATAGCCATGCTTCGCACCGTAAACAAGCCACCAGGCACAATAAATCCCAGACTAAGATGTATTTCCTGCACAGACAGTACAATCCTAATCTATCCTAATACTCTATCAGGGGGTATCGGCTCTGCACGGTTCCTGTTGAATCACCAGCACTGTACAGAATCAAGTAAAGAGATACAGTCTGAATAAAAGAGATAAGCTGTGCATGTGGTTGTCTGCATGAGCGGTGCTCCTTGTTGGTTTTTGACTGACAGCAGGCACCGTTGCCCAGCGGAGATGAGTTTACTTTCGCTTTTGCATCTCTTCCTTTTCATGCGGGAGTGCACTGTACCCCGGCGCTGTGCGGCGGCGTCTCCCCTGAATGCTTGCACCCAGTGTGACCGCATCTCCATCGCCTGCTGTTAAACAAAAAGCAATTTTCCTTCGCTCATGGTAGAAATTTGCAAGTGTGAGCATATTGTCTTGCTTCATAAGACAGCAGTCAACCCGCATTTTCCAAGTGTCAGTAAAATAATTCAACTCATTAGGCTTCAGAGTCTTATCAGTTGTTTATGGGATCATAAGAGCCAGAACTTTATTGGTGGGTGATTCCCTCAGGCGCTCCCAGCCTTTTATCAGCGCCTGTATCTCTGTATCTTGTGTTAAGCTTACTGTCATCAAGGAGCCCTTTCTCATCTCCATCCCTGGTAGTTATCACTGTCCCTATTAACACAGAGCACCAGTGAAAAAAGCCAGCAGCCTCCGACTGATCTTATCAAGGTCATCCCCTGGATGGCGCCGAGGAAAATAAAACAGATAAGAGATCTTCCATAACTTAATTAGCTTTTTATCACACAATGCAATTACAAAATTGTCAAGCTGTTGGTGTAAGAGGCCAGCAACACTTTGAAGGAACTAACAATAACAAAGTGGTCATTGCCACTGGGAGAGCGATGGCCCTTTTCGTCTCTTCAGCTAAAGGCTGTACATCAGTGCTGAGGGTAAATCAGAGGGAGCAATGTGGTTTATTTAGCATCCATTGAGTAATGGTAGCCCAATGCAGAACATACCATTCCAGGGCCAGAGCACCCACTGAGATGCTGATAAGAGAGATTAATGGTGTTGTCCGAGTGGCTGGCATAGGATCAGTGCTTGAGCAACCCAAATGTGTCTGCTATCTACAGCATCTGTATCCCTGCAAAGCACTGAGCTGGATGAGGCAAAAGGACAAGATGTCACATGAATAAATAAAGCGACAAGAACAGGAGGGTAAAACAGCTCCTGTGCCCGCACATTCTGGTCAATGCACAAAACCTGCATTAAGCCGACACATAGGGAAAAGACAGAGGGATGGGGCGAAAAGTGCGGGGAAAGAAAAAAGTATAAATGTATAAATAAATCAAAAGGTTAAGCAGAGTAAACATTGAGTTTGAGACACAATCACACTGAATATGGAAATCTTTTGTAAGTGTGTTCAGAATTTGCATGGAAATTGCATTTTGGTCCCATGCTCTATTGTGTGTATGTGTGTGTATGTGGCGTAAGGGGGGGTCTATTATCACTGTTGTAATCTCACAGCTGAAGAAAATCACGCTCCAGGTAGTGAATGTGATCTACTTTTTCTCACGTGGACCATTCAGGTTTTCCAGTGCGTTTCGTTGGCAAAAACAGTACAGAGGAATCAGAGATAAAGTTGTCCTTTCTTGTACATCATGTCGTGTTATACTACACTCAACAAAAATATAAACGCAACACTTTTGTTTTTGCTCCCATTTTTCATGAGATGGACTTAAAGATCTAAAAGTCATTCCAGATACACAATATTACCATTTCTCTCAAACATTGTTCACAAATCAGTCTAAATGTGTGATAGTGAGCACTTCTGCTTTGCTGAGATAATCCATCCCATCTCACAGGTGTGCCACATCAAGATGCTGATCTGACATCATGATTAGTGCACAGGTGTGCCTTAGACTGTCCACAATAAAAGGCCACCCTGAAATGTGCATTTTTTTGCTTTATTGGGGGTCTGGGGACTCAGAACCAGTCAGTATCTGGTGTGACCACCATTTGCCTCATGCAGTGCAACACATCTTCTTCGCATAGAGTTTATCAGATTGTCAATTGTGGCCTGTGGAATGTTGGTCCACTCCTCTTCAATGGCTGTGCGAAGTTGCTGGATATTAGTGGGAACTGGTACACGCTGTCGTATACGCCAGTCAAGCACATCCCAAACATGCTCAATGGGTGACATGTCCGGTGAGTATGCTGGCCAGGCAAGAACTGGGACATTTTCAGCTTCCAAGAATTGTGTACAGATCTTTGCAACATGGGGCCTGCATTATCTTGCTGAAACATGAGGTGATGTTCATGGATGTATGGCACAACAATGGGCCTCAGGATCTCATCACGGTATCTCTGTGCATTCAAAATGCCATCAATAAAATGCATGTGTTCTTCGTCCATAACAGATGCCTGCCCATACCATAACCCCACCACCACCATGGGCCACTCGATCCACAACATTGACATCAGCAAAGCGCTCACCCACACGACGCCACACACGCTGTCTGCCATCTGCCCTGAACAATGTAAACCGAGATTCATCCGTGAAGAGAACACCTCTCCAATGTGCCAGACGCCATCGAATGTGAGCATTTGCCCACTCAAGTCTGTTACGGCGACGAGCTGGAGTCAGGTCAAGACCCCGATGAGGACGACGAGCATGCAGTTGAGCTTCCCTGAGACGGTTTCTGACAGTTTATGCAGAAATTGTTTGGTTATGCAAACCAATTGTTTCAGCAGCTGTCTGAGTGGCTGGTCTCAGACGATCTTGGAGGTGAACCTGCTGGATGTGGAGGTCCTGGGCTGGTGTGGTTACACGTGGTCTGCGGTTGTGAGGCCGGTTGGATGTACTGCCATATTCTCTGAAACGCCTTTGGAGACGGCTTATGGTGGAGAAATGAACATTCAATGCACGAGCAACAGATCTGGTTGCCATTCCTGCTGTCAGCATGCCAATTGCACGCTCCCTCAATGCTTGTGGCATCTGTGGCATTTTGCTGTGAGACAAAACTGCACATTTCAGAGTGGCCTTTTATTGTGGGCAGTATAAGGTACACCTGTGCACTAATCATGATATCAGATCAGCATCTTGATGTGGCACACCTGTGAGGTGGGATGGATTATCTCAGCAAAGCAGAAGTGCTCACTATCACACATTTAGACAGATTTGTGAACAATGTTTGAGAGAAATGGTAATATTGTGTATCTGGAATGAATTTTAGATCTTTAAGTCCATCTCATGAAAAATGGGAGCAAAAACAAAAGTGTTGCGTTTTTATTTTTGTTAAGTGTATTTCAGCAATGGTTGAAGGTTTGAGGAGGAATATCAATATCTGAATTTTAAATTTAAATGAGAAAATAATTAGGCTCCTAAAATAATCCATAAAATGTATTCCTGATAATGCCGTCTCTCAAAATGGAAACATCTACATCGTTTAGTAACTAAAAAAAGTCAATCATGACCTCAGTACCTGCCTGATTCAGTTTCCTTGGTGACATAAAAGTCCAGCCAAATCTAATAATTCCTCAGACAGTGTGCAACAACCAGCTCCTATGAGTTCCTCAGGGTTAGGAGCAAATACTGGCTGCTGGAAAGAGCGGCAAGCCCAACAACATCTGGGCTGGCTGGAGAGCAACGATCATTTCCCCACAACAATATATTAGAGTCAACTGAACTTGTCTCAATCAGACTCATTGGCCTGACACAGCTACATTATTCAGAAAGAGTATCCAAGATAATTTTTTTTATCTCTCCCATAATAATAAAGATGTAACCAAAGTTTTTTTTGACAGATTACCAAGGTCAGGATTTGATTTATTCACTAAAAGACCATTCATTTTGTCCTCTTATTGTCCCACCACCAAAATCCAGATGGGAGATGCTTTGAGTTGGCCAAATGTTCATCTAAATTAGTTATAATGAATCAGTTATAAAGCAGTTAAGCTTCACCAGCAGTAGTAACTTTCGTCAAGCAACATTCAAGCTTCTCTACATTCTCGGTGGAGGCAGTTGGTGCTTTAAGCAGTTTGTGTGGAAGACTGCCGACCCTCTCACTGCTCAAAAAGTCCCCAAATCCCCCTGCATTTTTGGGGAAAAAGAGAAATAAACAGTTTTTTCATCAATCAAAGATAATGCATATAGTAAAGCTGAAAAAATGAAACGGTATTTATTGGGTTTAAATTGGGTGTCTGACAGATATCGCTTTGTTGTTGTCAAGCTACCAACTCTCAATAGATGCCAAAGGTTGTCATGCTACTGTGATTGCTCAAAGATATTAGCTTTTAAAACACTGCAGTCCCCTTTTAAAATGTGATTTTTTTTAAGATTGGACAGGTGATTTATGTAATGGGAAAGATGGCTGTCCTTGACTCGTTTCTTAGGAACAAAATGTGTTTACACATTTCAGAATAGTCCTTCAATTTAAATGTGAAAAGAGGTGGAAGTAGTGAAGCTCAGATATTAGAAGAGATACAGATGCCTCCAGAGCCAGCTGCGGGTATCAGTGACTTGGTTTACTAAGAGAACCTGAGAGAAACACTGTTGCTGTTATAATTGAAGTGCTAGTCGCACTGATAACAGACTGTCCCACTGCCAGTGGCAGGAGGACGGGCTTTGTCTCTGATTGATCTTCACAATATAGAGACCTCCAAAGTGACACTGGCACCCCTTGAAGGCTCCTGATTGATCACTCCCCGATGATAACAATACATTCTCTTCAGCACTGTAACTTGCAGTAGTCGCGGTGGGGTGTAGATTTAGTGGAAATTAAAAGCCCGGCCATGTTCTTGACAACCTGCATCCTGCTGGGTAGTAGATATTTCAAAGTCAGAAAACTGTAAGCGATCGATCTGAGCAAAGTCTATAAGTGTCTTCATCAATACCTAAGAGTTGTGCTGCATTCAGATGGTTTAACAATGGTGTTTAGATTATGTTTAAAGCATACAGTATGCGGGAGCCAAGTTGGTGCCATATTTATCAATCCCTCCCATGCTCTGCACATCCATCGAGAGGCCGTGATTACCCTAATGCATTATTCATAGTCAGTGGGTCTTGGTTGATTGTGTAAAGAAACAGGGTGTAATTTAAAGGGCGGGGGAATCGAGGCTTGGCCTGTCTAGGAGTGCAGCCTAAGTAGCATGTTGAAATGATACCACCCCTTTTTCTGATCTGCCTGGCATTTATCAGGAGGATTGCTCTAATGGGGATGTCATTGGAGGAGGAGAGAAATGGTCTCACTGGGCTTCAGAAGAGGAACCAATGATGGAGATGGAGAGCCATGTAAAGATTAGCCATATCTCCAAATGAGACCTCCAGTCATATTAGATTTGAATTGTGTTCTATTTATCATATTACACTAATTGCTGTATCCAGGCCATACAGGCTGATGGCTTATTGGCCTCACTTAGTCACTGATGCGGGATCAGTCATCTTGAGTGTCCAGTGACTCACTTTAGGATCACAGCTGGTAGGTTTTCCGGGTGGTGATGATGACAAATTGATTTGTGATGGTGGTACAACCACAACACACCGACTGATTGGTTGTAAAGAGCGGCTTGGCCATTTCTGCTTGACGTAACGTTCTTGCTGCCTGGCGGCAACTAAATAATATGACTGTTCTGTGATTGTAGTATTAATATGGATATGTCTTACCACATGTTTAAAAATATGCATTTCATGGTTGAGATCTATCAGCCCTAATGTTGCAATTCCGAATAGTCACCGTTCAGGACAAATGTACGCTGTGAAATGGAAAAGAAAGTTAACTCTCTCTTATCAGACCCCCCTCTTCTTGCCCACAGCATCTATCCTTTTTACGTTTTTCCATAACCAAGCTAGCTAACATAGGCTTTTTCTAATTCCACCATGCTTTCATGCTACACTGGTTACAACGAGTAGAGCAGCCAGCTGGTGGCGGTTCTTTTCCCACCACCGAGACGCTACTGCTGGCAGGACAGCGGACGGCTGCTCTAGAGATGGAGGCCCTGGAGTTGGTGCCAGTTTTATTCGAGCTGGTGCCCGTTCTCTTCCCAAGTGAAGTGGTCTCCCAGTAAGAGAGGGAGACAGGGGGGCCATGGGATGTACTAGCTAGCTAATGCTTGTCTTATTTGTGGTCTGATAAACAGCAAATTCATCAAATTTGACTCCATATTACTATTTTCTAAGCTACTGTAGCTTTCGTCATATGGAACATATCGGAAAAACACAGGTGTTATGCATTACCTAAATAATGTCCATTCTATTCAAGTGTCCCAATAAGCCACGACAGTGTCATACATGTCATTATTTACACACTCACATGTCAAGATGTCCTCTGTAAAAAAGGTATTTTTGACTCCAGGCTACAATATCTAAATCCAACCAGCATATCATCTTGACTCATAAAACTACATTGCCAATCGATTAGAGACTATATGGAACAGTCCAATGGTAAATTAATTACTTGTTCTTTGTGCAAAAACACAATGCAAACCTTCATTCTGATTACACCTCTAGTATTACTATAGTGTTGGCCTGTACACACAAGCGGACACATCCCTGAGGCAAAAGGTGTTCAACCATGCCCTAAGGACATCCACAGCTACATGGAATTAAGGTCAATTTGTGATGCTTTAGCAGGTGTTTACATTATTATTTAGACAGTGGACAAGTGTTATAAAATGCATACTATACTGACACCACACATACTACAGTTTTACGGTGTTATTTATATCTGTACTGAGACTTCAATCTTTCTTGGTGTCAAACAGAAATACAGACCAGCACGATATTATTAATACAGCAACCGATATAAAGACTCATAAATGTTCATAAATGGACCTCTCAGTGTGATACACTCATAATAGCCTACTTTTAACAAAGTCTGACAATAAACATAACATTACTACAAACATAAACATCCATTATCATCTTCATCATCAAAAAAACATCCATTGTTATTTATTGTTCGTATAGTCCTTTTTTAGATTTCAGGGCACGAGACATATAATATATTAACTAAATATTAAATATGCATCCTTATTGACACATTTTGTGCTTGCATCCATATTAGGGTTGTCAAAATGTGAAACTCATAAAATAATCAAGACTAACAATTCAAAAAGCAACCAATGCTGACTGTGAACTAGTCGACAAGCAAACTAGTCTCCTTGCCCACAAAAATGTAAATAAAAAATATAAAAAGGCAACTGTGCGAAAGTGGCTTAACTGTGATTAGCTGCTGACCATAACTATGTTTAAGATGTCCTGATGTGTCTTAATCTGACATGGCTTGGTAATGTCACCATTTTAAGTTCTCCCGTCAAATGCTCTGACTGGTTTGGGCTTTCCATATCAATCAGAATTACAAGAAGAAAAAAATAAACGTTACTAAGAGGTAATCATCCAGGCTAGTAAACGCCACACTGTATAGAAGACTTGGTTATACCAATGTCATAAGTAAAACAGAGGGAGCAGACAAGCCTTTTTGTCATCTTTTCCTGCTGCTGAAGCACATACAAATTAAAATGTTCTGTGGCGTGCTTTAAAGTAATCGGGACTGGTGCGTCTTTGACGCAGTTCAGGGCAATCTTAGGTATCCAACAGAAATGAATAAAAATCACTCAAAGCAGGAGACTGGATGCAACAGCAGACACCAAGTGAGAGGTGCTAAATTATAGGTGGATGCTCAACACACACACTTGTTGCCTTTTGCTTTATACTCCCACTTTTATTGTCCTTGACATGGTCTGCCAATTGGATTTTAGGACTATTATATGTAGGTAGGTAAAAACAGTTTTTCTTTTTAAATAAATACATTCTTGAAAGATTCAAGTTGTTTTGTTTAAACTGCCACTGCCATGAGAAATGGCATATCCACCATAACACCAAAGTAAACTAAATCATTTAGAATGATTATAGTTGTTATTTTTTGTACATTAGCAATTAAGTTATTAATGAATACAAGATGTGTAACCTGGAAGAGCTTTCATGAGTGACACATCCACGGAGAATTATGAGCAAACTGCAGCTCAGCAGAGCTTTTTTAGCCCCGTTAAGCTTAATGGTTTGCATGTACTGCTCTCAGATTGACATGCCTTGTTCAGTCTTGTTCAGTCACATTTCTACCAGTAGCAACAGTAATGTTCTCACAATCCATTACATTACCTAGCAAGCACCAAAGTGCACATAAACAACTAGCTGGTGAAGAGATTTAATTATGTGAAAAGCCAGATATTTTTCCATATTGGATTGGATATCAACCATAAGGAGGAGAGAAACATGACTTCACATGCATGCTAATGTTGGTCTGTTGAGTACATTTAGCAAATATGCTCGTTAAATAATCAAGAAGATATACTATTTTGTAAAAAAGCCACTTTTGTGTTGAGGTCTATTGTGTTATATTTGACTGGAAAGTATGTGATGAGTTGTATTGAAATTCAGATATGAGATTATGTGAAGAAAATGAAGACTTGTATAACAGTTTTGGTCATGAATGCACTTTTAAGTAAAGTAAAGCTTTTCAGTATAGTCTTTAATTTCATACCTCGTCAAACCCTGTGGCATACCACATTAGCTTTCGCCATGTGTGCTTCTATGAATTGGTATATAATACCTGTGAGACTCAGTGAAGCACACTGCTGTCCTGCTTTTGACCCCAGTCCCCATCTGTCACAGCATCCCACCTATTCATAACCTCCTCTGTTCTCCCTGGCATTTTGGCACATAGCCAGCAGTGGTGAGTGTCCTTTACTGTGGTCAGAAGTAAATTGTAGTACATAAGGAGAGGATGAGCTGCTCTGCTCCAATGGCTCACACCCTGGGGTCTAGCTGACGATATAAGTAGGCAAATGCTGTTGATATCCATTTCTTGGGCTATGAAAAATGGACTGTTAATGATAGCTGCCGAAGAGATGACCTGCCTGAATTACTGTGACCACTTCTATGGACCTGTTATTAAATAATTGAATCCATGAGTCCCTCCCAAAATCCTGGGATATTTTTTGCCAGAGGGCCAAATCCAAGATGGCCATTGGCAGCATCTCTAAAAATTCAATTTTGAACCAGAGCACCTGGAATCATGGATGAAGACACTTTTTCATACAAGGCAACCATGCAGGGATTTGCATTTCTGACATCAGTTAGTTGTAATGAAATACCCAGAAATCCAAAATGGGCAGCCTCCAGTAGCGTGAACGGGAAGATTTTTCCAGTGAAAATTGTCTATAAAAGACATCTTTTTAAAGTACATTTTTAAGCTACATTATTTTTAAAGTACATCTTATTCTGCTTAGTATATATTCTATCGCGATATGGTTTCATTCTACTCAGATCTGGTCTCAATCTGCCCAGATCTGGTTTCATTCTACCCATCTGGTTTCATTGTACCCAGATCTGGTTACATTCTACCCAGATCTGATCTCATTCTACCTAGATCTGGTCTCATTCTACCTAGATCTGGTCTCATTCTACACAGATCTGGTTACATTCTACCCAGATCTGGTCTCATTCTGCCCAGATCAGATGACAGATATAAAATAATGTGGCAGCCCAGAGACTAATATAGCTCCTTCGGTCGACCAGCCTGACCCAAGAAGAGACTCTTTAACTACCCATCACTGCCAAGCGAGACTTACGGGCCCTGAAGTACCTGAAGCGTAGAGAATAGCATCTTAACAAAGTGGCCTGGCAAAAATGATGGAAACTCATGCTCATTTCACAAAAAACCAACAGCTGTTTGCTAAATAATCTGTTAAAGAAACCATAGTGCCAAAATTCAGTTTAAATAGCACATGTTAATGCCTCTCATATTTAACTGCTCACTGAACAGATGCTGGCTTCTTTTAATTAAGCAACCTCTGAGTTTTGTTACTTCTCGGCGAGTGCTAATGCAATCTGCTTCACAAACCTGTAACTACAAACGCTGAACATCCCATTTTCCACGTTGCTGAACTGCTTCTAATGATCAGTCGATAATGGCCTATAACCATATAACTGAGTCCTGAGGTGTTGGAGCCAGCAGTCAACGGGTTTAATCCAAATTCAAACTTGATTGTTTAGAAGTTATAGACGTAAACTATGCAGTTGAAATGTATAGTGTTATGCTGCTATGATACGGGAAATACTTTGGAGTTGGTTAGATCTCTATTGCAATACATACAGAGTTTGAGATACAAAATTAATACAAAGTACTTAATTAGTGGCCATTAAATAAGGACAATTGTCTGCTCCGGGATCATAGCCATAAGCAAAGTGAGTTCCTCTGAGGGGCAAAAAAATCTTTAAGTAACTTGTGATAATGGCATTTCTCTCACATTTTGAGTTCTGGCAAGGCAGCAGTCCCAGCCCCTGTGGTCCGTGACATTGTTTGCGAGGTTTAATTAAGTCACAGCCCTTCTTGATGGAGTTAGTTAAAGTCATGAGCTCCTGTTGACTTTGGAATGGCTGAGTGAAGCACATTCCTGTTGTTGCTTTGATTGTTTTTAGTCATTAAAGGATCAGGACCCTGAAGAAGTTGAGGAAAGGGTGCAGGCAGTTCTACTGCACCCAAAAAAATTACAATTTAAACATTTATCCATGGAGGCTGAGCCCAAAGTGATCTGCATGCTGTTAGTAAGTTATCAAACCATTATATATATATATATATATATATATATATATATATATATATATATATATATATATATCCTGTATAATGGAATAATTACATTTTAACAAATTACTGCAAACAATATCATGATGATTATCAATTTTTTTTCTGCAAGATGCACATTCCTTTCCTGGAGCTTTACAACATCTCTGTCATTTTGAACTAACAAATTATGTGTCGGACAAGACATAATAGATAGTGTTTTCTTGAGATTTGAGAGCAGCGTTTTGTCACAAAGTTGATTTATTTTTTTGTCGCTTATTGGGAGAGCAACAGGCTGTAAACACAACATTGACATATCGTCACTTTATGAAGCTGTTCTGGCAAATCGGAGACTTTCGAGGGACCTGCTACAGTTATCCCCATCAGTTACCTGGACTCTGACGCCCGACCCATCTTGAACCAGATCACGTCTCGCTTTTTCCTTTTTGCTTTTATCATTACATTAGAGCACCGAATTGTTTGCAAGAGCACACAGTTGTTCATAGATCTAGTCTCTTAACTTTGCTCTCAAAGTGCACCAAATTGATAACATTTACTTGAGAAATGTTCTTCGGGGAAGCATGGCACTGGAACCCTCCAGAGGTCGAAGGTCCGCCCACCTCACAAAATCCTGAGGGAAACACTGCTAATACGATCTGCATGTGGAGTTACATAACCAACTAAGATAGCCCAAGGTGTCAACAGTTTTCAATAGACTTTGTTGTTTACTGAAGTTCATCAGTGAAAAGCGCGTTGCACAAGTGTCCATTAAAAAAAATTGTAAGCTTACAGCTCAGGAAAAAAATGTAGTAAAGCTGAAGATGTCAATTTCTACTGAAATATATCCTTTGTAACATACAAAGAGTTTGATAACTCTTGTCGCTAGAAAGAACCTCTTTGACATTACATGGACGATTGATCCATTATTTATCTAACATATTGATGCGACATGAACAAAAAATATTTTTTCAGCCGTAGACATACTTATTGACAGTATGGGATCAAGGATCAAAGTGGTAACACTCAATATAAATGTTCTCCGCTCTGGTAACACAAGATGATGGCTGCCTCTTGGGGAACACGGAATAGAGCGATTACGGAGAGTAAGCCTTTAGGCCCCGTCTTAGCAGGCGAGGACACCACTAGTGTCTCGTTTTCTTGGCCTCGGGTCAGATCCTCCTGCACAGCTCTTCAGCTCCACAAGAAAGCTAGCACACTTACCCATGCAAATCTGCCCAGATAATGGTATTAATGGCTGCACCTACAGGCACAACACTTTCTGTGCTACCTTGATAACCCTGAAAACCCTGTACGCCGTCGTAGGAGTGAGGAGATCTTTAATAAAAGGTTTAAGATGAACATAGTTGTGCAGAGGTTAGAGGGCTACGTTCATATTCAACCCCGGCACATGAAGAAGTCATCATTTTATATCCTGGAGGTTACGGTGTTTAAATACAGTTGTGTGCATGGCTTCTAAGCAGGATCTGAAAATTGTCATACACACACACACACACACACACACACACACACGTGTGGGAAGCGATCAGGCGGCCATAAGTCTGTGTGCGTTCAAACAAGAAGTGGAAGTACAGTGGTTACGACAAGCATCATTCTGCCTCTCTCACGCTTTCCCAATCTCTCTCTGTCTATATGCTCTGGTAAAGCTGAGGCCAGTTTGGCTTCATTTGCAGCACAAGCCTCCTAATCCCTGGAGTCTCCAGTGTAGAAAGGGACATGAGGAGCATATGGAGAGCCTCTCTTCCTTATTAGTACATGGCACAGATAGCTGGAAAAAAATCAGGTAATTTTAGAAAGCTTCTTTTTAAGCCTTTCTGGTGTTATCATTATTTCTCCTCACATCATGGTCCATGAAGCTGCCTTTCGTTCTTTTGTAAAATCTTCCTTCAGTGAACAATTTGTTCAGATTTTAACAAGAGGGTTAGAGGGGAGATTTCTTTTATATATATATATCACATTTCCCAAAAATGTAAAGCCATTATTTAAGTAATTTGTCCAGAGTTTATCTGTGTATGTGTTCTCTCCTGCAGAAATGCCCTACTTTACGCTCACTGCTCGTTCACATGTGTTAGAGCTGCCCACTAAGACCACAGTCTTCGACTGTAGGTCTCTAAATAGCTTCACTTAAGCTGTTGGGGTTAGGAAGAAGGGATTATTCATTCACTTTCAAAGCCAAGATTTTAGTGCTGGTGTAGATTTTTGACCCAGCAACCTTCCAGTCATACATTTGCTGCCTTCTATTTTCAGCGGGGTCCATTATTTGACTTCCTCTGGCATATCATGACGTAGCTGTAAAAATTTGAAACAAGAGGCCATCCAGCTTAGTGAAGCGTTCTCACAAATCACAAAATTACTCCATCGTCTGGAATAAATCCCTCCACTCTGCCTGAGTGGATGGGATATAGCAGCCAAAACACCACCTATCTTTATCTGCACTGGCAACATCACATATTTAGCTATTAATAACATTTGTACTGAGAGTGGCGCAACCTTAACTTCACCCCACTGCTCAAAGAAAGTGAACCACGATACCGTGCTGTATCAATGCACCTCTCCCCAACACAGACTCAATGTGCAATTAAAAATAAAATTAAAGCACCAGATTTTTAATTCAAACGAGTTAGATACTTATGGATAGAAGAATGGTAGATTTTAGACCCAGCAGTCATCAAACTATAAATGGCCACTCTGTTTCAGTTACTTAGCGGTAGCAGGTTTAGTGCAAAATGTCACGAAACAAGATGTGTTGACCGTACTGTAATTATTACTTTTATTTGGATGGGTTTTTGGAAAAGATTGTGATTAGTGCTCAAATAAGTTTGTTCTGTAAAATAAATGAGTTTGTTGGCGTTCAGTAGCCTAAGCATGTAAGACAATTCCATCTCAGAAGCCTCCTGGGTGGAAGCCCTGTGTTTGTTTGACCCATCCAACCTACACGGACGTTCTCGCTCTTTAAACTAATTCAGATGCTCTGACCATCTAATAATAATACATGGATGGATTTACATTAGAGATTGTGAAAGCCCGTGCATCTCATACAGAGGCCAAAGAGCACTGACCAAGTGTCGGTGTTTGACAGTCGGGAGTGAGAATGGGTTGATGGTTAGTTCAAAATGATGATTTGTCCTATAATTTCATATACAGCCAAATACCTGCAGAACTACAAAGAAGAAAATGAGATTGTGAACATTATACCAGCTAAACTGTCAGTATGAGTATGCTATCCTGCTTATGTTAACATTTTGCTCAAAGCTCAGCTGTGCCTCACTCTATGATTGTTGAATCTTTTCCCTTCTCTGTCCACATGCATTCACGCACACATGCACATACATATGCAGGACATTACGTGCACATGTCTGCACAAGCAAATTCAGTAGGCTATTCTCCTATTTATGTTATTAACACACTTAAACCACCATCATATCGTCCGTGTTCTGGGCTGTCTCACATAACGTGGTGCATGAGCGGGTAATGTCCCGGCAGGGCTGAAAATGTCAAAGATCGCTTTAACATGATGGAGTCATTACACAGCTAGAACAAGGGAGGGAGAGCAATGGCAAACCCCTCATCCTGCATCCTCATTCGAATCACTCTCACCCTAACACCCCTCTGCCACAGTCTCTAATCCAAAGCTCGATTTTTTTGTTTATCTGCATTTTCCCCCCCTTTCTTTTGAACACGATCTTGTCTCATGCATTCATAAGTGTTGCGCCCTCATAACTTCCTAACAGGGGCAATGTATTTCTTTCTTTTTTTCTCTTTTTTTCTGTGGTGTGATCATTTGCATAACTAATCTGGTATTTACATTCATCAATTGCTTCATTAATTAGGTCAGTGATCAAAGCAGGATTTCTCTATCACTCGGGGAGGGAAGGAAAAAATACATTTTGATGGCTCTCTGCTACAGCTCTGCGCACTAACAAAAAGAAATAAAAGCAGGGAGTTTGGGGTTGAGATCTAACGCATAATTTCTTATGGAGAGCCTGCTGAGAGATACTGCACTCTTATGTAACTCGGCAACATCATTATGAGGACAGTCGGAGACAGCAGAGAGCCTCCATCTTTAGCCACTACCTCTGGCAGAACAGTCAGATCGCCCACGCCATCTACTGGTGGATAGGTGGAGAGGTTTTAACCACCTCTAATGACCACCCAGGGGAGAGGGCCGGGGGCAGAGGAAAACTAACAGTCCTTTCAGGGACTGGATTTGAGGCTTTTGAACGCTGATGACATGTATGATCCACCATCCGGCGGTATCATTAGTCATGTGAGACAAATCCAGTCTCTGGGATTCGTTGCGCTGTTCTCCTGCTCCCCTGCTCTCCTACTCCTTTGTCAGCGGTGATGTGTAATTTGTCTACCTTCCACAGTCATCTGACCTTCTTCTCGGGAAAAAAAGCATCGTCCAGAAGACGGTTTGCGTGTGCTGGGAATTTGTGGTATCTTGCTGACACACACAATATAAGCATTGAGCAGTGCTGCTGAGGTCCCTGCTCCACTTCTCCAATCCCTCATCTGCTGGCAGCACTGCATCATAATCTAGAAACGCCATGTATAAAACAGGAAAGGTACACAAATAGAAACAGCTGACCCATCTGTTTATATATATTTACAAAAAAAAGACTTGAGTTATGGAATATATACAAAACGGGGAAAGGCGTGATGAATTTGATAGGCATGACTGGATTGAAAAATGAGTGTTGCCTTGCTTTAATTGCACATATTGGAAGTGTTTGCGCCCCACTGAGTTAAGCATCCTGTTATTATTTCAATGTTATTCTGCACAACCTGCTGAAGATATATGTTCTGCAAACAGAGAAAATATATATTGTTGTGTTTTGGGATTTCTAAATGAGGAGTTAAATGATTTCAAGAACTATATATTAATTAAAACCCAGTAAATGAACAGCACCCAAATAGTTATAATTTTGTTTTTTTTGCTCTTTATCGTCAGGGGAATGTGATTTAGACCATGCTGCAGAACCCTGGAACACATAAATCATCTTTTAAACAAGTGTTTTTGTTTTACAATAATTTCTTACACAGCTTTTTGCACAACCATTACCTTATTTTGTTCTTGTTTATCAGACACAACAAAACTCCCTAAAGGAAACTGTTTCAGTAATTAGAGAGTGGAACATTCCCCCCTTATTGTCTCCTGCCCCTTCACTTTCACCTCACCCTCCAGAGTATGTGTACCCTAGATAATAATGCAAGTTTTTTTTTAGCAGGCTGCCAATTAATCCAGGTTGACCCCATAGAGTCAAACAGGTCAGCTGCTGCTCTTCAAATACCCAGGAGCTATTAGCTGCTTCTTGAGGTCTTAACCTCCATAGAACGGAACCACTTCTGACCATGGATGCATGCAGTTACACATATTTGTGGTTTGATGACCAGCTTGCTGTCAGGACTGCTCACTGACCTGTTCATCTTTATAACAGCAAGCGAGGCTTTGCACATGCTCCTGTCACCATCACCTGAAGGTTTTGAAATGGCAAAATGTGGTTTGGAATCCCACATGAAGACTTATAAATGCCACGGTTTTAGACCTTTGCATTTTTTTCATTGTGGGTAATTTACTAAGTGCAACATCTGAAAAAATATACATGAGCCTATGTTCTATTCACTCAGTATTTTGCAACAGCAGCAGCCATGGCTTGTCCAAGATAAATTGAGCTGGAGGGATGGCACGAAGGCTGTAGTTACTTCAAATTAAGAGGGAAGACAGTAGGATCAAATGACCTGCTGTTTCCGTAAAACAAGAAAACTGATTGCAAATCTAGATTAATGTGAACATTGAACATTTTGATTAAATAATTTGCAGTTATAACAGCAAGCTAGAAATGCCGATAGGATGTTAAGTGTGTCCCAGCTAGACTTGAGTACTGGGGTTGCTGTGGAGACACTGGAGAAAACCAAACCTGTATTTTCAGTTGTGAACATGTGAACATAAAGCTAAAAAAAACCCTCAGCAAATCACAGATCAGGCAGCATTGTCCATTGCCACAGATTTAGTGATGGCTCTGTCCCAACAACAGGTTACAGCCTCCAATTCTCTGGGGAGCTGCTGAACTGTAATTGCCTGCTGTTGCTCTTATCAAACTCCTTCCACTTTCATGTCGCGCTTCCTTTCGCTGCCCTATACTCTAACCCCCCGGGAACCTCTTTAGAGTAAACAGAAATTACATGAACAATGCAGGTTGTTTGTTATTTTTTTGTCTATTTCTTACCCTGGGAAGGAGTTTGCAAAGCACCACTGCTGCTACGTTCACAAAGCCAGACACACTCATGTCATAGAGCTGCCTATGCTTCTCTTAGTATTGACCACTGAGCATCCTCAGTGATGCAAGAGGAGGGTGGATTTGCTTGCTTAAAGACATCAAAGGGCATTCTATTATTGCACATTATCCAGTGTGGGATAACTCGGTGCAGATAAACTGAGGAACGGACTGATGTATTATGGCTTTGTGCTTATGACTACAGATTTAGTTTTGTGTTCCTCTGACAAGAGCTTCTTCCTACAGATAAACAGCCTGTTTTCTGTCTATGCAGTGAATTGGTTTTGATATCCAACTTGTTAGGACACATGCTTGACTGCACCCTTCTTAATGGCTGCAGATTCATGTTGGGATGTTGAGGGTAGAGGCTTTCAATGTAGTGCCTTTGAAAGTCTTTGCTTGATTAGAAGTTTTTAGACAGAATAGTCTATGTGTGATATTAAACAAACACTTGGGATTACGTGCAGGGATACGCGCGTACCGTTGGCAGTGAACGAGAGAGACACAAAGGGAGGAAAGGTGAGGTAGAAGAGGGGGAGGGTGATATAGCAGAAATGGAAGTGTTTTGGGGGGCGTGCAGAGGGCCAGGGGAGTAAATAAGAGTGTGGATGACAGCGATGCACCTCACTGTAATAAGTAAACACATCACAACCCCATGTGATTTATTGCAGGGCCAGGATGACATTTTCAGCTGCAGGACAAGGAGCCAGGGCCCAGTGTGATTTTTATTTTTTTTTTTCACGCAGAGGACAAATCCTGCATTTTTATTCTCGTATTTCCCCACTGAAGAAAAGGCCGTCTGCTTATCTGGCAAGAAGAGAAGAATCCAGCCGCTTGGGCTGAAAGGGGTGAGAGCTATAGCACTGGAAAATATGGGTGGGAGGTGGCAACTTGATAAAGACCCAAGCAAGGCACTATGACAAGAATAATAAGTCGTTCCTGACATTGATTTCTTTGTATGTATTTATTATTTCAGTAAAGGGCACATTTGCATTTGGTCCTATTTACTTTTAATATCTTTCTCTCTTTTAGGAACTCAGATTATGGATCAAGTCCACTATTTGTATCAACATCCAAACCATTGGACTATGCACAGCTCTTAATGAGTATGCTCTGCTTTAAAAAACACTCTAAAGTGTGAATTGCAAAAAAAGCAATTAATTAATCCTAATATGAATCAAATCAAATCATTTAAAAAGAAGTACTGCTTTGTAAATCTGACCTGGGCTCAAAATGGTTAACAAGAGAAGAAAGGTCTGGCAAAACAGATCCCAAGTCAGCATTCCCGAGCAATTATGCCTGACAAGGGAAGCTAATACACAGTAAAACTAGGAACAGAAAGGTGTTGACAAGGGCTAAAGTAGTCAACTGTCCCCATGCTGAAGTGTGTACATACAGTAATGTACTGTAAATGTTACTTAGTAGCTATCACATATAATCAGAGATTGCAGTGACACAACAAAGCCTCAGTGTGTACAGTCAGCCTCACCCGCAAAAGGGCAACATTAGGCTGCATGCTGCCACCGCCTCATAGCTACGTCCTTATCTTTCGCCAACAAAAGCATGTGAAGTTATTGTCCTAATAGATAAGCTGCAATTTATTATATCTAGGGACAGATAAGACTTCTGTATTTTCATGATTTTAAAGTGAGAATAATGCTAGTTATTCTACTGCTTACTTGAGATTATCTCGATGATTAGCAAGAGGATTTTGACAGAAGCAGGATAAATAAATGTGTGAAAGGATTATGAGGGGATGTGCGTTGACAGTTGTTAACATTTCTGGGCCCCAATAAAAGCTGCTAGGCGTCATTCTGCTCTATAAATACGGTTGAAATCATAATGTTTTTCAGACAACTTCACCGTGTCAAATGTTCCTAGAAAATGTGAAGGGAACATTCGTGTCTTTGCATTTATTTGACCATTAACAGACCCACTAGAGGGCAGTCATTTGTTGATGTCCTTGTCGGTTTAGTTGTGGTTGTAAGGGAATGTTCGCTACACCAGTGGGTGCAGTCAAGGGTAGAAATAAGAGACCATGTAAGACCATTAAAACGGTTATTAGCCCAAGCACATTATTGACATCCTGTTTTTCCAGCCATAATTGGAAATCCAAAGCTCCACCTTTCATACGTGAGGTTTTTGTTCTTATTTAAAAGAGCTGTTTCAGTAACATCATATTGTATTTTACTTCAAATCGCAACCTCTCTGACCCCTCAACCCCTCCTATCTAATTCTGCAAGTGTTTTCCAGTAAAATTACTTTTGATCCAGTTAAAATTTCTGTGAGACAAAATTGATGGGAGTCTTCCCTGGTTATTCTAGAACACTAGAGAAGGGGGTGGGGGGGATGACCTCACATCTTCATCTCCATCAGGTCATGTGCATAGATTTGCCTGCCAACATTCATCCGCCTACAATGTGATCATCACATCAGGAAATGCCTGGGAAGTGTTTTAACCTGCCCATCTTAATCCAGAATGCCAGAACACTAAATCAGGCAGCCCAAAGCAAATATTCCAGTTGTTTTTTTGGCTTGGCCTCTGCAGTGAGTTTGCACAGCACTCTCGCTCTCTTTCTTTTCTCTGAAGCACTTTGGCATTGACCCCGCATAGCAGCATACATTACAGAAATACTCTGCCCTTTCCACTGGGCGAAGGCTGCATGTGTTTGTGAAATATTTATTACACAACCCTGCTTGCCTGCAACTGCAGTGCTCTTGAGCAAGGCACCGAACACTTCAGTGAAGCTGCACATGGTGCCGACAGTAGAATCCTGTGTTTGGACTGAACAGCTTTTAGGTATGACTGCATGGGATTGTGGAGCAGGGCGTTATTGCAACAGAGCATATGTTCTCAGCATAGCCCTCCCAAGATAAATACATGTTATAAAAAAACAAAAAACACACTGAAGCATCGGCCTCTGACTGCAGTATATGCAGCAGAAATAATCTTGGGACTATCCAGCATCTATTAATTAGTGATCATTTTAAATTAATGATAAACATTCAAGAACTTCATTCCTCAGGGGAGTGGCAGGATGATATTCTGGGTTCTTCCAAAAGGGTAAGGGTATGATAAGGCTTAAACTCCCACATTTACTGTCCTAACCCCTGACTTTATACAAGACTTAAAAGTGACATTTTAGAAAGAAGCTCCACATTCAACACCTGACTGAATTGATTAAGGTGCTTCTCATTTATGAGCACATTTCTCTCCTTGTATTACTTCGTTTCATGATATTTTGGATTTCATCCTTTATAAATAAAAGAGTCTTGCTGCTGACCATTGGTGTGAAACTTCAGAGCCTATAAAATGTAATCAGTACTTAAGGCCTTGGAACAAAATGAATAATGATATCTTGCCGTGGAGGCTGGTTCTCCTTTTAGAAACACAGACTCTTGGAGAAGATAAGGGAAAATAAAATAGTTGTTTTGCTATTCTCTTAT
The DNA here is from genome assembly GCF_963514095.1 of Eutrigla gurnardus. Taxonomy (NCBI): domain Eukaryota; kingdom Metazoa; phylum Chordata; class Actinopteri; order Perciformes; family Triglidae; genus Eutrigla; species Eutrigla gurnardus. The sequence goes on along the minus strand of NC_139915.1, from coordinate 24,287,489 downwards.
CAGTGAGAACTGCATAATATAATCTGACTCAATGGTGTATCAGATCAATCACTCTGTCTGGGTGAAGAAGGAGGTGGGCAGAGAGACAAAGAGGGCGGGGAGAATTTACAGATGTAGGAAAAACTAAACTCCTGATTCTGGATTAAGATACATTTCCTGCTCCTTATTGGTATAACAACTTACAAATAGTGAACAATTATTTTATACATTCACACAGTTCACAGGGTTTTGTATGGAATTGGGATGTTGGTATACTAGTGATAACATGTATTATACATCAGACCACACCATTTATTTATAAAAAGTGCAAGAATAGTTTAAATGACCATTTGCTGAATGCTTTGAATGTTATCAGCCAATTGAATATGGTCGCATTGTAAGTATGTCTGACTAACAACTACCTACATAAACCAAGCGTTGGTTCCAACGCCAAAAGGAAGTTTGTCATGAATGAACAATATTTCGTTTGTGGGGTTACAGGGTAGCCTACTGAGTAGAATACTTGTGTGGGAGCTGTTAGAGAGAGTTTATGTTAATGGGAGCAGCTCTGTCCTGATCTTATCACATTTTGGGATAATTACACGTTTGCAACCCAAGCTAACGTGAGCTTGATAACACAATGATTAATCCGGAAAAAGCCCTTTCTTATAATGTCTCAAGTAGGGCTACCCCCTAATAGTCGACCAAGCGTTAGTCGATGAGAAGAGTCTCAGTCGACCAAGTTTTCATTGGTCAGTTAGTCAAAAAAAATGTATAAAAAAATTCTGTCATTTTGAATTATGTTCAAAATGACTTTTCAGAATAGAAATACAGAGATCTCCCATCTCTCGGGGAAATGAGGGAATAATGCACGACCATTCAAAATTCCTACCGGGTTTCTAACGATACAAAGCTTAATGCAAATGGGTGAAGTATCCCTTTAACAGACGGCTTGCTTCGTGCGCTACTGCGCTTGTAAATTGTTTATTTTAAAGGCTCATTATTGGGGGTTTGTATTTCTCTGTAATGTAGCACAGTGTTAACAATGTTACTTAAAACATTCTTTCTCAGCCTTGGAACTCAAAAGCATTTTCTATCATAAACGTGGGATGAGCAAAATCTTTGGTCGGGGGCAGCCCTAGTCCCAAGTCACAACACTTTACATGAAATTAAATGATTCTACTAGGAATGTTGAAAAGTCACCAGGAGTGAATGTTTTCATCATGGAGGTTTTTCTTTCTGAGCTAACAAACAAACCAGGTAAATCAAAGGTAGCAGGCTAGAAATGAGAAGAAGCTCTTATTGATGATGTTTTTCAGAGGTGAATCTGCTCTTAGTGCCGGTATTGCGTCACACTTAAATGCATAACAACATTGCCCTGCCCTCTAAGAGATAATTCACTCCACACCTTCACATATCCACCCAACGCAGGCTTTTTTCCATTCTTGACTGGTGGGTGTGTGTTGGAGTGTGCTTGCCTTTGTGTCTGTACAGAGGAGGGCCTTTTGATGACTCTTTCTCCTTGAACAATATCAAGCGGAGGTGTGAGATGATTTCAGATCCAGCCTGTTGTCTCTCTCTCTCTCTCTCTCTCTCTCTCTCTCTCTCTCTCTCTCTCTCTCTCTCTCTCTCTCTCTGTATCCCGGCTTAGCCAGCATCTGATTACCAGGACCTTGTGTTGTCTGTAGAATGTAACAAAGAAGGGAGGAGAGAGTTGAGAAAAAGGAGAACAGAGAAAGGGTATTTCTTTGGGATGTGGAGACAACGACACATGACACATCTGTGGCGATGACTCTCCGAGGACCAGCTGTGGATATCTGGAGCTAATTGAATAGGCTGCTCTACCAAATTTACGGGCTCGTCTTTCTTTTTCCCTAAAACACATGACAATGGAATTCTTCCTCTTGCATCACTTACCGCCATACCCGTCTTGACTTTGTTTTCCCCTCCTTTCCATTTTTTTCCCGGCAGTCATATCAGTGCATACCGTGTGCTGGAGGTGCCCACGGACGATTGCAGTAGGCACTTACTATGCCAGTCACTTCCTTCCATCTCCGTGTCCCTGAGAGACCTAATTGATATTCCAAAGCGGAGTCGAAGCTGCATCTCGGGCTCACCTTAGTCATTAGTGAGCCCCTCAGGGCTGTTTGCATTATAATCTCTGATTTAGATTGTGTGTTGCCTCCGTGTCCTTCCCTCGAGGTTGGGCCCTGTGTGCAAAAGGGCACCGTCGTTGGGGATCGGATCTTAAATTAGCCCCCCCTCCCGTCTCTGAAGGTTTGCAACTGAGGCGAGGGTTACAGGTCGTGAACTCACGCAACAGACAGATCAGATGAGCAGATTAATCCCCCCCCCCCCCCATAACAATGTGTGAGGAGTGAACACCACCATATAAAGGTCCACCTCAACATTGTTATGATCAGGAGGGAAGTGAAGGAGTGCTCATAATGCATGAAATCAGGCTTAGTTATTGAAGGAGCATGAGAGGAATGATAAAGCCACACACTATCTGCTGTGTCTGTGTATGGATAAATGAGGTAGCTACTGTATGTGTGCACATCTGTGCTCTGCTCGGTTGCATGTTGTTCTCATCGGCCTGCTACACTCTCTGGGAGCTTCCAGTTCCCTTGGCTAACCTCAGAGTTTAACATCAATCACATCACCCCCCCTATGTACCTGTAAGGCAAATATCTCTCTGAGTTATCCCTCCACTATCCTTACCCCCCGATGTCCACTCTATTAGGTCAATGGAATCCAGAGGCTGAATGATCTCATCCCTTTGGCACACTGTATTTTAAAGGTCTTGTGAATGTAATGCCTTAATTACAGATGCAACATAGTAACATGTCTTTCTTCAAGCACAGGTTGCCTATTTATGGAAGAAAGTAGGGACGTATGACCTTTTTACACAACTTAACTTTTATTTTTTAGACATAAATGCATCATATATTGATGATACTCCTCCTTGACGATCCACTTAATCACCAGAATAATCTAAATGACGTAAGCAGCACTATTGTGTCCAAAGTGATCCCACTGGGAACCATCAGTATTATTTTGGCGCTAACATCTTAACAGTTATACACAGGGAGGGAGTTTGAGGTCCAATTTAATTGACTCAAACATGAGAATACCATATAAAAGGGGTTTCCAGCCTGGCCATGCAAAATGATAAATGTTGCTGTAATATGTAATAAGATCCTAATCTTCTTAGCTGAAGACTTATTAGCTTTTACTGTAGCTATTTAGATATTACACATATTCACATCAAGCATTTAGAACCTCATAACTGAGTCCTGCTGTTGTGTAATAACATGTTAACATACTACAAATGTGCTTACTTATACTTTGCCACCTCGTACTTACGGTATACAGAGTAATCTTTCTGTTAGTAATTTTTTTCTTCTAAATATTATTTTTTAACACCCGCTCTGTGTCTCTGTTTTTAAAAGAAAAGGCCACAAAGTTAATTTTGATGTTGTGTGAAGACGGGGAAAGTATTGAAATGATCCTACGATTGAAGGTATTTTTATCATTTCTGCCTGGTGGTATGTGATAGTGAGCCAAGAGCAGAGTGCAGTTGCCTGATGACTCACCTTGAATGAAAATTAAATTAATGGAAAGCAGGTGGAACATCAAAGGCCGGCTACGCCAGCAGTATGACGCCAACCTCCGCTGTTGTCTTCACCTTAGTGAAGTGGAAGTTAGGATAGTGAATGGAAGTAATTAGTTGATATTAGAGGCCGTGTAGAGGAAAGCAGATGAAAGACAAAAGGATCTGATGGGTTCATCTGGAGTCGACAGTTATTACAGGGTCAAACTACAGATAAAAGTTTGTGGTCCCACATCGCCTCAGTCTCTCACCATCACAAAGTGCCTGCTAGCTCGGCCTCTCTGTTCTCTATTTCATGTTTATGTTTTATGGTGCCATAAGTCAGTGAACTATATGTCTGCTGTGTTGTTGCACTTAATGCTGCATGAATTAACTCATTTTATTGCAGCCGGGTTTAAATAATTTAAGCGACCTATTTTAACACTTTCACGACTGATCATATCAATCGTAAACAACAAAGGCACATTTCTTCATGTTTGAATAAAAAAAAAAGACACATTCTTTGCAAAATAGCTGAAGAGGTTCCACAGAAAATGCAGCCACTGCGATCTTTTAATGTTTCTCAGATGGCAAGAAAAGCTGTAGGACAATATAACGCTCAATGTGTCAAATTCCTGACTGACAGGAAGCGGTTTGTCATTGTGTCTGACGTTTAATACACAAACGGAACATCATGGAAGTCTCGGTTTTTAACAATGTGTTTGCTGAACCGTCGTTGACCCATTCTTAATCCTAATTCACAAATGAAGTGTTTGATAGCTCTTCTACATGGGCAGCCAGTCAAACTTGTGCAGTTTTTTTTTGCATTTTCTTAATTTATCTTTAATTTTTGTAGAGACAATTGCCTCCTGAAATAAGGATGCAATAAGTATATTCCAAAATGCAACTCTTGCAGCATCTGACGGCTGCAAAAGTTGAAAGGTTTACTTATAAGAAAGAACGTTTTCGGCAGTAATTATTACATCTCTTCTCTTCATTTCAACTTGTGTTGTCAGCTGTCAAATTAGCATGAAATCTGCATTGCTTAAAACCTATTTCTGTGGAAAAAAGGCATCTTTTTAGACAGAACAAAATGTATCTGGCCTCAAAAAAGGTTTATCAGTGAAAAACCTTTGTCAGTCTGAGCACACCGTCAGTGTCCAGGCAGCACTGCTTAGGCTTCCTTTATAGGACCCCGAATCAGGACACAGTTTTGTTTGACACCTACTGTATTAGTTTGTGTCATCATCCAAAATACTACTACAGTATCTTTCTTAAACCACTGATAAGTTTGTTGTCATGAATGAGAACCTCTATACTATCTTGACTCAGAAGATGACAGTAGTTCTAAGTATATAAGAGCATCCTGGATTCTATGCAGCTAAAGGTTGCTCTCAGTAGGGCGCCTCCTCCCCGGGCTTTCCTCCTGTGCTGCATAGTCACTCAGATCAATGCGTTCTTTCACAGAACTTCACAGAGTACATGGTGTTTCCAGCAGACAGGAGTCGCACACAGCAGTCACACAAAAACAACCAACCTTGCCTCACAACTTAGACTAATCTCTGTGGAATGTTTCACTGAAAAAATGTCAAGGCATTTTGAGGCTCTCTGTTGGTCTGCCTCTTTATAGCAGAGATTTTTGTTGGAAAAAAAATCCTCCTGGGACCAGTCTGTAATTAAAAAAAACACCCTAAAGCTTAATATAGCGAAAAAAGGGGATGTAATACAAGTGCAGGAGTAGGTGAAAATAAGATTGATCCAAAAGATAGGAACAATCCTGTCTTTAACAAGCACTAAACAAAGTGGGACAGTAGAAGCCCACAAGAATCTGACAGTGTGTCCTTCCTCAAGGGATGTCTCCATTTTCTGTCACTTTAAAGCAAAATCCCATCATCGGGTATCAAAGAAAAAGGTCCATACACACTGGAAAGGGGAAAAAAGAAGATATGCCACCCTGTCATTTGGCAATAGATTAGATGCTAGCGGTGGTGATGGTAAAATATAATATCTGAAAATACACATCTCACAATATGGATTCTTCTAATCTAATCAAAGTTTTATCTACTCATTTGCGTGAGTAGGATGCATTTCATAAATAGGCTGACTCTGTACAACTGCTTGTATTAAAGTAGTAGAAAAATGCAACATAAAGTAAAAACTGTTTGATCTTCAGTCATGAATGTGTCATCCTTTTGTAAATGTGTTTTAAATCAGCGCATAGCAGCATGAGGAAAGACCCAGATGTGTTACATATATAGTAATGATATCATATCCATATTGATACACTCGACTACACTCTCATAGCCAACTATTTTCCCTGAAGACTTCTCATCGCATTCCATTGTGCAGGAATGATCATGAAGGAGCTTCTCGCGGGCATCGTGCCTGTTGTGGGAAAGGGCTCAAATTAAAATCAGCATGTGTGCATCAGGTTGTTTTTCTGGGTCCCATCTCAGAAGGACAATGTGACTGTTGACTGCTGCAGCCCTGTAGGAATGTCGTCCTTTCTTTGGTCTGTGGCACATTGTGGCCATTACCCAATGCGAGCCATGCCAAGGAAAATACCTTGCAAACTGCTGACTTTGATAACGGGGGAGTGGGGGGGGGGTCTGATTCCTGTCTGCATGCACTCATTCACTCCATCAGGGAGTCTGCTTTCAAATCCCACATGAATGAATGAATCACTAATGACTTGTCTCTCAAAACATTTGTGTAAATGAGGGTTTCAGAGTGCGACAGTGCTTTGGTGGTATTGACAGTCAACAGCACACACAGTGTTGTCTTGCTGTGGAGCGCCACATGTTTGTCTTTGGTGCATTCAGCGTACTACAAGCAGCCAGGGGAATTAGGGGTGGAGAAAGGAAGATGGGTTATGAAGACTTTCCTAATTGACCTCATTTTGATATTTCTCAGACTGGAGCATGGTTGTCCCAAACATACCCACTGCATAAATATTGACTGATTATGTTATGAGACAAGACTAATTAATATAGTTATATGCCATATCATTGTTTGTGCTTATCGCGTTTTACTGTACATCACCATTGTTTGCTAAAAAAAATTACTTTGGGATTTTTAAAGTTTCAACTTTAGAATAATCTGTTGTCTATTGGGAGAGAGAGTGTCCCTCTTACCAGTCATTTAAATTCTGCATATGTTTATTGCAAGTTTTTTAAAGGCAAAACAAGTCTTTCAAACAGACAAAAAAAATTCAAGGGCATGTTTTATGTCTAGCTGTTTACTGTACAGGCGGAGAAGAGAAAGCAAAACCCTTGAACGTGAGATGTGTTACAAGTCTAAATGCCTTTGCAGATGGTAATGTTGACTCTGGAAGCCTCATGGAGGCCTGGCTGCTGCAGGCCAGGAAACATCACTAGCACTAGGGCCATGTGGGACCTCCCCTTAAAAAAGTTTGAGATTTTTTCACAGTCCATTGTAAGCAATCAGGCAAATAGAAGCTTGCAGTCGTGCAGTGCACAGACACTTCTTTCCAGAAGGCAGCAAGCAATGCTCAGTCTGACAAGCAAGCCAGCAGACCGACAAGGAGTCAGGACATATTTTTGTAGCTTTAACAGACGGTAACACCACCGGTGGCTCTTCTGAAGCCCACTTTCACTCTCCTGGGTGTGATTGCTTTTAATGCACATTCAACCTCATCTACTGCTGGCAGTGACGACCTGCAGATGCACTCGACCACAGGCTCGCGTTTCACCCCTGCATCTGTCTCAATACTCACACCAAAGCTGTACTTGCGGGAAGAGGATACACATGTTTTATTGACAGAGCTACAGGTGGTTTGAGCTGGAGCTGCTGGAGGACTGGAGGGTTTTTCTTTTACTGTGTAGTGATCTTTGGCATCTTTGCATCCAGTATGTTGCCCATTTTTGTTGTGGCATGTTTGGTATTTGTCCTGCTGGGCTCGGGGCAGGCTCAGGAAGCAACACAGACCCAGGGGGAGAGCCAGAGTGGAGGCCAGGGGCAGGACAACTCTGCCACCCCTTGGAGGCAGGTGATCCAATGGGAGAATAATGGCCGGCTATTTAGCCTGCTGAACAGCGGAGCTGAATATGTCCCTGCCGGGGCAGCTGCCCAGGGTGGAGGTCCCAGAGTTGTTGTGGCAGACACCCAGCCACGCTCTTCACGTAGACCTCAGGGAGGCAATGTCCGCCGCCAGGCGCCATCAAGAGGATCCTCTGACACTGTCCGTGGCCAGGCAAGGCATCCTTTTGGCTTTGGGCAAGTGCCCGATAACTGGAGACAAACTGTAGGCAGTACAAGGGGTAGCCAGTTCCAAGGATCCTCTACCACTCAATTCAGGCCATCCACAGGCTCATCATCATCATCATCGTCATCATCTTTTTCTTCATCTTCTTATAATATACCATCCTACCCACAGAACCCATTTCCCCAACAGCCTCCCTTCCAACAAGTTCCTTACGACCCTAGTTTTGTAGAAGGGCCAGTCAGGAGCTACGAGCCACCTTTTCAGCCTGTTGCCGGTGGAGGATACGGCGGTGGAGCATATGGCGGTGGAGTTGGAGGGTATGGTGGTGGGCCATATGGCGGTGGAGTTGGAGCTGGAGTTGGAGGTGGAGGGTATGGCGGTGGAGTTGGAGCTGGAGCGGGAGTTGGAGGTGGAGGCTATGGTGGTGGAGTTGGAGCTGGAGGGTATAGCACTGGACAGAGGTTTACCGGAGGAGGATATGGAGGTGTGGCCCCAGTGCTCCCAGGTTCTCCCTCTGATTTTACTGAGGATGGCTATCGTTACTACCAGTCTTATGGCTATGGGCCCAATCCTGTTGTGCCTGCACGTGCTGCCCAACCACCGTTTGCAGATGGTCTAGACCACAGATACACCCACAGCATCTTCAACGGGGAGAATGGCCCTGCTGTCCCTGCCCCCGACACCAACCCAGCAACTCCCGTCGTAGTGGACAGGACAGGATCAGCTGGTCAACCACAAATCAGGAGCCCTCAGTATGAGCAGTTCCCTCCATTTGGAAGACCCCAGCCACCTTTCCTGAATCCCGTTCCTCCTGGCAGAAGTTCTCCAAACTCTGGCCTGGAGAACCCCAGCATAAATGTCGGGAGTGTGTACCGACCAGATCAGAGAGGTATGGTGAGCTTTTTGTTTCAGGTTTTGAGAAATAACACAATGTATCCTTTATTTCAAATCATGATTATATTGGGAGAGGCACATGGATGAGATGGCTGATTTTGAGTACTTTTGAATGGAAACAGGGAACATAGTGGGCATAGCCCCTAGGGGTATTTCTATCTTTAATTCGATTTATGTTATTACTCGACAGGGAAGCAGGCAGCTCACCACCCCCTCAACAACACAATCATGTTGTTTTCCCAATATCCTTGCATATGTTTCATATATCAAGAGTAATGATGAAACACAACATTTTAATCGAACATTTACTCAAAATTATTCCTATTTTTCAGTTCGCAAACAAAGCAAAGTGGACACAAGGTTCATCTTTTCCCACTTGCATGCTTATGAAAACCAGGTGTTGAGCAAGCTCTGCCAATGTTCAGGGAGCATACAAGAACCACTGTGTTTTTGTGTGTGGAGTTCTGTTCTACACAAAAGTAAACTGGTTCATGTGGTGTGTGGAGTTGGGTAATGGTAGTGGTGACCTCATAGGGGGTCTGGTGACAGGGGGTGTTGGTTGGCCATGTCTGCCTCCTTGGCTTTAGGACAGGAGAGGGGAAACGGAGGAGGGGGGATACAGTACTTCACCACTCCCTGAGGGGGAGGGAGAGCATGGAAAGTCCCTGTAACACATGGGGTCCATTGCTTCAGCTACAGGAAATCAAAGAAATATTTAGTCAGATTTCTTAGGGGGAAGAACGACTGTTAAAACGTGAAATACCCTGGCTTGAATAACATATTTTCTTAACCTATTGAAGTACTGTGGAGGAAGAAACGTCTATTGAACTCATTGTTAATGCAGAGGGAAAACATGACTTGGCTAAACACGAACAAAACATTCGTTTTTCTGTGCTCCCACCACCAGAGTTTGAGCTGTGAGGAGACGAGGAGACGAGGACCTCCAATGAGACTCTCAGACTCTTAATATTGCAGATTTACCTTTTTTTGTTTTGCTCAATGATCTGCCTAACTGTGCTGCAGTCTCTTCAGTGTAGTGTGTGTGCTTCCCAACCATCATTCACTAGCCATTCTAATGCTGGGAGCCATTTCTACAGCACAAAAAGCCAACATGTGTGCAGATGCCTTAGTGTTCCCAGTAATCATTGTGATAAAGATTCAGCCATTGGGAGCCGTTTGGAAGCTGACATTTTTATTTCACTGCTTCACAGCACAACATTACGCTGTTACAGTTCCATAATAACTATTGTGATCTACAAGTTTAAGATTTACTTAAAACTGAAGAATATTTTTTAAGCATAGTAATGCCATTTTTTAAAGGCAGTGAAGTCCATGACATAATCTGTATATCACAATAAACATATTTCAATGACCCGGCTTCGAATATAATGATATTAATAAATTCTTAAAATTAAAATCTATATGTGGCTATATGCATACATTTTATGTAATGTGAACTACCCTAAGCACAAATAGGTTCATGGTAGGTTTAGTGTGGGTGGACAAGCTGTACAGATGCTGGCAAACACTAAGTTTAAGGCCATGAAACCTTAAATGTGTGCCGACCCACTTTCCAGTGACTGCTTTTGACTTGTTGTCTCTAGAATCACATTGAGTGAATAGGGCTTGAGTCAGCAAGGCACTTTTGTTGTTAAAGAACTCAAATTTGTAATGTGGCAATGACTTCAAGCCATCTCCACTTAGAGAAATTGAATTTCTGCCATTGACGATTCCATTTGCTACCCCTAAGAAATCCCTATATTGTGTTACCAGGCTAACTAACAAACACACTCAAACTCAATCAACATTGAGTTCAATTTGAGAACAAATTCAAGGGGACCAATCAAATCTATTCACAAGATTTATTCTGTGTTAGCAGTCTAGTTGCTGACATGGATTGTGCAGCCTTTGTGAAGTTACTCACTTTTTTGAGTGCAGTTTTTAAAGCTGCAATGATTGGTAGACTGTAAGATTGATTAATTAAGGCGGCTGCAGTTATTTCACCTATTACCTTAAATGTGATAGCATCAAATCAAGAAACACTGTTCAGCATCTCACTGTAATATATTAACTGACCACCAAAAGCAAAATAGTTGAGAATCATGAAAATGGATGAGATGTATGTTCACAAGAGAACACAGAGAGTCTAATAAATGACCTAATGACCAAGAGAAGCTGTGAAATACTTACTTTACTATACTACTATCATCAACCGCTGTGATTTTTCACTTTAAAATTACCTCAAGTATTCTACAGTGTCAGTCCCCTGCAGCTAATAGTCTATATCTTAAAGCAGGAGTATCCAGAGAGGGAGCCCTCATGTCTTTTATTATTATGCTATATTAGATGGTATAACAATCATGGCAAGATTTAGTTCCTTTTCTCCGTGCCCCACTTAGAGTGTAATGTGTGGCTTTGTCACATGCTGTCGAGAGCTGATCAGCTTTGGCTCCTCAATATACTTTATCCCTCTGAAAGACACCCAATTTCACATTTCAAAAGATTAGGAGGCAGAGAACAAAGCCCTTCTAGCTTGAGGAGAAGAAATAGGGTTTGTGAGTGCTGCTGGAAAACCTCTGCATTTCACACTGGTCTTACAGTGTTTACATCGTGGTCCTCTGTGATGTAAACATCGTGGCTTACCCCCATGCTTTACGTCTGCCTGTCTACGAGAGAGCTGTCATATAGGATGTTTAGCCCTTATTTCACCTTGCAGCTGTGGAGGGAGGGCCCACGAGGATGTTGAAGTGGGTGAATATAAAATAGAAAACGTCCTATCTGGTTTCCATAAACAGACCGTAGCTAAAGCCCATCGCGTTAATCCAAAATGTAAAAAAAACAGTGCATTATTTCATTATCTATTCTCCTTAAACTTGCTGCACTAGTAAAAAAAAGGTTGGACAGAAAGTAAAGGTCATATAACATTTTTTGGTGATTTTACTTCCATGCTTAGAGGTCTAATGGTTTGACTTTCAGTTACTTGTACAAGCTCACATTAAAGCGCGTCTGGCCTTTGTAAGCTAAAAAGAGGTGATAAGCTACATCGGTATGGGCTTTTATTGGGAACAGGACAGACAGACATTCACTCTGACAAGTCAGGCCTGTTTCTTTTTTTTCCCCCTTCTCCTCAGGTTTTCTGACAGACTTGGTCAGTGGCCCACTTTAAAAACAGCAGTGGTGTGAGATCACTGTTGTTTCTGCACATTCTGCCTCACCGTGTCTCCGTCTGGCTCTCCTTGCTGTATCGCTGTGCACCTATGCCTTCCCTCATCTCTTCGTCTCTTGTCACTTGTTTGCAGAATCCAAAGTATGAAAAACACAGGCTGCATTTGGAACAAACCCTCCTGTGATACTGCAGCTCAGATATTTCCAAGTTTAGCATTATCCCCAACAGATACCACTACGTTTACTATACTAAAGGTTCAATTGAAGTCACACATTCATATTGAGATCGGTACACATGGGGGATCACATCACATCAGCCAAGTCAGCAATTGTTAATACAAAACAGGTTCCCATTTTGCAACTCGTATGCTCTCTTACCCCAATCTCACCCCTGTCTAACAAGCGTATGGAGCAAAAGGGGCTCATTAGAATGCCATGATAATAATCTGGAATGCGCAGTAATTAGTGGCCAAAGGCTCTTTCTCAGGAGTGACCCAGTCTTGAACTATGAGCCCATCGTATTCTCCGATTATCACTGCCATAAATAAAAAGTTGATGACACATGAGAAAAAAGAGTTTCTCTGTTTCTGGTGTGTTCGCTGTCATTGGCAGGAATGGCTGGAATTCAGACATCAAAAGGTGACCTGCCCCAGGTTACCAATCATCGAATCACAAAATAAAATAGCAGGGAAATAGCAGTGCTATAATGTAGTTTTGCGGCTCAAACAATACATAATAATAATTGTTTAATTTCATGTTTCAGTTGCAAAAATGTTCCTTTGAGTGATAAAAAAAAGAATATTTTGTTTTCAGTATTTGGATCAGATTTCTGCAATTTCATATTTGGATGATTTTAAACAATTTGCTTTCACTTCCACAATGTTGTGTGTTATTTGTGGCTGAATGACAAAGTAGAATGAGCAGTCTTTCTACCTTTTCAGGTTTGCCAGACCTGGTTCCTGATCCCAACTATGTCCAGGCTTCCACGTATATCCAGAGAGCCCACATGTATTCTCTCCGCTGTGCTGCTGAAGAAAAATGTCTTTCAAGGTAAATTCTGGATGTCCTTTGCTGGATTTTTATTTTTATTTTATTTTCTTTTACTTTTTCAGTGAGTTCATTCTAATGTCACAGTATCACAATGTTGTTGCCCCTATGGGTTCTGCTTTCAATTTAGTGACAAATTGTCATTTCAATGGTTTCTGGAAGTAACTTAGAGGCTCAGTGGCTAGAATGTCACAAAGATATTCAGTTGATTTATATTAGAAATAATTAACTATTTCCTATCTCAGTGTAATCCTCTGATGCTCTGTCTAGGTTTTACCCTGCTTCATGCATTAACAGCAAAGTGCTAATTTGTTTTTGAAATATTAACATTCTTTACAAGCTGCTCCACCTTTGGGTAACATTAACCAGCGAGTGAACCATCCACAAATCTAACATAGCCTTCAGGACTCAGGACACCAGTTCTTTGCAATAATCTGAAAGAAATAATGAAAAAAAAGTTGACCAACAGCACAACATAAGTGAACTGAATCCCGGTCACCTTCGGGGATACAGACCGTTGTTAGTTTAATATCTCCGTGTTGGTGGATAGCATCCCCTGAGCCATGGGCTTGGGCCCTTCCACTGCCTCTGTACTAAAGAATACTATTGAAATGATGGAAGTGTGCTGTCCCCATGGCTGCTCTATTTGCCCTCTTCCCATCAGAGCACAGCCATCCCTCAAAGCTCTTTCATATCCTGTCTGCGTTTGCAGCAATCACCGACAGATGGGCTGTTGTAATTTGCCATACACTCCAATGTCAACAACAGTCACAAGATGAATGGCTTAGATCTTCAGTGGTATTGTGAACTTGAGATTGTTCCTGCCTTCTTTTTTTTTCAAGAAAAAAAAAGGGAATCATGCAACAGCATGTCTCCTCTCCCCGGGTTGAAACTATGCGGAGAGATGGTTGTAATCTGTAGAATGAATTATTTAGTAGATATGCTCCTGCCTCCGAGGCTTTCCGGTCTTGCTCTTTTTTTTTCTTTCCTTGTCTTAGTTATGAGAAACAGACGTGCTGGCATTCTTTTTTGCAGCCACTTGTACAGTTTCCCTCACTGTTGTCTTGATCTATGTGTTTGTGCGCCATTCAGCTCCGCCTATGGCCCTGAGACCACCGACTACGATGTAAGGGTCCTGCTGCGATTCCCACAGAGGGTGAAGAATAAGGGGATTGCTGACTTCATGCCGAACAGGCCACGTCATACCTGGGAGTGGCATAGCTGTCACCAGTAAGTAATACAAAACAGATTTGACCCAATCAGATAATGATGCTTTGCTGGCTACAGTAAAGCTGCGATAACCAGGGAGCTACTTGGCCGACACTTTTTTTTAGGATTTTATTCCTACAGAGTGTATTTATTCATGTAAATAATATCTGTACAGTACATAGGTTGGTATATTTGAATCACCTTACTATTGAGAAGGTTATAAAATTCCTGATCTAGTAGATCACAGTAATAATATACCCTGAATTAAAGGTGCTAAATCTGATCAGAGCATTAATATATCAGCAAACAACTACTTACTATGTAAAATAGTGGAGTAATGTCTACCTAAGCAAAGGATGAAGTCGCTCTCCCTCTGTGTGTGTTGTTATCCGAGCTCTGTGAGCGTGACCCACTGGCTAGCTCATGGGTGCCGCTCTGCACGGCACTAATATGGCAGTTACAGCTGATAAAACCGTTGTGACCAAGCCCTTCCAGCTCTCCCTCAGGTAAACGGTTAGCTCTGCCAGCACTTTTGCCGTTGTTTGCTCTATAAGCGCCATAAGCACTGTTATTTGCAAGCTGCCGGATCAGCTTTCACCATGTTGAGAGGCAAAATAAATGCTCCCAATCTCATTCATAACACCTTTAATAAATATTCTGACCCATGGATGATAATATGCATGTCTTGTGCCACTGCCATGAAAACGCGAAGATACCTCTACAAACTGAGGAGCAATGGTTTGTTTGGTCTATTTCGTGTGTACTAAAGCACTGAGTTCTTGTCCAGGAAGTTGACATGTAATTGTCAGTTGACTGAGGGTAAATGCAGATTGGGGGTCGTACTGCCCTGTAAGATCCATATTGTGCCCTACAGTCAGACTGCAAGAAAAGACTGAGAAAGTACACATATATTACAGTTTCCTGGTCAAAAGAGGGGGGTCAAACCTATGAAGTCCATTAGAGGGGACATAGGACAAAATACGCAGTACATGAAAAACAATGGTATGTAGCTATGAGGGTTTGATCACTTTAGACAGCAACTTTTCTCACGTGTCTTTCTCAGTGGACAGATTTTAGCAAGGCAGTCATGGCTCTAGGGGGCTGCTGATGAGGAGATTTTGGGGGTATTGTCAGTGGTTTATGCCTTTTTATCCCACAGACTGGCTTCTATCTTAATTCCAGCAAGTCCGCCCACTGACACGAGTGCCAGGCTCTGCTTTACTATCCTCATCTCAGAGGAATGTTGACTGGCCGTTAGGAGATTGGCAGTGTTGTTTCTGTCTGACATCAGTCTGCATTTTCAAAGTGGTTCCCAGGAGGCGGATAGCCAAGACAATCATTCCACTGGTTGTGCGTTTGGAATGACAAATCAATCCATTTTTTCCTGTCAATCTGTGACACCAGATCACACAGCTGCTTAAGTGTGATGGCATGGATGTGGGTTACTGGGACAGCATGTTAGTTAACAAAGACATCTCTTTAGGGGGAGAAAATCTCTAGCCCAAATTCTCACAATAAACTTTGCTGCCCTACATTTCTGTTGAATAAGCTATGAGGTTGACAGTTTGCTTTTCATTACATTCACCCCTATCTTTCTTACTGGAGTGTGAGAAGAAGGGAAGGGAACGGCATCCTCTTAAGTATCATGGTGCTGTGAAAATGTTGGAATTTTGTATGGTTTTTTTTTGTTTTTTTTTACACAAATGAGGACAAAGAATTCCATTTACTGTATGCCAATCAGTATGGAAAACGGGTTTATGAGGTTTTTTTCCCTGTGTGAGTAAAATAATAGTGTTCTTCATTATTTGTTTCAGTCCCTTTTGGTACAACTTGAAGTATGTGACCTTTGTGGTCAGAGATCATGGCTGCTATTTGTGCAGGTGCTTAGACGTATGTCTTCATATCCTGGTTGCACTTTGTGGAAGGCAAGTGTCAGGCCCCTGCTAAATAGTTCTCAAAGACCCTTCTGTAGTTCTCTGTTTTACAACCCACCCTGTGATCTGCGAAACCCTCAAAGTCTTGTTTGCTGCAACACAAGTGGAAAATGACTCACAACTTTGAAGAGGGATTGTAATGTTTTGTATATTACTATTACAAATTATTCATGTTAAGTCCTCCATGCGTCCTTCCAACACCACATTCTCTGTAGTTGACATAGTCCGCGAGGGGATCCAGAAATCTGAGGAGGCAGGGGACCCTTCCAGGCACCTCGTAATCCAGCGCCTCCCACCCTCGATCTTCTACTTCCCGCACTCCTCTCTGCTTCACACACGCATGTACTGTAGATAATCATCCCAAGACTCTGACTGGACTGATTGCCGGTTTCAGTAACACAAATAAAAGCTGTGCTTCAACCTTCCAGGCCGTCCTGCCCTGGTTTATACACATTTACACATAGAATAAGCCTGTAAACACGCTGGGTCGTCTACATTTGCATCTTAGCAGAGACAGAATGGTAATGTGTGTCAATAAGCACAACACAGATAGTGTTTAGCCACAGATAACTACTGGCAGGTTTCTACCTGAGATTGGCTCATAATTGGTTGCCTCGTCTATGGAAAGAATGAGTCCTTGAATGGTCACTTACTCCATTAGTGGAAAGTACCCACATTTCCTTCCAAGTCATCCTTCAATCTTTAATGACTGTTCCAGTAAGAGCTGTTGCAATGTTGAAACATGGGCGAAGTAAGGCGAAAGTAATATTTATATAGTCTGAGTTTGTGTAACTCTAGGAGATCCAGTGATTACTTCACCTGTTGCAACTACTAAAGTCAACACCACTTAAATACAGTATTTGGAGCAATTTAAGAATCAAATAATAATGGCAATAAATAGTTGGAATAACTGCTAGAAGGTGTCTATAAAACCTTTAATTTTGTCATTTTGGGTGTGCCCTCTAGGAATATTGTCATATTGATGTAGGCCATTCTTTGTTACTAATGACTCAAATTGCTGCTATTGGAATCAACAGTTAAAAAAGGTTTTGCTTTCCAATCTAATCATTTACCTCTCCAGCTCTCAAATGTCATCAGAATTTGAGGAATAGTTATCTTGGCTAATCTTTATCAGAAGGAACATGAATGAAATCAAGCCTTTTGTAGCTGCATTTCCCCCCCAAAAAGGGCAGTTAGGCAAACTAAATACAGGAATACATACAGACACGTAGAGGACCTTTACTCCACACTGATCGAAACATGTATTCAGGTCCACACAAACACCAGGACATATTTTTGTTGGTCTTTCTCTTTATATATTCGTTATACTTACCGGAAACACAGTCCACCTTAGATTTTACGACATGTACATACAAATTTACAGAGAAACATCAAGGAACATATATTTCTATTGATGTACTTTGATATTGTTACGACCAAATTCACCAGGCTTGTAAAAAGTGAATAGTATCCTGGGTCACTTTGGTATTTGGGAGAGATCCAAGCCATACAGTTGTTGATATTGCAGATGATTTTCAAATGGAGCAGCTCTCTTGTCACTCAGCCGCGTGCGTCCACATTGCTAAAGCTGTGCAAACAAACACACACCGCAACCAAATAAATGCACAATGCGATACACACACACAGATATGTGCACACGCTTAAATGCATACACAGCAACACACACACACACACACACACACACACAGGATCTTGCCGACTGATAGAAGCTAATTAACAACATTCATACATCATTAGGGTGTTAATGTCGTGCTTCAGCTACACTTTATTGTTGCCATTAATTAGCATCCATTGTCCTTTCATACTTTATGACGTGTTCAGTCAAGGTGCAACATCACTTGTTAGCAGATGAGGTCACTTTAAGTTCACCGTTTGTGTTTAAAGGTACACGTTTGCTGAATTTAATCACAATGGCTAACAAACTTTCCAAATTAGCAATCATTTCTGATTAATATTTCTTAGGAGCACATGGCATAACAGATAACACGAGAATTAACTATTTTTGATGGCTCACTTGCTCCTTAACGAAGATGTTCGTTTCACTGCATTCAGACTTGTGCTTGCCCCAACAGACACTACCACAGTATGGATGAGTTCAGCCACTATGACTTACTGGAGGTCGCTACTGGCCGGAAAGTGGCAGAGGGACACAAGGCCAGCTTCTGTTTGGAGGACACCACCTGTGACTTTGGTCACCTGAAGCGCTACGCATGCACCACTCACACTCAGGTAACGTGTGAAATGATCCACAATACTCTTAGTAGACGTCCCTTCATCCACTGGTGAGGGTGGGGATTGGAGGGAGAGCCCCCCTTTATGCCCCACAGACCAGAGCAAAAGTGCCCTTTTGGATGCCCGTATGGTAGATAAAATATGATAAAGTGCCAACCAGGATGCCCTCCCATATATAGATATAGAGAAAGATCGATGGATAGATAATATTAACCTTTGATTGCAGCTGTTTTCACCCACTGATTTTAAAATTCCAACTGTTTTTGACTCGGATCAGTATTCCTCCTTTGTATCTTCAGGGTCTGAGCCCAGGCTGCTATGATACATACAATGCTGATATCGACTGCCAGTGGATCGATATCACGGACGTCCAGCCTGGAAAATACATACTAAAGGTAGGAGTCTACGAGTCTAATGTGCATACACATGGCAGGTTTTTGGACAGCACAATAAGACGGTGAAGATCTAGGCCACCAAAACAAATTGATCTGGGTAATAAAAGAGTGATAACCTTACTGAAACTGTTTTTAGGGTAATAGTTATCTTCATGGCTCAGTGGTTTCCAGTCCGCAGTTTTGGCTATAATTGTGTTCTAAGCTGTCCATCCCAAATATCCTCATCTCGGAAGCATTGGGCCCATCAGCTGGTTTAGTGTAATTTTGTGAGTTGTGATGTGCCTCCTGTACTTTTTCTCTCAGCTCCAGGTTAATCCCAAATTCTTGGTGCGGGAATCAGACTACACCAACAACGTGGTCAGGTGTAATATACACTACACGGGACGCTTCGTCACAACAAACAACTGCAAGATAACACAGTAAGTAGCACAGAATATACACACTTTTATCACAACATAATTGATCAGTAGTAAATGAGTGGGGGTGTTACATTTATTTACATTGTTCTCATAATTTGCTACTTGCTTGCACTTTTCAGACTTGTTTCAGGAGAATAGAAACTAAAAGGTAAACTATAAATTAGGGTTTTTGCCATGTTCCTGTTGAGTTGCACTGAACCACATGACGGGGTGGCAGCTAAATGCAGTTTTATGAAGAGCCTCATAGTGTTTTGAATTACTTAGTGGACTTAATGGGTTCCTGGCTGAAATATTTGATGATGTAATGAATTATGTTCTCATTCTCCGGTGAAGATTAATAGCCTCTGAAACTTTCATATTCTCCCTCAACCAGAGATGTAGGGGTGTTGAACTTTTCAATAGCGCTATTAGGAGGTGTATCATTGCACTCAGAATGACTATCATATCCTCTTGAAAATACTTTATATAGTGAGTGACGATACATGAGGAAAGCATCATTAGGTCCAAGTGCTGTAGTCGCTCTCCCTCAGTTTCCGTGGTAGAGTGGAACATACACTTAAAAATATATGTAATAGTATAATATGTTTGTCAAAGCATTATTAGTCACATAAATCACATTACCAGATGCCATCATAGATCCATGTTTCCATCATTAAAGTCTGGTATTTGAAAATATTCTATATTTGAAAGAAAAAAAACACTCACATTTTGTTAATGTATGTAATTATGTCCACACTAATTATGGTTAAAGACATTTTCCGTGTGGTAATTTAAGTGAATGTTTAAAATTAGTCATCTTATAAAAAAATAAAAATTAAAAAAAAATCATGATAATCATCATTGTATAAAAATTAAATACATTTTAATTTGAAACAAAATAGCACACATGTTGATAACAGCAAGGATTGATTGTAATAATTGTCTTCAAATATAATTAGGATGAAATGTATATGCACTTGAAAGTAGTTTTTCATGTATGATGTGTTGACGTACTATGGCTGTTTACAAAACAGATGTGTTGTTAATGACATCATTTTCCAATCTTGCTGTTAAATGAATGTGCAAGTATGAAAAAGTAATTTGGTTAAAGGTCTCAATGCAGCAGCCCAGTAAATTACACAATTAACTATTCTTTTTTTGATGCTAAGCCCCTCCCCTGAATAGCAATTTGCCACTTAGCTGCAGCAGCAGCTCTTTGTTAGATGTGGGGAAGTTGACACTCCAGCAACCCTCACCAAACACATCGGTTAGTACTCATCATGAAAACGCTTTCTTTTGGAATGTTAAAAGTGAGACAGTGTTATCATTTGAAACTAGTATTTAAGCTTTCAGGCTGTCTAAGCGTTTTACTCAAATCGTAAAAAAATAAAAATGTTTTACTTATACTCCACTGCAATACAAGAATGCAGAGGATGCCAACTTATTGTTTGGGACATGTAACTTGTGAATCTTAAAGACAAGCTTGTATAAGTTTCGCATTGTTTTCAGCCTGTACATGGAACTACCATTAGCTTTATAACATAGCTGGAAATCTGCCAGCAATAGTTTTCCTTTCTGCCGATGAAATTGGGGTCACCAGTTTGTAAGAAGAAGCCAGGTTTTGTCTACATCTGCCTGAAATCAAGGACCCTTTTGTTTAAAATCTTTAAAAATTAAAGTGATTAATCTGCCACTGTTATCACTGTAAACTTGGACAGGCATAGTAATGGTAAGTAAGGTGGGCGGGGCCTAGCGAAACAGACAAATTCCTCACCAATTTGTTGGTTAACCACAGTAAAATTATAAGAGGACATGTATCTGTTTAGTTTTGGCATGACAGTGTGACTAAATGGTATAAAATTGTCTCAAGATAAATGTGAACAGAAAACCACTTTCCTGCGAATGGAATTTTTGATCTGTGTAAACAATTTTTGTAGTTCACGGAGTTCAAATATTTTGCACAATCACATACTGCATCGGTCTGGAGAGTTACAGTCCCTCTAACAAAAGTGTTCTATGCTGTCTGTTTATTTTACAGGTCTTGATCAGGCACTGGGAGGCTGCCACACTAGAGTGACCCTGATTGCTATTCCATTGAAATGTGAATGGAATCCATTTGTTGTTGGTTCATTGTTGATGTTGTTTGTCTCTTATATTTTGTCTCGGTATCGTGAGCCCACGGCAAACAAGGTCTCCACTGGCACTGAAGAGAATGTGGGTGTTTAAAAGTACACACACGCACACACACACCGTTGCATAATGCATATTTCACATTGATATCCCAATATTGAATCAATCGTTCACACCCCTACAATGTGCATGTGTTATAATATTGTCCTACCAACTAGGTTTCTCATATCGCATCTCAACCAGTCTGGTTTGGTTAATGCCAGGAAAACATCATTGACTTTCAGAAGAGGTGTTTACTGTATCTGCAACCCCCCCCCCCCCCCCCGGCAGAGTGGCTCCGATTGAATTATAAATAAAGCGTGAAGCGGAGCCGGTGCTGAAATGAGTGGTTCCAGACAAGTCAAGGGTTCAGCTGCAATCCAGCAAATACAATTCTGGGACAAAGTCTTCCCAGCTGCATTCATCCATGCAGTGTGTGGACAGACAGAGATGCCCAGTGACTCAGAAGAACTATAATGTGTTGTTATGGGGGGCTGCCTCAGTAGGTCAGGTTGGGATACTGTGATTCTCTGGGCACTTCCTGTTTAATGTAGCGAGATGAAAGACAGCAGGTCATATTTGCATTTGTCCATCAATAATTAGAAATCAACATTAAATCCAGACAGTCAGTGCTGGGTTCTGTACTCCTCCAAATCCGTGCGTATCCGTGTCATGTCCCCGTTCGTCCCTTCTTATTTCAGTAAAACAGGAACAGGAAGCTCAACTGGCAGTGTTTTCCACAAACCAAGTGTGGCCACAGTATGTAAGCTGTATATTTACACTGTCTTGGGGTCTCTTCTTCAACTACCAACACTGGTCAGATGGCACATAGGTCATCTACACCTTTTTGAAGAATGTATATACAAATAATCCACTGATGCATGAATTAAGCAATGGCGATTAGCTTGTTGTAACTGATTGTACTTTTGTTTATCCAATTTGATCTTGTTACTGTAATTTTTTTTCTTGATAATCTGAAACATGAACATATTTTTGGGAAGAAAAACAAAACACTACTGCTACAGACTTAGTATTTCCATCTCTACCTACCTCTCCAATTGAGTGAGCTGTTGTTTCCTGTTAAGTGTTTGGTTTCCATTGGAAATCAGTGCGATGGTTAACTGTGTCCTCCTGCCACTGTGATGCAGCACACAGCTAAAACCTAAAAATCAGTTGAAAATCCCTGCGATATTTAAAATCTGCTGCCCCAACTTGCTGTCGTCTTGTTTTGCGGACGCATGTTTTCATATGCCCACGGTTAAAACTAACTATGTGCCAAAAATGTTGCACTCCATAGAACTGATTTACAATCCAACCGGTTGTGAACCATCAGCAGTAGGACATATTTGGTTTGCATTAATACAGCTGTATTGTGTGCAAATGTATGACGAAGATGATATCAACAAGATCAAATTAAAAACAGTAGAGCCGGATAACGTGCCATCATCATTTCCTCATGCGTGTGAAGGCAATTTGAATCCATCGCAGCACTGGCAGAGCCTGCCACAAACACTAAGAACTATTATACAGAGAGGTAATTACTGAATATAAATACTTTGAATGGCTGTTAACGAGAAAATGCAGACCACAGACGGCATGAAAAATGGGGGTTCGATTACATGAATAACGTATTACTTATAATATATATTACATAATACATATTTATAATTGCGATACATGTTTAGCTGTTTTCCAGGAACAATCTGGTTGATTAAACAGTGGGGTTACTGTTTCTAACAAATTAGTTTATTAATCTGTTTTCATTTGAATTTCAAGGTTTATTTTTTTAAACTGAGTGATTTCGATGCAGAATAGACCTTGTCTTTGGTTTCCAATGTATTGCCCTTTTTTGTTTACAGTAAATAGCCAGTTGTATAATTGTATCTGTATGTTTCCTTACGTGGGGAGCTCATGATCATGCTGTACGCTCATTGGCAAGATGCAACACCGTGTACCTTTTTTTTTCTTTTTAAATTCAGTGGAACAACAGCACAAGCGTAGGTGACAGTTATACATCATCTTTGACATGTGGTGATGACATTTGTATTTTTTGTCCTAACAACAAACACCTGTCAAAAATGTCATATACAATAAATACATTTACACATCTGCTGTGTGCACTCAATAGAATATATGGATCCCTGTGCTTCAAATTAGGTTTTACACAGAATGCGTTTCAATGATTTCCAAGGAAATGCTGTGTGACAGGTGTGACAAGTTACTGAGATCATCCCTTCATGAGAGATTAGGTGTAATATGTTTAATTCATTAAGGCATTTTCCTCGGGTGCAATATGAGATTTTGTCATGTATGATTCAGACAGGGATGCAAATGTGAATTTTATGAATACAGACACACAAAAAATGCACACTGCATATAAGATGCCTGCAAATGCCCCAACAGTGAATGCAACAAACTGGGTGTCAGCTCCATAGCGGCGCATAAATGAATAAGTCACGCTTGTGTTTGCGTTGCAGTCGACATGTTGAGGTGTGTCTTTTAAAAACAATCCGCTCGTGTCACTGGCTGACACCACGCTGCCAAAGATCTGTTCATTTCTTCAAGTTCAATGCCAATTAACATCTGACATTTCATCTGACTTCTTTCGGCAGCGAGCAGAGACCGATCACATTATGCACGAAGTGTCATTACATGGAATACAACAGCGGGTTGCAGTGAGAGAGGAGCTCATTGTGTTATCAGCTGAATTTAAACTACGCAAAAAAAGTAACATTCTTGGTTTTGTCAGGAAAGGAAGTGATTAATTGACTATCTTCTGTTTTGTTTTCCACAAAACTATCTTCTGTTTTGTTTTCTTCTGTTTTGTTTTCCTTAGCTGTATATTTTTGTCCATTTAAATATTTTTTCTTTTCAAAATACATGTTTTAGTGCTTTATTGTCACAGGATTCCTTTAACTAGCCTATTAATGGCTATTTTAAACAATTATATACGAAAAGTCATCAGTTATGAATTTATTTTTACAGTCGCCGTGCCAACTGTTCTGGCCGTTGCTGCCACTGTTGTGTATGTTACAGTGAAATTGGGAAAATAGTCATTAATGTGCTCATGTAGCTTATGTTGGCTGTGTGTGTGTGTGTGTGTGTGTGTGTGTGTGTGTGTGTGTGTGTGTGTGTGTGTGTGTGTGTGGTAGGAGACTCATATTCTGCTGAAGTGCACACACAGCTTGTGTGAGATTTTGATTATCTGTAAGGAGAAGTGCATTTTGTTTAAAGAATAAGCTGTTTCTGTTGCGTGATCACTCTCACACCCTCTGAGCTGTCTGGTCGTTGCGTCGGTCGTTGCGTCGGCTGGACAACGTTTGCTTCATATTTTTGTTTCAGAGCTGGACTTGTCATCGGTAGACTGTACTTGTGCAGTACTATAGGAGAGGACACAGTATGTTGGGCTGGTAGTTTCTCGACAAGAGGATGGGGTCAGAGTGTTCACTATTTAGCATAATGGTTGGAATAGGTCAACCGCTGTTTATTTTCTCCAGTTCTACCTACCTTTGGTGTGTGAATATAATAACGTGGTTATTTCTGTTGAGGGAGCTTTGTGCATTTCCGCAAGTCACTCAGGCTCAAGGAAAATATTTGTAGCTCAGGGAGGGTCATAAAAAAGAAACAAGGTCACACCCCAGTAACCTGCCACCCTAACCCTACAGGCAGTAGGTGAGTGGTGGGTGGCTAACCCTAACCCTAAAGGTCAAAGGTCAGGATGTAGTCACTTAACAGTAAACCACAAGCTCTGCAAAAATAATCTACTTCAATAGAAATATGAGGATTCACTTTTCAAAACATTGATTGAGTCTCTGAAGAACAACACATTTGAACACGTAGTTCTTTGACAACTGGGTGAACTTCATCTTCTAAGGAAGATCATGTGATATGCATGAAAGCTCCAGAGCTGGTACAAATGGACATTGAGGGAAGATTCTTTTATCTACAAACTGAAAATAGAAAACAAAGGTGAATCAGTTCTCTGACAAAGTCTTGACAGAAATGAAAGCCTTCACAAAGACAACATTTTTTAAAGAGCCATTGTATTTGATTGCATTCACTTCTGCCGTGTACCTAATGGACTGGTAGCAGCGGAGACAGTTTCAGTTGTGAAATATGATATTTGGAAAACATAGACATTCCTCCTAGAAGTATTTCCTGCCCCCCTCCCCCCCAGGAAAGTGAGAATCCATTATCTGGTTGTTTTGATATGCTGTTCTCACTCTCCTATTTGGTCTGTCCTAACAAAACCCTGACCCCCTGCGATGGGACTTCCTCTTGGTATGGGCTGTTTGTTCAGGCTGCTCACACTAAATCGCCCCATTCCAGCTCTCTGTGCCACATTATGTTGTTTTATGAAAGTGCTGCAGAACGCGTTGCCACGTCAACTTCAACCGCATGTGTTCATGTTAATATGTTTGGGTGAGTCTATGGATATCTGTGTGTGTGTGTGTGTGTGTGTGTGTGTGTGTGTGTGTTTGTGTGACAATGAGGGGACAGAGGCAGCATTTGATTTTTCCTAAATGCATTAGGACCATTTCTTGCAAAAAATGAATATGCAATTGTATTAATCAGCAATGTGCTGGAGGGTGTTTCCCCCAGTGAATTTGAACATTGTGCGGTTCTGAGTGGAGCACATAAAAAAAATAAATCCCCCACGGGGTTTACAGAACAAAATCCCGCAGGCGCATACTGTAACGCTGAGATATGGAATAAACATGATGCACAATGCCAGAGATGCCAACGCGAGCGTGGTCGTGAGAAACTACAACAGGAGGAGACTGGGGGGCATGCAGCAGGATGAACTCTGCATACATGGTCAGACCAGCTTGTCATATTAGGAAATGATTGGATCCCATATTTAAATCATGGCATAAAAGGCTTTTGCACAAGGGAGTTCAAGAAGCAGAAAATACCTTCAGACTACCTTCTTAATAGGACATTTCTGACTTAAAGCAACAGGTGTGTTGTAATGCTCATTGAACACGTGGCGAGTGCGATGGTATCCTGACAAATAGGGAGCACTCATTCTGACGTGGTTGGGACATGATAAGAGCAGATCCATTACACATGTAAATACTTTGCTCTGGGCGGGAAAACATTATTTCTGATCGTCGATAAGCAGAAGATCAGAGAGAGAGAGGGCTATAAAGAACCTCAAGACAAATAATTCCCCTTTTACAAGATGCCATGTTTGCTTTACCAGCAAACCTATGCAAAGCAACAACCGCTTTGCAGCTGTGAGCTTGCAGCCTAATTGAGGAAACGGATCAAGTGAAGTGAAGCAGGACTGATTAGATCCTCCAGCATTCTCAGTGGCGAGACGTCATTGAATACAAGAAACCCCCGCGGGAGCAGGAGCCACGGGTGTAATGCTGCTGATGCTGGGAATGGGAAAAAAAACAAGAGGAAACACCTTTTTTCTTTCTATTTTTTCTCCATATGTTTGAGGTTGTCAGTCATGATCAAATGAGGGCCGGGTATGGTGAATGGCCTTTATATTTCTGTCCTTACCAGTGCAGCACGATGATGGCGAGACATCGCAGCTGCAGCGCCTGCACAGTGATGCAGCTGAAAGAGGTCGGACCTTTGGGACCCGCGATGAGCACGGGCAGATTGTGGAGGTTGTTATTCCTGTCGTGACAAATTTGACTTATCATCCTCATATGAGTCTGTGCCGTCCCTCGCCAACATCCATCACGTCTTTGCGAAGCCGTAATCACAGTTGCTGTGGCACCCTAGGCAAGTTGTGAAAACGTAAACTAATTAAGTGAATACGGTGAATAGAGTGAATACATTTTTTTCTTTTTAATTGTTTTTTTTTTTTATCTCCCATGTGCACCACTAGATAGTTTAGTGGATCTGACATTTATTCCACTTGTGCGGCTCATAATCATAAGTTCGATAGACAAAATTCAGCTCCAGTCATTTGCTCCCCCCTCCCCCGGCCCAGTTCCATTGTAGCCACAGTTGTGTGTGTTAGTTCATGACGAGGTCACACCATGGAGGAGTGTTTGTGCTCAAATTAGAAATGTTATTGGTGTTTAATCAGACTTTTTGTCTGGGCAGCTTTGCCTCAATAATCCGCATGTAGCATGTGAAAGAGCTTAATTAAGCTTTTACTGGATGCATACATCTTAGTTAATAGTTTTGACTATCTCTCAGGCAGTTCTGTGTTTACTAAAGGTAATTTTTCAAGATTTATATACAGTATGTAATCTCAAATGCGCAAAGTCCCCCCCCCCCACCCTGCACTCTTTGTTACAAAGTTTCTAATACTTTACCCTAAGTCTTTACCCTATATCAATAAAGAGACTAACTGTCGACAGTGACTCAAACCCCTCCATTCTAACTTAAGCAGCAGGTAGAGGGCTCAAAGACATGACTCCAGACCTTCAGTTGAGCAGGTTTATACAAGGATAATTGAATTTAGTCGAAAGCTAGAACAGGGACTAGTCTGTGAGCCGACATTGCCAAAAGCCCACCTCCAGCCTTGAGGTCTAATTTCTGCAGAGCCTACTGCAGGAGTGATTCTGTGGCACAATATCAAGGCCACAGGTAATTCATCTACTGGCTGTAGCTCTCTTTTTGCGACCTAATTAAATGAATAAAGATGTGAAGAAATCTTCATTTCCGTAGGGATAAACACATTGCTGCTTGGGAAAGGTAAGTGGAAAGGCTGGCTTTGTAAAGGAAGAATAGAGGCAGATGGGAAAAAAAACACTGGCTGGAAGACGGTGAATAGCTGAAGACATTTGAATAGCTGCATGTTCTGATTTACATGCAGCTGCACTTGCTGGCTCATTTGTTTGGATAATACATCACACTCGGCACTCCGTCTGCAGAGCTAGCTCCACCGTATACTGTATATCTGCGTTAACAAACATTTCACTTCTTGTATTAACGGTGCACATCAAAAGAGATGGCCGTTATACGAGACAAGGAAGCAGCTTGTGTCGGAGACACGAGGCACGCTCGAGTGCGCTGGCTGACTGTTTAAATACCACCTGCTACACTGCTCAAACATCTGGCTGGTGTTTGGTGTCAGTTGCAAAAAAAAACAAACAAAAAAAAAAATCATAAAAAATGCACTCTTTCTTACAACTCAGTTCTCTCACTCTCATCAATTTTAAGGAGTATGCAAATGGCCAATTCCCCCAGCATCCCTAGGAGTCCACATGGTTACAACAACAGGGTAATACATTCTCATTAAGGCTTTGCTTCCTCGAAAAAGGCAGAAATTGAAGTTGGGATATTCGTGTTTATAGTCGCAGGCAATTGGAACAAATGAGGAGATCTTGTGGGGGGAAGATAGGCTTCCAGCCTTAATCGGGTGACTGCAAAAAAGTCCTGCACCCACCCACCCTCCCACTCCTCCATTGGCTCCATGGGGAGCGTCGATGATGAAGTCAGTCACGGGGAGCGACGGCCCTGCACCACTGTGCTCAGGCCTCTCTGACAGGCCTATATTTCACCAGACTCATTCTCCAACCTCCACTGTCACCGTTTCCTGTGTTGTCAGGGGGGACGACTCCCATCATCTGATGGTGATTTCACAGGCTGGTGGCAGCAGCAGCAGCGCTCCCTCGCTGTAGCTGACTAACGTGGCCCCACTCCAGACAGCTGGGTGACCCCTCCTTAGTAGTTGGCTGGAGGCTCTCATCCCCTCTCATCATGCACAAAGATGGTTGAGGGTGGGAGTTGCTGATTTGTGTATTTGATTGAGTCATCAGTCCAGCCAAACTGCACCCTTGTTGTATTTCCAAAGTTGGACTAGTAACTGTCAGGAGTATATCAACATTTTTGAAAATACACTTTCTTGTATGATATCTTTACTCTCATACTTTCCAAAATATTAAACTGCTCCTTTCAGAGTAACACATTGCTCGTTTTCAATGTTGCAGCATTTTAGTATAATTAGCCAAAATCATCTTGGGTTAAACAATCTTTAAATGTTAATCTCAAAGATTATAATACTCTTCCATTAACACATTTCAACAGTCTGACATACAGTATATTAGTATTTCAAGTCAAACTGTTGATGAGTGAAAAGTGAAGTGAAATTCTTTTGATTTTTCAGTTGTTGTTATGTTACTAATTACATCTTGTACAAAGGACGAAGGCAGAGAGTTTTTTTAGGGTCACCAGCTTTAAGGGCGATAATTAATAGAAACCACTTTACAGAGATGCAAATGGTTGATTTTGTGAACAATTATGAACATAATTATTATTACTTTTTGCTCCCTTTTAGTTGTTTTTAGTTCTATTTTAAGCAATCTTGATCTTTAACCGCTCAATTTGCAAAACCTCAGGCTGTAGATGCAGATTCACAGAAGCAGAGGTAAATGAATCATGCAGACATTGATTCTCATTGGTTTCTTTAGGTCAATTGGTAAACTCAGTCCAAACATTTGTTTCCTATTCTAGCCATGTGCTCACCATTAGTCTTGGTCAACTTTGTCTACCCTAAGGCCTAAAATGAATGGCAAAATGTCCAGAGAGCTACATTTCCAACCCCGTGTGAATGATCGTGTTTGGACGAGAGCACCTCCTACCTCCTTATTCCTCTTCTCAACCCTGTTGCATTTCATCCACAGGAAGTCTGAGTGGGTCTGTGACCTAAGAAAACTGTTTTATAGGATACATGTTGGGTGGTGGGACCCCGGCTCCAAGTGCACATGTGCATCTGCGTGCGATACACAAGTGCATGCCTGTGTGATTACACAACTCCATGTCTGTACACCTTTGTCCAGATGGTAAACTGTGTGTGTGTTTAACAGCCTGAAAGGCCACTCTATCTCCATCGCTCCTGAGAAATTGAACAAAAAGGCCCTCTGTGCTCCGTCAACTTGAGGTCATACTGTGGCCTTTATGTGGACCTCACCTCCTCCGTCCTTGCTCCAACCTCTCTGTTCTCTCCCGTTGGTGTGACTGATAATGTGGAAGAGCTGCGTATCAGAGAATTCTTATTGGTCTAAAGGTAGCATTCAAGTCGGGACTGGCAATTAATTTTAGAACCCTGTTTTTCTTACATGATGAAACTCTCTCTTTCCATCCAAACAGCAGTCAATAAAATAAATGCTCTGACAAAAACAAGATCTGTGATCTAATTAGCCCCTCATTACATTTGGTTCCAATGAAAATAATTGTATGGCAGGTGCAGTTATAACATTTGACAGTTTTGTTTTAGTTTTTTTTTAAGTTGGATACTTTCAAAGACTCGCTTACTCTTGCTGATAAGACTGAAGTGGACGTAGTCGATGTGATGTCCCCCATTGGTTCGCGGATGTTCGCCCACAGAGAATTGTTACCCAACTATGTTGCAATTTAGTGTCTTTGAGCTCATTGTTTTGGTTTTGAGGCCCACAAAAAGGCCAACAACATGTCTGTGCTGCTGTAAAATAAGATGAACGTTGCTACAGTTGTTAAAATAAGGGGATTTAGAAACACCAAGATCTTTTGCTTTTTTCACCCCCAAATGCCTCCCCGCTATTCCTTTACCAAAAGTAATGTCACAAACATGCCACTGCAGCACCAACAGCGTAGGTAGGGATTATAAAGGATCCTGCTCTAGAGTACACCGTCCAGATTAACTGGTTGTGACATGGCTCCACCAACCAATAACCCACAGACACAGATGGCATTTTGATCAGATCTGGATGTTTTCTGTTCCAGCCAAAATGAAACGATGACAGCAGCACAGTTGATTGTTTTTCCAGCCATGTTTTACAAGTGGATATAATTGAATTTTAAAAGCGAAAGCATGGGTGCAGTCTTAATTTGTTAGGAATCAATGACTATATCCCATCGATGGCAACCGGTCCTGTTTACCTGAAGGTGCAAGTCCTAGCTGTCACCACTTGTCACGAGAGATTTCCATGTGTATGGCAATTACAGTGTTTGTTGGTGGGTCCTCTGGGTATCTATATTGCTGTATAATCCCCCCTCCCCCTTCCACAGAGTAATTCTATCACTCTCACAGCTCAGGGAGAGGCGGACAGTCAGGAAGAGGACATCCACAGATAAATCCATTTAAAGTGTGTTTTGAATCTAATCTATGATGGCCACCACCTCACAGGATGTCATGGGAGAATTTGTGTTTGCCCTTGTGTGAGGTTTAATAAACACAATTTGTATTCAAACAAGTACAATCAATCGCCCTACATATCTCAGATTTCTTATGAGCTTGTATGCCTTTATTAATAGATCACTGGCAGGAAAAACAAAGGTCATACAGTGCCCCCGGTGGACAATCAGTCTGGCTATTAGACGGCCATAGAGAGCCAACACTGCCACTTTGCAAGGCAAAGAATGTGTCTCCTTTTTTATTTTTAAATATTGCTGCTATTCCATTTGCTGTGTGTAATGTAATGGAAACAATTTAAAATCACATTTTAATGATTGAATACGATGTCTTGATTAAATGGGGCAAATATAACAAAATACTCAAGCAAGGAACAAAGAGTCTCTATGCAGAGCAACCTCGAGTGACTGCAGAATAATAACACAATGAAGTGTTTGCAGGCTTTGGACGTTCGAGTTAGTGGCTTGTCTCAAACTTTTATGTACACAATGAGGGTGTTCAATACATAATGTGAAGGTACCTCCATATAGAGGCATTTTTGTTTTTGGAGGAAAAAACAAAACAAGGCCATGGGCGTATGGTTTCCATGGATCAGAGAGAAACTCTAAATATGCCGTTTCAACAACCGAGCTCGGTGGGAGAAGTGAGTGAGCAGTGATCTGCCGTTCACTACCATCTGTCCTTGAGGTGCCTTTGAGCAAGGCTTTTAACCCCCGCCTGCTCCAGTGGAGCCGCTCAGTGCCCAAAGTTTGTCAGCGTAATGAAGAATATAGAGCAAAAAAAAAATACAATACAATACTTGATATGTGTTGAGCAGTGTGTAGTGATTATATATTGATTTCCAGATAACTCGGTGTGATGGGGAGGGTGGATGAGACGGCAGAGGGGAGGGAGTGACACAAAGAAAAAGAGACAACGAAAAAACCGAGACCGGGAAACAGAAGGGACCATCATAAAGACTATATGATCTGTGAAGGATGAATGAAGGTAATCTGTACATGTTGGAGCTTTTTATTTCATACTAAATCCATCAGCACCTCTCTGTGGTCAAACAGCCATGCTGCAGGAGAAAAGTTACCTTTTCAGTTGACGCATGCATGGGTACACTCGTTTTCTGCTGAATTTAATTATAACCATCAACACTGATGTAATTCTTCTGTGAAGGAAATGTGATGTTTTCAGTGTAGGCGGACGTGTCAGCGGAAAAGCTTCAAGTACATCAAAGAGTCAGATTCAAGTAAGGTTCAATTTTTCTATTTATTTTCAAATCCAGCCGAAGTCTTGTAATAACACTGTTTCTGGTTAGATTGGTTGGATTGCAGTGTAACCATTGATAAACTGCATAGAAATAACATGAAATTGTCCTGAGGTCGCACAAAGTAGCATTATTTAAATTAAAGGTACAATATTACGTTGGATCTTTGGTTTACCTTTGAATTTAAAATACAATAACAAGTAAAGTAATTTTACATCCTAAACAATGTATCATTCTAAAAGTACATTGGTAAGTACATAAGAAAACACTACATAATTGAATCTTCACCACAACAACATTTACACAAAACAGTACATCAAAAATAATATTTTTCTTTTAGCTTTTTTTTGGTAAAAACTGCAGCCAACACAGCTCTCACGTAGCCACTTACACACATTCAAAATGAATTTAACTTCAACCTCCCAAACATAAAACACATGAAATTATATAAAACACTACAAATATTCAGCATGCCCTTAATATAGGAAGGTGAAAAACCAGCTTCTCTCAGATGTTCAGAGCTATTTGTTTGCAAAATGATGAAATTGCTTGAAATCACCACCAATTCTGCTGAATCACTGATTTGTCCTACATGTAAAAACTGAATATGTTAATATAGGAGTGTTTTAAACTTTACAATCAACCATATTGTGGGAAATGGTCATATGGTTTTCCTAAAACTGTTGCTCAAATTTTGGCTGAACTGTCACATGGTTTGTTAGACAGCTCTGTGTTGGAGGCTACATCTGGTTGTCGTTGTACTGAGGGCTGGAGTGCTGATCCTGCATGGCTCCAGCAGCTGCCCCCAGGGCTGCCTGCTGGGCCGCCGCCTGGACATGAGGGTTCTTCCAGGCTCCTGTGGCCCATTCCTCCTGAGCTTTGGACATGCTGGCCCCACTGCCACGGTAGGAATTATGGATCTGTAAGAAAGTTTGTTTCATGCGTTATTATCAACAAGACTTCAAGGTAACATACATTACGTTAAAAGTATTGCATAGATTGTATTACAGTTATGTAACTGTATTCAGTAATCGATACATCTGTTTGGGGAATTCTGTTTTTTTTACCGTAGATCAAAGGATTTAATGTATTCTGGCATTTATAATTATGTCCCCTCACAATGTTGCTTTGTTGATATTAGAGAAAATGATTTAATCTCAAACTGGATTGACAAAGGCCTGTAATATTTCTACCACAATGAAATAAATATTCTGTAAAGTCTGGCGAAAGACAACAGGGAATTTACAGACAATTACTTAATTTCCAAAAACTACATTTCCCTTCATTGAAAAGGACAAGTTAGATTCTTACCCTGGTGAGGGCAATGAAGGACAGAGAAGCGACTGCAGTGAACATGATAGTAGGGACCAACATGACCAGCGCGATCAAAATATTATAGCTGAAAAAGGAGATGGTAGCCAACCAACCGCTGAAAAAGACACAGATGACCGTTAATGCATTTTAATGACAAAAAGAAGATTGATTTCAGATTATGAACACAGCATGAATTATAATGATCTCCCTGGTATTCCTCATCATAATACCACCAATGAACATCTGGTTGTTAAATGCCAGTAATTTTTCTGGACTTTAAGTACTGCGATATAAAGTTTAAAAGTTTTACAGCTCGTACATGAGAATATCCAGTTACACATGGTGACATTTATACATTTTATGGAGGCTGTCATAATATTCATTTCTGATCATCAGCCTGAGTGTGGTGACATTTTGAGGATCTCTTTCACGGCCTCTCAAAACCTTATAACAGGACCATCATAAAACATTTTATGGGGGCAATTTCTGACGTTCCATCACTGTCATGTTAATGAA
Organism: Eutrigla gurnardus; assembly: GCF_963514095.1. NCBI lineage: Eukaryota > Metazoa > Chordata > Actinopteri > Perciformes > Triglidae > Eutrigla > Eutrigla gurnardus. Next base: position 24,253,060 of record NC_139915.1, on the reverse strand, counting down.
AGCAGTGAACAAGGTCTCTCTCTCTCTCTCTCTCTCTCTCTCTCTCTCTCTCTCTATATATATATATATATATATATATATATATATATATATACTGACAGGACTTATTGCTTGACCTCAAAATGTTTAATTCAAAAGTTCTGACACTTAATGTTAATTAATGCATAACAATGAATAAATCAGTTATGCTTGTAAAAATATCTGAACTTCAACAATGGCTCTGGTACTTGAGTTGCATTGGCTTTAAGTATGAGTCAATGTGCCTTGGAGTGGTAAGATTGATAAACATGCAAATGCAAAAAAAAAGAAGAAGAAGAAGTTATTATTCTCTATTGTGAGTAAACAAAACAAATAAATTGAGAGAAAATAATTTCCATGTATTTTCAATCCCTGACTCTCACCATACTCCCCATCCAGGGATGCCGATGCTTTGGATGATGCTGATTCCAACTTGAGCCATGAATACAAAGAAGAACTGCATGAAGTTGAAGGAGCTGTCACTTCTAGGAAGAAAAGACAAGGTGATGAAGAAATATTTGCATGTGCATACAAAATGTTTCACGGCTATATACACATTTGGTTAGAAGGTAATGGAGGCCCACAGGGTGTATAAGTCATTTCCACTCTGCACCGCGAGGAGCAATCCACCCTCCGTTGTGGCTCCGCTGTGTTTAGGAATCCACACACTTCCAGGTTTATTCACCACCGGTCACAATGCAACAATTCGATCACATGCCTCTACAACCATGGTACCACTTCTCCCTCGTCTGCCTTTCTAAAATGGTGACATCACAGCAATGGACGGCCTTGTGGGAGGACTGTGCTGGACTGTGGGCTTCTTGCCCAGTTTTTGATCTTCACCAGAGTTGAGGGTAAGACCAACATTTTTGCAATCAGGGCATCATCTACGGTACTAAACCGTTGTGGCTGCACACAACTCAGCAAACTGATCCACGAGCAGGAAGCAAAAGATAAATAATGATAAGAGAAAATATTTTTTACGTTCAGTATACTATACAGTAACTCTGAATGGCAAAACAGTGTCATGGTACAGTATAAAGAAATTACTCAGCAAAACAGAAGAAATATGACAAACAAGTGAGCTTCTCAATTGCGGCGTGTGGGTAAGTAAAGAAGGGAGGAAACCTAAAAAAAGACCTGTCAAAAATCCTCCTAGATGTACTTCATTCTGGACTTACTTGAAGGCCTTGTAGATGGGCCTGAACCAACAGACGTACGAGCAGGGAGTGAACATGATCAGCCAGATGATAGCCAGTCCAAAGTTGGTCACGCCGCCGCCACCAAACATCCAAACGAAGCAGCCAATGAGATTCACAGCGAGCGTAACACTATTTACTGTAAGACCAAAGCAGACGTGCTGTATTTCAGGTGTTTTTGCATCTACTCTGTACACAGGCATGCACATGAAGAAAAGTGTTAAGGGGGAAAAAAGATTAAAGTGTGAATATGAAGGCAGCCAGCATTAATATACTATGAAAAATGTAATTGCAATGCTTGACACACAAAATGGCTTCTGTTCCCTGAATATCCTTTTTGCGGGCTTCCTTTTTTTGTATTAATTCTGAGTCATGTTATGAGGCTACACTTCTCCCCGCTTAAGTTGCACTTAGTTCTAATTGGAGCGCTGCGCTTTTAGTCTCATCTTTCTCCTCTAAACTAGCAAATAAGGCCAATCAGCTTCACATTTTGGTGAGAGAATGGAGAGAATGCAGTGCTTTATGAGAGAATCACGAGGCCTTATATGCGACTGAGGAACACATATAAGTATCTTGAATACATAACAGGGGAAAAAAAGCTTCAAATTACTTTCACACATGAAATGAGAAAGAAAAAATGACAAGCTGAATAACAGTCAAACATGCACGCAACGTGCGAGCCATGCATGCAGAAAATTGCTACAGAGGGAAAGAGAATAGCGGCACATCCAGATTGGGAGTTTGAATACCTGCTTATGTTTATCATTTACTAAAAGGGATGACACCTGCAGAAAGAACAGAATTTAGTCTCCAGTTTAGAGTAGCACATATATATTTTTGCTATAAAAACATATTTTATTTGTTGACTTGACACAGGAAACGCAATGAAAATCAGGCTTTAGTGGAGAGGGATTTCTGCACGTTGCAACATTTGGCCCAAATCATCTACAGACTAGCTTCACCTTTGTTTCCATTATCCTCATGTTGCTCTACTGTACATTGCCGTATTGCCCCACTCCTAACCTCCAGTGTCACAGCACCTATATAAATGTTGCGACAGCTTTTTCCTGCATTCTGCTCCCTCGCATGCCTTCATGGACGGGCAGGGAGCTTCCAGACCAGAGCAATATCACAAACATCATTGTCCTGCTTGTTTATGGTGCAATAAACTTTGATGAAAGTGCCTCTGGCAAAAAATTGTTTAACACAATCTCAATGTTAACTGCTCTGTTCAAACCAGGGCCATCTGCTCAGTGCTATGACTCATTAGCAAATAAACCAGTCAGGATAACACAGCCACAGCCAATAAAAAGAATATATTTTTGGGACCAAAGGGACCCTTGTAAACCATTGCCCTTCTGTTGCATAGTTCTTATCATGAGTTAACCATGGAGGAGAAGATAGTTTATGGGACCTCCAGGAAAATCCTGGCTTCTGTTGGTCGGGCAGAAAAGTCACTTTAAAGTTTCATAGTTGGAAATTTAAGCTCTGAAGTTTATATAGTAGCCTGATTCAAGGATGTTGTAACAGGAAATCCCACACCACTCTTACAACAATATAACATCACTTTAATCCACTCACACATCCACAGGTGGTACATCTTTTTGCACATGCTGCGGTGGTGTTCAGGGATCTCATCAAAGTCCTGGTAGAAGCATGGCTTAAGTGGGATGAATCCCGGCAGTGGGGGGAAGTTGGGCTCTGAGACACACAAAAATATATCACATCAGTTAGACATAGCAAAGCTTGTACATGGTGATTCTTCCCAGTACATCACTTTATCATCTCTGACCTGCCATGTGGATAAAGTGTGGTGGTCGCTGTTTAGATTTACTCCTTCTTCAGTCTCTTGAGCCTGTCGAATGAGAAGGAACTGGAGGTTAGGACTTATTTATGATGTTCCGACAACATTACCTGAATGTTATTTTTTACTAAACCTTTAGAGAACATTCATATATTTTCCTCTTTTTGTTTTGTTTTTCAGATTGAATGAAATCATTGCTTCCTGTCAGTAATGCAATCAATCTATAGCCTACACAGGGTGTTCATCCTACTCAAGTCGGTGAAGTTGACTATCATATTACAATTTAAGCGAGGGGAATTAATGACTTTAAGTTTATATAATTTATGAATAAAAAACCCCATATGTTTTGGTTTTTAAACAGCTGACATGATATTAATATTTTGAGGGCTTGTGAAAATTACAGGGTTTGAAACTTTTGTTCTATTAATATGAGCGGTGCATAGTAGTAGACTGTTGCTTTAGGTGGTTGTGGTAGTGTTGGTGTTAACAGTGGGACTGACCTCTTCAGTCAGTCTTAGAGACTGATGGATATTAATTTATTGTCCTCTGTCATTTTACGGTTGATACACATAAATTAGAGCCAAAGCTCAGTTTTATAATTTACTATTTCCTATATTTTATATTATTTACAGTATATTGTGTGTGAAAGTCTTACTAATTGTAAGATTCTATAGTATTTGATTCAATATGATTTGTGTGCATAGATCTGGTGTGACTGTGTGGCTCATTGGGTCACGTGGGAGCACAACTTTGCTTCGGAATCCAGGTGAACTACAAATAATAGAGTAATATGAACTCTCCGGAAACGTTCTTTACACGAACCGAAAGTAGTTGACTCTACCTGGCATGTGTTGGGGCATTAAAGCATTACCAGAACAAGCCTACTTTATGTAAAGGAGGCGTTTAAACGCCGTCCAGACGTGCTGCCATGGGATTTAACGTGAGAGCCCTCCAGGCAGCGTCTCCGTAGTAAGCTTTAATGACGGAATCCTTCCGGTTTCTGAAACCGCCAGACTCACACAAACCCTGGGAGACCAGGCACCGACGCGCATCGCTGTCATCACAGCTCAACTCCACTGTAGGAAAGAAAACACCGAACAGTGATATTTGCTATATCTGCGAAGACGGGTGGGTATTTTGACAGAGAGCCGCTGATCATAGCCGGGAATTACGGAGGAAACGTAATCTGCTTACCTCCTCCAGAGAGCGGGGCGTCTCCGTTTAACGAGCAAGTCTCCCGGGGAAACTTCAGTCGCCTGTTGAACAGAGTCGGACTCCCAGACGAACGATATCCGCCAGCAAACTACACACTATTATAACACTTTCTTGTTTATGAACAGAACGATAAATCCTGACTGTCCTCACCCTCGACCAATCTGCGCGGGCGACTCTGCTGTCACATTGATTCGGACCAATAGGCGGCTCGCTCTAATCCCTGAATTTGTTTTCAGCAGCCAATCGCTGTCGAGCTCCCTGTCCATGGTGCTGAACCCGGCCCACCGGCGGAGGTGAGCCATGTGGCGTTAAATTGCAAAGAAGCAGCCTCGTTGCTGAGCGTTACACGGATGTGTTGTTTTGTTGCTTCAGATTTTTCTTTAAGGTGACCAGTGAGCGAGCAACGTGGCCCCCCGATTGCAATAGCAACAACAACACAAAACATACATAATGTATCGCATGTATACAGAAAGTTGTATCAACAGAATTAATATTAGATATGTGAATCACCCTGGTTTAATTAAATAATGGGCTTGTAATTTACTTTATGTTGTGCAAATTCTGCTATCCCACACCTTTGTTGACACAGGGCTGTCAGTCAAACCAGAACCCAAGCCATTGACCCAAACCTGAATATAAGACTTGAGTTTATTGCTGACCTAAATATCAAGTTGACTCCAGTTCTCCAGCTGGGGTAGCTGTTTCACTGCAGTGAGTGGCTTTTAAGGGAAACTTGGTTGACGCCACAGGAAACACTCTCTTGGCAGTAAAAACTTACTTATTGGCAAACTTTCGCTTGACTTACTAAGAAGGACACTTCTCAACAACAGAGTCACATATGTTTGGCGTGTGTGTGGCGCATGTTAGTACAAGTCCAGTGGAGAAGAGCAGGTCTCGAGCCCGAAACACTTTGTGACTTGTTTGACTATACAACTAGTGGAGGAAGAGTTTAGATAATTTAGTTCAGACATAAACATAGTGTAGAAATACATTGTTAAGTAAGCCCTGTATTAAAAAAATATTTTTACTTAAATACAAATGCAAAAGTATTGTCAATCAAAGTGTTCTCCAAAAACAGAACCCATTAATTATGACCCATTTCAGAATCATGTGTATTGTATTACAGGAATATAATTATTGGTGCACTAATGTGTACATCACATTAGCATTGCTGGTAAGGGGCTCATTTTAATTATACTATTTGCTTTAAGGTATAATATGTGGTCCCATTGTCTGTTGCGGTTTGTAAACACCACAAGCAAGCAAGGGAGGAAGAGAGCCAGCAAGCTCCATACAAACCTGTGGGATAATGCCAGTTTCTGAATGAATGCAGCCTAAGAAAGCCAGTAGTGTGGTCCAAATGCTATTTGCTGACACCCAGAACAGTCCAGAACACAGCAAAAGTAATAAGAACTTTTGAAATTTACAGAATCAAATAAGCTGCATGAGATCAGTAAGAGAGAATACATCACTTTTCACTAATCATTTTTAATCATTAATTTCTATATATATGCACTATACTGTGTATATATACTCAGTAAACAAACTGGTGTGGACACAGTTTTTTTATATACAGATTGGGGTCAGTCCAAATTAATCTGTATCTATAATATAGACCTAAAATAGAGAATTTACTTTACTCATGGGAAACCATCAGTTATTTTTGTGATTTCTGAATTCTCTCCTCCACTAAAAATAAGAATGAACTTGTTACACTGACTTTATGGATGACATCTAGAATGGATAAAAACTGTAATGTATAAACAATCTACATAAATGTCAATTTAAGTTTTAACTAACGCTTATAAACTTTCTCAAATAATTAGTAAAACTCAGAGATAGTGCCAGTAAAACTGAAGAGTATTGAGAATATAATACTACATGTGTATTACATTATAATAATGTTATAATCATTTTAGTATTTGTGTTACCATTTTATTAGACATCCAATATCCTTTCAATGAAAATTGTCTTTGAAAATACTCTAATTTCTCTGGTCGAAAATAAAAATATATAACCAAGGTTTGGCAGAAATGTTTATTTGTCCAAAGTGTATTCTTAGATTTTACTGTGAAGGTGATAGTTGCCACAATAATTCACAGAAAAGCAGGGAGGCATTTAAGTGTCACAGAGAGTATCGACTTTTTGGCAAGCTTGCAAAGCAAGATTTTATTTTAGATATGGAGTAACCCATTCAAAGAGTGTCATAATGAGTCAATATACTTTATTAGATATATGGCTTTTCATCAGGTTAATTTTTTTATGCAGCTCATCTAATCAATGTTGTCACTTTAATTCACAGTGGATTTAGCAGTGCAACGTATGTGATTAAGTAACTCTAATCCTTGTAATTTAAAAAATAAATTAATTGCTGGAAGGCCACCACTGCATAGGCCTTTAAAGAAATCTACAGAAGTGTTGGCTATAAGTGGCCTCGCTTTCTTTCCTCTTTGTCTGCCTCCCTGAGTGACTCAGTCTCTCTCTCTGCCTCTCTCGTCTCTCCACCAAACAAAGCCACTATTGACAGGACCATTGAGATGAGCTCTTTTCTTTAACGCCTTGAAATTTTCAACTGAGATTCAGAATGTACTTTTTAAGCTAATTAGGACAAGGGTAGCTTCTTTCAGAGAGTAATGGTCCCGCTCTGTGTTTACAGAGCCCAGCGTCTCCCTCCCACTTCAGCTCGCCAACAGTGCTTCACTCTGCATAGATTAGAATGGGAAAGTCAAATTTCCCCCCATGAGCTTTCCCCAACACACCACTGATGCAACACAATGAGCTTTTTCTGGGTCCTCTTCGCAGCACGCTTTGTCATCGTCCTGGATGGGATGTAGACAGAAGGCAGGATATTAAGTATTGCGTAAGACAGCGAGAGAATGAGAGGGATAGGAGGGGGAAAAAAGACAAGAAAAGAGGAAATGAAGGGCGAGAGATGACATTTAGGATCAACATTTATTGAACATCAGAGGCAGAGAGATACAGTCTTTTCTTTCTTTTATTGATTTTTTTTTTTTTTAGCATAACCTTCAGTGAAAAATCCCTCTCTGGTCCTCTCTTGGCAGCTAACCCACAAATAATCCATGATTTGAAGAATTTTTTTTTTTAAATAGAGTAAAAAAGTTGATCATTTGTTATAATCTATGTTCATCATCGTGGTTATCTTTTGGTTGAAGAATTAGATAATATATTTTAAAAGTGTTAAAAACATTAAAAATTCAGTTCATATATCTATGTCACATTTAGATTAAATGTGGAGGTGAAACACACGCGTTATTCCACTTGTTTCGCATTGATTGCATGAATACATTTATTTATCTTCATCACTGATGATAAATGCACTTTAAATGAGATAAAAATAAGTGTCTCTTGTTCGACACTCAATATCCCTGCTTGATGCTTTCGGTTGCGTCCCAGCACCAGTGCACCCTTGTGTCCTTGTCCTCCAAAAGAAAAAAAAACATTTACCCAATCGGCCCCTAAGCCCATGTGCCACTGTTGTCTTGGTTTCTATGGAGACACTTTCCTCCAGACCAAGCATGTGGAGAGCACCCCTCCAGCGGAAGGAGGTGGAATAACATTGTGGCAAGGCAATCATACACCAACCTCATTTACATGTCCAAACATGAACCATGGACCTCAGCATACAGTGTTTGTTCACTAAACATTTCACATCGTTGACTAAAGCCCACTAGAAATGGAGCTCAGACATATGATTATTAATTTTTTTATCAGCAGAAAGGTTTAGTTCATCCACAAATTGATTGAACAAAGACAAGCTGAAGTAAACACATGAAAGAAAGCAGCAGTAAAATACTATTCTTCTTTCAGAATGCAGAAAACGTCTCTTATAGTGTAGGATTGCTCAGCATTCAGGTCACCGTTGTCCCCTTTGTACCGTTGACATGAATGATGCATGCTTGTGTCTGGATCTTCTGTGGTCACTCCCCAGCACCTCCAGCGGGAGGCACTGTTTTATCCGCCTGTCAGTCAGTCAGTGGTATTTCCTTACCTATTCAGGAGACGCTCTGCTGTCAGATGGTGCTGTGTGTCTCCCACCTTGAGGAAGATGAAAGACGGCCGCCGTGGAGGCTACTATACTCGGCATTAAAATGCACAAACCTTGCAGTGGAGTGGAGAGTGTCATGCTGGTGGCCTAGAGACAAGGACACAAACAATGAGGGGGAGAGGCAAGGTGGCAAATTACTTTATCACTTATTCAGTTTCAATTACTTTTCAACTGTTTGTTTTCATACTGCTTCCTTTAAAACATTTGAATCCAACTTGTTTTGGCTGACAAGAAAAAAATAATGCTTAATCGAACCATATAACAAAAAACAGAATACAATTCTTACTCCTTTAAATACTTGTTAAAAGGAAAGGTTCACTGATTAATAGTCCATAATGGAACCAGAGAAACAGAACTGCAGCTCAATACAATTTACATAGTTCACAAGGGCCGTAATTATAGCGGTGAATGACACACCGCCACAACCATATAATCCAGCACTGAATGCACTGAATGTAGGAAAGTGAATATTTTAATCAGTGAAATGCTCCTTTCCACCTCTTTTAATATTGTAAGAAAAAAAGAACACACATAATCATGAATGCATTTCAAATAAAGGCTGAAAAGTGAAGACTCAATTGACACCCTTTGTTTAATACATAAATTGCCAACACACTTTATAATCCCTGCATGAGTAGTGAGCGGTAATGACATCAACTATATACATTTCTTTACACTATTCCAAAAAGGAAAATACACTCATCTTATGTAACGGTGCTTACATTTATGATCCTTCCTGTCTCATGGCAGTGATTGTAATGTTTCACTAAGCATATGTGTACTTTAAGGAGGGTAGTCATGACCACTAAGTGTTCTCATCAGACAGCTCACTTAATGTGCTATTAGCTTGAAAGATACCAGAATGGAAATTAACTATTTATTTTACCATGTTTTCTGGGTTTGGTTTTGCTGCAATTGGCAGAAAAATATAATACATGCTCTGTGCTCGGATACATAAAAAGCTAACTGCAAAATCAAATAAATTTGTGTCTGTTCAAAATTCAAGTGAGCTTTTGCATCCAGTACTAATTTCAATGTTGACCCTTATGCCAAAGTGGGTATTATTACAGGAGGCACTATCTCCCAGTCAGGACAGAGTCAGCACCAGGCTGTAGGTGTAAGATACTGCAGGGGTTGGACCAACCAATGGAGCGCATCCAGATGAGTTTGAAACCAGCCAAGTCTAGATCACTAGGGTTGAAGAGAGGAAAGATGGATGACACCTTCTGTTTCAGCATTCGAGGCATAACAATCTAGATATCTGCTGCAACACCTTCTCATCCAATTAACTGTAAATCATGTTATTGGTGTAGAACCCTGAGGGATGCATCATCCACCTGCATTGCTTTAGAAAGTTGGATAAGAGCAGTGGTCCAGCATGACAGCATTTTACCCAGAATCCCGTGGTCACTCGTGATGTGCCAGTCTTGACAGCTGTGGCCCTGGGGAGGGAAATATGTTCTCAAATTGGAGAGACCTGGAAGCCAGAGAGATAGACACAGTCAAGGCTGCACCCAAGCAAGCTGGTGAGAGATGTGACTGTAGGCACATCAAGGCTGGGATCTTTTCAGCCTTTCCAGATTGACACTCCCAAAGAGAGAAGCACTGCCTGGTTCAGGGGGAGATGTGCCAGTCTTGACACATCTCCCCCTGAGCAGCAGTAGAGGAGAGGTCATGCGGGATGGTGGCAAAAGGGTAGCAGGGTGCGGGACAAGGTGGGACAACATGCTGGAGTGGTAGGAGGAACTGTACAAAGCTGAACCTACAGTTCCATGTCCAAACAGTCTACAACGTGCTTCCTAAATCAAATATTCACCACGCTTAGACACTGGCATGCATGACATGGCAATCCAAGAGCATATCCCGCGTTGCCACCCCAAGGCACTAGGAGAAGTCTATACAGTTGGTGCCATGATACTGAAGGTAAATTAGTTGCAGAAAGCATCTGGGCCATAGTTGAGTGGAGCGAGCGCTCTCACACCTCAAAACAGGCCATTACAATCCTCAGGGTTGGGGAGCAGCCAGGACCATCAATAAGGACATCTGCAGGAATCTTGGCCTCTGCAGGGGACTGGAAGTCCCTTGGGAAGATTGCTTCAAGGGGGTGGTTTTTGCCAAAGCCTACGGCTCATATAGACCAATATCACAAATTTGCCCCAAGAGCTTTACAATCTATAACCTACAGCATATGACACCACTGTCCGTATAGACCCTTGATTCAGAAATGGAGAAACTCCCCAAAAATACCTTCAATCAGAGTAAAATGGAAGACACTCCAGGAAGAACAACTGAGGAAGAATCCCTCTCCCAGGATGGACATACATGCAATTGATGCTATCCGCGAATAGAATCACAGACCATAGCTATAGCCATCTGGGCACAAGCTGAAGTCTGATCATCCTCAGATAGGTTGCCTGGAGGAGTTTGTATGATGCTGAAAGAGCTGAAACACCCGGTGGTGGCAGATTGCATTTCTTCAGTTGAATCAACAATATTCTTGAAACAGACTAAGGCAAGGGAGACGAGTGTGTTCAATCTCATCCCAATCGGTTATTTTATTTTATTTAGATTTTTTTCCATAAATAGGCCCTACAACTGTTTCTAAGATGGACATTTTCTGGAGCGGAGTTGCTCAACTCCTTTGCCAACCAATTACAATATTGGCTGTAATAGAAAAATCTAATTTGATTTAAAAAAAACAACAAATAGCAACAGCATCCTACCGTTCAGTGCCAAGTGTGACTACTAAAACCTCTTGCCGTTTGACTCAAGCCAGACAAGTTTACTATCCTAATTGGTCTCAGTGGGCAGAGCATCAAATGTGTAAATAATTTCCGCAGCACCTCCCTGCTCTGTCTTTGACTATCCTGGCTTCCCCTTTCGACTGCGAAACGCAAGCTGTGCCTGTTGGAACAAGTCCCGAAATTCCTCAAGCACATTGTTTTTTTTCTCTTGAACAAAACAGCCTTAAATATGGTAATGGGAGAGCCATATTCAATCACAGAGCCACCCATCTTAGAACACAAATCAACCGGAGTGCACGGCCAGCAGTGTCTGTCGGGGGTAACAAATTGCAGATGGGGGTTTCAACTGTTGCTGCAGCACGTTCAGCAGGATTGCGGTGGGGAATTGGGTTGCTCATAATTAAGAACATGACTCTGAGCAGGTCATACCCTCCGCTGGAAAGCTTTTGTCTGATGGGACGAAAGTGAAAATTATTTAGCTTCCGTTTGTCTGGACTGTACTGATTTAGTTTAATGTCGTAAAGTCACGTCCTGCAAACTTGTACTGCTTTTATTTGTTCATGCACGTACAGTAGAGCAACACACACAGTTAGTGGCACCCAGCCAAAAATAGTTAGGTCCAGTAAATAGTAAGGTGACAACATTTCATGGCAAAACTGAACTAAAGGGTGTTTCTTGTATGGTTTGTGCATTTCGGACTGTGGCACTTTTGTTGAGTGATTTGTGAGCAGCTGATAGTTTGTGTTAATTTTTTTTCACGGGAGCCGGGGAGAGAAAAAAAGCGTTGAAATTGCACCTTGACCACAATCACAGAGGACACAGACATGCTATTAGTTTTCCAATGCAATCACATAATCCGATGGCCCAGACATTTGGTTTAATCAGACACCTGGGAAATGCATCCATCCCATTTCATTTCATCAGCTCAAATCAATCTCATATCAGCATTAAATGAAAACGCTGAGACAGGAATCTGGTGGATAAGATATTATTACAAAAGGGAACTGCTTCATTACTGCCTTTTATGATTGCCTGTCTTTATTCTCCACAGTGCAGGCGATATATAAAGCAATCTATACCCCTACATGCTGTCAATGCGTTTGAAAAGATGACTCCATATGCTTTCTTTTAATCCCGAAAAGTCGTCTGTGGGTGAAGGTGCACGTTGCCCTTTGGAACTTCAAAGAACAATGCTTTGCTCATTAGGGTGTTACAAGTAGCAGCCTCGATAGCCTCCACGTGCAGACCTCTGTGGAGCCTCGTGTGACCGGTTGAAGCATGCGGGTTTCTTTTCCTCCTGCTTTCTCTTTGCATGCTGCTGAATATGCGGGGATGCTGCCTGTGTGGGGATGCTGAGAGAGCTGCACGAGGCGAGTCTTTGTCTGCTCTGGGAAGGCTGGGCTCCAGCTGGCTCCCGCTATGTGCAAAAGTCAGTGGGTCCCTCCGCACAGTGCAGGAGGCGAGCTGGTTGATTGATTGGGAAGAACACCACCAACGCCTCCCCCCAACCCCACTTTCCCACCTCCTCCTCCTGCCTGTTCTTGCTCGGGGAGCACATGTGCCTCTCCTACTCTCCATTTTTTTTTAACCCAGACCTGCTCATTACAAGCATTCGTGCAGTCATGCATGCACGTCCGTGTATTTTGGATAAACAAAGGTGCATACTCACACACACACACACACACACACACACACACACACACACACACACATGGAAGAAAACTAAAAGCCCCCTATAATAATCTTGATTAAATCGGATGAGCGTGGATTTAGCATGATTACAACGCAAGATTCTCACCGGAGCGTGGTGCATCTGGATGTGTGAGCGCTCATTAAAATCGCACAGTAGCCGATCCGCAACATTGGGTTCATACGGGGCAACACTTGTGCAGTCATTACAGATAACCGCTTCGCCAGACCCGTTCTCCACACTTGGTTTTGCTCGTTTCAGAGAGATCCCTAACGAATTCATCATTCCAGACAGAGAGAGCTAGAGAGAGGGGGGCGCCTGGGGTAAAATATATTTTGATACCTTTGGTGTTGCAAGTGTTTCTTCGGCGTGTCCGCTTTGGGTGAACCCGCCGATTGTTAGTGGGAACGCGTGGAGTTGGATACAACAAGAAGGCAGAGAGAAAGGGGTGTGTTAGAATCACTGACAAGCTTTTCAGGACTCCGGCGACGACCGACCAGCCAGCCAGTGTCTGGTGGTGAACGTGCGTGTGCGCGTAAGTGCGCGGGCGCGCGCGCGTGTGTGTGTGTGTGTGTGTGTGTGTGTGGACCAGCAGGCAGCTACCACACACACTTAACATTCGTTCGCAACATGGCGTTGAAGCGCCGAGAGACACGACGGCTCTCCCCCGGACTAACGCCAGTTGATTAAGAAAGCCAGGGGGACGGGTGAGCCAGAGACACCAAAACAGTGACGGAGAGTCCTTTACGCACCGGCGGAGACAATAGCGGATTCCAACATATGCAAGTCGCTATAACGGTTATAGCACTGTAGCCTATAGACGTACGCCGCTACCCCGCTGGTGGATATCAAAGGCTGTACATGGCGGTGGAGAGTACAATTTGGCTGTTCTGTCTTCTTTCGCTGCTCTGTGGTCCATCCAACCAAGGTAAAAAGCGCTCACTTTTATTCATCCGCATGGGTTTTTTGTCTCCGTTGGAGTGTAATGCGTGAGGCGGCGGGCCACTCGTATTACACTGAAGTGCAGTTACTCCGGACACAAGTGGGCTGCGATAAAACAGATAGGAGAGAGCTGCCGGACTGAGCGCCGTATCCCCCCTCCGTGCTCCTCCGTGTTCACCTCATGTGGCCCCTCCGGTTCGTGTGAGGTAGGCTCGCACGTATTGTTACTTCATATGTGTCTCTTGTCAGGAGCCGTTTTTTGACGTTACGAAGTTGCAGCATGAATTTGGCACGACGAGCAGGCCCGAGTGGTGCCACGGAGGGGGGAGGGGGCGGGGGTGCTATGAACCGGCCGGGGAAGTTTGGGATCAAACACTGGACGGGGCTCATTAGGAATACATGTGGGCTCGGCCTTTGGTGTTGGATGGTAGATTAGCAGACCTGGAAGCAGCCCGCTCTTAAATGTCTCTACCAACAAAAAAAAAACCTTGTTTTTCTCCTCACGGTTTAATAACCGCGAAGAACTATGCGCATGGGACGTCTGGTCTTCAGCCGCTGGCTGGCAAAGTTAAGAGTGCGAGGGTTTTGTGGGGAAAGAGTCATAATGGCATCCATGGCGGACGCACGAGCCTGATAAAAGTTGAAGCACGGTGTTGTGTGAGAGCTGATGGTGGAGATGCACAGCAGCAGTTCCACTTCCCAGACTCCTGAGGGAGATGGATGGAAGCGTGCTGGAGAGGAGAAGCCTGTCCAGACAGGGACCCAGCACGGGATTTACACGACAAAGACCTGTGTATCAGTGGAGAACTTATTACAGTTAATTGCTTTTCATTCCCGTGAAATAACACATGATAAAAGCAGTGAACCTGCTCTCTCATCGAGGATCCCCAGAAAGCATGATGTTTTCCTCTCTCCCTGTGGAATGACATCTTTCACAGCCACAGAAGAATGAAGCAAAATAGTAATTACTATGTCACCCACACAATGTAGTGACCTTTAGGGAGTGAAACAGGTCTGAAATTCAACCAGTTGTCATCAGACTGCGTAGCAAACCCACACAGCTAGAAAATTCTGCTTTCCAGTTTTAACCATGTGACTGACATTTAGGTAAAATGCCCTTTAGTTTGAAGTCCTAAGCTATAACATGTTACAGTTACAAATTGTTACAAAATCTCTCAAGAGCCCATCATGAGGATGAGAGAGAGAGAGAGAGAGAGAGAGAGAGAGAGAGAGAGAGAGAGAGAGAGAGAGAGATTGCACACTACAGGAACTTTGAGATTGATCTTCTTTGGATTAAGATCTTCAAAAGGTGGTTTTGGATTAATGGTTAGATTAAATAACTCCTGAAGACATATGTAATTAATTTAAATCCATGCTGTGCCACAGTTTGAATTAGAACTGCTACAGGAAATTAATCAGAAACTTTTCTTTTTCTGATAATCTATTAATTGCTTCAGTCTTTTTTCAAGCAAAACATGTCAAATGTTCACTGGTTCCAGTCTCAAATGTGAGAATGCACTGCTTTTATATTGTCATACAAGAAAAGAATCGTCAGATTAATGAATCAGGAAAATTATTGTTGGTTGCAGCCCTAATTTCAATTGCCATTCTATTACCGTTGTGAAAAAAATAGGACACACCATTAAACATTAAGTTATTCATTAAGAAATGTTCACATATTGATGTCTAATCTTGTTTTTATTTAGCTCTGGAAAATAAAGTGATCTAATTGCAGGAAAACAACAAAAATAACATTGTTTTACTCATTAAACAAAAGACACTAACCTAGTGTTACCCCCTTTGGCTGAAATCGCTTCTTGTAACCCTCTACCAGTCTCTGACATTGGTCTGAGGAAAGTTTCTCCCATGCCTCAATGCCTTTTTAACCTGTGAGATGTTTGAGGGGTTTCTTGCACAGCCTGTTTAACATCACCTCACAGCATCTCAATGGGATTAAGATATGGGCTTTGATTTGGTGGATTTACTGGTATGTTTTGGGTCTCACATGTTCCTCCAGCACCCTCTGATACTCTGTAGAATTCATGATAGATTCTATGATGGTGAGCTGGCCATGAACAGGTGTCCTGCTGCAGCAAAGCATCCCCAAACCATGACACTTCCACTTCCATGCTTCACAGTTGGTATGAGGTTGTTTTCCTGGAATGCTGTATTTGTTGTCCTCTGTTCTGGTGTCTGAATAATTCAATTTTAGACTCATCTGTCCAAAGAACAGCATTCCAGAAGTCCTGTTTTTTGTCTATTTCTCTGGCAAACGTCAGTCTGACCTAAATGTTTTTCTTAGAGAGTATAGGTTTCCTCCTCGCACACCTCCCATGAAAGTTAAACTTGTGCAGTCTCTTTTTGATTGTAGAGGCATGCACTTTCACATCAACAGTCACCCGAGCCTGCTGTAGGTCCCGTGATGACATTTTAGGGACATTTTAGACATTTTGCAGACGTCTTTTAGCATCTTGCTGTCTGCTCTCAGGGTGAACTTGCTTGGACGGCCAGACCTGGGGATGTTAGCAGTTGTTTTGAATATCCTCCACTTGTAGACAATTGCTGAGCGACATTTGTTTGATTTCAGCGATGGTGGTACCAGCCGGCCAACTGAAGTAGAGGAGCGAAGTGCTTGTGTGTGGTTTCACCAGTGTTTGTACGTAGATGGGTGCCGTTCCTTTGGTGGCCTTGAAGGCCAGTTCCATCTTCTTGAATTGGATGCGGACTGCAACAGGGAGCCAGTGGAGGTCACGGAGGAGGGGTGTCACATGTGAGTTTGGGTAGATTAAAGATAAGGCGTGCTGCAGAATTCAGGATACACTGCAATGGTTTAGTCGCCAAGGCCGGGAGTCCAGCCAGGATAGAGTTGCAGTAGTCAAGACGGGAGATGACCAGTGCTTGGAACAGGAGTTGTGTTGCATCCTTTGTGAGGAAAGTCTGAATCCTGCGGATGTTGTAGAGGGAAAATCTGCAGGATCGGGCCACAGCAGTGATGATGGGGGTGCAGGATAGCACCCAGGTTCCTCGCAGTTTAATAAAGGCAATACTGTGATGTCCTCGACAGTGACCGACTGGTCAATGCAAGGGCAATCTTTCCCTGGGATGAAGAGTTTAGTTTTATGCAGGTTAAGCTTGAGGTGATGTGCAGTTGTCCAGGCGGAGTTGCAATGTGGGTGTCCAGTGTTTCCCCTACCATTGTACAGGCCTGGCGGCTCGCCAGGCCAAGGAGACCTGCCGCCAGGCCAAAAAAAAAATCAATATACCAAAAATAAGCCACCTATCAATTCATTCATAAATCAATAATCATTTACATTAGGAGCGCCTCCGCGCAGCACAGCAGACTTGCTCCGCAAGACGCGCGGCCGCAACAATCCTCGCCGCGCGCTCCCGCTACGTTCTTCTTCCGTGTACTTTACGCGCTTGATGTTGTTCTGATGCCGTTCCGCCTCGTTAAACCACCACGATGTCGCTTTCTACTTTGAAAACACGGAACGTTGACACTGTATTTTGATAAGCTGTTGCACTCTTCAGACTCGTGGTGTGAGCGGAACCGGTCCATAGGGTCCATAATATTTATTTTATTACATTACATTATTATTTATTTTTACATAATAAAAATGCCGCTGTGTGTCTCCGTCCAAAACCCGCTGCGCTCGCGCTGTCTGCTCGCACAGATCCGCTCGTGCGCACATGCGCTGATGCAGGTCGAGTGTTGTCGAGAAATATAAGCAGAGACGGCGCTCCTTAAAAACAACATCACGCCATGTGTGTGTAGTATTAGGACGTGATGACGTAGGTACAACCGGCCAAAGCCCGTTTGCCCCCCCTCCCCGGGGGGGAGGATTGTTTTTGATAAGATGTGGAACTTTGAGTTAACTGCTGTTGAGTAAACCTATAACTTATATTTTACTTGATAAAATAAGACAATATATGCACTCATATGTCGTTGTAGTGTTTTACAGTATCTGTAGCTATTAATGTGATGCTCATCATTTTCCAGCCATATTTTTCTGGACCCTGATCATTTCCATCAACCAGCACCTTAATAAGTCACTCACTCCTTGTGATCTTGAATACACTCTGGTTGAACAAAAATGTTGAATGCAAATATAATAATTGCAGAATTGCAGACTGCTTGCTGTGCCACCTGACTTAATCCAACTGCACCAATACACCATCCCACGCGTCTCGTCTGTTTAGGGTTTTTTCGGTGGGTACCACCGGGCCTGAAAAAAATTCTAGGGGAAACACTGGGTGTCGGAGGTTGGGGGAAAAGAGAGGAACAGCTGGGTGTTGTCTGCATAACAATGGTAGGAGAATCCATGTGATGTGATTACAGAGCCTAGTGATCTGGAGTATAATGAGAACGGAAGCGGTCCTAATACTGAGCTTTGAGGGACACCCATTTCCAGAGAGCAGGGTTTGGACATAGAGCCATTCCATGTGACCAAAAAGGTGCGATTTGTCAGGTATGATGTGAACCAGGTTAGAGCAGCGTCAGTGATGCCAAGTTCAGCCAGGGTGGAGAGGAGGATTTGGTGTTTGACTGTGTCAAATGCAGCAGATAGGTTGAGGAGAATGAGAAGTGGGATGAGGCTCTGGTGTTGCGCAGTCACTTTGAGGTGGTCCATCTCAGTGGAGTGAGCAGTCCTGAATCAAGGGTCAAGGAGGTTGTTCTGTGAGAACAACCTCTTTCAGGTGTCAGCAGTGTCTAGGGTGGGTTTTTCAGGAGTGGCTTCACTGTCTTGAAAGCTGCTGGAATGGGACCTGAGGTGAGGGATGAGTTGATCAGGGTGGTAAGGTATAGCAAGATGTCGTGTGAGATGTCTTGGAGAAGTCTTTTGAAATCTTTTTAAATCCCTTGCCAGACTCATATGCTGCTACAATTTTATTTCTGATTGCCTCAGACAGGTCTTTCGATCTCACCATGGTGTTCACTCTCCCGTCAACAGTCAGGAGCATACCAAACTAAATGTCTGAGGTTTAAATAGGGCAAGCCTCCTTCAAAATGCTGAGTAACAATGTTCTAATCATGTGCACCTGATGTGAGCCATTTTAAGTGGGAAGAAAATGTGCGGTTGTCCTAATTTATTCCTCAATAGAAATTGCATTGTTATTTAACATTTAACATAACATTTTACAGAAAATGTTAAAACGGATTATCTACAGTTTTACTTGTTCATAACTTGAATATCTCAGTACTGTTAAAAGTGATATTAAATATCCATATTTAAATATGTAAACATTTTTCTGCATGACTGTATATTGATGCGTTGGCCCCAAATGTTGACTTTGGCTTCAGTGAAAATGTCCTGACGATAGAAATGGCGCACCATCACATTGGACAAGCTTTGACTGCAATTTGTTATGTAATGATTAATAGCTCCTGCAATTACTACACAAGCTATTATTTCCACTATTTTCTCCCATCTGTGCTTTGTCCTATTGCAAGTACATCTTTCGGTAAAAATCTCTCCTCAAGGTTTACGTTGCTTTCCCGTAGTGTTGTGTCTCTGCCTGCAAAACATAAACGTAAATAAACCTAAAAAGAAGAGCGAACTTTGCACTGCTGCATTTTGTCTCTGTCCCCCAGCCAGCAGAGGTGTGTCTAGTGCGTCCCGTTCCATGTTGGTTCAGAGCTGCATTATTGAAGTTTTTCACAGAATGTATTCTCCTTGTGATTTCCTGTGTGTAGTTTTGCCTCTGACACACTGCTGCTGTAAGCACTACCAACTAGGGATGCTCCGATCAGCATTTTTGGGGGCCGATACCGATCACAGAATGGATGGGAGAAAAAAAAATAAAAAAAAAATAATAATAATCGAGCCATTTTATGACTAAACATACTGTTGACTGATGACTGTGTAAGACACAGCAGGATTCTGGGTCGGGCTTGGGCTTCTGACTCGTGGTGTGAGCGGGACCGGAGGGGAACCGGACCGGTACTTTTATCATAACAATGGCGCTCTCTGCAAAATCCGCTGCCTGCTCGTGGCCGCTTGCTCAGCTCCGCTCGTGTTGACTAGAAACATGTGCGCACTCCGGAGAGGAACCGGACGGGAACTGGACCGGGACTGTTATAATAAAAATACCGCTGTGTGCTTTCACTGCCTGCTCGCTCAGCTCCACTCGGGTGGTTGTTATTAAGCTGATGAACGGTTGACGTTCCTCTTGCATGTGATGTTGATACTTCACCTGTGCGGCTCACAAAGTTGCACAATTCGTATTTTGGAACAATCCCAGCAGAGCAATCGCTCTGATCCACAGACACGGGACGAGCGTGCTAGGGTGGCTGTCCATAAAAGCTCACCACGTGTCACTAGCACTGTTTACACTGGAACTTTGACAGGCATCGTGGCCATCATGAAATTCCCACCCTGCATCAGGTGCAGAAAAACAGTCTCGGGTAAAAAAAAATATAAATATGCGATTGGCTTTTCTGATCGGCACTTTGACCGATCACTGATCAACCTGTTTAGGGTCCATATCGGCCGATAACGATCGGCAGCCGATCGATCGGAGCATCCCTACTACCAACAGTATGATGAGAAATAAAGGAATATCGTGGACAAGGATCGGTAGGACGGTGAAAAGTAAAAAATGATGGAACGAATATATTGGAAAACTCAAAAGTACTTTTGCACATCCACGTAGACGCCACCTCCCTCTGAGATGTACTGTCATTTTCATCCCAAGTCCCATTATTCATTGTTCAATTATGCATATTAAGGCCTTAAAAGGAAGGCGACTAGAGGTATGCCTCCTTGACTTCCCTCTGATATAATGGTAGAAGGTCAGAGGATACAATTTATACAGTTAGATTACCATGCACCGCAGAGACAGAGTAAGGAATTACTCCCCTTGAGATCCTCCTGACAGAAGAGTGAGTGCCACACTGGGGGTGATCACGTCCCCATGATGAAATCTCTTGCAGGTAAATGGTGGTTGTGATGGAGGTTGCCTGTGATAAGAGTGAAGTGGAAATTGATTTATTTGCACACTGTGAGATTCATCGCTCACAGTTGGTACCAAACAGTTTTGGCGTTTGGTCTTGCTATCTTTAAAAGCCTTTTGAATTGATAAAATAACACATTTAACGACTGAAAGAACATTAGACAAATTGGAGACTAACATTTTTTCATATATTTAAGCAAGAAGCCACATTTGTATCTTTCTTCAAGCACCAACTGCAGCATCATGCATATATTATTACAGAGTTCATTTTTGCTCTGTTATTAGTCATCGAGACCAGTCTACAACATGGTGATTAAGGATGACTTGGTGTGTGCATGTTTCCGTGTGTGCATGTGTCGGGTTTGGAAAGTGGAGCATGAATGCTGTGGGTGTTGGTGTTTGGGGGAACTGAGGCTGGGGGGGGGGGGGGGGGGGGTTGATTCTGGGACAGGGATGAATTAGTGGCTGCTGGTGGGGCACATTTGAGGGCAAGGGCCATTGCTACATCCACAAACAAAGAGCTTGTTTTGTCCATTCTAAAGATCAAATAAAAGTATGTCAACGTAACATATCATAAGTGAATGAATGAAACAAAAGCACCCAAGTGCCTGTGTGTTTGCAGCAGTGGGACCCCAAAAATGGTTCCTAAGGGGAGGTCAAAAATAGGCCATAACTGGATTTTTAGAAATGATTAATTCTATTATAACTATGTCAATATGAGAGTTAATGAGTCACATACTGATATACTTTGGTTCCTTATTTTACAGTTAACATGACCACTTAGCTATCTCATTGTGCATAGACTACAGCTAGTCCCCGAAATAATTTACCCATGATGCATCAAATTAATATTTGCTCTTTGTATCTAACAATTCACATGAACTCTTAAGAGATTAACAATCTCCGTCATCGTAGTTATTATTATTTGTACCATCAAGTGTTGGTTGAGCTCCCACGTGATGCTTTTCTGCACTGTCCAGCTTATGCTTACAGCGTGCTACACCTTTGATTTAGAGGAAAAGTACTTCCCATTAATTTCTTTCCCGTACCATCCATTCATTAAACTGCCAATTCTGCATTTCTGTGGGATGAAACCGGTGGGCCTGCATGAAAGTAGTCAGCAGATACAGAGAAAATGATGTCCCGATCCAGCTTTTTGCACTTCCGATCCGATACCGATATTGTAGCTTTTAGTATCGGCCGATACCGATACCGGCCGATCCAGGCATGTATTAAAGATTAAAGATGCCGGTTGATGGAAATGATCCAAAATTAGGGGCTGGAAAAATATGGCTGGAAAATGATGAGCATCACATTAATAGCTACAGATACTGTAAAACACTACAACGACATATGAGTGCATATAGGGCTGGGTAAAAAAATCGATTCAATCGATTTTGGATCGATTTCATTTAAATTTTGCAATATCGATTCATAGGGCATGAGATCGATTTTTCCCCATGAAGTTTACCCCTCGTGCGTGATGCAGCAGTGGCGCGTTTACGTCCGGTTGACGTTCATTCATGCGCACAAGCGTGCAAGATGGCTCCTATAGGTGACGTTAGCGCCCTGGTTTGTGCCAATTTTGCAGAACAATGGCCGCGTCAACATCGACAACAGCCACCGAGGAGCCCGCACTCGCGCTCCGTCCGGAGAACCGTAAACTCTAAGACGCGCCGCCCGGAATACTGCCCGGAAATAGGCAAACAAACACTGCCGAACAGTCGCCACTGACGGCCCAAATAATGTCCGAAAGCAGCCTGGAGCTCTCACCGACACCGGGCAGCACACGGCTCCGCGAGCCCACAATTACGCTCCGCGAGCCCGCACTCGCGCTCCGTCCTGAAAACCGTAAACTCTTAAGACGAATACTGCCCGTAAATAGGCAAACAAACCCCGCCGACTGGCTTATTTAGCTTTATTTTGATGAAACCGAATGCATGCACAGTTTATGTCTGACCTTAAATAAATAAAGGTTCTGAAAACATGTTGCCTGCCTATTGACGTTGACTGATACACTGCCCTCTGGTGGACAAAACATATACAACTTAAGGACCATACCATACCATATAGGTCTTACTGAAGGCTTTTAATGGTCAAAAGATTATTAATAAATATTCGAATATTAATATTAATAAACAAACGAACTTCGAATATAATTTTTGGGCAAAAGTCAAGGCCCTAGTGCTCGATCCACACTACGTTATGGTGCAACGTAAACATCTGACTGAAACAGTTATCCCCATGATGTATACATGTGTGAAAGACGACATCCTAACGAAAATGCAGTCAGCAGAGAGTGTCGGCAGAACTTGTGTTGTTTATGGTGAAGAGCAAAATATAAAGTACATCTGTATTTTGTAACACAGTTGAGCCATTTTCATTATGTAAGAGCCAATCGAATCGAATCGAATCGAATCGAATCGAATTGAATCGTGATTAATCGATTCAGGACCTTATGAATCGAAATCGAATCGATTTAGGAAATTGGCCACGATACCCAGCCCTAAGTGCATATATTGTCTTATTTTATCAAGTAAAATATAAGTTATGGGTTTACTCAACAGCCTAATAGTTCATAGAAATTCAGGTAGAAATTGGTTAACTCAGAGTTCCACAGTTTATCAAAAACAATCCTCCCCCACAGGGGGTCCCTTGCTTTGCATTCACACTGCTCCAGCCCAAACGGGCTTTAGCCCGTACACACGTCATCACGTCCTAATACTACACACACAATATGGCTTGATGTTGTTTTGAAGGAGTGCATATATTTATCG
Source organism: Eutrigla gurnardus (assembly GCF_963514095.1). Lineage (NCBI taxonomy): Eukaryota > Metazoa > Chordata > Actinopteri > Perciformes > Triglidae > Eutrigla > Eutrigla gurnardus. The sequence goes on along the minus strand of NC_139915.1, from coordinate 24,229,651 downwards.
ACAACACTCGACCTGCATCAGCGCATGTGCGCACGAGCGGATCTGTGCGAGCAGGCAGCGCAGAAGCCGTTCCGGTACCGGTCCGGTTCCGCTCACATCACGAGTCTGAAGAGTGCAACAGCTTATCAAAATACAGTGTCAACTCCGTGTTTTCAAAGTAGAAAGCGACATCGTGGTGGTTTAACGAGGCAGAGCGGCATCAGAACAACATCAAGCGCGTAAAGTACACAAAGAAGAACGTAGCGGGAGCGCGCGGCGAGGATTGTTGTGGCCGCGCGTCTTGTGGAGCAAGTCTACTGTGCTGCGCGGAGGCGCTCCTAATGTAAATGATTATTGATTTATGAATGAATTTATAGGTGGCTTATTTTTGGCTTATTGATTTCATGGACTGTACAATGGTAGGGGAAACACTGGACATGCACACAAGTCCGTCTTGTTGTTGTTTAGTGGATGCTGGACAGGTGTGCGCTAGGTGTGCTGGAAAACGCGGACCGGATTTTGGGGAAAACCGGAAAAAAACTGGAATGGATTACTACATCGAAAACAAAACACGGACCGGAGTTTTGAAAAAAAAACTAGATCGGGACTCCGGCGGCCGATCCGATCCAAATATCGGATCGGGACATCCCTAGTTCTGCCCACAAATCCCAAGTGTCATACATTAATACCTTTGATGAGTATGAAGAAACTAAGTTGTTACATTTAATAAGACCAGTTTGTTGAGAACGGTGTCTTCCAGTTGACGAATGCTGGCCTAAATGTGGACTGTGGATTCATTCTGAGGGGTTCCAAGCATGGGTTAAGGTACAAAAGAGGGATGGATGTATGTGTTTTATTTTGAAGATTTATGTGTAGCAAGCAAGGTTGCTGAAAATCAGCCTGCTGGTGATTTTGGCTTCCTCCTTTTGTCCACTTGGGGGCAATGGAAAAAACAACATTTACATATCACCTATGAAGCATAATGAACTTGTCAGCAAACAGCAGCTTATATGCAGCAGTAACAGAGAGACATTATCATTCATTTGAAGATGTGATTGTCTCCAGCTAGTGAATTCATTTCAATATTGACTCTGTTTTAGCTCTGTTTTTGGTCCCTAACAAATCCTCAGGGAAAATCTGTTTTTTAAGTGCAAAATGCTTCAATGTTTAGCAGCTATTTGCTTACTGTGTGTCTGCTGTTTGGTACTGAGTAGGTGTTGTACAGTGGATTTAAGAAAAAAAATGGTAGAAAAAAGCTGCCTGCTGTGGCTGAACGTGATGTTTAAAAAGGTAAATATTTACAAAATTGTTGTATCGAGAACAATTTCACTTTACAGAAGGACAATACCGCTTTATCCTGTATTCAGGATCGGGGGGGTTGACTGGAGCCGGAGCCGATCCCAGCTGACATTGGGCGAAGGCAGGGTACACCCTGGACAGTTCACCAGTCCATCACAGGGCCTACATGTAGAGACAGACAACCATTCATGCTCACATTCACACACTACGGGCAATTTAGAATCATCAATTAACCTATCCCCATCCTGCATGTCTTTGGACTGTGGGAGGAAGCCAGAGAACCCGGAGAGAACCCACGCTCACACAGGGAGAACATGCAAACTCCACACAGAAGGAACACGACCCGGGAATTAAACCCACCCTCTTGCTGTGACAGTACTACCCACTACACCACCGTGCAGCCCACAGATAATGTGTACTTTGTATAAATCTATAAATAAATGAAAGGGGGCAATTTAGGGCTGAAACGATTATTCGAGTTATTCGAGTAACTCCATTACAAAAAATGCTCAAGGCAAAAACTCTGCCTTGAAGCTTTGTTAAATTCCTATCTTGCACATTATGTGGCTGCTCAGCGCAGGGATCATTGTTTCACACAGACCGTTTTTGAGGAAGCCAGGGCTCCAGAGTGCGACCATTTAGGACACACGTGCGACCAAAAATCAGTGAAGTGCGGCTAAATACGTTCCTTGGTCACTGGTCCTCCATTCAGCAGGACTGTTTATGTGTGTAGCGTAATGTTTTCTCCACAGCATACAGAGATAAATCACCACGGTCTGAGCCAATCAGAGGCCGAGTAGGGGCGGGCCTTCATCTCTGATTGGCTCTGACGCCGGTCTCTTCCTCTTGACTTGAGCGTCAAAAATGAAGACACCTGTTGATCGTTTTTTCGGACAGAAAGTTGCTGTGCCCCCTAACACATGTCTGTCCCTCACACTATAAGACACGACATGATGCAGTATGGCCAGAGCCTGGCTGGGAACACTGCTTTTACTGTCGGAGCGTCACCGTTCAGAATCGTTAAAAATGCACCAGAAACACAACCGGTACCAGGACAGGTGCGTGGTGGGTCGAACCGCCCCCCACCCCTTCTTCCTCTCCGTGGTGTCAGGCAGCCACAAACCGGAGCAGTGAGAAGTCAGACATGATTTTAACATTTAACACTGTTTATAATATCACCAAAGATTAACATTTTAAGTTTATTTTTAAACAATTGAGGTTATTTTAATATCTTGTTTGTTGAGATTTAAATAAATTAAAAAAATCCTCATTTATCATTAGCTTTTTTCCCTTTCTTTTTTTCTTATCTTTATTCCTGTTTATAGTCATTGAATGTGTTAACAGTGTATATGGGTACTATATATAATGTTAATTTTTATCCGATTACTCGATTAATCGATGGAATATCGATTACAAAAATATTCAAAGCTGCAGCCCTAGGGCAAATGGCCACCACAGGTTTTTGAATAGTTTAGCGAAGTGAATACTAGGATGACCTTAATTCAAAATGAAAGTATCAATATGAGCAGCATTTGCTCACATGCTCTTGAGGGCGTCCTGTCCAGGGTGTACCCTGCCTTCGCCCAATGACAGCTGGGATCGGCTCCAGCCCCCCCGCGACCCTGTATACAGGATAAGCGGTAGAAAATGGATGGATGGATGGATGGATGGCTCTTGAGGGCAAGCCCATTATTATCACCGCACGGTTGATGTCTTACTTTTTTAGCTTGCTTTCAAATGACCTTAGACTAGCAGCATGTCCTTCTCTGCTCTAGGGAGATTAACATTTAATACATTATATTATTTTCATTATGAAATTGAAAACTACTAGAGGTGTAATGATTCATTCGATGAATCAATGAATCAATTGTCAGTCCTGTCGATTCAACTAAATCTATCTGCTAAAATAAATAAATAGAATGAATCATTTTGGCTTCACCAATAATCGATATAAATGCATTTAATCGTATGAATCGTGATTCTTAATTATGATTAATGTTATAATACTTTTAAGACACTCTCCCCTGCCAGCATGTAGCCTATTGAAAAATGTTAAAAATAACTGAGCATTTCATTTTTGTATTTAGCATCAAATATTATGCAGGACTACTTTTTTATAGAATAAATATGTTGAATAAGTAATTCTGTGGTCTGTTTGTTTTTTCACCTTTCAGAAGAATACAGATAGTCTCACTGGCATTATTGCATGTTTATTTTTATGGATATATAATTTTGGTTACAAGTTACTGAATCGAATCGTGGTTTACAGAATTTAATTAAAAAATGTCCTTGAATTGAATCACCAACTACTGTAATGTTAATCGAATCGCTGTGAAGCCAAAGATTCACACCCCTAAAAACCACAACTTCTTGTTACTGTTTAGGCATAAAGAACACTATTATGTGTTGGGACCTCAGGGTTTGTGTCTATGAAACAATTCATGGATGCAGATTGAATTGTTTCTGAACATTCAGATTGGAGTGCTATCTGTGTGGAAACACAGCCACACAAGTCCCCCATCTACCTGCAGGTCTGTGTCACTGAAAGTGACATGTACCTGTGAACTCCAGATTCCATTCTGATAGGTCAACTGCATTGGAAGTTGGCTTTCTACCAAGCAGCCCAAGTTGGAATCTTTCTCTTTCTACGAAGATGTCGACCTGACCACAGGTCTCGTCTCTCTTCCTACTGGGACCTCAACCTGAACAGAGGTCCGCTCTTCCTCCTGCGACCTCGACCTGAACAGAGGTCTTCTCTTCCTCCTGGGATTTGGACCACAGGTCTCAAGTCCCCAAGCAGTGCCCTCCAAACAACCAACAAGTTGGTTGTTGGAACCTGCTTCTGCAACAAAGACAAGAATTCCTAGTCGAGACGCATCTCACTAGAAATTCCTCCATCCACAACTTCAAGGACAGCAACGTTCCTTCACAGGAACCTGAAGACAGCAGCCTTTCTTCAGAGGAACAACCAACCCTTCTTCAAGGACTGGTAACAATCTGGGCATAGCTTAGGATAGAAACTGAATGTGATGAGATTAAAGTCCCAGTCGGCAAGTCCGGCGGATGATCTGGGCGCTGTTGATTTTTGCAAAACAAACAACAGGCTCTACGTGCACGTAGAGGCACGCTTTCTTTTCTAAAACCGGATGATTTATGTTGTTCTATCGGAGCATAGTGTTGGCTTCAGTGAATATGATCAAAAAAATGTTGCTGACTGGGACTGTTGTTTCCAGTAGTAGTATGTAACCTTCAGTTTTTCCCACAGGAGTTTTGGAGGGCTTGCGATCCTCTAGGGTGGTCCGGGGGCATGCCCCACCAGGAGAACAATTTGAATAGATTTAATTTTAATGCATCAATTTGGTGAATTTTGAGAACTAAAATATGACATATCAATTACTGACCAATTTCTTACAAACTGCTGGTACTGATACAAATGTTGACATACTAATTGGGGTTGAGGAGTTTAAGCATTCAAGAAAAGATGAAAACAAAAATGACTAAAACACAGTGCTGAGCCTTTATACTATTAGTTTATTATGACTATTATTATTATTATTATTAATACTGTTACTTACAAATAAATATTTCCAAATAGTGCTTCGGTAGAAGTGGGTGACTATTCCTCAGCTTTCCTTGGTGTTTTGGTTTTGACATATGCACACGCACTGTCAAACTCGTGCAGCTGAGGGGGGGTAGGTGTGGGAGACGCCATAGCGACGGGGAAATCAGAATGTTGATGAGCCAAACCAGCCGCGAGGATTTCCCCTTATCACAAGCGCTGCTGCCTTCCTGTTTAGGCCCATCATTAGACCATTGAGACATGTTCGACATTGCGGTGCGCCATAGTCTCGTCAATGTGTGGGAAACACTGAACCTTTGTTCAGTTGTTAGTGATCTAGAACAGACAGTTTGCATGATCACTAATCCAACTTTCCTAACAGCTCTACATATTTTACACTTATTATACACATATATAGAAACCTGTTCTCCAGGCAGGGCCACACAGCCTTCCACAAAGAACACCCCCACTCCACATGGCTGACTGGTCGACACCTACAGCCTCCATCTTGTAACACACACACACACACACACACACACACACACACACACACACACACACACACACACACACACACACACACACACACACACACACACACACACTTGTATAGTGTTGTGGAAAAATGAATCTGCCCAATAAAGATCAACAACCAGGATCTGCTTTTTCTCCGAGGTTTATTTCACTAAGTATTCTCATCTGCAGAGGAGGGACTGGTCACCCCTGCCTTCTGATGCAAAGGTCCAGAATCAGCAGGAACGACCCTGAGTCCAACAACAGTCTCCCTTTTAAGGAGGAGGAACCAAAGGACGGATCATGTCCTATCTTACAAAGACAAGATGTACAGGCAAGGTCAAGATTTACAGAACACAGGCGTCATAGTCCTGAAATTATCTTATGTCAATGTGGCACTCATGTTCATATCATCTACAAACAGGCATTCATTTTCGTCATAGCATAACAGTCCGATGAGGAGATGCTGATCGAGTCAGCCTGACAAATATTCTGATTATAAAGTACAAACATCCAAAATTCCCATTACAATAGTATTTAGTTAGATAGGCCACTTAGACTTAGTGTATGTTTATTTGTTTATTGTTAATACTTTTGAACATACTGCTGTGTTTAGTAATGTTGCATAAGACTGAATGATATCAACCTCTTCTCTACAAAGAATTCACAAATCCTTCAACTGTTTGTACTCATATGCTAATAGTTATTAATTATTGGCATTTGAGTACAAACCCCTTTATATGAGCCTGAGTACAGGTCCGGTTATCTTTTCCCTGGTTTCAGGGTGGTGCCCTGTTTGTTATTAATTATATTAATAATCCTATTAATATCAATAATTATATTGATGTTAATAATTATGTATTAATAACCGAATCTGCTCCTGCTACTTCCCCAACATACGCCTTCAATATTCTCAGGTCAGACGTGGTCATCTCAGCAGCTTGCTTCATGCAAAGTTAATATTTCGACTGAACACCCGAGGAACATTAGCTGTAGGAAACTTGCTGAGTTGACCCTGTGCAATGTTAGGCATGGTGGTGGGAGGGACATTTTTTTCTATTTATTCCACATGCTGCACTCGGGTCCTGTGGGGGCAAAGTCCATTCTCCAACTTAAATATCGTGGAGATGTAAAGTTACACAACGGCTTAAATTTTCAGCTTGGCACACTGTCAGAGGAAGATATTTTGGATCTAGTGACTTTAGTGTGTACATTTCAGATTTATTTCCCCACAAAATGCGCAAAGTTAAGTTTGATGCACAATTAAGTCATGGGTGTCACTGACCGCAATAACGCTGAACGGCTTTCTGCAAGACAATAGTACCTGTGCTACATTTAACTGAAATTACTGCAACATTATTAAACCAACTGTTTATTTTATTCAATATTGCTTCAGTTGTGTTTACTTCCATCATGTTGCTATCAAGCTGGGTGTGCAATAGTAACAAATGCTGAAATGTATGTTCATGAGTAATTGATTGTTTGACAAATTACTACCACAAACCTGTGAGATAAAAAGCTCTTACATTTGTGTCATTAAAGGATCTAGAAATGTCTATAGAAAGTGCAGCAAGAGCAACAAGCCACATTCTTATTGCTGCATCTACATCCCATGTTTTTGAGTTAGTCCAATACTCGTCTATTGGCCTCTATTTGGGCCTCCAAATATTGGCTCAGAAATTCAAAGTTTCCTTTAAAGCTTGTTTTTTTGGTTTCTGGCACTAGTTTTCTCCCTGCTGGCTACTTTTTTTCTAACCATCTGATTCTGTTGCACCAGACCATGAGGCATCATTATGCCGGTGGTTACCATTAATTCTACACTTTCACCTTGGTATCAAAATGGCTTCACAAGTAGAAGTAAAGTCAAGTTTTCAGCCATGCATCATGCACATAGAAGGAGTTTTTAGCGGGTCTCAATGTAACGAACCAACTGTGATAGAGCTGCATAGTAGTGAATATGCAGCCCCCTCTGGCAAGTTGAACTTGTTAATCCACTGGAGGAAGATGGAGTCAGTGTTGGTCTCCTCTTGAGGTCCCCTCGTTGACATCCATGTCACCCCCTGAACTCTCCTGTTATCTCTAATGTTTAGAGTGTGTTAAGCTCCTGTTTGTTGTGTCTACACCAGATGGCCAGCTGTTCACCCTCCCGTATAGTGGCAGCTACAGAATATTAAATATTGAATATGTTGGAGGGATGCATGCTGTCTGTGGAACCACTCGCATTAGCCTTGACTGTTACTGCTCATGTGTCTTATATCAGTGTGTAAACGAGTATGTGCCGTCAGTAAAATGTGGAGAAAAAATACATTATACCCACTCTCACCTTCCGCTTCTTCCACTTCCTGTAGGAGATTAAGCTTTCCCGTCCTTAATGACTTCACATAATTGCATTCCCAGTTTAATTGATGTATAAATGATGTACTTATGTAAATTGAACTTTTAATGTCTACATTCTAGTTGTTAGCCTCATTTGAACCCAAGTTATTGCACTCTTTCCGTCCTTCTATGAACATGTATGCTTGGTGTCTTGAGACTTGAAAAAAACAGTGTTTGTCGGACAGCAGTGCCTGTGTGGAATAGCTCATTGCACATTAGGGGTAAATTAAGTGTGTGTTGGGTGAGGTATGTTCACCCCCTGTGTGCCTGCCTGCCTGCTTGTGTGTAAGCGTGGGTGTGTCAGCTGCGATTTGTGAGTGCATCTTGATCCCCTCCCCAGAGAGCCCATGCTAAATTAGGATGCATATTATTTAAAGATGCCCTGGGCTGAGTTTCAGCTGGGTTTATTTGTGCAGTGAATATGTTGATTTTTATGGTGCCCTGTGTGCGTGTGCACCTATTCATGCTGCCAGGGAGGGAATCTTAAATACAGGAGTGTTTGTATGAAGGGAGAGAAAATCTTGAACTTTGTCTGCGATGAATTCAAATGATTTGCTCCCCTGGGGATGTTCAAAGCACTGTGTTGAATTTGTTTTGTTAGGTGTTTTTCAGCACCAGCGCTTAGAAATATCTGAAAATAAAACCTTGTCTAATTTTGCATAATTATAGGCATACTGTAACTTTGGTAAAAGAAAAGAAGATTATTTTTCTTTTATTTGTTAATTTTCTGGATTTTATTGTATTCTAGTATATTATGATTTTATAAATAAACCATTTCCAGGTATTGGACATTCTGAGGGTTGTCTATTTGCTTAAGTAATGTCTTCTTGGCATTCACATGTGGGTCTCAGTGATGGAAACATTACATTTGACTTATTTCAAACATGACAAGAGGTTTTAAAGATCTCTTTCAATGGTACTTGGACGAGGCCGGGTGCTGAAGTTAGAGATTCTTTATTGCAATGTGCTGCTCAACTATCTTGTTATCTCGCCACCTGAATAAGAGCTGTTGCCAAAGTTGTCCATCGCACCAATTCCCAGATTTTTTTTTCCAAAAGTAGTTGAGCATTGAGAGTCGAAGCTTCAACTCAAAGTCTCTTGTGAGTGATTTCTACACTATATTAAAAAATGTCATATGTGAGAATAATCTCAAACCTGCCTTTACCAGCAATGTTACTGCTTTCGTTCACTCTTCAGCCATGTGAATAATACAAAGTACTTTTCAGATGATGCTGGAGCATTTACATTATAGTGAATTCCTCATGGGACCTATAGTAATGTTCTCCTATAGCAACTTCTGTTGCACCTCTGTTGCATACAGAAAGTCTTTGGCACTGCTGCTCTTTGATGCCAGGAGCACAAATAGGTGTTGCTGCTACAATGATGCAATTAAGATGGATGCTGCCATTTTCTTCTGCTGGCTCACAAGGTCATTGGGGTTTTCCGCACACTGTAATTTACAACATTGCTTGATGCGATTGACCTGATGCTCAAAGTGGGGTCACAGCTGCACAGAAAGTTCTATATGATCTTTTATCCCAACAAAACACAACCCTTGGCCTAATCATAACCTCATTTGAATCCTAGCATTTCTTCTATCCATATATATACTCTAATGAACATCATCATCATGTTGAAGCTGTAGCAGTATTTTGTGTAATGAGGTTACCGAACATCAAAGGACGGCGATCAAAAAGCTCCTTTATAGCAGTAGGTTCGTCTCATCACGCCGGTAAGCACGACCTATCTGGCACTTGAATTCATACTTGTTTTCATTACTTTTGTACCACAGTATGGATTTATCTTTGCAGTTGTGTCTGTCTGTGTGTGCTTTTGTGTGAGAAGCAGCGGTCTGGCGGCACTCACTTGTTCAACTAACCTGCATTCACATTCTTTCCATTCCTCCCCCCACTGTCTACTCAGTCACATGAGTGCAGAGGAGTAACGCCGAGGCTGGCAGTGCAGGTGGGAAGACGTGGGTACAGATAGATGAGATCTCGCCACTCTTTAAGTTACAAACACGGAGGTTCAAGTTGGACCGACAATTTTAAGTGCAAGTGCAGCAAGAGATTGTGCTTTAGTCCCCGGATTACGCGTGTTTCATTTAGCCATCATGCAATGCGCACATTTAGGAATCATTCTTACATTCGTGCTGAGTACATTCACCCTTCAGTTCTCATTCAGATAGAGTATATTGCGCAAAGACACAGCACAGCACATCTCTCTCACACCAGTGATGGAAAATGTCATTATTGAGAACCCCGGCGCAAGCGTAATTACATGCGAAGCTCGCTCAATGCAGAGTGTGCCCTTCATCGGTACATGTACCAGCTAGTGTCACATAGCAGTCTCATTTATCATGCCGACCTTGTGCGAGATGCTCAACCCTGACCCTTGCACATGAGGCAATATAATGTACATGTGCCTCGCATCAAAAAAGCCGAGGTGAGTAAGAGGAGAATGCTTTCCATATAATGCCACCTACTATGTCTCATTGTCCTGTGTCTCTCTGTTAGGGGTGGGAATCTCTTGGCATCTCACGATTTGATTCCGATTCCGATGTCAACGATTAGATTCTAAACCCATTATCAATGCATCTCAATCTCAATCTCATCTTTAATTTATGTACAATTCCATGCATGATTTAAAAAAAAAATTCAATCTGAGTTTGCTACTCAGTTTGCTAGTCACTTCCTACTTTTGTGATGATCATTAAAGAAAATCAACAGGGTTCTTCTGTAATATTTTCTTGAAGAAAAGGCTTTCCTTTGTCACTAATAAATATGACTTTCTATGAACACAAAATGCCTGTTACATTCTTGTCTTCATGGAGACCTTAGAGAGTCAGTAAAAGTCCTGTTTGAATAACATTGAAGTTTTAAACGATTAGGTCTGTTGAGTTATCATAACGCTAGCGGCTAACAGCTAAAACCAGTAACATAATGAAGGAGCAGGAGGAGCAGGAGGCAGCTAACGTCATCAATCCTGCCCATCTAAGGTTAAGAGAGCTTAATTAAACAGGATAACAGAAATAATGTGTGTCGGAAAAGTCAACCAGCAGCGAGACAGAACCAGTAGCAGCCTGCTCTAGCAACTATTTGACCAGCAATGAAAATATGGTGCCATGTCACCAGAAATACAGGAAATAAACAGGATTGTAGCTGAATACATACAATATAAATTATATGCAGACACACCCCTAGTTATGTTACCGTGTTTTCTTTTTTTTAACATGGATGAGGACTTTTTAAAAAGTGTTATTGATGTTGTTTGTATAGTTTAATCTCTATTAAAAAAAATTTGGCTTCTTAATTTTTATGAATTTTCTTCCAGTGTTATCGAAAATGGTATTGAGTATCGCATATTTTCCTGGGTATCGACTTTCAAATTCTAGTATCGTGACAACCCTACCTGGCACTTGACATGGCCATGTGGAGGCCCCATGCTGCTGAGAGGCCCTGCATGCAGGAACACCACTCTGTGATTGGAGGAAGCCCGACTGGGATGAATGAGCACTGTACATAAAGCAGGAGGCATGAGGGACTGCGCTGGTACCACCCCCTCTTTCTCGTTCTCTATCCTTCATTCTCTGTTCTGCTCCCTCCCTCCCTCCTATACACACACATTTAGTGGAACACAGGGGCCATGTTTGTCTCACCAAAACCCCTCTTTTTTTCATTTTACACTTTCACACCCATTTGTTGTTCCACTGGTCGTGCGAAGAGAGTCACATGTATGTTCGTGATGGTGGTAAATCTAACTGTGGTACATTACTGTCTGGAAAACATTCAACTTTTCTCAAACTTTTCTTCTGAGATGTTTGACAGTAGGGCTATTGTACATTTAAGTAGAGCGTGACAGGTGCAAAGGCAGGTTGACAAATCATTACACAAGTTTGGGTGCCACGTAGAGCTTAAAAAATGTAATGAGTCATTTTTAAAGCAAAAATGCTCCACATACTACTGGTTCCATCTTCTCAAATGTGCATTTTGATAGTAATGTTAAACATCTTTGTTTTTCTTTTACTGGTGGGACAAACATTTTGAATATGTCAAGTTACTAAGGAAGAGGTGACAGCATTTGTTTTTACAATATTTTGTAGCCCTATACACAGACGTAGAACGAATTGATTAATTTAATCAACTAAATCTCATACTCATTAATAGTGAAAATGATATCTTATTTTTCATTTTAAATGTGCTGAATTTGAAATTCAGTGCATATTCTAGTGCCTCGTCACATCACGGCAACAGCTGAGCCAGTGGCTTGTGGCTAACAGTGCTTAAGGTGCTAACAGTGCAAACAATGGCATCGGTGCTGGTGTTAAACTTGGGGGCGTGGCTGGAAAGGGTGGGTTTTCACTTCTGCATTCAGAACTGCATCATCAGCTGTAACCCCCCTATGAGGGGCGTCCAGAATGGCAACCGGGAGGTAGCCAATGGGCTCACATGCATGTAAACATTGCACAGAGAAGCTCGGTTATACAAACAAACTCTGCTCAGATAGACATTACACACTATCCTTACATTGCAAATACTGGTTTGATTATATATTAAGAACATCGTACAGAGAACCTTTGAATATATCAATAATGTGCTTATGGGAGGTAATTAGATGACAATCATTTGGATTTGTTTATTTGTGAAGTTCAAGTAATGATTTCCAATGTGCCACTTGATCGGGCGGCGCACAACATGAATAATGAACTGAGAAAGATACTTGAAACCGTTTCCCGTCGCTGAAAAAAAAGTTGTTAATAATGCAACATCTATTAATATTACATCCCTGTCAGTATGTGTAAAATCAGTCAAGTCTCCGATGCACAGAGTCAGAGTGAGTCTTTGATTCATTGTATCAGCTTTCTGACAGTGAGAGTGAGTGTGTGTGTGTGTGTGTGTGTGTGTGTCTGTGTTTGTGGTTAAAATGACAGGGTGTGAGAAGAACCCTGCTGTATCGTCATGGGAGGAAACACAGCTTGAGTGGTTAACACCTGACACGGCAGCTGTTCAGATTGCTGAGTGACTCACAGCCTTTGCTGTGGATTCAGTGAAATGTTGAGCCCTGTGTATAAAGCATTGCTTAACTAGTAAACAGAGAGATTTATTTGCCTTCAAAACGATTTAAAGACATTTTTACGTAATCACGGAAAGGAGAGTCCGCGAAGTGCCGCAATCGCACCTGTATATAAAGAACCATGGTTTGCGGTGTAGCAAGGTAACATTTTTTACATAGAAAGCCAGAGTTGAAGCCTCCTTGATAAAGTCGTTAATATTTATATAGTAATCAGGCGCGTCTGTCGCTGATTGTTTCTTGTTGTTGCACAGGTTTTTTTACTACCTGCATACCGAAACCTGAGAGCATCCATCTCCCTGCAGGGTTTATTGCGAGCTGCTTTCCTGCTCACATCAACAAAACTGTGGCTTCAAAATATCGATTTATTCACACACCGGATTGTTTTTGGCAACAAAGCATGCGTAAGTGCCCAGGCTATTGTTTTACTTTGTTGTTATCGATGCAAGGTTATTCAGTTGGCAAACAGAGGCTGCGCTGAAACAACAGATGAGCATTAGCTGAGCTTGCCTTGACTTGAGGTTTGGTTTGTGGCAGTAGTGATGCTCTACAATGCTATAACAGGGGTTTTGTCCAGTTTAGCTCAAAACGAAGGCCGAGTTCAAAAATGGGTGGTGGTCCATACGAGGGAGAAGTAAGGAAGGGGCCAATCGACCCCCTGATCTGGTGTTGTGGCTGGTGTGCGATTCCATAGCAAGGTGGCCTCTAGTTGTTTCTCTTTCCCTCTTTTTCTTCTTTTGTCTGTCATGCTCTATTTCATCCTCTCCCTTTTGTAAAACACCGTCCTCTCTCTACTTAGTGGAGCCTAAGCTATGAACCTCTTGGCACGGTGCCATCACAATCCATTCACTGGAGCTCAGTGAGACGGCACAGACGCTTCTATCCCAGAGTGCAGCCTGTCGTTTCCAGCAGATCCCATTTTTACAGTAAAATGGCAAAATGGCCACTTCACAGTCCCCCCCCTCATCTCCTCCTCCTCCTCCTTACCACATGTTGTCCTGATGAGACACTGACTTGTGGGCGTGCATATGTCTGTGTGTTGTAATAGGCGTGTGGGTAGAGATCAGTGTCTCAGTATCACGTTTTTTATTCCCAGATGAAATCGCCACTACTTGAAATATAATACACTCACCATCATTTTTTGAACGATAACAGGTCGTGCTAGTCCTGTTTCAGGACTTAACTGTTATGTTCCAGTGACCCTTTATGGTTGGACACTCGTTTTATGTCATCTTAATATGTAATTCGTTTGACGCTGTTAGTATGTCCAAACCTAAAAGATAATTTGCATTTCCCTGCCTTTCCCCCCTATTTTGCACGTTGCTCATCCCAACCACTCCAGTTTCGTGAGGTGTAATGGCTTCCATATCCAACGCAGAATGATCCCCACCTCTTGCCAAGTGAAACCATTGGCACCGAGCTGGGAAACGGCTGCTAACGTTTTAATGACTTAATGAGGCCTAATTAGTTGAAATGGGACTGAGGAAGAGAGGAGCCAGAGAGGTGATGTTTGTCAGTGTGTGTTGGCAAGCTTGTACAGCAGTTGTTTCTGTTCCTACCAAGATGGGAAGTGTTGTTTTTAGCGTTCTTTGCACGTGTATCTCTGTTCGTATGGGTTTTGGGTACATGTGTGCATATGCATGTTTTTGTTGTCTCCATGGCGTGTGTGTGTGTCTGTGTGCGCCAGAGTGCTGTGCAGCGTTTCTCAGCATTACCCAGGCTCTTCATCAGGGAGTGATGGTGGGGGGTCAGGCCTCATTTAATCAAGAAAAAAATTCCATCTCCCATTAACTTAATTAATCCGGCGCTGGAGAAAGAGAAGCTGAAAGAAACTTGCCTGTGTGTGTGTGTGTGTGTGTGTGTGTGTGTGTGTGTATGTGTACGTGTGTGTGCGTGCTAATGTATGTGTATGTGAGAAAATAGTTTCTAAACTGGATTAATGAAGAGGTTTGTCAAATGAACTGTGGAAGGGAACTTTAAATTAAATTACTTGTATGTACAAATGTCTTCATGAAAAAGACATTTGAAGTCATTTAACCTTAATTTATTTGCCAGCTAGAGAGTGATGCAGGGATGACGTATTGTTTTCTGGCCAACCCTGGCAAGTTGGCATCGCACTGGTTCCCTTGACATAAAGTTAATGGGGTTTTATCATTGGATTTTGGATTAATAAAAAAACGTCACTTTTATGATATTTGAAGTGCAAATGCAATCACCAGAGGTGAAAAACTAACGTTAGGCTGTAAATGAACTCCACCACCGTCGCATGCATGTGAGTCTACAACGAGGCTGTAAATGTGGACTAGTGTAACGAAACACAATTCTGAAACTGAGACTGGAAAAGAGTAAATAATGTCTGACTAAATTATTTATTTCTTCCAACTGCATTGTAGGAAACCATATAATTCATATAAACTAGTAAGTAACGTGGATATGTGAAAGAAGCGAGAGGTTAATGTTGGGGTTTCCCTCCACATTCACAGGGACTACTTCCGTCTGACAGAGGGGTGACTGGCCACAGTCCAGACATCACTGTCAGTGTAAACGTACATGTTCAGTTGAATTATCTGCTGACTCTGCAGTAATCGCGGCTTCACTTACGAACACAACACATAAATCAGCCGCCATGTTTGTTTATAGAGTAGGTGGGGCAGCAAGAATACATGGGATGTTTTGTCACAATTGCTACTTACTGTACTGTACCTAAGTGTTTGATAATGAATAATGTGTGCGTGTGTGTGTGTGTGTGTGTGTGTGTGTGTGTAGTCCACTTAATATAGTGCAACCTAGAGCTGCTATTTACCCTTATGGCCTCACCTTATTTGTATAATGCTGTCCAGCATGTTAATCTATAATTACTGCAGACCTGTCAGTCAAGGTTTGAAGTTATCAGCTCTTTTCATCCACCATCGCAGATTCCCTTTTGATCTTTCTTCTTTTTTCATTAATTCTCTTTTCTCCTAAGATCTTTTCACTATTTTTTTTACCATGATTCCACCCATCTTGCTCTTCAAAGAACTGAAATAAAAACAGAAATAATACCAGCTGTGTTGGTGAGATATAGTAATAGAAAGATGGGAGAAAACTACAGGTAGTGTGCTAAAAATGCACAGCATAACCATTAATGCATTCATGAATTTTTAGCTAGGTAAAATTGCTCCGGTTAAACAACAACATCTCCTTTTAAGTGCAGTTTATGTAGCACTCTGCCGCTCATCTCACACCAACTCATCAACGTCTCACTCCAGAACCACCCCCCTCACAGACTTGAATGTCCTGCTGCTGACATACGAATCCCTTCATGCTGCTGCTCCCATTTCATTTTCAGAGCTCCTCTTCCTCTTCATCTGTCCCCAAAACAACCTGCCTCTTGAACGCACTAGCACCTATCCATCGTTGCTGCCAACACTATTGATTCTTTTGAAGTCGAAGCTATAAAATGACAAATTGTCAAATGCTGCAATTGATAACGTATGTCAAATGAGCCAAAGGTGACAAATGATGCAGATGTGTGAATAATTGGATCAACAAGGAAGAAAATTGCAATATTTGATTTATAGTTTAGCATTCATAGTGTTTCCAGAGTATAAAGGGCCCTATAGAGGGGTTGCAATCAGTCCAATCCTACAATGTTTTTGACCATTCTTGACCATGTTATTGATCCTCCGCCAGGCCAGATATTAGATACCCCTGAGAAATGCAAAGAATGCTCTCCTTTGTAAATAATATGGTCTTATGATATTTTCGTTTTACTGTGTGTCATTATGTAGTTAGGCTTTGCCTTTATTCTCTTTTGTGTTTTAACCACTTTTTACTGTGTTTATTCATATTCTGCACTGTATACTGACAATTGCATTGGGAAATGTAAGGACGTGTTTTTTGGATTAAAGATGAACGTAACCTTGGGCTGAACGGTGGTGTATTGGGTAGCACTGTCGCCTCACAGCGAGAGGGTCCCGGGTTCGATTCCCGGGTTCGATTCCCGGGTCGGGTTCGGGTTCCTTCTGTGTAGAGTTTGCATGTTCTCCCTGTGTAAGCGTGGGTTCTCTCTGGGTTTTCTGGCAGGATGGATGGATGGATGAACTTAACCTATATGATTGTAGCTACAACATGGCTAACAAACTCTTCTGTTTTTTTCCCACACAGAAAAGCCTGTTTCAGTGGAGCTGAGCTGTGGGGCTGGGCCCAGCCATGTAGTGTTGGAGCCAGGTTTGCCCCTCTTGCTGGACTGCAACCTCGGGGCCAGCGATACACCTTTCAATATCACCTGGCTTCAGGATGGCCAGCCTCTGCCTCTGGAGGGGGGCGACCTCCTGCATTATCTGGCCAACGGATCCCTCCTCTTGCTGCCGACCTCTGCGGACGACCAGTCTCCCCAGAGCGTGGAGGGAGGCTACAGCTGTGTGAGTGCCAGCGCCCTCGGAGCCCTAACCAGCAGGACTGTAAATGTTCTTCTAGCAAGTAGGTATTCAGCAGATACATTTGCAAGTCCTGCAGGGCTCTTGCATGCTCATGCCCAAGCTTGGCGCTTGTTTTGATTAGTGGAAATTAATGCAAATCAAATCAAAGCTTGTTAGCTGCAAATGTCGTGTCCCAGATTAGATGGAAGCTCAAAATGTTTTCATATGAGTTGTTTATTCAGCTTTTTCTGTAGTTCTGTTGAAGTGGTGATTTGTTCTGCTTGTATCCTGCCTTTCACCCAATGAATATGGGGAGAGGCTCCACTGCAAGAAAGCTCAGGGACAGATGGATGGAAAGTTGAACAAACAGAGCTGCTTTCACAAATAATTGAATAGGTGGAGGAGAACTGAAACTTTCAGTAAATTAATCTGTTAGTTCATCGAAAATGAATCCACAACGATTCCAATAGTAGTTGAATAATTTTAGCCATTTTTTTAAAGTTAAAAATGCCCCAAATTGAATGTTTCCAGTTTTTTAAATTTTGAAATAACTGTGTTGTCTTCTGTGATAGCAAATTGCATAACTTTGGTTCTTGGTTGTGCAAAACAAGATATAGGGAGACATCACGTTGGGCTCTAGGACATTGTAATGTTTCACTTTTTTTTTTACCATTTTATTGAAATCATCATGGAAGCTACAAAAATGATGTTCATTAGGTAAGATGACAGCACGAAAAAATTACAAAAAAGAGGAGGTAGCATTATACACTATAGTAACTTTATTGTCATTGTTGGTTTGCATGTGACGGGGCAGTCAAAATGCTTGACATTGCAGGAAGAGGTTCGATTCATCCATCCATTTAAAGCATTCAGTTGGAAACACACACACACACACACACACACACAAATTCTGTGTTTTCCATTTTCATTTTTCTAAATTCTGTTTTAAATTAGGGCCCTACAAGTGTCCTGTACATTTTTAAACAACAGTCTGTTAAAGGCGGGTCCACACCACACCGACTGCCCGACTCGCGTCGGTAAATGAAGTCGGGCTACTTAATATGGCCGACTCGAATGGCGGATTACACATTTGAATCGGCTGTAATGAACGCCGACGTGGGCCGATTCGAGCGACCACACCAAGGAGACTCATGTCACGGATGCCGACTCTCTCAAAGACGCCGATTTTCGGTCCGGTGTGGACCCGCCTTAAAAGGCCTAGAATAAAGGAGGATGAAAGAAATGAAAAGGGAGATGCGGTGTGAGCTGTAGCTTTTTAATCGCCCCCCCCCCCCCCCCCCCCCCTCCACGGAAGCCTCTTTCACTCACACTCTTCAGTGGAAGTCTTTATTTAGTCATTAGCTTTGTGTAAAATGAGACAGTATCTTTTGTGAGTGCTTCTGCTTTTGTCAGCTGTCACATGCCTATTTATGAGGATCTCTTGTTTGAGGGACAATAAGGAGTAAAGGAGGGGAGCAGGAGGGAGGGGGCTGTGGGATGAATGGTGAGACGGCGGAAAAAGGCTGCAGAGAGTTTGTGGTAATGGTGAAAGGAAAAGCTTCAGCGACCATTAAGACTGACCTTCAGTGTGTGTGCGTGTGTGTGTGTATGCATGTGTGCATGGTGTTAGAATGAAATCAGTGGCGAGAGAGACGATGAGATAGATGGCCAGCTTGCAGGAGGTCGAAGCCAAACTGGCGTTGACATTGAGCGGACATTCTCGCTTCCTACTGCGTTTTCCAGCAGAAGTGACCGAAGAGAGAATGTAGCAGAGATCACATCTGTGAAAACACATTACGAAACCCACCTGCTCCAGTTTCCCCTGTCACAGTTAGTATGTGATGCATGTGGGCCTCGTCTGAAAGTATGTGGACTTGTTGTAAAACGTAGAGACACAGTGAAAGAGGCAGGCTCCCTGTCTATAAACAGATACAAACAGTGTTTGTCAATCTCTAACACACTTTTGTCTCTGTGCAATGCCAAAGGATGCATGTTTGCACGTTATATTCCCCCAAAAACATCCACTGGTTAGTGATGATGCAGAAAAAAAGACACATTTAATGTTAATTAGACCATTTAACCATTCTCAATATGAGACTGTTGAGGTGAATGTCAATATTTCCTGATTCCCACCAACCATTGCAACTTATTACAGTCAAATAGCTGATGTCTTAATCATAAATAAGTGTGCTCTGTCCTCCATATAAACAAGCTGTATTTTTCTCTTCATTCACAAAGGGGATTATTATTTCTTTATTTATGTCAATCTCCTGGGATGGATATTTTGGACATGCATTTTGGTGATTTCATTACAATGTACCTCTTTACTCAACTCTACGATCTTGAGATGAAAAGTGGACGACAACATCTATGTTGTAAAATTTCATAAACATTTCATAAAACATTCTACATTATCTTTGTCAATGTCATTCCAACATGAATTCTAAAACTGATAGAATTGAGCACCTTTATTAAGCTGAAAAAGGCACTGTACTGTAAATAGGAAATAAAAATGTCATACTGCACTTATTTCCCAGTTGCTATTACAAATATGTGTTGAGGCTGAGGCCATGCTTAATGGGTTTTCACACTGTGAGTCAGCCTGAAAGCTGGGTAGCAAAGAGGTCACGGGTGAAATTATCTGCCTGCACAAGGGGAGGGGAAAAACGCTGCAATCTGATAGCTGTGGGGCCAAAGAGTGGGGCATAGATAGAGGGACAGACAAAGACAGAGAGAAAGAGAGTCTGGGGTAAAGTCAAGGGCAGAGAGAGAGAGAGAGAGAGAGAGAGAGAGAGAGAGAGAGAGAGAGAGAGAGAGAGAGAGAGAGGCAGTGAAAAAAGACAAATGAGAGGGAGCAAGTAGTAGGGAAGTAAGATGAGATGGTGACTTATAGATTGCATCGAAGGGCTTCACACGTTTGATGCCCAAGGAGCCGAAAATGTTTTCCTAAAACACAGAAAGACCTTGTTCCTAGTAAACAATTGGACCTATTTTACGCCCCCGTGGCTTCAATATGGCACTTTTTGTTGGGAGTGTTACGGCAAGGTGCCGAGCAGTTCTGTCGGGGAATTTCATTGTAGGGGGCACTCATAAAGTCCTGGGAAAAGACTAATATGATTATGCTTTGACAGAGTGAAGTTGGAAGCCCAGCCAGATGCCATTGTTCCATCGCAGCGTGGGCTAAGTGTCTTTTTCTGAACACCGCTCGCCTTTGCATTAAAGTGTGCTCATGTGCACTCTTGCTGATCAGCTGTTGTTCACCACTCGCATACAGACGCCCCCTCCGACAGTTGTGCACATAGATGCACACGGTGATCCAGTGATGTCATCACATGCGTACACCAGAGTAAATACTGAAGTGCAAGTACACACATGCACTGTCTGGCACTCTGTCAGTCTCTCTCTGGCATAGTTACAGGTGGTGTGATAACATGAGGGGCATCATTCTGTGTAATGGCGAGAAGTGCCAGCGGGTTAATCATCGACTCGTCTCGCGAGGCTCGCCACGCAACAATCATTGACTGTATTTCTGAAATGAATCAAACACTTTCTGCCACTATGGCCAGCCTCTGTGTACTCATTGACAAACTTTGCTCCCTCGCCGGTGCAGTAGGAGACCACAGAAGGCCAACTTGTTGCCACGACCAACAGTTGGCGTAATCAGGGGTTAGTGGTAATGTTGGATAGTCCAACTTGTGTCTCCTCAAGCTTAAAAGTTTTTTAGGCAGGATGGGGATTGAAAATGTTTGTAAAATGTTATGATTTAGGCTTTTTATCCTCTATATTTCATATTAGGCTAATGTTTTATTGTGTACTGTTCCTGTTCAAATAAATACAATTACACAATTATGAATTACAGTGGTTTGGAGGGAAATCATGTGTAGCTTGAAAGCTGGAGGCAGCCATCCGAGGAGCAGCAAGTTTGAAAACAAACAGGTTTGAGAGCCGGTGTCAGGCTCTGTACTCAGTCCGCCATAGTTTTGTTTGTTTAAAGTCAGATGACATCCCACTGTGTCGCCACTCTTATGGAGCTTTTTAGCCATGCAAGCAGTGGATTTATGGATTTTGGTTGGTCAGATGCTCAGTCCACCATTTTGGCCCCGACTGAAATATCAAAACAACTATACAAATCATAACTACTATGTGAAGGCTTGCCATGAAGTGTTTTTGTGGGTTAACCATTTAACCCCTTTGTAAAGAACCTATGCAATGTGTTCACACTCCATTGTGTAATGCAACCGTATCTCTGCTGCCAACAGCTTTTTGAAGCGCATGAATCGGCGTTGTCCTTCCTGCAGGGTAGATTTCTGGATTCAACACTGCTGGAGAATCTTTACATGTTTTCATGCTGTGCTGATCAATCGGTTATGCTATTAGCCTCATACGGAGGGGACAGTTGCAGTTGCAGACGGTGTTGCAGTTATGTGACGGTGATTTACAACCTATTACAGTATGTTGCTAAGCTTTGTCGTTTTCTGCCATTACTACATATACACCGTATTTTCTTGCCCTCCGCAGTTGGGATTTGTCCTTCTGTTACCTTCCTGCTTTCTCCCTGCCTTTGGTTTCCTTCTCTGTGTTCTTTCTCTGCGCTCTCCTTTGATCCACCCCCCACTCTCAACTCCCTCAGTCAGAGCTACAGGCGGAATGGCTGGGACAGCCAACCAGTTTTGTTCTCTTCTCCAACAGTCTGTTGGGGTCAGAGGTGAGAGGCCCTCAGACAGTGCTCTCTGCTGCCCCTGGTGCTCAGTGTGTGATTTACAGTGGAAATTGGTGCCCTGCCAAGACTCGACCTGGACAGAGAATTAATCTATCCAGGCCTGATTAAATCCCCCAAATTTCTCTTAATCAGGACAGTCAAGGGTATTCGAACACGTCTTTAATTAAATTTCAAAATTGAGAAATGCTACCTTTCGAAAATGGCCTGAAAGCAATAATCAGAAATCCTGTATGGACAGATTCTGAACTTAAGGCCTTAACTCTGAGTAAACCAAGTGAAATAAGGAAGCTCCCGCAAATTTGATATTTTAAGCAAAACTTTTGAATTGGATAATTATTCTCTTATTATTAAGGTTTGAATCCACAGTTAGTAGGGGTGTAACGGTACACAAAAATCTCGGTTCGGTACGTACCTCGGTTTTGAGGTCACGGTTCGGTTCATTTTCGGTACAGTAAGAAAACAAAATGCAAAATATAAATGTGCTAGTTGTTTATTACTTTTGTGCTTTTAACAGTAGGAACATGCACTGGAGCTAGAATGCTGCTCAAAAATATAAATACAAGTATTTAAAATATTTATTTAAAAAATAAAAATAACAGACTGTTTCTTTAAAAAATATATTTTCTCCATCTGATGTGCAAAATTGAACAGTTGCAACACTAAAACAGTTTCAAGTTGTTGCTCAGATTAAATAACATGAATAAGGCTCAGACTAAAAATAAATAAAAATAACAGACTGTTTCTTTAAAAACAAATATTTTCTCCATCTGATGGTGCAAAATTGAACAGGGCAGGGAGAGGCGGTTTAAACGCGGTGGGGAGCTATGTTTGCACTAACGTTACGCTCGTCTTTCTCCTCGTTGTAGCGATGTTCACGTGGGGGTGGTGCCGTTTCAAATGCGTCAACAGGTTTGACGTGTTGCCAGAAATATACCCGACCTCACATGAACAATGTCGGCAAACCGCTTTGGTTTTATCAACCTCTCTTTGTCCCCGTTTGTATCTCACCGGGAAGCCGAAGTGTTCCCAAACGGGAGACCTTAATGTCGCGGGAGGGTCCTCCAACTCTGGCTTGTTGCCAACGCTAGCGGCATTAAGGTACGTGTCCACAGGGGCGATTTTAAACGCGAGTGGACGCGCCGCTTCCCAGTATTGCACGCTTGGTGGGCTGCCACTAGATAATGATTGACAGGCGCTCTCCTTCAAACAACAGATTTTTGCGAGCGTTAGCGAGCGTTCCCGAGGCAGCGAGTCGAGCCCGGTGCCTCTGATTCGCATAAAGTAGCTGCATGTGCGGCTGCAGCATCCTCCACACATGCGGTCCTCTACTTAATATGTCCGTATGGAAACTCGTTCGGTACGCCTCCGTTCCGAACCGAGCACCCCGTACCAAAACGGTTCAATACAAATACATGTACCGTTACACCCCTAACAGTTAGTGTGTAGAATTACTCTGCCCATGACCAGCCACATTGGTTTTGCACTCAATTTAATTTAAATGTACCTAATTCAATGTTGGAAAGAGAGCTCAACTGTGAATGAGGCCTTAATAATTGCACATCATTTGTGACCTAGTACATCAAACAAACTGTCCAACAGGTACACTGAATAACACATTTCAGACCTTTAACAAAGATCCTTTGCACAAACACTAGTTCAAATATGGGCCACTTTTTTGTCCACCCTCTGGGAACTCACCAAGTCTGCTTTGGTAGATACCCGCTTTACTTAATGCCCATGTATCCAATGGCACTGACTGAATTAGTCAGTTCTAACTGCTATCGAAACACTTTGAGGGAAACGGTGACACATTTCGGTGCCTGTAGATGCCTTAGAAGCAGCAAACACATGTCAGGCATTCTGCTACAAGCAGGAACTTTTCAATGTGTTCTCTCGGGATATGCTCATTACCTGTAACAGGAGGATTTTTTGTCAGGTAATTTACCTGTTGATTTTCTTTAATGATCACCACAAAAGTAGGAAGTGACTAGCAAACTCTGAGAAGCAAAGTCAGATTACATTTTTTTCAGGCATGGAAATGTACACAAAAAAAATGTTGCATCGAGGGCCATCGATAATCGGTTTAGAATCAAATCTTTGACCTCTGAATCGGAATCGATTCCAATCGTGAGGTGCCAAGAGATTCCCACCCCTAAGCCTTCGCCTTACCTCTCATCGCCTCTAAACCCACAGGTCTGTCTAAATTCCACCAGGAGCCATCGCCCCAAACGGTGCCGGCCGGGGGAGTGGCTCGCTTCGAGTGCCAGATTGAGGGAGTCCCCTCACCTGTTATCACCTGGGAAAAGGACAAAGTGGCTGTCCCTGAAGAGACAAGGTAAACCTCTCTGTGTTGTTGTCAACTTTTATATTCTTATCTTTCTCGTTTCGCTTCTGTCTCTATTCACTTTCTTACAATATATCAATGAATGAAGTAGAGATAAACTGATTTTCTTGGCTGATTCTGACTTTTTCAAAGTTTGACCTGGCGATTCAGATTTTCTTCATAAGAACTATAAGTGACAACGAGGCTCCAGACTATTTTTTTTTTTGCCACTGTCCTGGAACCATCCTAAAAAAATAGTTTATTTTATTGTTATTTATAGTGTTTATTCACATAAACATCATACTTAAAGCAACACTTAAGAAGTTTTCCTCTTCGGTCCCCCTACAGGTTAGAAGTGGAATTGTCCATTACTGCCGTTGTAAATAATTTAGCCTACCGTCGCATGCACATTATTTGTTTGTATGCAGAACCGGCTCTGGAAACGATGAACGATTTGAACGATGTCAAGTGACAAGGTAGAGTAGCTAACGCCTTAGCTAAGATAAGCTAACATGAGCCATAGCGATAGTTACATATATATTAGCACAATAGCTAACGCCTTAGCTAACATGAGCCAATAAAATAATCGACAATGCATTGTACACAGATGCACACTGTTGAAAAAAAAAGTCCAGCAGCAACAAAGCCAAGTCACCATCCGTCTTGCATTTTGTAGCCTCCTTCAGCTCTCGCCAACGAGTGTGAGCCGGTCCAATATTCACTCTCGTTCGAGCTCTTTCTTTGTCATGCTCCCGTTTTCTTTTCTTCGCCTCATTGGACATTATACTCCTCCTTTTCTTTGCAGGCTCTGCCATGACGCCAATTTAAAAACTACCTAGCTGCAAGCCAAGGTATCTTCCACGCACCTGCCGGGTGTTCTCCCACCACAGAGCCTCCACCTCCCGGCTTTTGTAACGCTTGCCGTAAAGCAGGTCAAATTGTAGTCTCATTAGAACTACAAAAACACTACCCGACGAGGCTTAAGCTAAGTTACATAGTGCGGTCACAGCTGATAGAGGGCCGCAGAGCGAATGCGTAAGTGCCGTTCACCCGGTTTTGAGGTGATGAACCACTGAAACTATTTAAGACTTTTTTATTTTAAGACACTAAAAACTCTTTAGTGTTGCTTTAACGGTCATAATTCCCTCTCTAATATATTTAGGGCCCGAGCGCCGACAACGTCGGGCTGCGAAGCCCTATTGAAATGCTGTCGTTTATTATTTTTCCCATATCACGGCCTTTTTGGGGGCCTTAGCAAAATTAGCTTACCAAATTTGGTGTGCTAATAGAAAACGGCGAACATTCAATGATTTTAAAGGGTTCGTAGTTGTCCACAAAAAATTGGCTCGCTAGCGCCACCTAACGCAAAGAAGGATGGCCAGCTCACACCGTAACTTCAATTCACTTGAAGTTTTGCACAGACATGCAGATCCGTGTGCTCTACAAAAAATTACATTTAGGCACCAAAGTCCGCCTACCGAAATTTTCCGCCATTTTGAATTTTGTGAAAAACACGTTTTTGCTAATTTCTCCTAAACCGTAGATCTGATTCTCACCAAATTTGCTGTGCCTCATCATGAGACCAAGCTGGGCAAGTGCCATGAAAAGCATTGAAAAACGTCGTTGCGTTCAGAAGTTATTAGCCAATGAACATCAGAGGGGCGGGGCTCTAGAAATCAATACACATAACTCCATAATCTCTAACCCAATCATCACGAAACTTGCAGGATATGTTGACATATCTCCCTGGAACATATCCTGAAAGTTTTATTAAAATTGACCACTCGGGGGCGCTACAGTAAATTAGCCATTTTAGGCCATTTTTGGCCATTTTAGCTTATTGTAGGCTTTGTATTTTAACGAACTCCTCCTACACCGTTGATCCGATTCATGCCAAACTCGCTGAGACTGTTCTAGAGGCCTCAAGGATGCAAAATCATCGAAAGGTCTTACAAAAGTCAAAGGGCGTGGCGGGACGGCGTCCTGAACATGGAGGAAATCCATGCTTCGACCACAAAAATCTAAACTGTTATAACTTCAATGTACATTGTCTGATATGATCAAAACTTCACATGTTTGTCAAGAGTCCAACCCTGAACAAATCTGCACTGTAATATTGACTGATATTCAGATCGCCACCTACTGGCTATAGAAAGTGTTAAGTTTTATACTTGAGCAGCTCTTCCTAGCAGCTTTATCAGATTCACCTCAAACTTTGTCATCATGTACTGAAGTCTTTAATGATGAAGAGTCATCAAAAGGTCTTGCATAAGTCAAAGGGCGTGGCCAGTGTGTGACATTTTTGCCAGTGTAAAGGAAGTTGTTGTAACTTCAGGATACAATGTCCAATCTGCTCAAAACTTGACATGTTTGATTACAGTCTCACCCTAAGCACGTATGCACTGTAATATTGACCTTAGGTCAGAGCGCCACCTGATGGTACCTGGAAATATCATGTTTTTACACTTTTACGGCTCCTTTTTGGATATTGAACACCTTTAACTTTGACGTACCTGCATATAACTTTGTAGGTACATAGACCATGTAGAGATGTACAAAACAGCCTCTTGGACCCATGCCCTAAACCCAACAGGAAGTCAGCCATTCTGCATTTAATGTGAAATTTTAAGCGATTTTTCACCTCTTTCATGCAGTTTATTTTAACGAACTCCTCCTAGACCGCTGATCCGATTCCTACCAAACTTTATGAGCCTGTTCTAGAGGCCTCAATGATCACAAATCATGAAAAGGTCTTACATAAGTCAAAGGGCGTGACCAGGACGACACCACGAAGGCGGACGAATTTCATGCTTCACAACACTCTAAACTGTTATAACTTCAGTGTCCATTGTCCAATCTGGTTGAAACTTCTCTCATTTCATAAGAGTGACACCCTGAGCATGTCTTCACTGCAATATTCACTCACAATCAGAGCGCCACCTATTGGCAACATGAAATATCATGTTTTTACACTCGTATAAGGTCCCAGTGTCGTGGAACTTTGCACCCCAGTCGAGCGTGACGACTTCACTCATCTGACACAGTGATGGATGCGACGATTCAGGCAAGCGACGACCAGCGCCGTGGCGGTGGCTGGGGATGACAGGCACCAGCCGTGGCGGTGGCCAGGGACGACCCACACCGTGGCGGTGGCCGGGTACGACGGGGGACGACTGGCCACGTGGCGGTGGCCGGGGACGACCCGCCCCGTGGCGGTGGCAAGGCCAGGCGGTCCGACACGTCAGGCGGTCGTAGCACTAACCGAGTTACGTGCCATGCGAGGGCCCGTTATCACTGCTCGCAGTTTTAATTTATATATATATTGCTGTGAATACATCTTCTTTGTACAACTGTATTTAGTGTAAATTTGTTTCAATAAAAAAAAACGGTTACAATATAACATTTCAACACATCATGATAGGCATAATTAACCTTCACCCAATAGTAATTTTTCTAAGTAGAGCTTGAACACACCATAATTCAAGTCAAAGTAACCTCTGTTAACATCAGTCGAACACTGCAATTACTCTTTATTATTCAACACACTAAGTGTTTCATTAAATTAGTTGTTCCAGATGTTGCTCCTCTGCTTTTTTTTTGGACTCACAGTTGTGGCAAATTGTGAGCTTTTAAGTGTGGCAATGTTAAACTGATATGAATTTTGGTGCATCTCTAGAATGAACAATGTAATAACTCGGGTTTGCATCAGTATTTCAATTATTTT
Source organism: Eutrigla gurnardus (assembly GCF_963514095.1). Lineage (NCBI taxonomy): Eukaryota > Metazoa > Chordata > Actinopteri > Perciformes > Triglidae > Eutrigla > Eutrigla gurnardus. The sequence continues at coordinate 24,201,688 of NC_139915.1, read as the reverse complement.
GAGTGCATTTTCTTTTTTTTTGTACTGTCCATTTCGTAATAACATTGTGTCATTGAAATGATTGACATCAGTCATATGGGACGTGACTTTCGAGTTCAATTACTTCCTGTAAGAGCAAACAAAACCATAGTTTGCTCTTATAAGAACACGTGTAAATGTTATGCAAGCTGACCTCAGTGAATACGATCTGCAGACGACTGGGTGTTAAATCCTGGTGCAGATAAAAGCTAGTTTTTGAACATGCTGAGTTCCAGAATGGATCAGAAATGGAAGCCCATACTTAAATTGCCTTTTTTTTAATCAATCTTATTTAGCTCCATGGTTTTATATTTGTTCCATGCAGAAAAGCTGCTACATATAAATAGGCTTTTTCACTGGGATACTTTGCTTTGGATTATGAAAGTGAAGTCTACTTATGTGATTCTCTTTTTCCCCATCAACACTACACTGATGTTAGTGGAAGTATTTACTTGTCACACGCATCACCTGTTTGCACCAGGTAAAAGTGTTCAGGAAGAGGTGTAGCTGGGTTGTGTTGAGGGGTCACATTTGATTTTTCCAGTTCCCTTTTACCAGCTACTTATCCAGCTGTGCTCCGTGGATTTTACGGGTTATTGCTCCTCATAATATCAGTCGGCCGCAAGAACGGAACGATATTCAGTTACGCAGCACTTGTTTGCGTTATATCCTATCTCTTTTATTTTCTAGATTTGTCTATGCTTCACCCCATTGTTGTAGTTTATCCAAAAAAAGTGTGGTTCTATAACAGTAATTTAAAGTGCTGTTAGATTTCTACGAGAATGACCCGTTAATACAGATGCATGCAGGGAGGAACACCTTTGGCCACAGTGGTGTGTTGAATTCATGAAAAGCTAATCTTCAACAAATATGAATAGATAGAAACGTATTACTGGACACAGGTCCATAAAAATACACACATAGGACAGGACTATACTACAAATATAAACGATAAACAAATAAAAAGATGGATGAATTAATATAAAGTTGTTCATGTTGTGAATTTTGGGAATGACCATCTATCTTTTTTCCATAAATCTTGACTTTGACAGAGACAATGACAGAAACAAGGATACACCATGTGTGAGCGCGCGCGCACGCGCGCGCGCGTGTGTGTGTGTGTGTGTGTGTGTGTGTGTGTTAGTGTGTGTGTGAGTGTGTGTGTGTGCTTTGAACTATTTAGTGTTGCCCTACTACAGCAGAAACGATGGGAAAATAATGCAAATGCTCATGTTTAATGGTTCTTTAGGTTTAAACCTCAGAACATGAGCATAGTTATTCGTAAGCTGTTTGATAAACAAGTTGGGACGAAAGATATAATCATCCCAAATCTCCATTCCCTCCTTAATCTCACCATCTAGCAGAATATATGCAAGTCGCCGACTACATCTTCTCCCTGTGTACATTCAACCTAATGAAGTGGGCTTCAACAGAATATAAACGTGATGGTCAACGGTCGTGAGATTGTACGAGGGCAGTAACTAACGGTTGATTGACGGCAGATTTATTGATCTCAGCCTGCCCTTTTGTATAATAGCGCAAGCTGCCTGCACGTTGTGGCACATTATGGGTATTGCAGCATATGCGTCTCCAGTCCCAATATATTTATATCTTTGTGCGTCTATATCTTTTGGGGTGAGCTGCCTGCTCATGGAAAAAAATGTACATTACATTTTCTTAAGAAACCAATCTATTTATTATTGCATCACAGAGAGAACATTTTAGTTCCTCTTGCATGAATACCGTAAGTGATTAAAAACTGAATGAATGCTTAAATAAAGATGACGATGGCGTTTCTTCTGGCCGTGGGACTCTTTCAAAGTAAATATTCAGATTTTTTTAATCACCATGAGGTTGTAATAAACATTTCATTATGAACCTCCTGCTCTCTTACAGATAAATAAAAAAAAACATTAAAAAATGAGCATCTGCTGCCACGTCCTCGACAGATCTGTCAGCTCTCTCTCACAAAGGTCTCGTTTACATGGGGGGGGGACACTTAACGATATTGACATTTACTGTGACTCCACTGGCTTCAGCGCCTTGGAATTTGTTTCCAGCCTTATTGCACGGGACTAAGTGGGTAATGGCTGCCGTACCCCAGTGTGACCCGCAAACAGAGCACTGTTTATGAGGTCTTATTGGTGCAATGTGATTCTCTGACCTCAGGCACCGTTAATGGCCTCTCACAAAGACGAGCCGAGGGATGGATGCTCTATCAACAGCTTTTTTTCCTCCCACTGTTCTCCCTTGCTCTGATATGCCTTCTCTCTCTCCATTGGCCCCTCCGTCATCTCTTCCTTCTTCTCCTCGCTATCATCCCCTTCACATCTCTGGGTCTGTTACTCCTCTATCTTCATGGATGCCTCCATGTCCTTCCTCTCATTACTTTTCTCTTTTTTTATTATTCTTTGTTTTTCCCATTCCCTGCCTCTTTATTCTGCATCTCTCTTTTTCTCACTCCCTTCCCCTTCCTCCTTTCTGAGCGGGCCACCACCGGTCACATTTTGGTGGGATTAATAGGCTGCAATAAAGACGATAAGAGGTTGTCTGTGATGGCATTACATTGCTGAGGCCTCTGGGGCAATGAGCAATATGTCTGGAACATGACCTCCGTAGGACAGGGAGGAGAAGAGACATATGATAGAAATATAAAAAAAGTAAATATCAACTGCAGGAATAAACATTGCACCCAAAACATAATATATAACCATGTAATTCTTATATTTACTTTTTTTGGAGGATATTTGTGCTTCTATGAAGCTTGAAATCCTACCTTGTCCAGGGGGAAAAAAGCTTTCAACTTTATATTCCTGTATTTAAGTCGCTTTTTGAGTTGCATGACTTGTAATTGGAAGCCCTCAACGTAGTGGTAGCACATAATATTCTCTCCCCTGGAGAAAGACGGATGGAGTACTGCGAGGACTGCAGGATCCCTGCAGAGCCGATCAGCTGGATGTTCCATGCTGCAGGGCACTCTCTAACTCTCTTTCCCTCTGTCGCCTCTCCTCCACTTTGCCCCTGTGTGCAACAGGTTCATTTCACTTCTTAACGGGGTGCTCCAGATTCTGGAGGTGACCAAGGAGGATGAAGGCGCCTACCGCTGCGTTGTGTCCAACTCTGCCAGGAAGGACATCTCTCATGAAGCCCGGCTCGCCGTCACCACAGGTGAGGTCTGTTGCAGTGCTTTATAGTGTTTGAATAGGCAGCTGGGCCCCGCTGGGAGCTGCCGGGCTGCCCACAAAAAAAATGTAATGTGAGTTTTAGGACAAGGTGCTTGAGATGTATTAGGTCTCAGTGCTAACAGACCGGCACTCCCTCACCGTGTATTGTGTGTAACTCAGTGTTTGCGTTGTGTCTTTGAAACTCCAGTGACTAATCTAATCCAGATAACAAAAAAATAAAAAAATCTTGTTTCTGGCAAATATTTTGCAGACTGAACAAGCAAAACAGTTTTGCATAACGGATGTCGAATTTGAATCGTTAGTACTATAATGATAACACGTCGCTTTAATATTTAAATATCCCCTCCAGACGTGTTTTTAGAGCATTTATAGTCTGCTTTTAATAGTAATTTGTTTCTGTTTTACATTTCCACATCACACTCTTGTAACGTGCATCTTTTTAGTCTTCCAAACAAAATCCCGATTGCACACACACACTCCTTAAACGTAGATCTAAGGTGAGCACGGAGACAGTAGATTAACATGAAAAAGCCTTCTGCTATAAAACCGCTCGTACATCATTCGGTACAATGAAGGTCAAACATTCTAGTGAAGCAAAAACACATCTTTTGAGCGGATGATGCATTTCATTACAATGGAATGCGTTGGCTCTGTTCTCGTTGATAACACACTTGTGAGTCGTTTCCTCTGAGTATTGCTGGGCGATTGTAGCTCAGCTGTAGGAGTAGCTGATGCTGCACACATTCATGCTTTCATGGGGATTGTACTGTATCTAGACCAATCTCTCTATCCATTCCTTCTAATACAACCGGACAGTAGGGGAATAGAGTTGTTGTAATGTGATGAAAATATTAAATAAAAAGTGCCACATAGACTTACTTGAGCATCTCGGTCATTGCTGTGTGTTACGGCACCTGGGAATCCAACTCAATTCATAGGAAGTAAATAAAATACCCAAATAAAATAAGTTAAGCAGAATTCAGTTATGTAATTGCAGCACAATTTAAAGACTAAATTTTATGACTAATTATGACTTCAGTCTACTAAAAATTCAGTGACCTTTGCCCTTGTCCTTCATGCACTGTTATTTCTATATGTTTCCCTCTCATTAAAAGCATTCTATTATGTAAAGCACTTTGAGCCGCAGATGTTGTATTTCATGAAAATTGTGTGCGTTTAACTTGGCCGACCTTCAGAATGAATGTGCTGCAAGAAAAACAGTGTTATAGACATTAGGCTTACACTTTTAATTGAGCTTTTCATCTTTTCATCCGCAGGAGCACGACCCATCCCAAATTTAGCAATTCAGACCAACTTTATTTATGCTCCAATAAATGTATTTCTTTAATTCAATTATATCACTAAAGTTTTACAGAATAAAGGCCCATCTTTCAGTATAGTTGGTTACATTCGTAAGTGCAGTTCTCTTTGGTTAAAATCCCAGGGCGACTGCATCCTGCGAGCACTTGCATTAGTGGATTACATGGTGCAGGGAATCAGTGAATAGTGTTGTGAGGTGTGATTTCACCATTAGGCGGCCATGTTGTATTATCTGCCTATGTAGCTGGAGATCAGTCAACTCTAATTGGCTGCTCTGTGGGAACCATTGTGTCCTTTTTGAGTCACGGCCTTTGTGTCCTTCATAAAGACAGACAAAAAAAGGGGGGGGGGGGGGGGGGGGCGCTTCAGTTCACAGTTTCTTTCATTTCTTCCTTACGTTCCCCTCAGTTTTCTAACTGCGTTGCACCCACACCCATTACATCCACATAAGACCCCTATGAAGGTGCACCCTGCGGTGCAGCCCTGTGGACTGACCCACTTAAAGCCTAATGCATAACCAAGGATCGCTGTATGTAATCTCAATGATTCATTTATAATGTGTTCACAGAATGGCAGGCATTTCTACTGGAGGTCATTAGCATTATGTGCTGCCGAGACTGTGCTGACCAGAATTGCAGGGGAGTGAGGGCCTCTTGCACCAGGCTGCACCTTGGGAACTGATGCAATAAAAGAGTTTACAGTGCCTTCAACCCACAAACAGTATGTTGTGAATAACATCAGCAGTCGCTCAAGAGCAGAGATGTGCCTCAGTCCCATAATTGAGTAGAAACGTTCTCTCTTTTTCTCCCTCTCGTTCTCATGTCACACACCCCTATCTGCTTTATCAGGTGTCTAGTGCCACTTAGAAAACATCACCTCCTTTCTCCGTCCCAATGTCTCCTCTCAGGCAGCCGGTTGGTTCACGGTTCATTTAATGGTTTTGTACAGTATGTCTGAAGTCACTTGTGTCAGATGCATACTGTTACCTAAAAGCAATCTGTGCTATAATGGATTCCATCCTGTTTCCCAGAATATCTATGCACATCGAACCCTCTCTGATCAAGATTTTGTATTCAGGTCATATCCATATTCATCATCCATGAAGAATTGATAATAAAAAAAAAAATCAGGCAGCCATAGGGGCCGTTTTCATGATGGAGAGACTTTCTGTGTTAGAAAGTCTCTCTCTATATGGATATGCTCCCTGAGTCCCTGAAACTCCTCTGAAATAACTTCAAAAGCCTCATCTGCCCGAACTAACTAGCACCTGATCTAAAGGAAGAAATATGCTTCTGCATATATATATATATATATATATATATATATATATATATATATATATATATATATAGTGTTTCCTCTTCTTTTTAGGCTTTTCAGCAGCTAAAATGAAGATGCAATCATTGCTGTGTCTCATTTGTAAATTGTTCAAATATAAAGGAATCCATTATTTCTTTGACTACTTAATGTTGGCACTAAACAGCAAACACATGTGCATACTGCCACCCCCTGGGCAAGGAATGCCCCTGTGCTGTATTGGGGCCACCCCCGGTGTCGTAACTTCAGATTGAAGTGTTTACAGACGGGGTTCACGAGGCCTGCAGTCGATGGCTCCTCCTCAAATAGGAGAAATACCTCAACAGAACTGAGTTTGGAAAGGGAACATTGTGACTCATCATTATCCATACCCAATGATAAATCCTCAGCATTTTGGTGAGAATGCAATGCATGTTACATATTCTGTAACAACCAAGAGGGTCCGGAAGCTTCTCAGCTCATCTTGTCTGTAGTGTCTACAAGTGGGGGTAAAAACGTCAACATTCATTGGTGAAAAATTAGAATGGAATAGCACTGAAGCATGATAATCGGACTGAATCTCCATTGGTGAAGAATTAATTAAAAAAAAAAAAATGGATATAGACATTGCCCTCTCCGTCAGTGGATTCAAACAGACAACTTTCCTGTTACAATCACACACGTTTCTAATATTTATTTTATTGGTTCATAATACCAAACTATACACTGTTTTTGTTGTCGTAGGTTCTACCGAAGCCCTGAACAGAGTTGCAATTGTCGCACCACCTCAGAATGCAACAGTCGTGCTCGGCCGTCCCGCTGTGATGGAGTGTATGGCACAAGGCCAGCCGAAGCCGCTGGTGTCCTGGAGCAGACAAGGTAACGCTCGCAAATGCTCTTTTGTCTCCTTGGTTCTCATCAGTTTGTTTTTCTTCTCTCTCTCTCTCTCTCTCTCTCTCTCTCTCTCTCTCTCTCTCTCTGTCTCTCTGTCTCTCTGTCTCTTTTTTTTTACTGCATCTGTCACACTTCCATTATCGGTGTTTTGCTCTCTGACTATCTGTCTCCCGCAAACAAAGAACAAATATCAACATGTCAGGATCAGATTTGCGGTTCTCTGGCTATAAAGCTGTTGTTCTACCAATGATAGCTGCCTCCTCTCAGCTCGTCCTTGTTGTTTTGTTGTTGTGACTCCTGCTTTCTGTAAAAATGAAATAGTCACGTTAATTAATTCACACCTCTGCACGAAAACGCGCGCGCACACACACACTCGCACACACTCGCACACACACACACACACACACACACACACACACACACACACACACACACCTAGTCTTGTGTGTGAAGCTTTTGGAATTCCTTTGTGCTGAAATTTGGCATCATATCTGCAGTTTTTGAGTCCAGATCTGCATTTTAAATTCTTCCCCTTCTACATTTGACATTTCACCATCCAGGGAATTCTATCCATTGTATCGCTTTTCCAGAACTGTACAGCACTTGCTCATGTTGCAATGCAAATGTCGGTGATGATCATTCTCTGTAAAGCATCAAACAACAGCACAAAATGGCGTATAAACTATATAGGGGTCTATAGGTTGATAGTGAACAGCGGATGTTTTTTTTTTTTACACACAATCTCAGTGTGCCAATGCAGACACCTCAGTCAACCCAGACTAAAAAAAAGTCACAGAGCCATCTGTTGGTTAACTTGTGGGATTACAGGTCAAAGCCGCTGCTGCCTTTCTCCTTTGTGCCGTTTCTCAGGCAACTGAAAGTCTGAGAAATTATCTCCACTTTTTTCAAGGCCGACTTCTTGTTGTTTCTGACTGTGTGATCCAAGATCCTTGTTTTCCTTTTTCGCTGTCTCATTTGATCAGACGGAAAGCCCATATCCACTGATGTGGTCGTCCTTGCAACAAACCTGGTGATTAGGGACACGAGGCGTCACCACTCCGGCGTCTACGTCTGCCGGGCCAATAAGCCCAAGACCAGAGAATTTGTCATTGCTGCTGCTGAGCTGCATGTACCTGGTAGGAGACATGTTTTGAACTGTATATAATAACAAAAGGCATTCCTTAGAGATGTTTCACCAGCTTCCCCTTTAAGGGGAAATTCATTACTTTCATGTGGATTGTAAATGTAGTCCACTGAAGAAATCCATTTTTTCCCTTTTTCAAACAGCCCCTCCCGTCATCCTCCAGCCCCCAGAGACAGTGTCCCTGTCCCGGGGAAACACAGCCAGGTTTGTGTGCAACAGCTCCGGGGAGCCTCCTCCGGTGTTGCACTGGCTTAAGGATGGTCATCCTGTTAGGTCATTCAGACGGGTGAAGACCCAAAGCCCCGGGATTCTGCTCATCAACCAGCTGGCACTCGAGGACGAGGGCTACTACCAGTGCATAGCAGACAACGGGCTGGGGACGGCGTGTGCCACCGCCAAGCTGAAGGTCATTGTGAGGGAAGGTCTGCCCAGCCCTCCCCGCCACCTGTCGGCCACACCCTACTCCAGCACAAGTGCCCTGCTCCTCTGGGAGAAACCCGAATACAACGCAGACCAAATCATCGGCTACTCTGTGCACTGCCAACGAGCTGCAGGTGTGTCTTCATCCGTGCGTTTGTGTGCAGCTGCACCGCAAGCATGTCCACGGTTTCCTTAAAACTCCATTTGATTTCTTAGGCTTGGATAACGAGGAGTACCAGTTCGCGATGAACAACGACACCACGGAGTATCACGTCAAAGAGCTCCTCCCCCACACTGCTTACACATTCTTTGTGGTGGCCTACTCTCCCATGGGTGCCAGTGGCCCCTCCCTGCCTGTTACGGTGGAGATGCTGGAGGACGGTGAGTAATCCCACTCACACACTGGTAAAGTAAGACCAGCCTCGGATGCTTCACAGACTCATTATTGGAAATAATATCATGGCAACCTTGTAACACAGGATTTAAGAGCTCGTGAATCATAAGTATCAGCCAAGTGGCTCATAATAGTTATTTAAGAAGTGGTTGAAGTAAACTCAACTGAACATTTCTGCTTTAAAATCAAATTGACATTAGAAAACATGAATCGTTGACACACTCACTGGTCTGAAATCATCAATTGCACAAAGCTGCTTTGTTCTTCTTTAGACTTTGTTACATTGTTTGTCATTTCTGTAATTCTTTATGCAGCAGAATGGACAGAGGAGGTGACACAGTGGCCCAGCCTCATGTGTACATATTGACTTTTCCCATTCTGCTTCTCTAAATCTTCGATGTCCTCCATAGTTTCATTGCGATATTCATGTCCGGTATCTTCTCCTTCTGTCAGGAAGCCGGAGATCCCTTATGATTAATGAGCATTAATATGAAACAAAAGTGATAATAAAGCCCTTGCAATTACATTAGCCTGTGTTTGCCAGATACCTTGCCAAGTTACACAGCACAACAGTTGCACAGAGGATGTTGCAGACTCTGTCCAGTGCCACCTGCAGATCTCCATGAAGACCAATGAGAAATCCAAAGGCTCTCTCAATTGTGTAACAGGTTGAACCTGAGCTGCATTGAAGCTCTTCTGTGCACGTGTGTTGGGGTTCAGGAAACGAGTCAGGATTCAGACTGTAACCTTCAATAGTAGCTTGTAGTAGCACCACATTGTCACCAACAACATTTAGGAAACTTACCTGTTGCATAAAAACGCATCGGAAACCAGTCACAGAGCTAGAATGTTGGGGCTTCTTTATGTGGTAGGGCTCTGTATTTCTCCTCACTCTTCAGACAGGCTCCCGATAGTTATTCTTAGGCAAACAAAAAAACGTCTGATATCCTCAGTGCGATATATTTCCAGTGGGTTACCTCAGTCTCCAAAAAACTCTTGCTTGCTCCCTAACTATGTTAGTAAACTATAAGTTATGACCTGTGTTTTCCTCTTTTTTTTTAGTTGTTGTTGGGTTCTACTGGTCAGCAGGTGATTGTTACCATGGTAATATGGGTCTATAGGATATGCGTTGATTGTGCATCGTCAAACAGTTCAGTATGTCCTTTTATTCCCTCCTGCAGTGCCAAGTGCACCTCCTCAGCTGTCAATAGCCAGCACCTCCCCCACAGACATCAGACTGATGTGGCATCCATTATCCTCGCAGTACAGTCGAGGAGCCGTGACCCGCTACCGCATCGAGTACAGCACTCTGGATCAGGGTGAGAAATCCTAGCAGCACATCACGTTGACGTTATCACAAAACAAATTCATAGAAAAGGATCAAACATTGATAGCATACTTTATTGATTTTGTATATTTCTGTTCTGTTGCTCTGATGCAACTTATAAAAAATAATAATAACACCCAGCTCTCCAGAATGTACAGGGAGATCAAGTCCACTCTGACTGGAACCATTTTCCTTTAGAGACAGAAATAAATGCAGACACAAAACATGAAAGTGTATCTTCTCTAAATAAAATATTCAGAATATCATAATAATTAGATACTCCATTAGTCAATACATATATAATGAAGTGTGTGTGTGTGTTTGTTATGTGTTCCTGCAGTAGACAGTGTGTTCTCAGTAGAAGTGGGGGGTAATGAGACTCACTTCACACTGAAAGCGCTGCAGCCCAACCAGGCCTACCGACTGAGGATAGCAGCTGGGACAGGTGTTGGCTTCGGGGTTCCCTCTGAGTGGGCCCAGCACCAAACATTAGCCCACTACAACCACAGCGACCACAGCATGGGTAAGACAGACACCACACCCAGCTCTCTTTGTTCATTCCTGTTTTGTTTTGCGGAATTTTTAGAGCTTGAAACCATACGGGGAATGTAAAATCTCAACTCTGAAACACTTTTTTTTTACCATTTAGTCACTTAGACCTTTATGTCATATGTTTACTATATGTAATGTGAGGTGACATGTGAAATATTGTGGAATGTGCTCATTTTCCTGCAATGAGACGCATTTGTGCACATTTTGCACATTTACTTGTTGAGCATCACTAGTTTTTCTTACCTTCCCCTAAAAAAATCTGTCAAATCCTCCAACCACCACTGAAATAGTTTAACACTTGAATACAGGACTATTTTGTCTAGACCTTTAATTAATGTGAATTGCTAATCACACATGTGAAATATGACATGTCAAGTTTCACAAGCAACAGGTCAAAATATAGAATGAAAGTCTGTTGTGATACCATGTGGAACACAAAGTCAAGTTGTTGTTTCCTTTTCCAATCCGTTTCAGTGATTTTTGCCCCCACTGAGCTGAAAGTCAAAGCCAGAGTGAACTCACTCAATGTGACGTGGCATCCGTCACCCAATCACACGTTGGTCTCTGGTTACAAGCTGTCTTGTCGAGAGGTGGAGGCCGACGAATCGGCCAGAGGAGAAAGGACAGCACAGACCCACACCATCAGGCTCCGGAAGAAGGCCAGGTACCATCTCCTCACTGGTCTGGGTAAGTTGTAGTGGAGGCCTTTTCAAATATAACATGCATTTATGCCTATTCTGCTTTCATATTTTCATGGCCATTTTTCTAATGTTGCATTCAGCTACCGTTTGATGAAATATTGAATATAATAATGCCTACTTTGCTTTGCAAGTTTGATGAAAATGAGTTTTTATTTAATCATTTTCGGACAGCCACAAATCAGAAAAAAGATTTCAAATGTTTTCTCCCTCGCTGTGTGTGTGTGTGTGTGTGTGTGTGTGTGTGTGTCAGTCCCTGACCGGCAGTATGAGGTGAGACTTTGGGCGTTCAACAAGCAGATCGATGGAGCAGCTGCTGTGTGGAAGGGAAGGACAGACAAGGCCCATGACAGAAGTAAGATTTATCTCACGTCATGTCTCATAAACAAAAAAAGGCGAGATAATTTATGGGTTAACAAACAATGACAAATGACATCAAGGCAAATTATGTGCATGTGTGCGTTACAGCCTCGTCGCCGCCTGTCGTACGTCCCCCTCCACTGCCCCCGTTGCCCCCCAGCAGCATCCACGCCATGGCGAACAGCTCCACCTCCATCTGGCTGCGCTGGGAGAAACCGCGCTTCAGCAACATACGCATCATCAACTACACGGTGCGCTGCAGCCCAGCGGGAACCACCAACGCCTCCTTGGTCTCCTATTTCACCAGGTCGGAAACCAGATCAACCATCATTGATGAAATACACACCTTGAGAAGTATCATGATATAAAAACAATTGGTCACCAAAAAGAAACACTCTGGCCTTATTCCTTTTTTTGTCAGGTCCAAATCAGTTTCAATTTCACTAAATAAAAGTGAACTTTTTTCTTTTTTTTGGTACGAGTTATAGAATGTTTCGAGGTGTATTTTACCTCCTACAGATAAATACTTCTCCATGTGTAGAGAGTACGAAGAGGTATATGTACTTGCAAACATAATACAAATGATTGTAAGGAAGAATGCGGTTAATAAATGTTAATTCTTTAATTAATTAGTTAATAAGTATTACATATTGTAGCCTGGAGTAGTCCAACAGAACTAACAAGACTAAATTGTAACCAAGTCAATTATGTTTTTTTCCGGCAACACTTGACCACGCGCTCAGAACTCTCCCGTGTTTGTGTGTTGCAGCTCTGCTCAGGAGATACTGCTCGGGGCGTTGAGGCCCTTCACCCGCTATGAGCTGGCGGTGCAGTCTAATGGAGTGGACGTGGTGGGACCATTCAGCGGCACAGTGGAGGAGTCCACGCTATCTGACAGTGAGTCTTCTGTGCTCATATCATTGTGGTCAATTATATTAAGTTTATGAATACCCAAATGTTAAAACGTCCCTGAAGGTTTTCCTGTAGTAGTATGCAATATTTAAAACATATTTGGTATTGTAAGCATTATACTAGATTTTATTCATTTTATTTTTATTTTTATTCATTCTTTCCCTGTAAAAGGGACTTTGTTTTTGAAGGGTGATGTATTAATAGTTATTTTTATTAGGCGCAGGCATTCTCACACTCTTGCAGATCTGTGCCATTTTAACTTTACATTACAATTGTATTACTTGGTTAGAAAATTTGTCATTAAACTCTTGTGTGGACTTCCAGTCATTTTTCACATGCTCAAAACACTGCAACAAATAGACTATAAGTTCAATGGACAGCTACAGTGTAAATGTGTGGAAAACTAAGCAGTTTCTGTTTGAATAAAGTTAAAATAAAAAAGCAAATTCATTTAAAAAAGGCTCAAAATACAGTTATTAGAAACCTGAATATTTTAGTCTGTCTACACTGATTTATTTAACCTTGTTTCTTGAAATGCACATTCATGCTTTTCAGAAAGTGTATCTCGCTGTATTTGAGTTTGACTTCAGTATTTTAATCTTACTCTCCAGCTAGCAAACCAAATCTGTTGCATTTTTGCTTCCTGAAGTGTGCAGTTACTATAATTTATACGTGTGCCCATTCATGCAAGCAAGTGTGTGCTTCCTTGTGTGTAGATCAGTGTGTTGGCTGGCCAGCGGGGCATGGGAATACGTAGTTGGCTTTGATGGCTGATAACTGGCTGTAATGAAATACACCAGGCGAAGTAGCGGCCCTCATGCGGGCCAGCAGTTCTGTCTGCAAACCGAGTTAAGGGTGGAGAGCGTGGAGTGGGCTGCTTTCAGTGACATTATTAACACCAGTCACCCCGTCACGCTCTCCACTGCCATGTATCATCACCTGAGCCTCCCGGCCCCGTTCCCCCTTGCCCCGCTTGCCCCCTCTCTCTTGTACCCAGGTGGTGGGGACACAAGGACGCAGATGGTTGTCACGCAACATGTCAAGTCCCCCACCAAGACAATATACATTCCCCAGCTGTGAGGCCCATTTACTGGGCTCTAATTACTGACCCAGTCCTCCTCTCTCCTTCAGGGCCCTCCACACCTCCTGAGGAGTTGCAGCTGAGCGCTCTGGACTCCTCCTCTGTGCTGGCAAGCTGGCGCCCCCCGCTGGAGCCTAATGGCATCATCATCAGCTACAGGCTCTTGTTCAGTGGCAACCTGAGCCAGCCTGAGCAGTTGTGGGAAAACCTCTCTCAGGACGGTGGGTGCTGACTGGCATGACACGAATCCTCTCCAGGACTCTTAAATGAATCACTAATCTGCATATCACTTTACTATATCATATTTTTATTCAGTTCAAGCACAACTCACTCATTTATTTTTATAATCTTGTTTATTATTTAGTAAAAAGTCTGTCTCTCTCTTTCTCAGGGAGCATCACAAGCGTGGAGGTCCAGGGTTTGTCCAGTGGAACCCGTTACTTTTTTAAGCTGGGTGCTTCTACCGAGGTGGGGCCGGGGCCTTTTTCACCTGTAAAGGATGTTCACACCCCCTTTCAGAAATATGGTATGTGTCAAATAGCACATACAGAATACAGGTGACATCAATCTTCACTAGGGGCAGAGGCATATCTGTAGCCGAGGACTGAGATAGAAAAAGACTACTGGTAGAATGAAGAGGAAATGTGACATTATTTAATGTCTTTGGGACTTTATTACAACATAATGAAATCACAGTATTTTGCATGTAATCTTGACAGAGGTCTGATCAATTAAATTTGAACTTTTAGAGATCTTGATTTTTTTATTTTTTTATTTTGGCTCAACTGAATTTGACCAACAGTGATGATATTTTTGGACTAGACTTGGGTTTTCGGGTTCAGAATTCAACTAACTGCATTCAAACAACTTCAAGTTGTTTTTGAAAGGTTGTTTTTCCGAAAAGAGTACTGGACAGTAGGAGTTTCCAATCGAAGCTGTTACCAAAAATATTGACAACCAGGTTTTTTTTAAATACAACCTTCTTGAAATTTCAAAGAGAATACTTAAAATCTGAATGAATAGTTCAGTGCTATACATTCTGTGGCATTTAGATTTCAACATTAAGGGCCCTAATTTCGTAGACCAGGCGCAGTCAGCTTTCAGCGCACCTGCGCCGCGCCGACGGGGTGTGTCCGCCTGGACTTTGCAAGTTTCGTGCACCGTGCAGGCTCGCGCAGGCACACCTCCCATCTCGCCCACCGGCGCAAGTGGGAAAGAGGGAGGAGAAGAAGGCGTGAGTGGGAGACGAGGAGGAGACGAGGCGTAGACTGGGATTAATACAGCCGATTCAGATCTTCACCAATCAAATGAGCTCCTCTCCTCTCCTTTAATGTGTTAGGGGAGGTTCAGTGCAAGATCCGTCACTTGACAACCCGATGACAGAAGCAGCGCCGCCGCTCCCACCACGCTCATCACGCGCTGTGCGCGCGTATCATAATAATAACAATGCCCATATTATAAAAAACAGGAGAGAGAGAGGGAGATGTTTTGGTCCAAGAGGCTGAGTTTCCGTTACGCTTGCCATCCGCCTTTGATCTGACGTCAGATGTGACGGGACAATCTATATAGATATAAATTCACGTGTTGATTCAGTTAGTTGCATTAAATAGCGTTTGTTGTGATTATTTATTGCATTTAAATGTGCCTGGAACTGTGGAAACCTGCCTGTGAGGTCTCGGTGACGTGTGCGCACTGCGCGCCGTCAGCCAAACTTCCACTCCGCCAGCTGTGATTCGCATTGAATGAATGGACTTTATTTACGCCTTGCGCCGAAAGTAGACCAGGTTGGAGCTGGCGAGCTTTCAGCGCAGTCTCGGCGAGGCTTTTTGCCACGAAACTTCCGCTACGCCAAGCTGAATCTGTGACGCCTCCCCCTGCTGCGCCGCCACACCCATCTTGGCACAGGCGATCCACCAAACTGCCAAACTGACGGTGCGCAAGGCTGCGCGGGTCGAAACTTGCATTGCACCGGCTCCGCCACCCTGCGCCGCCCTGCGTTGCGCCACGAAACTAGGGCCCTAAAGGTGCAATGTGTAATGACTGTTCACATACTCACATGAAATAGGGGGCAGCAGTTCACCTCTTCTACCGGGTCCATACAATCAATACTTACAGTCATCAGTTACAACTACTAACAACAGGGCAATAACAATAACTATCTTATAATTATTACCTGTGACATCGGTCTATAGTTCACTTTAGCCATCTGTGTGTTTTGCCACTAACTGGAGGCTGTATGGTGAACTTTATTAAATAATTTGTTTATGGGACCAAAAGAAACGAGAAAACAACCCGCATTTTTGCCTCGTCCTCCCCATGCATAGCTAGCATAGCCCACACTGGGCGACAGATCCACAGTCAGCTGCTAACTGAAGGTCCATCCATCTCCTGGAGCAAAACCTGCTCTTCTTAGGGGGCAGACAAAACTAAAACATGAATTTAATTTAATTTAAATAAACAAATGTGCATGGACCCTGTACCTCCAACGTTATTGACAAGCCCTTGGGGCAGCTATACTTCCTCGTCGTCTCATGTTGCACTGAGGGAAGATTGGACACATCAGTGATTGTCATTGCCTTTCAGCGTTTGAAACTAAAGTTCTGGACATACTTTACACATTGACCCTTTAAGTATTAAGTCGTGGTTAAATTTCACAATAAGACATTCAGCCAGCAATTTAGCTTTAGCTTATACTAATTTACTAATTAAGACATTTACATTTAGGTCATTTAGCAGACGCTTTTGTCCAAAGCGACTTACAATAAGTACATTTGTCAAAAGAAGGAAACAAAGAAACCACAACGTATCATTGCCGATAAAGTAAGAGCTAAAAATAGAACAAGTGTTAGGTCCTCTTACCACCTGGCTCTAAGGTGGCAACAAGGAGGGAGGCGACACACAGATAAAGCACAAAAAGGTAGTTTTATTTAACAAAACTAAATGAACTTATTTAGAAATGAATGTGGTGTGTAGGTAAGAAAAGGAGTCAGTCATGTCAGCAGTGTGTGGATGTGTGGACAATATGGTGAGATGTGTGCTGTATAGTGCAACAAACCAAACAAAGGAAGGAACAATCATGGGTCTGGAGCCAGCTGCGAGAGGGGGAGGCTATGCAGAGGGCCGATTTATATGCCCTCTGGAGAGCCCATCCCACATGGGCAGGTATAATCACGACCCTCCCACTCTACCCCTAACCACTCCCCATACCTGCAACACAAAGAAGAGGTAAACAGATAGGCAGAGCGGGAGGGGTCGTCACACTCCCCCCCCCCCCTTAAAATGGAGGTCCTTACTAGGATCCCAACCTAAGGTACAAGAAAACAGAAATACTACCAACAAATACAACTATGGATTTTAATCCAGTACGCTCTAGTACATCAATGTCAACATGTGAAATGTCTATACAACCTGCAGACAGTTGCCAATCTGGACCATCAAAGCTACCCTCTCAGCAACCTTGGTACCTGGGAAGCACATTTAAGAGAAAAAAATTAGGATGGACAGAGACACTGCTGGGAGGAAAGACACAACACAAGTTACATTTACGTCATAGCTCTGGACATGGCATCAGCTACGGTATTTTCAACTCCCTTTAAGGCGAGTCCACACCGGACCGAAAATCGGCGTCTTTGAGAGAGTCGGCGTCCGTGACATGAGTCTACTTGGTGTGGTCGCTCGAATCGGCCCACGTCGGTGTTCATTTCAGTCGATTCAAATGTATAATCCGCCATTCGAGTCGGTCATTCTTTTACCATTCTGATTGGTGGAGGCTAGCAGCTTGACTAGCGAATCAGTGAAGCCCGGAAGTGACGATGGTAAACATACCAGATAAACAGTGGAATCGGGTTACATTTTACATTTTAGATTTTTCCGTTCAGAGAGTAATCACAACTACAGTCTACAACCTCACTCTGCTGACAACAGTGACTGGTGAGGACAGCGTGCTCTGTGTTTATGGTCTAGAGAGGACCGGCTACTTCCGGTTTTCTTGTTTTTTTGGCCCACAATACAGATTAGCGCCGCCTGTTTTGGAGACATTACATCTCGCGCAAGCGCGGAACGTATGGCGTCGGCTGTAATTCCGTAGGTGTGAACCGCCCATGTCGTTGTTCGAGTCGGCCATATTAAGTAGCCCGACTTCATTTACCGACGCGAGTCGGGTTGTTCTTCCGGTGTGGACTCGCCTTTACATGCCGTATGTCCAAATGAAAAGGCTGGAGGAAAAGACACCAACGCATAAGCCGCTGGTTTGGGTTTTGGAGTGAGTGGAGAAAAGTCAAAGGATTATGGTCAGTGTGCACCACCAAATGACTTACACCACCCCCCACATAAACCTCAAAATGTCTTAAAGACAAGATGAGTGCAAGGGCTTCCTTTTCAATGATGGAATAATTCAGCTGATGTGAGCTGAACTTTTTAGAAAAGAAGCTCACCGGACAGTTGACACCACCTTCATTGGTCTGCATGAGCACAGCACCAGCTCCCACCTTACTAGCATCCACATATAATGAAAAAGGCCGTCTGTGGAGCTGCAAGGATAGGGGCAGAACACAACAAAGACTTTACAGCCTCAAAAGCTTGTTGACATGCGGGAGACCACTCAAACTTCACCTTTTGAGCTCAGCAGGGAAGTGAGGGGAGCAGCAACTGTGGAAAAGTTGTTACAAAAACCACGATAGTAACCCACCATACCCAAGAAACGAGAAAGTTCTTTCTTGGTGGCCGGAACAGGAAACTGATCAACTGCCAACACCTTCGCCCTTACTGGCCTCACCTGACCCTGGCCAACAACTTTCCCCAGGTAAGTGACTGTTGCTTTGGCAAACTCACATTTTGCCAGATTGATGGTCAAACAAGCCCAGGCCAGACGGTCAAACAATGCCCGGATGCGCTGTAAATGATCTTCCCAGGAGTCACTGTAAACCACAACATCGTCCAAATAAACAGCACAACCAGTCAGCCCTGACACTACTTTATTCTTTAGGCACTGGAAGGTGGCTGGGGCATTGCGTAACCCAAATGGCATAACATTGTATGAATACAACCCGCTGGGTGTAATGAAGGCGGCGATCTCCCTAGCCCTAGGAGATAAAGGAACCTGCCAATAACCTTTAAGCAAGTCAAACTTACTAACAAATTTGGCAGAACCAACCTGATCCACACAGTCCTCCATACGTGGAAGTGGAAAAGAGTCAGGCTTCGTCACTTTATTTACTTTTCTGAGGTCAGTCCATGGTCTAAATGTGCCATCTGGCTTACTGACAAGCAGGCATGGGGAAGACCAACTAGACGCACATGGTTCAGCAATATTATTTTCCAACTTATAACCAACTTCGGCTTCCAACTGCACACGCTTGTCGGGAGACATGCGGTAGAAACGTTGTCTTATTGGCTGTGCATCTCCCACATCAATGTCATGCTCAATGAGATGGGTACGAGATGGAGTATCAGCAAACAGACAGGGCTAGTCTTTAATGAGATTCACCAACTCTGTACGTTTTTGCTCAGGTAAATGATTCAACATTTCCTCCAGATTGGCAAGTGACAGAGTTTTTAAGACGACCTCTCAAAATCCCATCATCTGATGTAATCAACTCCTCAACTTCCCCCTCTGGCACAACAAGTGAGGTGGAATGACTTCCTCCGGTCAGGAGTTGCGATCAAATAATTCAATTCAGACACTTTTTGGGTCACTGTGTACGGGCCAGAATACTTTGCCTGGAAAGGTGAGCCAACTAAAAGGCAGAAGAGCCAGCACTTGGTCACCAGGAGTAAACTCACGGCGTTCTGTTCGCCGATCATAGAGGGTTTTCATTTTGTTTTGAGCTGCCTGCAGATTTTTTTTCGCCAGTTTGTTTGCACGGTATAAACGTTCTCTGAAGCCATTTACATGATCTATCACGTTCTTTAGGACCTCCTCAGCATGCCAGTCACTGTGCAATGAAGCTAAAGGGCCTCGAACTGTGTGGCCAAACACAAGATCATTGGGGCTAAAGCCCAAGCTCTCTTGAGACACCTCCCTAGCAGCTAACATCAACCATGGTAATCCCTCTTCCCAGTCACAGTCCAACTCAGTGCAGCAGGAACCTTTGGTGTCCCAAAGGACTGAATTACCTTTGGGACACCAAAAATGGACATGAACTGTGTCAAAGCTTTAACAACTGACTTGGCGGTGATGTTTCTGAGAGGGTAGGCAGCCGGGTAGCGTGTAGCCTGACACATCACTGTCAGCAAAAAATTACTACCAGACTTCGAACGTGGCAAAGGACCAACACAATCTACAATGAGATGATCAAATGGGTGTTCAGCAACTGGAATGGGATGGAGGGGGGCAGGTTTAATTGGCTGGTTTGGTTTCCCAGTCAACTGGCAGGTGTGACACGTTTTAATAAAGGCAGCAATGTCTTTCTTCAACAGAGGCCAGTAAGAATGTCTCAAAACTCGATCATAAGTTTTTCTTACTCCGAGATGACCTGCAACACCACCATGAGCAGTCTGGAGCACAGTGGGCCTTAATGTAGCAGGCAGAACAATTTGCACAACTTCATCCCCCACAAAACAATCCCCCTGAGGAACCCATTTCCTCACCAACAAACCGTCTTGGAGATGATAACCGCAGGCTGCACTGTCCACTTCATGATCTGGGAGAACCTGGCTGTACAAAGACTGAAGGGTAGGATCATTTCTCTGCTTTTTCGCACAAGTAGGCACAGGAAACACAGGCTCTCTTTTCCTAACTTTTTTGTCAATATCCAAACTATCACTAGGGCGGCACATAACACGTGTCACAACACAGGTGGGAAGTATCACCGCATTTCAGGGAGACTCAGAACCTTTCACCTGGGAAATGAAAGTGTCCACTGGCACAGGGACATCAGGCCACACCCTACTTCCAGCCAGGTCATTCCCCAAGATGACCTGTATACCCCCCATAGGCAAAGAAGGGCGCACTGCCATGGCTACATCACCTCTCACCAGACTTGAAAACAAAGTCAACTTATGCTGTGGAGCAGCAAAGACTGTCAGACCCATCCCTCGGACATCAACACTGAAACCAGTCTTGGTCTCAGGGGAAAAAGGTAAAACAGAGTCCAGAATGAATGAGTCCAGTGCCCCAGAATCCCTTAATATCTTAACCGGCACTTTTGTTTCACTCCCAACTAGTGAAACAAAACCATTAGACACAAATGCAGCATAACTCGGGTCAATCTCATCAGCTACCAAATCTGTGTGTTCTTGCTCCACTTCAGGAACCTCAGTAAGCGAGATTTTGTATGTGCCTGCACCGCAGCAATGACACAGGCTCTTCTGCGCGCAAAGATGCAGCAGCCCCAGATGGTTTTGCTGTTGAAAAAAACAGGCCACACACCTGGCCCCACCGGCAGCCAGCCACCACCAGGCCCTACCGGCAGCGAGCCACCACCAGGCCCTACCGGCAGCCAGCCACCACCAGGCCCTACCAGCAGCCAGCCGCCACCCGGCCCAGGCCCCACAAACTATGCCCAGTCAAGGAGATGATCTCACAACAGCAAATAAAAAAGTCACTGACCTGAAGAATGACATAAAAAGGCTCTCCGATGAACTGCGCAGCAAAGAGACAATGTTGTCCAGTTTCATGGATCTAGCCGCTGATCAGGCCCAGCAACTTGCCTCCCTGAGCGCAGCCATCCATGACACCGCTGTTTGGGACCCGTCCACCTGCCCTCGGCCGTCTTCCTGCTCAACTCCAAACCGCTTTTCCTCGTGGTCGGAAGTGGTGGTCCGAGGACGAAGGAAGAACTCAGACGGGACTGCCTCGCCTGTCGAACCACTACGCGGCTCTGTCGGCCGACACTCCTGCTCCACCAGCTGCCGATCCTCCGGTTCCAGCTCGCCCCGATCCGGATCCGGATCCTCCGGTTCCAGCTCGCCCCGATCCGGATCCGGATCCTCCGGTTCCAGCTCGCCCCGATCCGGATCCGGATCCTCCGGTTCCAGCTCGCCCCGATCCGGATCCATCTCCGAGATCGGCGCTTGCAGTCACCGTTGCTCACCAGGCACCGGTGGCTAGCAGTGGTGGGGGGACCCGCTGCTCCACTGTGGGACCAGCCCAGCGCTCTCCATCCCGGACTACCACCGCCTCCCGCCGCAGGATCCTTCATGAGGCCGTGCTCAGACGCTCCGGAGGTCTTCCTCGCCCCGAACCACGGAGCTCCTCTCCCAAACCCGGGGCCGCCGACGTGGCACGGCGTCCTCGCACGGCCGGTGCGGACTCTGGCCGCGCTCTCTCCGGCCAAGAAAACCAGCGGCTGTCATCCCCCACACCACTCTTCTCTCCAACTATTACTGTAGTAATAATAACACGGAAAACACGTTTCTTCAACGCCATCACTCACTGCCTACCGGGAGCTACAGTCCAAGTCCTCCTGAACAAACTCCCGGGGCTGCTACGCTCACTTCCGTCCTCTGTTCGGCGAATTATAGTCCACGTGGGGACGTGCGAAACAGCCCGCCAGCAGTCAGAACTGACCAAAACTGATTTTAACGTTCTTTTTAATTTTTTAAGTTCCTGTGGATTGTCTGTTTTTATCTCCGGTCCAATCCCTTCACTGGGAAAGGGGATAGGACATTTTAGCAGAATCCTCAGTCTTCACACCTGGCTCCAGCTCAACTCCACAGCTTTCAACTTTGGTTTTATTGACAATTTTAATTTGTTCTGGGACCGTCCTTCCCTCTTCCAACCGGACGGTATTCACCCCAACTTGCTAGGTAGTCACCTGCTAACAGCCAACATACAGCACACCGTTCAGGTTCAATCACACACACCTGCATGACTGTTTACCCAACACGCCCCCTCCCCGGAACATCCGCCGACAGCTCCACCAACCCACAGCACTATTCCCCCCGCTGGCTCCCCCTGCAGGCCACACCCGTCACTAACCCTCTCACCAGAAATTCAACCCATACAAACCATAATAACCCACAGAGCCTCCATCAGTATTCCCTCACAACTTCATCACAACAAATCACACGTGAATCTCTCCAACCTTCGTCCTCTCCCTCAGTCCTCCCAACCAACCCAAAAACAACGACACCTGAAAATGGCTCTGCTCAACACACGTTCACTCAGCAATAAAACTCTCATTCTGAATGAATTCATCACTGACAATAAACTGGACTTCTTCTGCATCACTGAAACCTGGCAAAAACCCCTGGACTATTTTTCACTTAACCAGATCACACCCACAGGATTCACCTACATGGAAAAACCCTGCCTTGAAGGGCGGGGAGGTGGTATTGCTGCCATCCACAGAAAGGACATCAAAATCACCACCATCTCCACCCCAGCCACCCCATCCTTTGAACATCTTGCCCTCAAACTCCCTGGTCCTACTCCACTTGTCACTGCCATTATTTACCGCCCTCCCAAACCAAATCCCACCTTTCTCTCAGACTTCATGGATTTTCTCACCCAGCTCTGCGCCATCTCACCCTCTGTCCTCCTCGGAGATTTTAATCTTCACATCAATGACACCAACTGCAAACCTGCCACTGAATTCCTGGAACTGTTACACTGCTTCAACTTCGCACAGCATATCAACTTCCCCACCCACTCCCATGGTCACATCCTCGATCTGGTCTGCTCCACTGGACTCACACTAAATCATCTCTCCAGCATCAACCTCCACATCTCCGACCATCTCGCCATCATCATCGACCTCAACATCCCCATCCCTATCCCAAAAGATAAACGCAAAATCTCATTCAGAAATATCAAGTCCATCAACCCCTCAGCCCTCTCAGCCTCTCTCACCGGTGCAATATCCATCTCTCCTCCCCCCCTGTCTGATGATCCCAACAACCTTGTGGACTACTACAACAACACTCTTTCCTCCTTTCTCAATCTACTGGCTCCCACTAAAACCAAAACAGTCACCTTCACCCACTCAGCTCCCTGGTACACCCCTGAACTCCATCAAATGAAATCCAGCAAACGACAACTGGAAAGACTCTACAATAAAACCGGCCTAACAGTTCACCTCCACGCTTACACAGACTTTCTCCATATATACAAAACTGCTCTCAACACAGCCCGGTCCACTTACCACTCACACCTCATACACTCCGGCTCCAACAACCCCAAGACTCTTTTTTCCACAATCAACAAACTTCTCAACCCCCCCGATAACATCTCTACAGCTTTCACAGTGGAAACATGTAACTCCTTTCTGTCATTTTTCCAAAATAAAATCAACATCTACATCTACAGCAACCTGACCACCTCCCCGGCTCCCTCAACCCCACCACTGGATCCCACCCCTTCACACTCTCAGTGCCTGTCACAGTTCTCCCTGCTGTCTCCCATGGACCTACCTCAACTCACCAACGGCATGAAAACCTCCACCTGCACCCTAGATCCCATCCCATCAGCTCTCATCAAAACCTGTCATCCATCCGTCACCCCACTCCTCGTCCAAATCATAAATTCCTCCCTCATCTCTGGCTCTGTCCCCACTCCACTCAAACTTTCTGCTGTCACCCCCATCCTCAAGAAACCAGGTCTCAGCCCCGACATCATGTCCAACTTCCGGCCCATCTCCAATCTTCCCTTTCTGTCAAATTCTGGAACGTGTCGTCGCTGCTCAACTCAAAACCCACCTCTCCTCTAATCACCTGTATGAACCATTTCAATCTGGATTCCGCCCACAACACAGCACCGAAACAGCCCTCCTAAAAGTCACCAACGACCTCCTCCTCTCCTCTGACTCCGGCCACTTCACTATCCTCATCATGCTTGACCTCACTGCAGCCTTCGACACCATCAACCACTCCATTCTCCTCTCCCGTCTGGAAAACTACTACAACATCACTGGCACTGCACTCTCCTGGCTCTGCTCCTACCTCACCAACAGACAGCAATTCATCAGCATTAATAACTGCACTTCCTCCACTGTTCCTCTGTCCCAAGGCGTCCCCCAAGGTTCGGTGCTTGGTCCTCTTCTCTTCATCCTCTACATCCTCCCCCTCGGCAACATTATTCGCAAACATGGTCTCCACTTCCACTGCTACGCTGACGACGTCCAGATCTACATCTCCACCAAATCCATCACCACAGCCACCTGCTCCACTCTGACCACCTGCCTCACTGAATTAAAAACCTGGATGCAAAACAACTTCCTTCAACTCAACTGTGACAAAACAGACATGATGATCATCGGCCCCAAATCCCTCATCAAAAACACCCACAACTTCACTCTCTCCGTCGACAACTCCACTCTGTCCCCGTCCCTACACATGCGCAACCTTGGAGTCATTTTCAACAGCAATCTCACATTTCAACAACACATCAATCACACCACCAGGACTGCCTTTTTTCACCTCAAGAACATTGCCCGTCTCCGCCCATCACTCACCTTCTCTGCTGCCGAAACTTTGATTCATGCATTCATCACATCCAGAATAGACTACTGCAATAGCATCCTTTACGGTTCACCTTCCAAAATCCTCGACAAACTGCAATACATACAAAACTCTGCTGCCCGCCTTCTCACCCACACCCGCTCCCGTGACCACATCACCCCTGTTCTGCAAAATCTCCACTGGCTCCCTGTTCCCCAACGCATTGAATACAAAGTACTCCTCCTCACCCACAAAGCCCTCCACAACCAGGCCCCTTCCTACCTCACCGACCTGCTCCACCACCACTCTCCCCCCCCGTAACCTTCGCTCCTCCGACACAAACCTCCTCTCGCACCGTACCTGGGGCGACAGAGCCTTCTCAATTGCTGCCCCCTCCCTCTGGAACTCACTACCCCCACACATCCGAGCCTGCACCGACCAGACCACCTTCAAATCACTCATCAAAACCCACCTCTTCAGAATTAATCTTAATCCACTACTTCATCTGTATTGCATCACAAACTTGTTCTTAAATGTGCCTGCTTTTAAACCGTTTTATAATTTTATATTACTTGTTTTTAACCATTTTATAACTTCACAGTACATCTTTTTAACTTATCTCTTAAGAATAGCCTGCTTGTTTTAATGCACTCACTTGTAGCCTCCCTGTGTTTAATAGTACTTGTTTTAAATGTATTGATTTTTAACCGTATATGTAAAGTGTCTTTGAGATCCTTTGAAAAGCGTTATACAAAATAAATGTATTATTATTATTATTATTATTATTAAACTTTCCCCGTAAACCACAATTGGCTCTAACAGGAACATTTCCTGTGTCTTCAGACAAGCATTTATTGGAGTAAGCCCCCACAAAACCTTCTCTACAGCTTGCTTCTCCACGACCACGATTCTCACCAAAATAAATTTTATGGGTCAGGACAAACTCATCCACCAACTGGGCAACATCTGAAATCTTAGTTACTCTGTTCATTTATGTAGGTCACAACGCGATCAGGCAACGTGTTTTTGAACTGTTCAAGCAAAATAAGATCCTGCAGACCCTCTAAAGTCTCTACCTGGGAAGCAGCACACCAACGGTTGAAATGAGAGGCTAAATCACGTGCAAACTCAGTGTGTGTGTCCGTCTCTCCTTCTTGAGAGATCTGAACCGCTGGCGATAAGCTTCTGGTACTAACTCGTACGCTTTAAGTACTGCCGCTTTAACCAACTGATAGCTACCGCTATCCCTAACACTCAAGGCCGAGAAAACCTCTTGAGCCTTGCCAGTGAATACACTGAAGCAGCAGTGTACGTTCCGTGTCAGACCAACTTCGGGCGTCTGCCAAACATTTTAAACAACAAAAAAAATGTCAGAGTCCTTTTCATTAAATTTGGGAACTAACTGCAAATTGAGAGCAACATCAAATGATGGAGTCTGAGAAACAGAAACTACAGTCTCTTTAACCTTTGATGGGTCAGGTTGAAGCTTTCCTTCACTTATCAGCTCCAACTTGTAACGTTCCAACTCTAACTGACCCTTTCTCTCAATATGAGCCGGCTCAGCTTCACGAAGGCGAGCATCCTGTCTCAACTTTTCCAACTCCAGAGCATTATTTTGTTCATGCTGGAGCTGTAACAGAAGAAGTTGTTTTTGTTGATCAAATGTCAAACCCGCCCCAAGTCCAGTCAGAATAGGAGCTACATTAGCCAGTTTACTTGACCCACTTACATCAGGAGAAACAGAAAACCCACTCATTTCTACAGGTGCACTTGCACCCACTGCCAAGGCAGACAACTTTTTTCTCCACCAAATGTGCCTTTAATGTGGCCAACATGACATCTTTTTTAG
This sequence comes from Eutrigla gurnardus, assembly GCF_963514095.1. Taxonomy (NCBI): domain Eukaryota; kingdom Metazoa; phylum Chordata; class Actinopteri; order Perciformes; family Triglidae; genus Eutrigla; species Eutrigla gurnardus. Next base: position 24,174,859 of record NC_139915.1, on the reverse strand, counting down.
ACTGCTTTTGGAGTTCAACACCATAATAATCAGCAACCTCCAAAAGCTGATCCTTTTTGTATGAATTAAGCAGTTCTTCAGTCGGACACTGCACAAAATCCTCCATTGAAGCCAATTCTTCATTTAGGGGAACACTAAATACTCTCCAACACTAGATAGGCCAGAGCTGTACCTTGCAACAAAGTTTCCCCACACTGCCAGAGAGCGTAACAGAGCTAACTGCCTAACCAATCTATCTGACTCACTCAACCCTAGACTTCATGCAGGTTAGCGGCAGGATAAATTAAGCACAAAGCCCAGTAACCCGGTTGACTTCCAGCATGCTGAAAACCACCTAGACAGTCATGGAGTGCACCTGAGCAATTGCTCTAACCACTTTACTGCACAAAAATAACAAACTAAAACAAAATAAAAGGGTCAATGGAGACAAGTAGTGCCCCTCATTGCTTAAGCCTAACAGGAATAAGGGTTCCAGATGATTTTTCAGCCCTTACCTCCAATGGCAGCTGTAGAAAACCAATTTGCTTTAACCAGGCAAACTCTATAGCATATACACTTACTGGAATACCCAAACAGTCCAGAAGCAAAACCAAGTGTTCAGCCCCTACAAAATTCTAGAGTACCTCCAAAATCTGTGTGAAACACTTCCTCAAAAAATACACACACTACAAGATTCCAAGCATTGACTTTGCCTATCCCGGACGAGCCCCCATTTGTTACCACCTGGCTCTAAGGTGGCAACAAGGAGGGAGGCGACACACAGATAAAGTACAAAAAGGTAGTTTTATTTAACAAAACTAAATGAACTTATTTAGAAATGAATGTGGTGTGTAGGTAAGAAAAGGAGTCAGTCATGTCAGCAGTGTGTGGATGTGTGGACAATATGGTGAGATGTGTGCTGTATAGTGCAACAAACCAAACAAAGGAAGGAACAATCATGGGTCTGGAGCCAGCTGCGAGAGGGGGAGGCTATGCAGAGGGCCGACTTATATGCCCTCTGGAGAGCCCATCCCACATGGGCAGGTATAATCCCGACCCTCCCACTCTACCCCTAACCACTCCCCGTACCTGCAACACAAAGAAGAGGTAAACAGATAGGCAGAGCGGGAGGGGTCGTCACAGGTCATCATCTGAGTAAAGTAGTACCTTAAGAGCAACAGTGCTATGATCAGAGTGCTATAGGTAAGGGGGGGGGGGGGGGGGGGGTGTTAGTGGGTCATGCTATGTAGAGTCGAGGTGAACATTTTGTCTTTAAACAGAGGGAGTACAGATCTATTCCTTTCACTGTTATCCAACATGAGTCTGTCAAACTCATTGTTTTCCCAAACGGTTCCATCAACAATGAAAATAATCACTATTGATTTTAGTTTGGTCATTTAAGCATTGATTTATCTCTTATGCGTACCTAAGAGGAATATTGTTGTGTGCATGCCACCCACCCACCTGTGGTACTTATACATACAGTACTTGTTTTCTTTGCCAGCTATTAAGTGTATAATAGATGGGGATTGATTGCCAAAATGATCATATTTCTGTATCTATCTGAAGGTGAAACTTTCCTGATGCAAAAGGGAGTAATAATGCATTTCCTTGTAACTGAATCCTAAGTATCAGGTTTGTTTTGTTCACATAGGCTGTCATAGTGTTGCCTGTGTCTAGTGTGAATGAGAGTGAGGTGGCTGGTGGGTGGATGAGAGCTACTGCCATCTGTTTCCTCTCTCTTATGTCCAGACTGCCAAAGATAGCCTAGCCAGCCTACATGACTATCAATGAAGGTCTGCTATCCCTAGTTAATAGTTGCCTAATCTCGCTTTACTGCCGTAACTTTGTCTGCAATGAAGGTATCGATTTGCAGTCTTTTTACATCAGGCCTGAGCCAAATAGTATTTCCAACTAGATTTTAATAATGTTATTGTAATTATTAGTTTAATTGTTTTTAAGATGGACTTTTAGATATGAGCCACATTATAGCCACTGGTAGCAGATGACAAAAGAAAACCAATAATTTACATTAATTTTTACATTGTTTTTCTCCTATTCCATGTTATCTGATATTTGCACAGAACTGGACATCCATGCAGTGACAGGCATCATAGTCGGTGTGTGCCTGGGACTGATATGCATCCTCCTCTGCATGTGTTTCAGCTTTCGCAACGGCAAATCCAGGTAAGGTGATGCTGCTGTGTCAGTCCCTATGTATTTATTTACTGCAGTGTGTTTAAGGTTTTACTTATTTTTAACAACGGTCATCTTAATAACTGAAGGCCAGTTAAAACAACCCAGGTAACTGTTTTAACGTTGAGTCCTCTATACACTATCTCTCTCATCTCTGATCCAAACAGGGGGGTGTCTGGGGGGCTGGACTCCACAGCTGTGACTCCTCAGTACAGGCGAGGAGGCTGCCCCGTTCCCTCCAACATGCCAGAGTGCAGCGATAGCCACGAGCTGGAGACACTCATGCCCCCAGGCAGCCAAGAGTCTGGTCAGCCGCTCGAAGAGGCCCCAGAGGAGCAGAGCCTGATGGCAAGTGCTAATCCAGGGAAAGGGGAGGATGCCCCTGCACCTGAACCCAAGGTCAAAACCTGCAGGGGGGGAGCTCCTCTCCAGATGGGCCTTGGTTACTCTGTTTTTCTTCTTTCTTTTTTTTTTTCACATGTTGATAGAGGGATAATAGTTGTAATTTTGGCATCCACTGTCTTGCAGGCTGCTTGGAATGGCTCTGTGAGCCATAACTGGGCCAACAGAATCACTAGATACAGAGACACCATAACAGAAGACTCTCCAACACTCATTAATGGAGCTCTCAACATGCTAATAACTGATAACGCCACGGTAAATGAATTAACTAAATTCAACGACTAATCTAGTTTAGCTGTCAACCTGTCTCCGACAAGCAACTTTAGCCGTAGAATCGTTGGGTCAGATGACGTTTTTTGGTTAACTGTTTGCTAAACCACACCCCCGAGTTACTGTTACTGTTGCACTGGAGATATGCAGCTCGAGCAACGAGGGGCATCGGGGCAAAATTTAAAAAAATTCTCATTTCTCCTTAATTTCAATAAGAGGTTTTTAAAAAAAATGTAATCTGTTTTCCAGCTATCTGGTTTAAAACCTTTAGTAAATGGTTCCTTAAATATACATTTGAAAGCTAGACATACAGTATGGTTTTGTGCTGAAGATAGAGGCTAAAGTTGTTTGCACCTCTAACCTCACAAACTAATGTAACCGTTGCAGATCATGTGGTCCTTGGCGCTTCCATTAACGCTTACTACAGTAGGCAGGAAGGTTGATGCTTACAATTAAGAGTAGATACAAATGCTGTTTAAGCCATTCCTGACACCTTTTCCTCTTTGTTGTTGAAAAGGGAAACATATAAACCACTCGACTTCAACATGCGGAAAAATCCAAATCTTGACATGCCAGTTACGGTTACTAAGCTATGAAGGGCCCATCGCTGTTCGGGGGAGGGGTTTAGCGAACAGTCCATTGTGATTATTATTATTTATGTAAAACAAACATTGAATGTTTGAGTGACCTGGGTAGATCAACAACCTGAAGTAAAAGTGACGTTGTTTCGTTACAGGACATGGAAGATCATCTGTGTACATCCGTGTGCAGCAACCAGGTGGAGGCAGAAGTCACTGTTCACTCAGAGCTGTCAGACCCGGAGATGGAGGACAAGGAGGAGGGGAACAAAAGGGAGAAGGATTCTAACACCACCAGGGGCCCCTCATTATCAGAGGATAGATACTCCCCTTTGAGTCAGCCAAGCCCACCGGGAGAAGGGAACGCTCCGGAAAAACTGTCGCTGGCTCAAAGCCCCACGGTGCTTCCCTTGATAAAGTTGGTGGCTCATCACAATGGGGAGCTACAAGGCACGGGAGACCAGCCAAGTGCAGACATAGAGCCACAGCAAGACACGGGGCTAACCAATGGCTTCCACACCCCAAAATCCATGTGTTCTGTGCAGAGGTCGGGGCGTCTGGAGAACGGGGACTCCAGACACTGCCCTTCGGCGCCAGGAAAGGCCATTTCCGCCGGGATGTCCCCTGCCCAGTTTGTCAGCTCCGGCCTTGTCCACTCTACCTCAGCAGCACACAGTTACCTGTGCCCGTAGCTCCTGCATGTAGGTCAGCGTCCCTTACACACACACATACCGACATCAGACAGATTTTTCTTTCTTTCACATGCCCAGGAAGAGTCCCCAAGGATTATTTTTTATGCACGTCATTATTGGATTCCTTTTTCTCTTCCGCGCATAGTTTTTTTTATAGGTACTTTGAATCCATTGCTTCATAGGTGTGTATATACGGTGTACATATACAGTATATTTTTAGCGGTAGAGTGCTGTATATGGTTATGCATTTGCTCGCATTGCAACCATATTTCTCCTCTGGGTTTATTTTTCCTGTCTTTAGGAAAGCAAAGAAAAGGTTTAACTTAACTAAGCTGCTGGAAGTGGATTGAAGGAGGCTCTTCCCGCTGTCTCACACACACGGCTTTGTTCCATTCAGAAACGCCTGGAATGTCTAGACGCAAGGGAGACAAGGCTAGCGTCGTGGATGGGGGGATCGGAAAATGCAGGCTTTCATAGGTTTACCCCGGGCTTTGCCGTACGGATGCTACTTTAAGGTGGCACTAAGGAATGGGCCTTTAGGGATATCTGCAGACTCAGAGTAAAGAACACCTGTGTCTCTCTCCAGCTTCCTGCTGTCTCAGGGTCCACACACACACACACACACACACACACACACACACACACACACACACACACACACACACACACACACACACAAAAGTACTCACTCAAAGTACAGCTGATAAAACATCTCACTCATCCATAAACACACATGTACATAAACACACGCAGACACATTTCCTGGCTGGAGTGTTGGGGTCTCAGGTGCCTAATTATTGTAGGTGCGTTTGTAACCTCTGTATATTTCTATAGACGATTCTATTCAGTACAAGAACACCTACATGAAGAAGAAAAAAAATGTCAAAATGTAAAACGATATGGAGTATACAGATTTGGTGCACATGACGTACTCTTATCCCCCCCCCACCCCCCCAAAAAAATGCCATATATACAGGTGGTGCCATTTTTTTAAACCAGGGACGCGCAGTCCAAAATCAGAAAGAAAAAAAAATGTTTTTGCTGTATTTCAGATGGTGGATATCTAATTTTTGAATGGCAGTATTTTACATGTTACGGTTGGTACTGGTTTAATTATGTTGGTGGGAGAACTCGAGGAAGGCGTTACAACAACCCATCTGAAGACAACTCTTCTAAACTAGGCTCCCAGTTAGGGATGCATCGATGTGGTAATGTGCCATTAGTTGTCATTTACACTAAATATTTTTCATATGTGAAATGCTCGCTTTTAATCGAGGGGGAATTCAACATGACTCTACGAGCATATCCGATTCCAATTCCATGACAACATTTTCACAATGCTATACTAAAAGACAAAGTACCAGAAATCGGCACACGCTGATACATTTTTAAATTTATCAGATAGAAAAAGGGGATTAGATCAGAAAAAATAAATTCATGTGCTCACTGTTTTCTTTTTACATTGACCCCAAACCGTTCCACATATTCTTTAAGTATTCAATCAGATTGCTTTGCATTAATTGACTGATATGTGAAGTTGAGTGAGTTCAGTGGTGATGTTGGCAGTGTAACAAGGGGACCTGGTGCATCCCTCCTCCTTATCAACAATACTACCTCATTTCTTTTCAGGACGGTTTCCAGTATGGTTTTATTAGTTTTGTGTAACTAGCACCTTTTTTTAAAAATTTGGTACTTGCTGAAAAAATCATCTGACACTGACTGTACGTTCTCGTGTTATGTCAAAGGAATTTATGTCGCTTTGGTGCATTGCAGCTTCCTCTCAGATATCTGAAAGATAATGTCAGTTGGTATTATGCAACCGTGAAATCCTACAGAAAAACATAAACACTTTGATGCAAAGCACCAGAGACTAAGTGCAGCCAGTTTCATACAATTGACGTTTTGGACCTGAAGTTCCTGTTAAATGAGTGCCACCTATGGGCAAGGAAAGTAATAGCTCCTGCAATTAGACACTTGTGACACCTGTAGGCAATGAGTTTAACTGCTACATTTATTTGCTTTTTTTAGACTGGATATTTTATGTAACACCTTACCTGATGGCAAGCCTAAGCAAGTAACGCAGAGTGTAAAATGTACTGTAAACGTTGGTGAACTTTGACCTGTGTACCATTGGTCAATAGCAAGCCGTCTTGACAGGGCTGAACCTTTTGAGGGGATGGAAAGCCAGAGAGTCCAAATGGCAGAAGCTATCTTAGCTTAATCAACTGTTTTACACTATTCACTTTAATTGAAATTCCTCTGTTGGAGTAAAAAGTGTTCCACGACAAAGCAGTGGTTCGTAGGTTCGTGGTGATAGTAAAAAGACACGAGGCTCAGAGAGCTTAACTTTCCCTTTTCTGTAATTTTTTTTTGGACAAAATTGTGTGCAATCGTTAAGATAATACAATAGGGAAGTTTACAATAGAGGGGAAAAAAGAGAGATTGCGACTGACTAGCACTTGCTAGGGTTATCTTGCCAGCTGTAGCAATTCACCAACTACCCCTGTCAGTAGTCGTCATGTCCCCAAGTGCCCCTTCTGTTTCACATGGACGGAGTGAATGTCATGTTGTTGGTGTGACTGCAGCTGAACACTTATTGCCTGCAGGTGGCAGAATTGTCAAAACTACAGACGCTTTCACATTATTTGTCCATAGGAAGCGATAATTAGTCTTTTCTTTACTCATGAGAAAAAAAATTGTTTACAGGTTCCACTGGGCGCTTTACATCAAAATGAAAAAAGAAAAAAAAAATTCTAACACTATACGTAAACTAATTTCACTTTTGGATGAGGGTTGAGGGTTACTCACTGTATGAGTGTGATATCAAGTCTAGATATCATTGATAATAGCAGATTTGCCAAGGTAGTGATCAGTTATTATTATTACTATTATTATAGTAGTAGTTGTAGTAGTAGTAGTAACAATAATAATCATCTTCTCTCAGGTGGCTTTCTTGTCATCCAGCAGTGAAAAGGGAATGGATAAACTCCTTCTATCCTGCCCACGTTTCTATGTCCACGTGTGTCCAAGTGTCAAAATCTCACCAGCTCAACTCATAGTCATATCAGCAGCAGAAATGTAAATGTAAAGCTCCTCGTGGTAATGCATGAGACACCCTGCTTCTCATCAACATAATTGTGTTTTCTCTAAAATTTTCAACAAAATGCATGGTTGGTACCTCAAAGACAATTATTTTTTTAGCCTTTCCATGTATGTACGTAACTTCACAACATGTTTAACATGTTTTTTTTCGTTTTTCTTTTTTTTTTGCTGCAGTAGCGGCCGTTTAGAGACAGAAGTGAATGTGTTCTCTGCAAACCTGGGTCAAATATGAATTGCAAGGTCTTTTGGGAGTGAACGAGTCAGGTTTGGAGACTCAGAATTCAGATTTTACCAACCGTTGGTGACAAAATGAAATGTGTGATATAATACCTTCTTATCTGAATTTTTAAAAACTTTACAAAAAAACAAGCAATTCAACAGCAAACTCAACTATGGCAGGAAACTGTTGCTGCACCTCAACTCATCAATCTAAAGTGACAAGCATGTTTTATTTGTGGCTCCATTCTAATGAGTGATGCCAGAGCAGTTTTCCAGTCTGCTGTGACATCACCGATTTGATGCTTTAAGTCTGAAGAAAGCAGCTTTCCGCCCTGTGGTTTGGTGATCATTCGCCCTTTTTATGCAGTAATCTAAAGCAAAACCACCAAAACTATGTGTATCTATTTTTTGATCCAGGTTCTTTTCTGATACTGTTCTATATTGATGCTGTTTCTCATCATCCTTAAAAGCCTGTACGCCCTGAGTTCAGAAATAAGCATAATTCTCTCAAAAGCATTCCAGTTTGATACCTTTAACATACCTCTGTCAGTCCAGGTCCGCCAAGATGATGAACCATAAAGATCCCAGACTCTGTTCCTGCTCCACTCTTGATAGGTCTTATGCAGACCTGGGTTCAGTTCCTCCATTCACCATTTGCAGACACTGAAGCACGTTTTGCGGTGTTTGTTGAAACTGCTCGGACTACAAACAAGTGGATGGGGGTCATTGAATCAGATCCGTTAACATAATGTTTCATCAAGTCAGCTGTCAAGTCACTGTGACGAAAATGAAATCGACCTTTCAATTGTGACTTTGAGTAGAACGTTTGTGACGATGTTTCTCATCCAACACGGACATTTTCAAAGGAAAAACTTTCATACATATTAATTTTGTACACTGTGGATGAAATGCAAGATTTTCTTTGCACTTATCAGCGGTTCACCTTTCCATCATTGGAAAGTATTCAAAAACTTTCTGTGAAAAAGTCTCCATGTCACTGAAGACAGACCACGGCCGTAGGGCAATCAAGAAAACACCATCTGTGTTGCAGGAGTGAGATTTTATGGTAATGCAGGCGTCAACATCTAACATAGAATGCTTGTTGGAATTGGAAACGGTGCATCGTGGATGCACACAGTATTTAAAATGAGGGCTTTCACAACTATCCAGTCGACTGTAAAGTCCCACTGTTTTGCTTGTGTTTGGAGTCTTGCATGCAGCAGCGGATCAATATGGTATGTGGATCCGACGCGGGTCAAAAAGGGGGATTTGCATAAAACCTGCCTCCAGCGTAAAGGATCTATGCTCTCCTTATAGGAGCTCTGTTCACTCTTTTAACCACTATCTTTTAAAACGTGTAACTTTTGTCTTTTTGGAGGGAAAATGACTCATGCTCTCATTTCATAGAAATGATAATTAGTTTAATAATTTGGATGATTTCATTTTCACATTTGTAAGGGTTTTATTAAAACAGTATACCTCATGTTGGTAACTTGTTGATTTGATTCTGATCAGTTTCTTAATGCGGCACATTTTGTTACTAGTAGAAGGTTTATACGTAAGCATCCTGTTGTGTGTGAGCCGAGAGAGGACGGGGCCGACTGCTTCATTTTACCTCATTACAGTGGCCTGCGTGGCCCAAACTAATGGCAAAGGAAGTAAGCTGAATTGACATTTACATTGTTATTCTGCAATAGTAGTAATTACCATGAGTTTAAAGCGTGGGTTCACTTAAGTGCTACTAATGCTTTAAACAAAAATCACGGGAGGAAAAAAGGAAAAATGTGTCTGCTTCTGCTGAATAATAGCCTAACAGTCACTTTTTTTGAAAGAACCACTTTAAAAGAACCCAAGCGACGGAAGTGCAAAGCAGGGATGAAGGGCTAAGGGGACGTCCTCCCCGGGCAGGTCACACCTCTCAGTTCAGAAATGATTGTCTCTTCTCCACTCAGGTGCTCCATCTTTGCATAAAATTGTAGAGGATCACGCCAGCATATCCAACTCGGATACATGTCATTTGTTGTCAAACAACGTCTAATTTTTGTTCTTTTTTTGGAAAAGTAAAAACAAGGAAAACTTATGCATAAATGATATTTTCTTTTGTACAAATTGCTCTGTGTATTTCTGTCTCTGGCTTTTCTCTGTACATTCTGGTGCTTCGGTGGTGAGCTGCTTTGTCCAGTGATGTCACATTGTTGTGCATTTCTTTTCTCTTGTACGTCTTCTCTAGTTTTGTGTGCTTACCAGCTTAGTCGTGCTTCTCAGAATGTGTAAGCACAGACTCGGACTCTGTGGTCAGACGCCACCAGCGACTCTCTGCAGCTACTCAGACACCTTTGTAATGGCGTGCTGAACCTCATCCACGTCAAAAAGACGCTACCGTAGGAGCACTTAGTAGATTAGTACATTTTCTTGGGCCATGAGCAACTTTGGATTGTCATCTTTACATTTCTAGAAGTGCAATTTTCTTAGTCTGTAAAAAAAAACAAAAAACAGATGAATTACTCAGTGTTAGTCATGGCGATCATAGTCATGATTTGTGATAGAAGCGTTCCTTGTTCGGCAGTATCATCACAGGATAGGTAGTGCTTGTGGTTTGTAGAAATATTTCCACTGTGTTACCATATGTGAAAATGTCAAAACTCACAGCAACTTTCAAGATGTCTGTGGGAACTACTCTTCTGTAAATAAACATCAAAGAAAGAAGAAAGCGATGTTCCGTGTGATCTTTAAAAAAAAAAAAAATTACTCAAATTTTTTCCATGCATCTTTGTCTCCAAAGATGGATGTGTGTGTGTGTGTGTGTGTGTGTGTGTGTGTGTGTGTGTGTGTGTGTGTTCGTACCTTTGCACAGAGGACAGATATGATTTGCTAGTTGTTTCCACTGTTTCTATTCTTGATGCAAGGATATTAAGCTAAGTAGCTAAGCTGAGTGAAGAACATGTATTCATACGATTAATGTGTGAACCAGAAACATTTACTTTGGGATAATTATTTACAGCAGATCATAGTATTAGAATATTGTTATTTTTCACACAACAATCAAAAACATAGTATGCAATTAATTTGCATATTAAAAATGAGAATAACAGGAGAAACTGAATTACATTAGTACATTAGTTACAATTAAAAAAAAGAAGAAAAAAATACTTTTGAAGTGGGGGCTCCTGAATAGTAATATCTGTCCTCCCAGCTTCCCTTTGGGCACACATCAGCTGGGTTACATGCCCTCAGTTACTCTGTGCCCAACCCTTTTCACTCCAGCAGAGACTCTGGCTAACATTCAGTCATGTCATTTTTCTAAGAACCACTGGAGGGCAGTGTGATCATTCCAATGATTCCTGAAAAGAAGTATAGCAATGTGGTGCCACTCCCATTAGAGATTGCTGCCTGAGATGTTGGACCTCACGCGCTGCGCTGACCTCATACCTTTTCTTGGCTGCAGGATTGAATAAATATATAGTATATAACTTTCTTCCTCATTACTAGTCATGACATCAAGCAGAAGTGAAAAAAGCTCCTCCCAAAAACTTAATCCTGATATCATCAAATCCAAAAAAGAAATATGTGTGTCTGTGTTTATGCATTCATGTCAGTCCATCTGTCCTGCTGTCTGTGTCTGTATGCGTGTGTGTGGGTCTGTGTATGTGTGTGTGTGTATTCATAGTGGGCTGGGTGGGTCTGAGTGTGTTTGTGTGTGCACAGGAAGGCAGACTGAAGACAGAAGAGGGAGGTGATGGAGATAAGAGGGTGAGACGGGGGCAGTGAGTTAAGACAGGAGCAGTGAGGTGACATCACGTGGCAGAATCCCCAGAGGAGTCAGATAAAAGCTCTCGCTGAGCAACAGAGGGGTCGGCCTCACTATCTTCAGCCGCTCATCACCGTTAATCAGAGGGTGAGACTCCGCCGCAAGGGTCTTACAGGAGGGAACACAATATCCACAAACAATAACACACCATATCACACATAAACATGCAGACAAAAGCAAATGTGTTCTCATACTTGCCTATGCACCTGTCTGAATGTGTAATGTGTTCTGTTAATGTGTGCACTGTGTTTCTGTCCTCCAGCAGAGGAGCGGTCTCTGGGGTGGATCAGCACGCCTCATATTTCATTGGAGAGGCAGGCAAAGTGGAGCACGGCAAGTCAGGTGAGGGCTGGACTCATGAGGTACAGTACAACTCACTGCCTGTGGGGAAATAACTGCACAGAGCTCTTGAATCAGCCCATTCCCATTCAGCCTGCTCCTCCTTCTGCTGCAGCAGTAGTGTACAATCCTACAGTCTGCACATTCGGCATCAGCTCTGCATGTTCCACTGAACTCTATGTGCTCTCTGGCTGTTCAACGGGTACAGTAAGATCCCCTGCTTTGGCAGGTACTGTTACATCTTTTGTGTGTGTACTTGTGGAAACTGGTGGTTCTGCTTTCCATTTTAACCACAGTACATAAAATATCAGGTTCAAAACTCCACGAGCAGAAATGCCACCACAAAAAATTCTAATTTCAAAATGAATGACTTAAAATGTAAATCTTAAAACTCCATCCCGACATTTCTAAAACTGTCTGCGCTGCATAGTACAATCTATCTTGAAGGTGAAAGCAACGTATTATTTGCAATAGGCTTGAAATGCCACAGTTTATTTATCTATGGATATTGATTTGTTCAGGTTCAAACTTTAACTAGCATTATATTGAAGGCATTCCCTTTCTTTGACTATCCCCATCTCCACACAAAAAACGCCGGCGGTTTGTGTAGGTGTATGAGCTACGAGATGGTCATCATAGTTACAGGTCTGGCGCATCACCTTAGCAGAGTGTCATTCCATCTCTGCTGTCTTAGAAAAATCTAAATATCAGAGTATATTTTTTAGAATATAATATCCTGCTGGTTGTGTAGTCGATATCCAAAACATTTTTTCCTTCATGTGAAAACTTAAATAATATTTTTCAAGATTTCATACATGTAGTTGTCCATATACATGTCACTGTTTCCCTGCACTCATTTGGCTATTCTCTTACATTACTAAGAACTAATGCTACCTACAGATGAGTCATTTTCTCAATGTCAGCAGTGTTGTGGGTTATAACCTGCCAATCAAATATTCCCCAAACTGAACACAGACAGCCTGAGGAGAAAGAGAATGAAGGAGATTGGGGCAGAAGATAAATGAATGAAGTCTGCCAGCGAGTGAGGGGATTTGAGAGGAGGATGAATGTGGAGAAAGTCATCTGCTTTATTTGGACTACATATCTCTGGAATTATATTAAATCCTGTGTGCTTTACAATAAGCTTTCATATACCCCATAAAGTAGCTGTAAAAGGTGATCTCACGGGGGCATGGCCGACAGAGAAACCAGGGAGCTGTCAGTAATGGCTGTTTGCCCCAGCTTTTGTTCTCCCCTGGGTTCTGTGTGCTGCTCTCCATTCACTGTTGGCTGGCCACAAAAGGACCCCAGAGGGGGGAGCGGCTTAAAAACTCAGTGTATACCAATTTTATATACTTCAACCTCAGGCAAAGTGTGACTTCATTATTTGAAGCGAAGAAATGGTGCATCCTTGACTCCTATGTCCAGATGAGTGAGAGGATTGGATGAAGGACACTTTCCCCTTTATTTCCTTTTTATTTATACCAGGCATATCCTTCATTTCTCCTAACCCCTAACCCCAGGTCCAAGGTTGATAACCCTAACCCCTAACACAAACCCTAACCCCAGGTAGAAGGCTGATAACCCTAACCCCAAATCCTAACCCTTACCATAACCCCTAACCCTTATCCCAATCCCAACCCTAACCCTAAATCTCGGGAACAGAGGGTGGTAGAGACTCGGGGGTGGGTGGCATCCGACCTAATTCGACCCTTCTGAACACAACAGTATTGGGCCCGCTTCTCTATGACTTACCGTTCCAGAGATACAGCCAAAATAAAAAAAATGAAAACCTTTTATTTTGTATTTATCCACATCTCGGACAGCAGCAGGTGTGCCCTTTTCCTCTGCCTCTGGGCCCCCACAGACAAACTTTGCCTAGGGATCGTTCCCTGGCCTCCGGGATTGGGGAGCAGAGCCTACCAAACCACACCATCACACTATGAAACCACACACCCATCCTTTAGACTCCACTCCCAGATCAATAGGCCTGTGCATACAAATCAAATCTTGAACCAACAAACCCCAACCCTAACCCCACCCTAACCGTAACCCCCTAACCCTTACCCCCTAACCATAACCCTAACCCTAAACCACACAGGTCCAAGGCTGATAAGGGAATGTCTTGAATCTGACTGACAGCATGACTGTCTCCCCAGCTTTACACAGGGCCAACCATGCATTGATCCAGCTACAGCTGTGAGCCAACCATGGCATTGAAAACCTCCAGCTTTGGGCGATGGATGTGGATTAAAGCCTGAACGTTGCCTGCCAGTGAGGGCTCACTCCGAGTAAAGTGCTGGCTGCTGGCCATCAGTCATCCGACAAGGCTTTTACTTGCCCTTACATTATATCCAACTCCGACCTGATGTCAAAGCTGTAGGAGCTCAAATCTCTGCATGCATAACACCAGGCCTGGCGGAGTCATAAACACACAGGTTCTCTGTACTCGAGGGATACAGTGTGACTAGTGAAATGCCTGGCAGCAATACAAAGTTTCAGGTTTCTACCGTTTTGCAAGTCCGTCAACGGCAGTAAAGGCCAAGTTTATGTGGTTAACTCTCTGAAATATGTGATTGCATGAGCGTTTATGAGGCGGATGCAATGCATCCTCTTTGCTTTTGTTGTTTGGCTGTGCCGCATTAAGGCAGAGGAAATTATGACAGGATGCTACTTAAAATAACTTTGCTTCATTGCCAATAACGATGACAAAAATTCATAAAGCGATTCCCCAGAGAAAGAACAGTGTTTGTTGGCATGTGTTGTATCCAGAGATAATAACCTATAATAACCTATTCTCCTGAGTAGAATCCATACCATAACATAAAATACCATTATAACACATCCATGTGCAGTTTGGAGCACCACGCACACAACCAATTGTCTTCTCAGCGTGTGTTGTTGAAATGACAAAACAATGACTGCAGTTGTGCATTCTGCACAGATGTGGTGAGAATGACTCATTCTTTGTAGAGCTATACTGTATGTAGGAGAAAGCTGGCTGCTGACTGTGGCAGTGTTTGGTAGTGCAGTCTCGCTAGCCGGGGCCTGATGCAGGAGACTTATTTCCACATCAGTGAATGGTACAGGCTGAATCTCGGCGGGCTGGGTGACCCACTTTTCAGCTCTCCAAGTGTATGTTAGCGTCGTGTGCTGCACACACCACTCGGCCGTTATCTAGATTTGCTTACATGTTTATGCCAGGAGAAGGGGCAAAGGGGAAGACAGCAAAGCGTGCCAGCTGTTAACATTGTGTCCTAAAGAATGTCAATAAATGTACTATTCTTTATCTTCTCTGTATCTTACGTAGGCTTTATTGTTACCGTCACAGCCATGATGAAGAAGCTTTGTCAGTATTGTAGAATTGGCTGACTTGAACTGAAATTAAACAATGTCAAGAGATAGCAGGTTACCTCATGTTATTCTGTGATTGTTGGGTCACCAACATCATCTACTGTATCTCCAGTTGCTAATGCATATCCCAGAGTGTGCTAACTGCCTCAATACTTGCTTAGAAAGTGCTCTACAAAGTAGTAGGAAACTCTGGGTGGGGTGGGGTAAACATGCAAACTGGAAAATATAAAACTGGAATCCTGGGCTCTGTTCCATAAAGCAAATATAGTGAAATAGTTAGTTAACACTGAGATGAGGGAAGCTCTGGGTTTTCAATTCCAGAAAGAGTGTTAACTTAAACTCTGGGGCAGGTACTGAGTTTCTCTCAGAGATCCAGGCCTACTGTTTTATTTCCTCATTGATTCATTCCATATCAAAGCCCGTATCGAAGTATATTCATTGGGAGATTAGATTGTTAGGCCCTACTCAGGGAAATCAAAAGTGAGCCTCCTGCTTAAATGTTGGAAGTAATTTCTTTGAACAGCGTTTTTTGCCCTCATATTCACATAATGAGCTCAGAATAAAACCTCTGTGTGCAAGTGAGCAAGGGAATGGTCATCATCAACCTCAAAATTATTCATATACATTCTTATATTCTTCATTCATATGCAGATAGCTGTTTATAGACTACCAATTCTTTTTTATTGTGTTTGTCTCAGGTTGTACCACCTAGTGTCATACAGTCTCTCTCCTGAGCTAGTTGCAACAGCCTGAGCTGCATAATCTAAGATGTAAACAGTAGTCAGGAGGCGGAGCTCTGAATCCACTGAAAACGACTCAACGCGCTGTGGTACATATTACAGGCTGCTACAAAAATACACCAAAAACGCAGAAGAAGAGACGGAGCTTGACCGGATGTTTGCCGTTGCTATGGCAACACGTGAAAGCTACGGCTACTATCCACCCGACCACCCGATCAATAAATATCCATAAGATGACAATTTGGCCCGTATAAATAAAACCAACAATAAGCATCAACAGCCGTCACCCTAAGGACCTTAACGAGGCGTTGTCACATGATGTGATGGATTAATTAGAAAAATGAATGTGTTGGTTGTTTGTTAGCATCATAAAATTCTGCGACTTTTTTTCCCGGAATATTGCCCCCCTATCCCGGCTCAGGTTTTTTCATACAGTGGCCCTAATATGCCGTAAACAGAGGAGCAGAATATCTGCTGCAGCACGATCACGAGCACGTAGGACGCCGGTGATGTTACCGTGTATTCTCTGTGTAAATCCACGCACCGAACCGTGACCTCTACCGTTTCGGTTCAATATGAATACATACCGTTACACCCCTAATAGAGACATTTATACACACGTAGTTATTAGGCTGGATGCCCTTCTGAAGCTACAGCAGACTGTACAATTACACAGTAAACTTTACATTTATATTTGATTCTGTCCAAGCTGCACTGAACCAGCACTGACCCAAAGGGTTTCCCACAAAGCTGTCAAGAAAATTGCTTAGCAATTTATGCATGGCTTGTTTATTGCTGGGCTGATGCCCGTGAGGTGCTTTTAGGGCCACGTGCCTGTAAAATGTGTTATGGAATTGCAGTGTTATCTGCCCCATTATTATTATTATTGCCATATCATTCACACATGGGGCTAAAGTGTGGGGAGAGTGGTGGGAACAATGGAGGCATGTCTCATTATATGGCAACCAGTGTGTCATTGCATCGTTAGGGGTAATAACAGACGTGACTGGTAGAAGAGAAAATCATGACTTGCCTGTTTTGATGTATGAGATGCAAAGCGCTGCTGTGAGAACAGCTCCTCAGTGTGATCTGCAGTCTGCATATCTAATGGTTGACACCGGTAATGCAGAAAGACTGCCAGGGTGGCGCACAATGCACCTTTGCTGACTAAAGGCTTCTCACTCATCGACAGGGTCCTAGTGTAGCTACTTTAGGACGTTTACGCCAGAGTTCATGATCGTCTTTATAACTCTTCCATTCCTCTCTAATTCGTCTTTCAACTGTAGACGTTGACATTCCACTAAACAGACAAGAGAGCTCTACTATTATGTTGTTTTTCTTCTGACAAAAATGAATAAAGAAACAAAATACATGCGTGAAAAAATGTCCTAATCCCCATTGAAGTGGAGGCATGTGGAATTCAGAGCTCATTGAATAATACGATGCGTTGCACCTTCCCTATCCCCTCCCCGACTAGAACAGCTGGTACATTGTGTGGAAAGATACAAGGGAGGTCGAGGTTAATTACATATTTGAGATGCATTGCCTTGCTCTGCATCATTCTTCATCTCTCCGCTGGATTTTAGATTCGAGAGATCTTTGGAATCACTTCATATTTTAATTGTTTCATTTTGGATTCAGAAGGAGCTAACAGGCTGTTACTGGGGCAGACTGGAGAGCAGCTGCAAAGCAAAACAATTAAAAACAAAAGATTAAATACAGAAGCTGGGTGATTTGAATCATCGGCGTGCAGTGACTTTCTGTTCATCATCTTTGCTGATAATCTCACTGAGGCTTGATGCAGTAGTGGCTTGGGCTTGACCCTTATTTTCTGTTTGTATTGTGTAGCTCAGGTTTGGCTCCTGCCCAGCACTCTGGAGAAAAACCCAGGACATCTAATCTTTCAGAGAGGTGGTGTCAGACATCTCCTGTCAGACGTCAGGAATATTTGCATCTAAGGTGTTTCTGGAACAATATATTAGCATAAATGGTGACATCCTGTTTGAAAAACATTAAGAGTGGATAACTGGCATTCTGTGTGATTACTTTAAGTTAAGAGAAGACTGAAAGTTTACAGTTTAATTGAAGGAATAAGTATACTATAGCACATTATGTGCTCCATGGTGTGTTATTGGGAACCCTGTTGTTTGTCTATAAATCACTGCCTTGGTTTCACCCCTGGCATACACAGCAAACAAGAGCCAGCGTATTGAAAAGGTTGCTGCAAAACATTGCACACTCATTGAGAGGAAACATCACTCAACCAGAAACTGTTGCAAACCGCTGAAAGCAACACGAGTAACGTGTCAGCGGGAGGTACGTTCTGCAAGCTGTCAATCATAGAATATTATTAAATTGACTTTCAAATAATGCAATCGCTGAACCTTTTCAGAGCATTTTCACAAAGCATTTGCAAACACTATTTGACTCGTGTCAGCACAACGAGGACACAATGGCATATCAAAAGGCTCCCGCGTCAAACTGATTTTTTTTGGCAGGGACATCAACAGATTATCATTGTTTGAAAGAGAAACATTCCCAGCCAAACGGATGACCTGTGCAAGGAGGCCACGAGGACACACTCAGCTGAAGCATGCACAACTGATTTATGATTTCAGCGCTCCATCTCGAGCCGAGATGAGTAGGCAGGCAGCCCTCCTGGCCCCAAGCAGCACCATTAAGGATAGTAGAGGTGCTCCACCTCTCCACACTCAGCCATATGGTGATGCCACGGCAAGATTAGTTTTTAACTGCCGCATCATGGATACAAGCCCCCAAATGGGGTTTTGCGATCTCGGTCTATGCAGCTGGTCAGCACAAACACGTTCTCTTTATCTCATACAAGTTTCTGATCTCAGGCCGAATCAAAGCTTTTCACTGCCCAGCCGCTATCAGCCCACGGTCCAAACCTCGAACCTGACAGGCTCTTGCATAAGGACAGCGTGCAGGGCCTCTGGGGAGGGAAGAAAATCGATACGGGATTGACTCTCCCTGCTTCGCCCTGATCCTCCCAGGCTGTGTCATGTTCAGTCATTTTCTTTGCCATGAGTGTGTTTATTGGGAGTGCAGATAATTGCTAGTCAGCCTGCACCAATACCCCCCATTTCTGTAGAGATCACCGACGGTCCTCTCCACGGCTCATTAAAGGAGTCCTCATTTAGAAGACACATGAATGTGAAAGGCCAATGAATCTCTATCTGAAGAACCCTCGTAACCCGTCTTGAACCATTTGGTGAGCTTAACATTCAATCAGTTCTGAGCACAGATGTACACTCTTTACTACAACTTTATTAACACATACTATAAAATGACTTTTTATGACATACTCTTTTTGATTACATACTGAACTAAGACTTCAGATTTTTTTTAATTACATACTACTTTTTTTTTTATCACATACTGTACAATGAATGATTTATGACATCATAATAAGACTTTATAATGGCATACTATGACATTTTAATGACATACTGTCCTACAATGTTTTACATTTTTTCATTACTTTTGTACGGCATACTATGCTACATTTTGTGATATATTATGGCCTTTCTATGATATAGCCTACTATACAATTTTTTTTTTAATACATTCATCATCATACATGGTACTTTTTATGGCATACAGTGCTATACAAAAATTGCAATCTAAGTGTGTCAGGTCAAATAGTGTAGGTGTAGTGTAGAGGGTTTAGAAGCATAGACGTTATGGGTGAGTGACTTACATCCGATGACAAAGTCAAATGCAGGATGAAACTTTTTATTCTACCATTCTATAACTTTTTAGTGATTTTTTTTCTACACACTATACAAGTTATTAGTTAGTACTAACTAATAACTTGTATAGTGTGTAGAAAAAAAATCTGCGCAAAAAGAGCAAGAATCCCAAATATCCGCTTTTTGATTTTGTCTAAAATACGGACTTTTCTGATGCATATCCTGAGTTTTGTTGATATGCACAATATCTGGTCAAATATTAGCTATTATACATCATGAAGACAATATATTGTACTAGGCTACAAACAATATTTTGATTTAGTCATGTATGTGTTCCATAAATGTTCTCAGGGCGAAAATATCCAGAATCCCTAAATATCCGTTTTTGGATTCTGTCTAGAATACGGACTTTTCTGATGCATATCCTGAGTTTTGTTGATATGCACCATATCTGGTCAAATATGAACCCAGTATGCAATATGAAGACAAAATATTGTATTGGGATACGAGCAACATTTTACATTTGGTCATGTATGTGTTGACATGAGGTCATATCTGATCACAATATTTTTCTAGAATACTGATTAAGTAATTAATTAATTTGTGGATGTGTCATATATTGATTGCATATATCCCTCAAAGCCATATCTTGACACTGGAACCACTATAGAATAGAGACCATTTCCAATGCATATTTAAGTTTTTGATGATATGAACCATATCTAATCAAATATAGATGACGTATACATCTTCTTGTCGTATAGAAAGTATGAATATGACGCAATGCAGAATATAAAAATATAATGACACCCTATTTTGAGTAGAATAATTGCAATATCTGTAGCATATATCATCACCTTTTCTCTTATAAAACATATTTATTACAGATTTTGCCGCTAGGCCTGTTTTAGGTGAGATATTTAACTGATATTGATAGGTCATGACAATGGACAGAATCTGGTGATTTATACTGGGCAAAAAGGGCCAGAATCCCAGAATATCTCGTTGGATATGTCACTGAATTTTCTGTACAATACGGAACATTTCTGATCCATATCCTGTTAATACATTTGAATATTACAATATATTGTAATATTCAAATGTATTAACCAAAAAATAGTTAACACCAGAAAAGAAAATCAGTTTGCAAAATGGAATATTAAAAGTAAAAAGAGACACAAAATGGAAAAAGAAAGGCCTAGACAGGAGTGTCCAATCTTATCCAAGAAGGGCCGGTGTGGGTGCAGGTTTTTGTTATAGCCCAGCACTCAGACACCTGATTCAACGAATTAACTAACCATGGTCTTCAATCAAGACCTTGATCAGGTGAGGTAGTGCTGGGCTAAAAAAAACTGCACCCATGTGTTAGGTTTATAGGTGCACAAGATTATCCAAAAGGGTTAAAATTGTAGTTTTCCTTTCAGCTCAAATTTAAAGCACCTATAGGTGCGAGTGTATTTGTGTGTCTATGTCTCAGCCCTGGCTGGTGACATTTATAGGATTTTGCCTGCACTCCTTTCACCCAGTGCTCCAATTAATCCCCTACCATTGCGAGTCTGCAGAGAAATGTGAGTATGGGAAAAAAATATTCACATATTACACAATAATACACAATAATAAATGACATGTTGTATTTGTCTAATTGCTTGGTCAATTTATTACCAATAAATATGGTGGATAATCAATAACTAGACAGTCAGTGAGATTTATTTCTCTGGAGCTCAACAGCACAAAGCGCAACAATAGAAACGTGAAATATTACATGCTAACCTTTTCAACTCATCATGGCCTCATTCCAAAGCATCTCATTATCGTGCAGCAGTAGCAGCCCCGGCTGAATACAACCAATATCTGTAATGACATTGTAACGTACCATCACTTTGCCAGTGGAAACAAACAAACCATCAGCCATGCCGTCATTAACATTTCACCATAATGTCACATTACCTGCCTAGGTTAATTTTCACTGAGAACTAAGGATCATGTCTTTACATAATTTAAAATAGACATTTCTGAAGGAATGCTAGAGCAGTATAGGTCTGATTTATTTCTGGTAGATACTGATGGTGAGGGTGACATATCCTCTATGGCTTCACCCAGTTAATAAACAAAATCAATAATAGTTTGCAGCTCCTGAATAACTCGGATTTGAGGACTATATAGTAGATAATAATGAGTTATAGAGAACAGACTGGGAGTTAGAAACTAAATGAATCATTAGGTAATGACGAGTATCTGTGAACTGACACACTTTTTCTCAGAGTAGTTCCTGATTTACAATGAATCAGCCACTGAGCGGCACAAATCCATTCATTTATTAATCATAAAGCAGTAGTAATTTATTATTATGACAAGAAAACTATTGAGTTTTTAATGAGGAATTCATAATTAGTTTCTTACCAACAAACTAAAAATAGCCGGATCTTTTTTATTTTCCCATATTCAGACCATTTAAATAGTATTATTTACATCCAAGTCATGTTCTGTAGCATTAGATGCCAAGGCCTTAAAAATATCATAAGCTTTTAGATCCAATGACAGGCAATAACTCAGAACACAACCAAAAACCACTGAATTCACAAATCCAATGCAATAAGACAATTCTCCTTATAAATGTATGCGTTGTATATTGTACCAGGGGATGACAGCAAAATAGAAAAAAACTTTCCAGCAAAGCATAAAATCTCCGGTCACTTTGTTCCAGGACTGTTCCAGAACATTTGACAGTTAGGGCTTAGTTACTACACATCCAGTGTGAGTTATGTTCCTGCAGTTCCTTAGTAACTACTCACAATTATGTAGGGTTTTTACTTTTCCACTGTAATCACTGTACTGCCTGGACTGTACTGGACCTTGGTAATTGCCTTTTAATTGAGCCAGATATAGGAGTTCACGTTATATTAGCAACAAGGATCCTATACTTACTGGTACAAGCAACATTAGAGGGTCTTAATGTATGGCAGTTGCTTCCACCAATTAAGAATGCATTGCTGTTGCAGTCGCATTTGACTGGTCTACACTGGTCGCCATGTCATAAACCACTGTTTTCTGCGGACCCTGTATTCTCTGATCAAACACAAACCTGTTTGAGGCCATATTTGGCAACACAAATGTGCAGATGATGAGTCACAACCATTACGCGGTAGGAGAACAGGCCACATTTAGATATGCTTTTTTGTTATCTACCATAAACAATTACAAACACTCCTGATAGATTCTCAATCATTGGCAATGGCTTAGTAGCACAGAAAAAACAACAATGAAAATGGTAGAATAAAGGGAAAACGAGCCTACCTAAGCATTACGCTTGTGAACAACCAATTATTTGCTTGGATGTCGCAGCTTACATAGTGCTTGGTTGCTTTGCTCCAGTAGACTGTTTTATCAAGACCATGGGGACATTTTTGCTCGGGAAATTGGAATCATACAGACGCCATCCCATATTACTTCTAAGTCAGAACAGCCAGGTCACTCCCATGTTCCTTTGATCTTCCATCACTGCAACTCATCTCTGAACCTGGATATTTCTCTGTGTCCCCACGCCATGGCATCACATCACTGTAACCTCTCTGTTCACTCAACTGGATTAATTTCCCTTGCACCTTTAACTATGGGAATAATCAGCAAACCTGATTAAGACCGAGACCTTTAAATGCCTCCTTTTTCACTGGCTGTGATTTTGCTGATTTAGAAATTGAAGGTTATTCTCTCTTTGAACATCGCTATAATTATTATTTTTCACAGCCCATGTTTGATAAGAGGTAGCTGGTGACATGTATTATCCTCAAATTAGCTAAAAAGTGAAACAGTGAAATTTGCAACGATCTATTAACATTGTGTCAAGAGAGAGCTTTGCTTCAAAAGAGCAGGGAACTTGAGAACAGAGAACAGTGTGAAACCAGCGTGTCAGCCATTTAGGATTGAAACCCAAGTTTCAAATCGGAATGATTTTAGACACCAACTTAAATTTTAATGTTTCTTTTAAAGAAAATAAATAACTTTGACTAGAGCAAAGAAGTCCTGAGCATTTATCAGCCTTGTGTAAAAGTATCATTTTCACATCAATTTCAATCGCATGCTGGTATGGAAAT
Organism: Eutrigla gurnardus; assembly: GCF_963514095.1. NCBI lineage: Eukaryota > Metazoa > Chordata > Actinopteri > Perciformes > Triglidae > Eutrigla > Eutrigla gurnardus. The sequence continues at coordinate 24,151,376 of NC_139915.1, read as the reverse complement.
TGTGGGACTAGAAGGAAATTCAAGCTCACTAATATAGTTAACACTGCCAGCAAGATGATACGGATCCCCCAAAGACAGCTGGAGGAAAGCAAATTTATGTACCCTTCACATCTGTTTGCTACCTTTCAGAAGGTGATCTGTAAACACATTTAGTTATAATTACTTTATTTGATATTAGTGTTGTTGTTTTATGATATCTATTTACATTGTTTACATTTACATTTGCACTGTTTTATTGTTGTTTTTACTTATGTCTCACATGCTGCCTTTTAAATGACTTTGTTTTTATACTATTTATCTATTTTACTAGATGTGACATTGTTGGCATTCTGTGGAGAGTAAAAGTAGAATTTCATTGTACAGGGAAACACGTTTCTTTACTGTGCATATAACAATATAATAACAATAAACCCTTTGAATCTTGACATTCTCACTCCAAGAAAACGACCCCATAATCATTTGAAGACAATTTCTTGGAGATAGCCTATTACTCATATCAATAAAAACACAAGATCATGGCACTTGTCATCTTGTATTCACACAAGTAAGTTATCCACAAAGCGACTTTCATGCCGTCTGTTCTGATTTTCTGAGGCTCTGTGAGCATTAAGGGATCCTATCAGATGTGGAAACAAAGATGAGATGTGTAAAGAAGGAGACTGCTGGTGATGATGCATCATCCGAGGTGGGCCTGCCTTATCATGGCCTGTATACCCGAGCAATCTCCTCTCCTTATAGAGATGAATGACCCAGACACCCATTTAACCCTATGGATGAGCCTGGATTACAGTGAGCCACAAATCACAGAGTCTTTCGATGCATTTAAGGGTGACAAATCATCATTCTTTAGACCAGGGGTCTCAGACTCGCGGCCCGGGGGCCAATTGCGCCCCCCAGAACGATATTTTGCGGCCCCCTACCTGAAATCAAAGCTTGGTATTAGTGTGGCCCGCACGTTTTTTTCTTCACTTTATCTGCGTGAGCTGATGCACTGTGCATTTTGTATTTTTTAACACTTGTGGGCTACCATAGTTCCGGCTCGTGAGAACAACACGAATTAGCAACATTGGTCACTTGTACCGTAATTTCCGGCACCTGAATGTAGCCGCACCCACTACCATTGTGGAATACTTGATGCGGCCCAGCCTCACCCAGACTATACCTCCAGTGGCCCACAGGTAAGTTGAGTTTGAGACCCCAGGTCTGACTGGGACACCCTCATACTGGTTGTCTAATACAGGTAAGGATTTGTTTCTTCTTTCCTTTACACTCAGCAACTGGCAGTGTGGAGGCCCACAAATCAGAGAACTGTATTTCTAAATTCATTAGTTCTTCCCTGCCTTACTTAAAATATGACTACTAACTAATCACGGATTTACGCATTTATTGAGAACTGTGTATGTTGTGAAAAAAACAACACCTCAAAAGAAGGATGCAAAGCAGCAAGGTCACCCGAGGAGACGCCTCCAAAGTAAGCGTTGGCGCCGCAGAGGTTGCAACACTTATGGAAACCATGCCAAATATGAGCAGCTAGATTTTGAAGATGGTGGACTAAAAAAAGAACTTACTATACTGACTTTTGAAGCCAGACTCTACCTTGCCTAAATAGCCCAGAGGATGCCTTCGGGAAACAACAAATGCATAGTCGTACAGAGTGGTGGGCTGAGAGACCCACATGCTCCCCTTGGAGGGAAGACAGCGCTGGTGGACCGTCCAAATTCATCTATCAAAGAAAAATTCAAGGCAGGCTCGTCTCGTCTGACCCACTCTGTGGCCGAGCTTCTGCGAGAAGCCCTCATGTCGGTACACATCAGCATATCCTGGCTTAAGTTAAGCTGTAGGTTTCAGATAACTTCCAATTGTATCGATTCCGCTTGGGAAATTAGGTCATTAGTGCTTCAAAACTCCAATTCTTCAGCAGGGGGGATGAAAGGGAATTTAAGGACAGACTCAGGAATATAAAATTGAGCAAAAAACTAAAGTTTGGGGGAAGAATGGATTGTTTTTGTCTTTCTCTCAAGAATAACCATAGGGCCATACAAACATTATGAACAGTAAAAGGTAGAACTGTTTGGCTGGAGGCCTAGAGAGGATTGCTGCAGGGAACATTCAGATAAGTCAGTGTAAATAGGTTTGTTGCTATCGAGGCATTAAAGCACAGCAGAGGTGCTTTTCATTGATAAAATGCTACGCTATCATATTACAACTGACAGGATCTTCAGCTAAAGAGTTGGTCGCAGGCTCCCCGGGGGCCGTGGTGACTGGGTACAATCTATTGCATCGTGAAATTATATGAATTCCAGAGTACAGCACACAGGAAAAGTCAAATCATTATAACTATGAACTACTGTACTGTACGTTTTGTACGATCAGTGTTTTAGAAGACAAGTAGGAAAACGTTTATTGCACAGCATCTGATATAATGAATCATCATAGAAAGAGGAAACTGTTCCCCGAGCACCCAAATGTACCTGACGCCGATGATTAGTTTGAATGCATGCATATGGATCTGATGGGGTGAAGATAATCTGCCGTGGAGGAGATTAACTGTGAAGCTGTGAAGTATCCATGGTGACACACACCTGGCTTACAAATTAACAACCATCAAGAAGGGCTAGTCAGAGTTCATTCAGATCATAGTTTGCATAATAATCTCGCTTCCTGACTCAAACGGAGACGTGAACAAAAGGAGCAATCCAAGAGAAAGCGAGAGAAGAAGAATGTCACTGTAAATCTGGACACAAAGAGGAAGCTGTTTGAAGTGTAACCTTGTGGCTGAATTCATACCTCGGCTATATGATACAAAGGCAAGGCTACATTTTTTCATCCACAATATCCTATCCCTTATTATGATGTCATTATAATCTCTCTGGTGATGTAATATTCTGAATATGTCACCTATGCTGGATATAATATGATAAAATTACAACCCTACAGTGATTAATGGTGACCTACAGTAGTGTGCAGACAGTATGTGACCATAAAACTAAAGGATTAGAGGGACTACAGCCGTGCCAGCAGCTCTGCAAGCAGTTGAAAGTCAGCAGGTTCACACCTCCTCCTAAATGGACGTGAAGTCAATAATTAAGATTGTTTCTCCCGATGAAGGCGCCCTGACCTGCTGCGACAGCCAACATGCAAAGCGACGGTAGATGACAGTAACTCCCAGTTGATTAATATCACTCTCTATTACATGCTCGTTTAAAACATCAGGACAATTTTTTCACTCTCCGTTTGCTCGAGTTCACTCGCTCACTCACTCACTCGCTCACGCTGTGTTGGGAAGAGGTACACCGAGGCCAGCTGGGTTTTAAACCAGTGGCATGTCGCTTTGCCTGTTCACTGATGCGTGGAGCAAGTTAGGAAATCTTTATTGGGGGGAAATTCACATCACGCCCAGTTAGGAATAGGTGTGAGATGCACTTTACATTTAAACTGGGAAGGTCGGAAATTATGCTAGATTTTGCATATACCAGTTGGGTACCAGCAGGCTGGAGCCCGTTTACAGTGGGAGAACATGCAAACTCCACACAGAACGAACCCGATCCGGGAATCGAACCTAGGACCCTCCCGCTGTGAGGCGACAGTGCTACCCACTACACCACCATGCAGCCTTAGGTGCTAAATAAATAAGGTTATTATTAATAGTAGTATGATAGTAAAGCCTAATTCATGCCGAGGGGGCACGAATGTCTGCAATCCATGACATAGTTGTAAAGACATTTCACTTAAAATAAATGTCTAACTCATGGGGTCACTGGAGGAAAAGGCACAAAATTGTGTCAGAAAAATGCTGTGGATTCAGCTTTAATATACAGTAGTGTGAGTGTTTTCTTCCTGCTCTAATTGTGACATGTGGACATGGACATGTTGTTAAGGTTGGGATGGGTGGCTGGGGGACGCCGCAGTGGCGTGTGTCCATTTAGAGAAGACACACAGACACTCTTTCAGGCAGTCTGGTGGAAAGCGATGAAACCCCTCTCTCTCCCAACCATCTGCCACGGGGCTTCCCTCTGTCCTCTGTAGTCTGGACCAAAAAACCAGGCAGACCGTGGCGACCTCATGTTGAAACTGAGACACAGCAGCGTTTCCAACCGGGAAGCACATGCCCACCGCGGTTACTGACGGTCGGAGCGGGCGATATAGCCACAAGGAAGTTGTGCATCTTAAACTGTCACAGCTGATATTTGCAGTCTGACAAACCTCGCCTGAATCCAAAATGTCGTGCTACAACAAAACACACACACACACACACACACACACACACACACACACACACACACACACACACACACACACACACACACACACACACACACACACTCAAGCATATACAAATGTACACTTAACCCTGTTCACAAATACGCTATAAAAAAATAAGGAAAAGCCATCACGCCATATGTCATTCAGCAAATGCGTGACTTGCGTGCGGTGTGAGAATGAAGTGTGAAAGGTGGTGCTATTCCAGTGATTGTGATTGATAGCAAAACTGTCACCGAGCAACAGCTATGGCTGAGTGCCTGCATATGAGATGATGTTCCACTCTATGAAGCTTTGTCACACCGGCGGAGGCTTTGAGAGGCAGCACATGCATACAGGCATCACCACGCATCATTTACCTCTAACATGTCGGACAACACCCGTGCTACTCAGACTTTTATGTGGCATTGCCAACATTAGAGGCAGGTCGTCCACGAAGCTGCCTCGGGCCACCACAGGAATAACCAGAGGAGATCTTTACGGCCGATGGGTCAGAACTGTAAATAGGCTGCCTGCCATTTAAACTGTCTGGGGAAAAAAAATACACAACAGACTTTTCTTAAACAATGAACCACTTGTCGGTTTTTCCCCCCATTTCAGAATTCCCTCATTGATAAATCCATTCAGCTCGTTTAACAGCTCATTCCTGACTTAAAAGCATGTAAGATGCAGTGAGGGGAGACGCAGCCAGCATTTACCTCTCAGCCAGGCTATAAGTTCGTCAGGGGGGTCCTGGATTCAGACTGATTAGAGAACCATAGGCTGGAGGCCCAAAGCTGTAATTACATGTGAACAGATGGCTCTGCTGGAGCACTCTCCTCCCTCAATCCCTCCTTCCCTCAGACTACCTGCTCCCTGCAGCGCACCAAGCTCTCACTGCCCTCAACGTGTTGTTGCCCATTGACCGTTGTCTCCATCACTGAAACGGCCAAACCATCGTGCACCCTCCTCGACTAACTATCTAGGAGCGGCATATAAAACAATGAGACTCCTAGCTGTGTATTGTGTCCTATACACACACACACACACACACACACACTGCAGAGAGCTCCTAAATTCCCTCAGAGACGACACTGAATAACTGAATACGCGTATGACGACATTTCGAGAGATGCCTATTGGACGTAACATGGAAAACATTTACTTTCTCTCAAATTTAAGTGAAGACTGCACTCACTGACTGCAGCAGAAAGAGAAAATAAACAAAAGTGGTGTAAAGTACAGTGTACTCGCCATCTACCCAGAGTCTTTCTGTGGACTCCCATGAGATGAAGATGGAGTGGGATAGATGCTTGCCGCGCTAGCCGCGTCCTTTGTTCTCTCTTTGAAATCATGGTGGTGATTTACGAGTGTGGAATACAAATAATGCCTCTGTTGTGTTTCTCTGTGCATCAGTGGCCCCGCGCAGACAGAAGCAGAAACATATTCCAGTCCAACTCTGGCTATTCGTCAGGCAGTGACAAACTGCAGGACGAAGAACAAAAAAAGGCAAAAACAAAAACAACTCTTAAAGAATGTATTCACCTGTTAACTAAAGTGTCACACAGAGCACTTAGGCGTACCTCACATATGATTCAGGGGCCCAGAGCACGGCAGCAAACAAGAGAATGATGATATATACGCTTTCAGGGGCCCAATTGAGCTGTTTTTGAGGGCCCCAGAATAAGACGGCTCCAGCTTTAAAATGTAATGATTCGTCAAATCAAAGTGATTTACTTGCCATTGAGCGGTTTGGTGACGGAATTGTATTTGCAGGCACTTCCTTTTAATCAAAAGCTGCAAAATGAAACAGTGCTCGCTGGACTGAAAACTACACCCAGACGACTGTATCACAGACCAAAAATAAATTACGTCTCCCCCTCCCTTCTTGTCATGTGTGTTTGCTATAAAACTGTCAGCCGGCAGAAGCAATTACAGCATTGTTTGCGCCAACTGCGTCGGCTGCTCAGTGTCGCGGTTCAGTTCAACAGCTCATCCGCCGGGGGTAAAAAAATGTCACCGCCACGTCTCAACGCCATAAGATCCCACCTTGTGCTTCGGGGGGCTGGTGGGTCACTTCGTGCTCAACGAGTACACCTTTAACTACTGGCTCTTACTTTCCCATTGTGGCTGCAAACCTGCATTTTTTTCTTTCTGTTTAATGGCAGAAGGAGGAGCAGACTCCCACCGAGACTCGGAGAGCTGTAATTACACTGAGCCAGATTGGTTAGGGAGAGTTCAGGGCAAGTGTTCACCCATAAGACACTCAAAACACACACTCCACATACTATACATGTAGTTCATGGGGACACAGCATGGGCTCAGCACATTCACATGCAGGTCACACGATGTTATCTTTCTTATAGCGCATACTGTATGTGTGGTGCACACACACACACACATACACACTTCCGGATGATTTATTAAAGCAGTGAGAGGAGAGAAGGAACAGCACCAGGGTTCAGTGATGGAGAGGGAGGGTGAAGGGGGAGGGGGATGGAGGGGAAAGCTATGGAGAGATGAAGCAGGGCGGAAACCTGGACAACTTGTCACAGTGACAGTGGACAGTGTGTGAGTTGACCCAGATGGGAAAAGTAAGATGAGTTACCTCGTTTGAAATGGAAACATCTGCAACAAACTCAGGTTGATCCAAGTAAATGTATCTTAAGAATGAAGTGTGATGCTGTTACAAATTAGACCATTTGTAGGGTAATGAATCCCAGGGCTGACTATGGAAATACAGTCGAGTCATAAAAGGTCATAAAAATATAAACCTTCATATGCATGCCATCAATAAAAACACATGTAGTTTTCATTCACTGATTAACATTTGAATAAGTGCTTCTTGTTGAAGGACTATTTCCCCTTTAGAAATGTGCTTCCTATATTACTTTCTAACGCCTGAAGAATTAAGATGCAGAAGAATGAGTATTAACTCTGACATATTGTATAATATTGCTCCTATTTTGCATTTCAAAATTTGTTTTATTGTAATTGCATTTTTGGAAACCATTTAATACTCTGTACTGGATCATGTTGCATTCTCTCACACCTTTCATCCTATCATATGTATATATTTAGTCATTTTGTTTATATTATATGAATATTTATCACCATATTCACATCACATTATCATATTAGAAGGAGTGATGATTTAAGGAAGCCTAATCAAGTTTATACCTTCTATATTGTATACATTTATAAGCCTGGCCTGTTGTTGTGAGTGAGTTATCCTCCCCTTCAGCTGAGCTCCATCAATCTCCCCCTGAAGAATAAACAGGCCTCTGCTTTGAAGGACACAGAAAAGTCCAGGTTGGATGCTTCATGTCTGTCAGGCTGTTACTCACACATACCAGCTGGCTGCATTGCATTATCACACAGATGGACATGTTCCTTTGGCCCATAACTTCAGGATAATGTATCCACCTCTTGTTGAGCTTCGCTGCTGTTTTATCCTCCTGTCACATGCTCAATTAGTTGCCCCCCGGTATTCATTTATTAATCTACTCCAAAGTACCATTAGAAAGAGAAATCAGCTGCTTAGGTCAGCCGCCTGCCAGCTGCTTGTTTCATACGCATACGCGTGGATCGGACCGTGAGGTTAACAACATGACCGTGGTCTTCCCATAAATTTTACCAACCAGATTGTCCTCAGAGATCGGTTTGTCCTTTGAAGTGTGCTGCCGATGATGACTCTGGGAGGAGTTCCCAATATGCAAATGGGAGGTGAAGGTTGTGGAAGTCAATGTTGATAGAATTTGGCATCTTGGCAGCGGTTTTGAATGTCAGGTCGGTGTTTTGACTTCTGAGAGCGACAGTGTTTCCCTTCCCCCTGCTTCAGAATGCTCTTTTCCAATACACAGAGAGCAAATGACTGACTTTTAGGTGGCTCAAGAAAAGAAACGCAAATTAAAATTTTCACGTAGGATGTCATAGTTTTAGCTACAGCGGTAATTCATTTAAATGCATCTAATATCTGTATATTATACTGAGCTGATTTTTTGGCTTTTTCTTTGATTATTCTAATATTTAATGATCTATACAGTCGCTATATTCTCATTTGTTGCCCTGTATTACCAGTGATTTAAATCATCTGACCGGGAAACTACATCTGTCTTTGCAACACGTTCTCACTCCAATGTGTCAAACAATGCAGCTTGGTCAGCTCTCGAAGCTTCAAACCTTCTTGCGTCACGTCAAGAGCGTGGCAGGTGGTTTGCTTGGCAAAAGTAGCCCAAGAGCAAAAGGAAGCCGAGGATGGCCCTAGTATAAAGACTGGAAACAGGTAAACAGCTAGCCTGACCCAAAGGTAAAAAGGTAAAAACTAAACATCTGCCAAGACCTATAAAACTAGTAAAAAAAAAACATTAAAAAAATATAACTTAGGTCTTAGCACTATGATGTTGATAGCTTTGGACAGAGCCAGGCTAGCAGGCTAGTGTTTCCAGTCTCTCTCACTCTCCCAGATGTCGTGGTGGAACCTGATCCTGACTGCACCGCCGCTGTGGTCCTGCTACAGGACAAGGCGGCCGACTATTGATCAAAGAAATTGCTTAAAATTTGCATCTCTACTGTTACTAACTCGACTCTTCCTGGGATTCTGGTTTTGCTTTCTTGTCTGGTGGTGTCATTGTGCTGCTGTGGCTGTGGCTCGTTTTGATGCTGCTCAATGTTGACTGCTTTTTCGGGCTATGTTGACATGTGGGAGACAGAATCATGTAAACATGGCTGCCACCATGGACAGCTGCTGATAAAATCACAATTATTGCTAATACTACTGCTAATATTACTACTACTGTTAATATTGCTACTACTGCTAATATTATTATTGTTAATATCACTACTACTGCTAATATACCTACTATTGTTAACCTTACTACTGCTGCTATTACTACTATTGTTAATATAACTACTACTGCTAATATTACTATTATTATTAATATCACTACTACAGCTAATATGACTACCAACACAAAACACATCATGCGTATGCTTAAGCACAGCTGTAACTCTTGGTCATGGGTGATGTTGGGACTTTGAAATTCATTAGCGTGCTCTCATCCTGCTCTGTGTGAAAAGTCTCCTGAGCTAACCTTTGTTATGATATGACACTATTAATAAAATGGAATTGAATTTATGCTAAGCTACGCCAGCTGTATAGCCATATATTTGCTGTACCAGACAGATGTAAAGTGGTATTGATCTTCTGTAACTCATAAAGCTAATCCTATTTTTACAAAATGTCGCACTATAGCTTTAAGGCATCTGAGCGAGAGGCTTTATCGCTGGGGTTTTTAAGGTGTCATTTATATTAATTGTGTGTGTGTATTTTAATTTAATGAAAAATAAATAGGCTTGCTGCTTTTTCACGGCACACATGTTGACTTATAGCAGAAAAAGCACACGTGAAACTATTTTGACTCAATTTGACTTCAGTTTGTCATGCTGTTAATGTTATGTTACATTTTCCTGCTTTGACATCATAAAATGTCTCCTGTGGAAAGAGGTTTATGAGACAAACAGTGACATATCGGCACACTTTACCTTGTCAATTAATTTATGTTAAAAAAAGAATTTGCAGAGCAAAAAAAAAACCTCTACACTCTTCACCACAAAACATAGTAATACACACCACAAACATGTCTTTATTAATCTTTGACGAAAGTGGAGAACCCGTGCCATCATGTTCGCATGAAAGCATTTCCCTGTGCTTGATAACTAAATATATTCCTTCATCTGAAGTTCTTTACCATATGGTTCTCTTTAGTTTCCCCGTATCTTCACACCTCCGTGTCTTCTGCACATCTCTCCGTATCTCTTTGTCTTTGTGTCCCCATCTGCTCCAGTACTGGAACACAGCTGTGAAGAAAAGGTGACAGTGAAAGATGGACTAACTTTGTGTGGCTCTCTGATGTGCTGGTTCTAGGTGATTAGATACGCAGCAGTTATTTCTAACCTGGTTTTCCGTAGTAGTCCTTTAAATATCATAACATTTGTGTGTCAATTTGTGTCAGGTCAGGTACTCATTACATTTACAGTGTTGAGCATCTGGCTGCGTTCTAACTTTTAACTGGAAATGAAATGCTCTTGTACATCTGAAGAAACACAGACGGCCCAAATAAAAAGACAACCGTGGCACCTAAGTTTTGGCAGGTAACATGCTTTTTTTTTTTTCAGGGATTATTTCCTGCCACAGACGAGCGTTTCCTCCTGTGGGTGTTGAATGACTGACGGTAAGTAGAGCATAACTGATCTCAAAACACTCCACTCAGGCACCATGAAATCACAAATAAAAGAGGAACAAAGTAAAGCCTTCGTGTTTCGTGCCGTGGATTACAGTATCTTGTGAAAGTATCTGTAGGTGTTTTCCATGGGGTGAACATTAAAAGGAGAAAATGTCTCAGATGTCATGTGCAGACGCCACGAGGAAGATTAGATGCAGTAGGTGGAACCTTGAAAGTTATTCTACCAGGCAGCAGTGTCTCTCTCTCTCTCTCTCTCTCTCTCACACACACACACACACACACACACACAATACTGGCTTTTTACAGGTTTCAAAGTGCCACAATGCTCTTTAGTGTGAGTTTGGAATGAGGTTTGGGGTTATAGTGCATTAGAAGAAAAAGTTAGAATCCACATTTAATGCTGTAAAATGCACTTCATGGTGCATTGAGGGATTTTTGTAGCACTTAAAGGGGAACTCTAGTGGGAGCTGTGCAAAGGGGGAAACATTGCCTCGAGTGACATCATATGAGGCAGTGTATGTTGGGATGGAATACTGAAAAAAAAGAGAAAAAAAAAGGGTTGTGTTGTTAGAAAGCCTGCTCCTCATCGCTGCTCGCTGCTTCAGGCTACATTAGCTACCACTAGCATGACACACCCACATCCATTTTTACAGTGCTTGAACAGGTCACCGCCCCCAAAATACAAGTGAAAATAATTGAACGCAGTCTTTTTTCCTTTCTTAAAAACCAGCATCTTTGATTTCTGATTATCTCAGCCAATCATTTGTCATTAGGTATACCATTTTGTGTTAAAGGGATGCTTACTGGACATGTTTTTTGCAAAATGACTGAGATGTTTTAACACATTTGCACATACTTTATGCACACTGAAGAAAAGTAGACTTTTGTACAATATCTCACTAAATATATTTACATGACATACAATTCGCCATCAGTGCAATACATAGGAATGTTGCATATTTACCAAATGTTAGACTCTTTCCTTTATGAAGAAAAATAATTCCAATGACAGAAGCTGATATAACTAATGTGTAAAGTAAACATGTACAACTTTCATATTGGTTAACAGCTTCACTGGAAATAAAAAAAATAAAATCTTAGTACCACCCTATCAATAATCAAATATTAAGCATTGAAAAAGTAATAGATCACATGTACATATTCATACATGTAATGGATTGCTTTTGTACAAATATTTTATATAACTTTGGCAGTTTATCAGGAACAAAGTTATCGGAAAAATATGAAACAATAATATCAAACTGTCAGCAATGTCGTGTAAGCTTGCCTTCCAAAGCTCATGTTCACAGTGGTCATTCAGAAAGGCTGGAAGCTGATGGCCAAAAACAAAGAACAAAAAAGCCAAAAAAGAAAAAGAATAAGGAAAACATTTTCCATCCTTTCTGCTAAGACTGTTAGCACTGGAGGCTGTCGTCATTGTTGTCATGGTTATAAAATTACAAACACCTATGAAGGTTCACATAGCAGTCATCGCCATTTAAAAAAACATGGTCTATTTTCAGGTCGACTTAAAATACAAACAGTTTGAAGGCAAGGGGACAGGACCCTGCTTGGTGGTCACTGTGGAATCATGGGAGAGACATGACCGAGAAGAGGACATGCACAACAGTGCCGTGTGGAAGAACGTGAAGCCAAAAAACGAGGGGTGCAAAATGAAAGACTTTGCAACAATCAAAACGCCACACTGTCAGAAAATGACTTACACCGGACCGGACAAAATAATCGAGCAAATTTTCAAACATACTAAGTTCACCATAATTCATATACGTTGGTTTTGTTCTTTTTTTTTTTTTTCCACTGGTTTGGCACTTTATTGGAACAAATCTCTGTTCAAAAAGACTAAATGTTGTACAAAAGGTATTTCATGTCTCGTTAACATAACTCGTAGAATATAGTACTTAATAGTAAGCATACGGTAAGTAAACACTTGTACATACTGTAGTTTTAAAATGAACATTCCAACAGATGTTTTACGCACATGCACAAAAACAAACAAACAAACACAACTCTCTCTCTCTCTCTCTCTCTCACTGTCTTGCTGCCTCGCCACATTTGGGCCTCCTGCACTTTTCTTTGGACAATCTCATTCTCCAGCTTCTATCCGGAAAGAACATCTGTTGCTACTGCTCTTTGTCCTCCTCCTGCATTTTCTCCTCATCTCTCTCACTTAAGACAACACAACTTTTTCAATACTGCATTTTCTTTTTTGCCACATTACGACACTTCCTCCGCTGAGCGTGTGTCCGTCTTGAGACGCACAAACTCTTTGGCGACCTCGTCGTTGGTCCTTTGAGAGAGTATCCTCATGATGGTGAGGCCAGTTTCGTCCATGGAGACGCTCTTCATCAGGGGGTAGCAGGCAGAGCAGCTGCCCTTGTCCGCCAGCTCTCTGAGCTGGATGACCGTCATGCCGATGATGCGGTCCTCACGGGCAAAGCAGTAGTCCTTCACTGAGATGTGCAGCTCGTAGGCCTCCGGACCATGTTCGTTACTTAGAACACTGGGAGAAATGACACGCAGAGGTCAGAGAGGGGAAACCCAAGAGTCCAAATATGTTCAGATGAAGATAAATCAGTATTATTTAAAAAGGAAATTATTTATCCTACATGGATAATAGAAATTTGGGATTTATCACATTGTGACAGCTCAAATACGGTCAAGTAAGTTGTAAGTCACTTAAAATAATACTATCCTGACTTTGACGTCCTTTACTATTCTTCAAACTTAATGAAAAGCCCAAAGCGCCATTCTGAAGAATTGCTCACAAGTTCACACCCGCTTTCATTCTGACATTCGGCTTTGTTTGCAGTGAAACAACTCTGGTTGGTTTATATTTGCAAAACATGACTGAATTGTCTCATCACAGCCACGCAATTCAGACAATTCAGTCATGTTTTGCAAATTAAATTCATGTTTTTATTCCAATGAGCCTTTATTCTGAGGCAGCATTTCTACGTCTATGTCTGTAGACACATTTTGACACCATGGTAGCCTCCCGGCAATGCAAGAGGCAGCCACAAATCTTTACAGGTGGGTAGTTTGGATCAAAATGAAGGCAGAGAAGATGGGTGTGGTCCGAGCCAGAGGGAGCCACTGGCCTCCTGATTTGGCGTCCTGGCTGGTGTCTCCAATTTAAGGGTTGTTGTCGAAATCAAACCCAGAAACTTTAACAGCTTCTTAAAATTCAAATGACAATAGCGTTAGTAAATCTATATGCAGACAGCACTGAGCCTGCACTGATCACACAGTTTAATCACTTTAGCTCTGTGACTTCCGTTGGCTTTGCTCAGAATGACGGAGTCAAAGAGGGGACAAGCCCATACTGTAAATTGCTAAAGCAGTCACTTGACTTCCTTCAACAGTTTTAATGATGCAATGAGCAAAAGTGCTGATAAAGCAATTGCATTTCATTCACAGCTGAGAACAATTGGAAAGTCTTTGGCTGTAAGTTATTACCGGTATTACGGGGTCTGTAGGCTGGAGGCTCTTTTAGTGTGCAGGTGGCATACTGAATACTAGTTTGAAGATACTGCAGCATATAGTTTAAGTATAAAATGTCTTCTATTTTCAGGTTGTATGTAGGCAGGCAAAAGGCTAATAATATAGTATGTACTCAGCTTTGTTCCCTCTTCTCTCTACCTCTGTAACTAACATGGAGGAAGCACGATTACTCACTATTGGAATGTTTCATTGTACTTTGGTGACCAGTTGTTATTCTTGGTCTTGGTGCTGAATTTGCGCTTCTTGTCAGCCAGGTGTGGTCCAACGGCGTTGACCTCCACGAACGGCCGGAACATGGCGTTGGTTTGCCAGATGAGGTTGTTCACTGCAACCACTGAGAAACAAGGAGAAAATATTAATCAGCGATTAAATGTATTCCTGGGCTCCTTCTCTATTTCGGGAAGCGTATTTATCTTTTTTAACCCACGTGGAAGACGTCATATTATGCATACTGTCAGAGCAAAAACAACAATACATGGATATGATGCATTCCTCTTATCTGGAACAGTAATACTAAACACATTTGGTTTTATATGAGTCAAACTGCAAGGGTTTATTGGCAGACCATTTTGCATATAAACAAATGTGCAGGGATAGATCCACCATAAAGGAGCCTGAAATACTGATACATATTTTGTTTTTTCAAATTATTCCATGGTGGTTGGCAAAGGTAATATATAGGTATATAAACGCTGCAGGAGGTGAAACAGTAGACGTGTCATTATAGAAATGTATGTAACAGTATTGCCTGTTTATAAAAGGCAATTGCATGAAAATCTGTATTTTTTCTCCAACTTTTAAAGACAATAAATAGGCTTTTGGTCAAATAAGTAATTTGACCAAAAGCCACAAATGTCAACCTGTTGGCACTAGAGGTACTTGGTACTAGAGGAAACGCCATGTTGCTAGCATGGCAAATAAAACACATTTCAGATCTATAAATCAGAAGTGACTTTTTTATAGCCTTTACAAGATGAAACATACAACCCAAGATGTGGTTATGGTTTTCTATATATTGACTTTAATTATGCCAGTAGCAATCGTAATAATTTCAAATTTGCTCCAAGTCTATAAAATGATACAGCTGATCGTGGCCCAGCAACACTATTGTACCAGTGACAACCATGGGCGTCTTTGAACATTTGCAGGCATGAATGTAATGGAACAAAAATGCTAAAAACAGTTCTGAGTATAGGAAAAGATTACCCTTCACGCTGACTTTGTGCTCTCCAGTACCAGGGTGAGAGATGAGATTCACTTGCATGGACACCTCCCCCACGGATCCGTTGGATGACTGACCTGGACACACACCAAAACAACAGGAGATTCAGGGGAAAAAAGCATAATAAAAATCAGTGAGAGTGGAGAAGTGGGAGAGGGAGCAGGGAGAGAAACTTATATTTATATATATGAGAGAGAGGTGATAGGACAAGATCCAAAACTGCTGCGTTTTGGGATGATGTATCCAAAAAGTGGTGTATAAACACCTCTATGCAGCTAAAATACTAAACCTGAGAAAAAACAGTAGGTGAATAGTCTTGATTTCATCGTGTGGCAGCCATGTAGCAAGCAACGCCGGGGTTCCCATTAGCTCGAGGCTGAACACGAACATCAACAAGCAAAAATAACAAAACAACATGAAATAATCATCCTGGTTTTAAGGCCACGGAGGAGGCAGATGATGTATAGGGAGGCACTAAAAACGTCTGCATAGTGAAATCATAAAACTCGTCAGAAATACAAACAAAACATCGGATTTGACTGAATCCAGACAACTCAAGTGGAAGTGAAAGCAAAACAGAGAAGGAGAGTGAAAGGCAAGAAAATACCGTTTGGAGCATGACGCCCTGCACGGCTACAGTTTCAATCACATGGGGGACATCCTGCTGCCAGTAAACAATTAGGACTCATTGCTGACCATGTGTCTCACTTCCTGCCTTGTGTTCCATCCAACCAGGGGCGACCAGATGTTTAACACTGGAAGGCGAGTGCCGGTGCTGGTTGATGAAGGGGAATGTTGATCCAATAGCTAATCAATATGTGCCAAACATGCAGTGCCCATTATAGCTGGTAATGAAGAAACAAGCCTCCTGATTTATTGTAATGACCCTGCTGTACAACGAAGCCCAGGATAAGTGGGGAAATTGACTGAGCTTGCCACAGGACATTTACCTCAGCTACAGGCTGAAATAACGTCATAAATACATATATTCTCTATGTTTTGTGACTGGAGTCAGAGAGCAGACACTGTCAATAAGTACCTTTATGAAATAAATAAATAAACAGGCATGTACAAAGCCTGAGACTGACTGTATTTGTATTGTTAGTGCTGTCCTGCATTGGAGCTGAAAGCAGCTAAACTTCAGCCCGTTCGAAACAGAAAGACACTTTTATGTGTCCAATCGCTCACTTCACAGGAATAGACCGGCGCATGCCACGGTCCAAATGTGTCAGAGCACAGGGGTTGGTGAAAAATGGAACGGTGTCTACTCTGCTTCATCAAGCATCAGCACATCTCCACACTGTTTACTGACCTAATGCACATCATCTACCACCTCACTAACTCCACTTAAAGGCATCACGTTCGACCACCTCGGATCAAGAGCGACAACGTGGTGTCAACGCTGACGGAGGAAGAGAAGAAACACAATCTCAAAATAGCATGCAGTGAAACACCATGCCTATGCACAGTGCGTACTATAGCCATCTGCCAGTCAGCGAGAGCTCTATTTGGGCCTGTGTCTGTTTTCCTGCTGCCTGTCTATGCAGCGTTCTGCAACGCTGAACACACTCAGGCAACCAGGAGCTTAAAGCCTCAACGCCCCACTGGGCTGAATTCCCTCTCCAATCTCTCCGGACACCTAAAGGTATTTCTGCCTTGTTATAGGGAGAGACAGGAGAGAATGTCCAAATACAGGCAGATGAATGAGACAACACCACATAAAAGTGGGCCGATGATGTCAGAGAGAAAAATTACAAGAGGGAATTTTCTACATTTACACTACACATGTATCTTATGAATATGTCATGAGTGTTTAATAGGAAGAAATAGAGCATGGGGAGCATTAAAAGCTCCTCACTGCACATAGAAATAAAATACAGTGGTAACACTTTAGATTAGGGAACACATATTCATGAACTAGTTTCTTATTAGCTTATTCTTTACAACAACTCCCTAACTGATATCCTCACATCACATCAACTGTAATGTAAAGGAAGCTAAGACTGATGGGAAAACATAACTCTGTGGGGGTTAAAATGAGCAAAGACTGGAGTCACATTATTTTAAACCAATTCTAAATACCAATATAAACAGCTTGGTGACAATAAGGCTTTCCTTCTAATTTATTGCTTTTAAAGTTAATGAAAGTAAAAAGGTTGCAACAACAGCAGCAAAACACATTCTGAATTTCACTAAGAGATTTGATCAAGTTTAACAAGGATATGTTTGCTTACTAGTGTCTGAAGAAAGTGCTAAAGTGCTGTTGTACAATAGTATGCACAATGTGTGCTTGTGTTTTTCGCACTTTTCCAGACACTCACTAGCGAAGCATCTGTTAGCATCAGTTAGCCCTGCTTACATTTCTAACCTTAACAACAGCTTTCTTTCAGTATGAACCTCCACAGAACACAGCTCTCAACCTGAAAGTTTTTCATGATTTGAATGCTGTGGTAATGCCACTCCCTGAACTGAAACCTAATTTAGCCCGACCTTGGCTAGCTCATTACCTTGAGAGGTTTGGGTGCATATATATTTCTTGATCAAGGCATCTGTAGGTTGAGTGTAAAGGCTGAGAGCATATTTGAGGGACTTCATATCCGGGCTCTTTTCGAGGAAGGTTTTCTTCAGCCCATTTCCTCCGGCATGGAAGTATTGCTGAGAAAACAAAATAGAAACAGCAGTTCAGATTTATAATTAAAAAAAAAAGATAGGTAGAAACTTAAGAATATGATGTAACCCCTCAGCAGGTTACAGTTGGCTGAGAGAGCAGCCTAGGATTATGTGGACAGTGTGCAATTTCGCAGGGCGGCCCAAACACATAAAGAGACCAGACAAGAGACAGCAGTAATAGCCACTTTCCTAGCTAATTACCATGCATTTAAATCTGAAACCCATGCTTGGAGGGTTAATGCACAATTGTGCTGATAAGCCTGATAGCAGAGGACAGAACAAGCTTTGCTTTACATGTGGAAGGTGGGAGGGAGAGCCACAGACTGAACATGTTTGTTCTAGCACAAGGAACCTAAAGCTTACATTTCAAGTAAAAGAAGAGATAGAATCTTCAGAGAAAAAAAGGCCTCTTTTAGAAAAAAAAAAAACAGAACACTGAGCAGCTCATTTGCGAGTTCCTCTCCAGTCAGAGAAATGGGCCTCTGACTTCTCTGTAAATTGCTTGAATTCATTGCTTGAATGGAGTTAGTGCCATTTTCATGCGCATATTGTTTCAACTGTGCATGCTGTCGTCTCTCTAATGCTTCTGTTCTCTCTAGCACAGTGTTTCACAAACTTTATGGGGACTCACTTTATGAATTTAACAAACCATCTTGACACAACAGAACTGACAACACATTGTGAGAAGAGTGAATTTGTGCGGAAAGGAATTTCCTGACCATTTTTGCTGCCTTTTTTTCCACATCGCAGTGTATTATCCCGATTAGGCAAACCAGTCATATTGAAAAGATACATATTTTAACATTCAACATTTTTGTCCATGTGTCATTGAAAACATATACACATTTTAACTACTTTATAAGACACACAATATAATTCAATATTTTGTTGATGGTGAACCTTGTGATCAAACATTCATGTTATGGATATGCATTGGTTATTCAAATAAGAAAAGTAATTGTAATCACCTCGTTATGCCATCAAACCAATACATTGAAGTATACTGGTCAAGGAGAGAGTTGATTCATATTGGAAAATGCCCATGTTTTAATGCTGCAATGCTGCATTTCTTTCTTCTTCTTTTTTTCTGTCCTTCCCCACTCCCTTATTTCACACATTTACACTCCTCTCTTGGGTCTATGACAAATCAATGCGAACAGGTACTCCCACATATTTTCCATATCCATCCATTATCTGTAACCGCTTATCTGACTAAGGGTTGCAGGGGGGCTTAAGTTTATCCCGTCCGACACAGGGCGAAGGCAGGAAGCACCCGGACAGGGTCGCCAGTCTATCACAGAGAGACCGATAACCACTCACCATATTCACACCTACGGCCAATTAAGAGTCAGTCTTTGGACTGTGGGAGGAGGGAGAAAACCTACGCTGACATGAGGAGAACATGCCAACTCCACACAGAAGGCCGATGCAAACCCTGTTTCAAACTCTGGCCCCTCTTGCTTTTTATCGAGTACAAAGTATTTGGTGACAAAGAAACAGCTGATTTTTTTTTGACAATCACTCACAGTTTAGGTCAAAGAAAGGAAAAAATAGTCCATTATTGGGAATCAGTTAAATGGACCGCATGCCATCTTCCATTATGTGCATGCCATCTGCCACCACATACGCACTCATCTAGCCCAGTGCATTTACCCATTAGCTTACCCATTAGTTTTCACAGGTTCAAAGTTCAGTTCGGATCAAATATTTTCAGTGGGATAATCACTAAATGCACTCGTTGCAAAATATTCAAGTAGATGTACTGTAGCCACTTTACTGTATATGTAGCTTAATACAATGTGTGGCTTTGTGAGTTACTTTTGAGCATAGTCGTCTGATATTAGTAATAGTACGCTATTGTAGTTAGTTATGCAATTGTAACAGTACATTATACTTGGCTCATTTTAAATGCATCACTCACTTTCTGTAGATTACAGCTTTAAAGCTGTTGTGCCTGTAAATTATGAAAAATATGATGTAGTATAAATATGAAAGTAACCGTGGTTTGATCAGTTAACTCTCCTCAGGCATTACTGATCTGCGTTAATTGACTGCCCCCATTGGAATAATGATGAACAGAATTCTAACGACATGATTGATCTAAACCTGCAGGTATTTTCCTCTGAGACAGCAGAATCAATTAGTTTTCCTCTACATTTTATGATGCAGAGCTCCCCTTGTGGCACCGCACCATAACTCTCTACCTGTCCCTGTAGAACTGAGGCTTGGTCTTGAAATTGTCTCAAATCCCTTTACAACAATAGAGAGAGTATGGTAGTAAATTGAGAGCGATGCATTTCACACTTTCTTTTGCTGAGAGGCTATCTTTTCATATTCCTGGATATTCATTTTGTCTCTTCAGATGGATATGGACTTACATTGAATCATGTCTTTTTTAAACTATGGTATTTTTTTCAAGCAAGGATTTTCATTTAGGTGCATCGTCTTCTTGCAGCTATATTGTGTCTCAACAAAAGCTTCAAAAGCACATATTTCAAACAATGAATTCCAGACCGTTACAAGTCTCTTTCACAATTTGTGAGGCGACAGGGAAGGATAATACTTCTCTTCATTTTAGTCGGATGACATTAAAATAAGACACACACACTCGCAAAGACAAAAGATTATGTTTTTCCAGAATTTTTCAGTCTTTGTTTCATAACACTCTCATTTCAGGATATTTGCATACATCTGCTCTGCTTTGCCCTATGCATCTCTCCTGTCTTTTCTAAAGGTCACATTTAGTCATCCTGGTGTCCCTTGCTGTTCGGCCAATAGTGTAATCAACATAAAACTCACCTTGATGGTGGGAAGCACGAGGTCCATGGCTGCACACTGTCGTGGAGTAAGACTTCTGGCTTCCTCTCGAGTCACATGCTCCTATAGAGGGAGATCACATCAAGTCAAACACTCCACAGTTGGCATAAAAGGAACACAAATTGCATGAAGGTGCTTTACATTTCGCCAGTTTACTGGTAATAACCTTAGGTGAGCCAAGCTACTCAAGATTCACTGTTTACAAAACAATGTATAAATTTGAGCCCCTCTGTCTCACACTAGTTCTAATAATCTATTTTGAGCATGAAACATGATTTTCGTCAATTGTAATTGAAGCTTTCCTGATTTGTGAACTGATTACAGAAAATAACTTCTGGCTCTACTTCATTTCCCAGGTGTTTCCCACAAAATGGCATTCATGTTTTATGAAAAGGGGTTTTGAAGAAACTAAATCATTGTTGCCAACACTGCTTTAAACATGGGTCCTAATCTACACAGGTTCATCTGTCTGGAAACTCGTGTTTACAAAAGCCGTAGTTGCTAAGATTTAAACAGCATAACCGCACCACAAGAGGTGTGTACAATGTGCTGCACTATGGAAATGCATATACCATCCTTTAAATTAGAGGCTGCACATGAATAAAACAAAAATGCATTTTGTATTCAGAATATGAGATCAATTTAGATCTTACACAATTCTGTTTTAAACAGATGTGAGACAGAAGACAATTTAATCAACATCTGGGCTAAGGCGATCCCCAAAATAACTAAAGACTGCAGGCAGGCAGTAAGAAACACTTCTCTCTAATGAAAAGCCCATAATGCAGATGTATGGACGCGGTGCTGGTTATTTGATAAAAAAAGTGGGGGATAGAATCTAGTGCTCAAATAGAATTATTCACATGATTTATAATATTATTACTCCTTCATCCAGAATGCAATATTCTATAATTGACATGGTTCCTTTTTTACCAAATTTAGGGGAAAGAAGAAAAAAAAACACTATTAATCCTCCAATGTAACATATGCTTAGGCAGATAAGTGCAGCCCAGAAATGACCAGCTCAATGAAAGTGATTGACAAAATAGTCCTGCATACAGCATTATGCGTTTCTGTCCGATTAACTCTGATCTGTGCGATTACATTGCTCAAAGGCCAGAGCACTTGAACAGCAATTTAAAAGGCATTACTTTTGCATGTTGACCCCTGTAGTAAATGAGGTTACACATATGCAAAAATGATAGAATGCAATACATACAATACAACACAGCAGGCAAAAAACTGTAAAGATGAGCTGACGATTATCAGCCATTAACATGAATGTTAAGATGACGAGGAAACCACTTTAATGCTTTGGGAGATGGAGAGAAACACACCCATCTGTGTACTGACGTACTGTACACAGAAGTTCCCACAGAGGACAACTGAGCTCCAACCAAAACACAAACATCAGTACAAACACACCAACAAGACACACACACACACACACACACACACGCACTATAGTTTGTATCCCTCATATGACTCAGAGCTGAAATACCTCTCTGAGGTACTGTCATACCGCTGCTGTTAGTAAAACCACAGTGTAACCACTGATCCATTTCAATGCCTCCCTACACAGAGCTTGAGGGAATACACATCCTCCGGTCACATCTGCAATTAAATACCAGCCTGGCTCGTGTTGTACTGAGTTAGACTGTACAATGAAAAAACCTACAGTAGCTAAAACAACTGAGCTTCCAAAAGACATAATCCATCTCTACAAATGTGTAGATAAAGTAAATCTAAGTGCGCAATTAGGGGCAGGTGCTAACTGATCCTTTCACTACTTTAATTCCAGCCAAGCAATTTCAGACTGTGGTTCAGAGAACCACCTATTTTATATTCTTGGTAGCTTGTCATGATGTGATTCATGTTGAAATTCAAATACATATCTGGCTCGCTACAAATAGACTCTGTAGGGAGATTCGTGTAGTGCACCGCCTCTATCTCTAATGCCTCTGATATACTGTTCACAACATAATATAGAATGTTCAGGATAATTAGAGATGTCATGTTTTACTGAGATGACAACGAGTGGGAAGATCTTAGCTAAGATTAGCAAAACCCGCCATGGGGTTATCCCAAATTACCTTCAGTTTGGACAGCTGTCCCAAGTCCTTGGCAGCATTGAAGATCATCTGAGCTCCTTGCTGTTGGACAGACAAATATTTTTTCCATTACAAAAGGGAAATGAAGTTGGAAACATTCAAAAGATGAATATGAAAGAGGTGATTATGATGACTAAGCAACAGAGAATGAAGGAGGTTAAATGTTTAACATTAACAGATAACTGTGTGTAAGATCAGATGGCCAGACTGACAGGTTACAGTGTTGATGTTGTGTTGAAGATGTTCATGTATTGTCTTGCAAAGATATTGACTAAAATTAGCTTGCTAAACAGCTAGCCCTGGCACATACTTTCTTGTAATACAGCTTGTTCCTCAAGAGGTGATAGTGAGTCACCGTAGCGGCCTCAGACCAGAGGAAGAAGAATGAAAGCTGAACCGGGGGCTTGTCAGCAATACATCCATGTGTATGTTTTAATAGTTTGTTTATTGGAAGAAATCCAATGTGACAGTAATGAGAGCCGGATCGAATTTGACTGAATGGTCAAATCCAGCATTTTCTTGCTCGGCTTTAATAATAATAATAATAATAATACTAATAATAATAATAATAATAATAATAATAATAATAATAATAATAATAATAATACATTTTATTAATATAGTGCTTTTCTGAACACAAAGATGCTGGTATAATAATAATAATAATAATAATCATCATCATAATAATAATAATAATAATAATAACAACAATAATAACAATAACAATAATAATATAAACTGTATATAACGGATAAGGTGAATTTAGATTTTATGAACCCAGTAGTAGAGATGAAATGCTGCCCCCTATTTCTTTGTGGTTTGTCATCACACATTGCACCTTTGAAGCTGCACTCGTTACTTCACTCAATGTGGCAGAAAGACAAAACTGCTTGACGTGATTAAACTGCGCTTTCATGTTTCCATCAACATGAACAACAAAACAGTAAATAAGATATTCCTGAGATGAAAAATGTCATCCCGGCTCTAACAGAAGGCTTAACAATTCACTCCATCCTTGTAAAGATTTAGAGACGCCATGTTTCATTTCCTGCACAGTGATTTGTATGTCAGGAGGGTGCATGAGAGAGCTCGACAGATGGAGGAAGTGAACGAGAAACAGGTGGAGAAGGGAGGTGGAGGGCAGGCCGAACAGAAAAGGGAAATGGGCACATAATTGATCAAACTCACACTCTGGTCACTCAGTGGAGGCAGAACAATTGTTCTCTCGATGGTGTTCAGCACGATTTTCCATAACTCTTTGAGAACTCGTTTCAACACGGTCTTCTCACAAATCTTGGCGAATAGCATCAAACTGCAAAACGGCAAAAGAAGGGTATTTGTCAGGTCAGCACTCGAAGCATGTGTCTCAAACTGAACAAACACGGCGGAAGACTCCAACAAGTGACGCCTTCATAAATAATATGATTCAATAACACAAAATAAATAAAACACCTCTGATTCATAGAAAATAAATACAGCAGCTTTATGCTTTAATCTCACTCTATTGTGGGTCTCTGAGACAGGAGGGAGGATTTGGTATTTCCATATCATTAAGAGGATTCCCTGTAATACCCTATTGGCCTCAATGTTGCTTCGACAAATGGAAGAGAGCGATTCCCAGAGTTCAGCGGAAGCATAAGGGCGCTATCCTTCTTTCAAGAATGCCACTGAAGAAAATAAAGGAGGTTGAATTAAGAGACATTCACAGATAATGCAGGTCTTTCCTTTTTCCTGAAAATCAATGTAAATGCTGCTAATTATTAATTATTATATTAATTATCAGATCCATCTGCGTTTCCATTGTTTGTAAAAGGGCAGGCACAAAATTACTTGGCTGGGGATTGGACGAACCGTCTGTCAATCAAACTCTTACTGAAACCAGTCGAGAGAATGAAAACGTCTTTTCCCTCGAAGGAAGCGACGTCTCTCTTTGTTCTTCTTTCAATGACGAAAATATTCTCCAGATCTGATAGAAGTGATGCAACTGTAGCATCTACGCTAACCACTTTAGGAGCCGCCACTGTGGTTTAGAACAAAGAGTCACCTCACCGTGTTGTCTCACAGACATCTAAGTCAAGCCCATAGCTGCAGGTAGCTCCTGACAGGACACTGATTGGTCCGTGTACTCGCTCACCGGACCCAAAGGCATTACTTGAAGCCTAGTCTAGATAACAGGAAGTGAAGGCTCGGGATCAACACCCGGAGGAAGGAAGTCAGACTTTACTCCTCCCCTTCCGCTTTCTTTCTTGCAACCTCAGGGCTAGCAACTTATACACAGAAAATGGCAAGTTTGAACAAAGTATGTTTGGATTGTGCAATAAGGTAAGCCTCCTTGATTCTTTCTGTGAATTTTTGTAAAGATTTACAGAGAATATGTTGAGAACATTTGCTGTCTAACAAGGACGTTCTTGCATGTTTGCCTACCGTTATGGAAAAAGTTGTATTTTCCGAGCGAGGTCTATTGCCTGCAGTGAGCTAGCGAGGGTAAACACAGAGACATGGTTTTGGTAGTCCCCCCCCCCCGGGCTTCACCGCTGGGTCACCAACGATCAAAGTTTCCTCCCGACACTATTTTGCACCCAGCGGTTTCCGAAGCATAGCACCACCCAAGACCATTGTGATTGATTGAAAGAAATACAAATGAGCCAGAGCGTGTTTTTCCCCGATCCCAGAGATGCGATATACTGTAGCCAGACCCTTCCACTGTGGAGAAGGGGCTGACAAAGCGAGACTACTTGAAGCCTGACGAGATGGAGCTATACAATTCATTTGTAAGAAAATAAGTAAAATTATTTTAATCCACTAGCCCTCTACCATCTCCTTCTCTTCACATCAGGCTAAAGTAAATTTGACCAGGTGAAATGATATTCTGACCTCAAGGATCAAAACGCTCAAACTTAATAGCAATGCATGGCTGAGCATATTGATGCTTTAATTGATGACTTTCAATTGGTTTGCAAAAGAGGATGGCACTTTGTGAAGAAAGTACCAAACTGCCGCACACATGAGAAGTTAATCTCTGACCTTGCATTCAGTATATACCCACTTTTTGTCCAGGAGGTCCATAAGAGGCCGGAGGACGCTCTCTGCATCCATGGCAGCGTTGCTCCCTTTGGCCGTACCTTTCATCTGAACCAGCTCCTGGTTCATCTGCTTCACACAGTCCTCGATCACACCTTTGAAACTGTGTGATAGAAAACAACAATCCTTTAAAATACTTTGCACCGGGGCTCATATTTTATCAAGATGATATGTTAAGCAAATCGGTGCACAGCAAGAGTTACCAGTCAATTATATTTGGGTACATGTCAGTTACTAAACAGTCTTGTGGTGTCATTTATTTGAAAGAACAAGACATGAATTGATACATTAACATTAATGAAAATGATTCAAACCACACACACACACACACACACACACGCTAATGTTCACCTGGAGCCAAATACCCCGCTGAGCTCATCCAGCACCGTGTTGAGTTTATTCTGCAGCTCCTTTAGTAGATCACTGGCCTCTGCATCCAGCTGTCGGTAGAAAGCAGACAGTTACTACATCATTACACTAGCCCACACTGACTAGAGCTCTGAAACTCTGCCTCAACTGGAGGTGTTAGATGGGGAGACGACAGGCACAGAGGAGAGGTAACCTGCCTCGCTGGTGGCCTCCCACTCATTTTGCCTGCCATCTGTGCCGAGCGACGTTCTGAATACAAATGGACGGCTCACCTTCGAGCGCTGCGATGATGACTGCTCGCCGACTCATGAGACGAAGCAAAGGAGCAGCCAGCTACTGGTCCCTCAAAAGGGAATATTTTTGTGCGCTACTACACATGTTACAGTAGAGAGAGTATGCTTCAAGGAGCCTTGACTTTGTTACACTTCTTAGGGGAATAAAGCTTACTGTCATATACACTATATATATATATATATATATATATATATATATATATATATATACATTCTTGTATACAGATGTTTTGATACTGAAATCCTCTGCCTGACTTTGTATGTTCAGGAAGGAAATTGTTCCAGCACATGTTTCTTGATATTTTTCTTTCTTGCAATTTTCCAATATTTGTGCAATATAGAGGAGATGTTGGTGTCTCTAGATTCATATCTGTAGCTATACAACACAACTCTTAAACCTATAAACTATGTGTCTAAAATTATGGTACAATATACTTAAAATCAGACATGACTCTGCAATGAACAATTTTCCATACCAGCAAACACAATACAAAAATTGATTCACAGCATGTATGTGCCCATGCATGGCCTGCATTGGGTTTCTGCAGTGCCATATTTATGCTTGTGCATGTGATGGATACGCAGATGTATTTGTTTTTCTCTGGTTCTAGGCATATTCTCAGAAGATGCATGGGTGGATATTTGTGCCGTGCGAGTGTATGTCTTTTTTTTCCATTTTTTTTATTGCGTGTCAGTAGCTGCATGTGTGAGCGCATCTGTATCACTGTTCATCTCAGTGCTCACGTATTATGTCCGCCATGTAGAAATGTCCAAACATTGATGTTCTGGATGGGGGTGGGGAAACAAACGGCGCAGATACTCAGTGCCCGAGATGGATGTGTGAGGCCAGGCACCGCACCACATGCATGACAGATCGTCATATTAGAAACGATAAGCTTAGCCATGGAGCCGCTCATCTCACACATTATAATGGTGGATGGCTCAGCTGGGAAGCGGATGTGTAAACTAAACCTTTTATAGACATTGTTATTCTGTAGATATGCTGCTATCTGCAGCACAAACAGGATAGATTTATATATATGTGTGTTTGTGTGTGTGTGTGTGTGTGTGCGTGTTCACGTGTGCACACGTTCTCACTGCAGTCACCTCAATGGAAATGATCGCAGCATGCAAGATTTTCCTGTCACAGAGAAATTGACTCTAGAGGAGTTATTTACTCTTTGAGCAACAGATAACATCTTTTCCAAGTGATAGCAGAAACATACTGAAGGCCTTGGACTTTTATCAGTTCATCTTGGCCTGGGGACAGTTTGAAACTGGGCTCTAATCTGCAGCCTGGAAATCTAGGAAATTGAGATTCTCCATTTTATTTCCATGAACACTTATGGTCGTGTCTTAATGGACCCTGTCGCCTCCTGGGAAGAGACGATCCCATTCTGTGGTTCCTGATCCTTCAGACATGTCTACCTGAAGACTTCAATCCTGTCTCAAAGGCCTCCATTCAAAGGCAATTTGACCTGTCAAGTGAGGCAGTTTTGTAGTTTGAAAATATCAAACATTCTTCTTCTGAAATGTCAAGTTAATGAAGGTTTTCAATGAGCTTTAAAAAATGGGTAAAATGTAAAGGATAAAATTATGAATGCTATTTATATTGATGTGTATTGGGTAATATGAATAGTACCTGTGTCTAATGTCTTCCCTCTCCATTCGCAGTCAGAAACTAATTTCAGTAGTTGTCAGGATGGGTACCAAAAACAATAATAATCATTATGTTGATTAAACACTATGCAAAGGAAACATCCATTTTTAGGATGTATAGAGCACCTGGCTCCTCCATGGTAGCTATTTCCACTCAATGCTGACTGATATCCCGAGTACCCCCAGAGTGCACAAACTCCTATCCTGGCTGACAGCCTATCAGCAGCAGCCCAGCTTTGCTCCCCTTTGCCTGTTTCAACAATACAATATCTACTCATTGGCAGGGTTGATATTACAAAACATAGTTTTTCCTAAACAGTGCCAAGTAAATAAAGGTTTAATAAACCACCACCTCTAAAGTGTGAAAAGCATTTTAGCAAACGGGCCGACACCCAAAATAAATCCTGATATCGATCTATGGTGATCTGTCTATGATGAGTCCACGAATGTGGGCAATGTAAGAGATTATACTAATCACTGTTATTGGTAATGCTACGATAACAGCTCTTGGTAATTATGTTGGCTCTCTGGGAGTTAATTGCTGATAGGAAACCATTCTGTAATGAATAGGCTCATATGCAGAGAGAAACCTAATGGAAGACGTTCACCTTAAATACACCTCACCTATAATACGTATTCAAGAGAAGTTGCTTAAGATGTTCTTAAAGATATACTGGATTGTCCATTCACAATGAATAGCCTTTTCAAAGGGTCTTCTGTTATTAATCTTCAGACAACAACAGGCTGGGAGTGATCCAGGACAGGTATAGATGTGTTGGTAGGTAGCAGCACATCTGCTGAGGGCCCAGCTGGTGAGGTTTGTAAGTGTTTGAGAAGCTCATAAAACAGGGTCTGAAAAATCCTAGCATTTTGGTAGCTGCAGCCCGGGGAATGGATCGAGATAATCAAAACCACAGCCAGAAACGTGGAGAGCCCCTGACTTCAATCTTTGTGTCGGAGAGAAAAAAAGGTGAACAACAGACTAAAACAAATATCGTACTTCTAAATTAGCCATGGATAGAGATTTGGCAGACGGGGGGGAAGCAAGCTAAAAATAAAGATGGGATCGGGTGGGTTGAGCCACTATCCCCCAAGCTATGGGGATGGTGAGTTTGAGCAGCCTGTCCAGAGGGGTGATGGGTAATTCAGATTCCGTATGCTCTGTGGCACATGCTGCTGGAGGGGTTGGGGGAGTGGGGGGGTGAGAAGCGTAGGAGTGTGAGGGGTGGCAGGGAGGAGGGGGCGTGCTTTTTTTTCGTATCATTCGGTAAATGGTGGGAAGGGGTGTTGACGAGTCCTATTACACACACCTTACAGAAGGACACAACCCCCTCCTCCTGGAGACAGAGAGAGAGAGCACAGAAAGGAAATGGGGGGGGGAAACAGAAGACACAACGTCGGGAGACAAAACGCAAGGCAAGACAGGCATTAGATACTGGAGAAGAGAAACATGCGTGTAAGTCACAGGAAGCCGTGGCTGTCGCTTCTCAAGTTACACTGATGGGGAACTTACTCAATGGCGTTTCAAACCCAACGCAAAGATCTATAGGGTTTTAACTGGCAACACACGTTATACACAAGGGAAACAGTGACGGGCATAAAGGAAGTTATTGAAGAACTGTAGTAGAGGTAGAGGTAGAAAACGTGACACACACTACGTGTGAGATTAGTCTATGAGATGGTTAAGTACTGAGGGAGGGATTACAGCACATCACTGTTGGGGTCATTTCACTTTCACTTCATAGAAATGTCACCTGGAATAATCATTTACATGATCATGACACAGCATTTATTTCACAGCAGAGAACTGAGGATGGCGGTTTAAGCCTTCATGTTATCTGGCATCAACTGTCCTTTAGAAAGACACTGAATCCATTGAAGCCCTGGCGAATGTGCTCGTTAGCCTGCCTTGTGGTTTGACCTTCCAGTAGAAGAATGCAGATCACTGCAGTACTACATTGTTAGAATTCATAAATTATATGAACTATATATGTTAATATATAGGATGGAAAAATCGCAATTGAATTGAAAGTGAATTGCCGCAAAAGTTGACTCAGACACAGCAGACGGATACACTTAAGAAGGCACAGACCTGTTTGCCACCCATGGACTCGAACATCTTCTCCAGTTGGACACGGAGCTGCTGAATGTTGTTTAGGATGATGCAGGGCTGGAAAAGTATAAGATTTAATAAACAAGATTGTTTTGTGAATTACAACCAACTAAAGATTGTATCATGTTGACATCCTACAAAAACCTAGTACATAACTATACAGTTACCGACATTGTACTGTAAAAGATTGGATGCTTGAGCCTAGCCCGTATTATTGCAACACATTGTCAGAATGCCATCTGTACAGAGATGCTGGCTGTTGCCCTGACATCGACAGTCGGCAGGGAAACGCAACACAATGCGATATGGAGAGAGATGTCTGCAGTGAGTATCTCAAGCAATATCAATTCTCAGCTGCACAGCAAATTTAACAGATGACAGACATTAATCACACGCTGTTTATGGAGACTGTGAGTAATTATGTCAGTACATTATCTCTCACCCCAAAAAAACAAATGACAAACATACAACACCCAAAAATGTATGATAGTGGTAACGGATGGTACTAAATTGATACGTCTGCACCACACAAGAAAAGATTGGTGTCTTTCAATCCACAAATCCACCAGTAGTGTCTCTGCAGCTGCATATAATGGCTTGCTCTCCACTAGATTTATACACATATTTCTATGGCAGCGATAAAATATTCTAAATCTGAATGAAAGCATGGAAGAATTCTTTCAGCTACATATTTGTATCTTGAGAGACGGAATATAAAAAATATGGAATAAAGGCCCCGGCCCAACAACACTCGCTTTGGATATTAAAATCATCAGTTAAATACCAGGGGCAGCTGTGACACTCGGGACAGCACACACCAGAGAGAGAGAGAGAGAGAGAGAGAGAGAGAGAGAGAGAGCGAGAGAGAGAGAGAGAGAGAAAGAGAGAGAGAGAGAGAGAGAGAGAGAGAGAGAGAGAGAGAGCTATTTCAATTCACAATGGCGTTCAGTGGTGTGATGTGATGAGTATTTGGTGGAGAAATAGGGATTGAATAGGGTGATGCAAACAAGATAACAAGCTAGTCTGCAAATATTATATCAATATCAAGAAATGTATTCATATCAGCACTATATTTTCAAAAGCAGATAATCTAGATTGAAACCTGGGAGTTCACTAAGGGGTCTCAAGATGATTTCAGGCATTGGCAAAAAATTGTTTTATGGTGAGTTTTGAGGCAGCTTGGTGCCCAATCTATACGAATACTACTGCTCTCCATTCATATATGTTTCAGTCTGTTGGCGGCAAAGACAGACACAGTATGTTCTTGATGAAGATGGCTATGAAGTGGGTCATGTGCTTATACGTGACAGTCTAACAAATTAGAGATTAGGTTTAATTTCATGTAATGCCACTGTACAACTCCATCGGCCTCCTACTGCCTCCCATCATCTGTCTGTCCGGCTCTGTCTTGAGGATGGACACGTCTTGCTTTCTCTGGGAAAGCCTGTCAACATTGTGGAGAAACATCTGCCTCCTCTGCTAGTACTCCCTCAAACACCAGTGAGGATAATTAGGCCACTCAGAAGGCTCTGCATTTTGTCATCCATCACATTAAACAATGGACAGAGAGCCTAGAAAAATACCAATGCCCTTTCCCCATCAGCTACAGGCTGTGAGATGAATAATTGCATCTCGGTTAATAACCAGACTTTGTTATGTGCATTACAGACAGGACATGGCTCAGCGTAGAACAGACGGGGCTGCTGACTGAAACTGCCTCAATGCAAACCGCTGTTAGAGACAGCCTTCACTGAATCACCATCATCTGACTAACCACATTTGTATTTCGACCAAAAACATTCAATGTAACCTTTGCTATGAACATTTGCAGATGTTTGTCTGGGCACTTACCACGTTGTCCTTACTCAAATACAAAGGAAAGTCCTTGGATATGATAGCAGCATACTGCAGAAGAACTTTGTTGATAGTCTGAAAGGAGGCAAAGAGATCATTTTATAATTACAGTTAGTTTGATGTTCTATTGTTGAATTTGTGGAACTCACTGAAAGAAATCGAAGCAGTCACAATCTAATAACAAGATAATATCAAACCGAATAAATATACCAGAATGTCTCATTAGCTCAATGGCAAACTCTTTAACTATGACTTATCGCTCCCCGCAGGAGTATTCAGAGTTCCAAAAGAGCCTGACCTTTGCGAAACGGCACATGAAGTGAGCCAGAGCCTGCGGGTTTGGACACTCCAGCTTCTTGATAATCTCAAAACTCTGGTTTAGTTGAGTGAAAACATCCACCACCGAACAGGAAAAGAGGGCGTGCTCTGAGGTTTGCTGAAACTGTTGCAGGATGAAGGGACATTATTGTAGAAAGTGTGATGGGGGGGGGGGAAGTAAAGAGATTAACATACCAATTAATAAATAACGACAAGACTGACAGAGCAATCTAGACCACTTAATGCCAATTATTAACTACTGTTGTTGCGGCGGCACATAACAAAAAGGTTTTGGTTTTTAACCCTCAGGCTGTCTGGGGCCGTTCTGTATTCCCTGTGGCTGTGTGGGTTTTCTCAGGGTTCTCTGACTTCCTCCCACAGTCCAAAGACATGCAGGTTAGGTTAACCTATGTATGCCCTGGATAAGGAGCTCCTTTATACCCCACACCCTCTTCCACAAGAGAAAAAGGCTGCCTTCTAAAGCTGCTCTGGTGAATAAGCAGGCTTAAGTCACTCGGTTGGTTAAATCTAAAGCTATATGTTGAGAAATAATTGAATGCTATACTCACGCCGTCCTTCTTGTCCCGTTCCAGTGCTCCATTGAGGAAATCCATGGCAACGTCCTCATTCTCATCGAGCCACTGAATGACAAATGGCTCGAACCACCTTAAAAAAGAAACACTTTTGTTAACTGAAGTATGAAATCAGGATTGAAAGTAATTCTTTTTAGCATTTGGTTCTTCTCATCCTTCAAGTTCTCGCAGTTTAGTACATGAGAACTATTCGGAGACCAAAGGCTTTTTAGTTATTCACAAAATGATAGGGGAACCACTGTATTTAAGTGAGATCAATAAACATTGATTGTGTGACAAAAAAAAAAAAGAAAAAAGAAAAAGAAATATCCTGAAAAGATCAAGTGGATCTCTGTGTGGTTTTGGCCAAGGCTGCAATCCATGCAGGCACTGATATCAGGTTTCAGTTGGTGGACAGATTAGACTGCAAGGCTCAGACAGAGGACAGGCTGGGACGGATGAGTCGGGTATGGAAATACATTTGTAAGTGGAATAATAATGCTGTTCTGTCCGTTTCACTGAGCTTGTCCTCAGAGCAACGGATGTCCCCCCAAAATGGTGTTGTACTCTGGCTAAGGGCATCGCCAACATGGGGGGGGGGTAATATAAGGTGGGTGTGGCGGGAGAGACAGAGAAGAGAGACAGGCAGACGAAGGAGAAAGACTGTGTGTGTGTGAGTGTGTGTGTGTGTGTATGTGCCCGTGTGTTTGTATGATGTGTATTGCTCCGGATGAATCAATCCTGCTAGAGATGGTGTTTGAGTGACTGGAGAGGGGGAGGGGGAGTCATTACCCTGATAGACAGGCAGGATGGGAGAGGGCATTGCATTCCCTGCTTGCATTACACGTGTGTACATTGCAGCTACGCTTGCTTTGCTGCACATGATTATGCAATCACGATGGAAAACGGGGATATGGGAAAACAAAAACAAAAACATGCTTTAAGGCTATAAATGTGTCTCATCAGCCAAAGCAGTTCATGATCAGCTTGTTTAAAGGCTTGTTGGTATAAACTGCCAGCACAGATTACAGATAAGATTTTAACCAGAAACTGATCCAAGCTACTGTTATTGATAGTCTAAGTATTGCATTTTTATTTTTGACTATTACATAATCTTTCTCCATGTGGTTTCTATGGCACACATGTCAAAATCATTTTTAAAATTAAATTAATGAGTACTTAATAAACAATTCTGGTCAGGGCAATGTTTGTTCAGGCTACAAAACTGTTGAGTTCTGCATAGATCAATCTTTGGGCCCTGCCTGTTTTATATAAAATATTCTCTCTTTTCATTTGTCTTGTACAGTATTATGTGTATGCATGTTTGTGCATCTCTGCATGTACATGTGGGTTAAAATGAGAGGACACTTACAGAGAATACTCAGGCGGAACATCCTTGAAGGCCGGCAAGTCACGAACATACTCATTATGGAACCATTTGACTTTGAAGTGAAGATTCATGTATTCAGTACTTTTGCATAGGCGGTGCTTGTCATGTTCTGTAATGCAGATTAAAACAGGAGAAGCACATGTTAGCATTGAGCATAACCACTGAAGTCTCAATTATTAAACAGAGAAACCGTGTTTTGCAATACTTATGCAGGCCCACACATAGGAACAACTCTGGACTGACGAGAGAGCATGTTAAATTGCAGGGGAGCACGGTGACTTTTCTGACTTGCTGTTTTATCAAAATGTCAACCTATTCTAAAGTCAATGTGTTCCAAACAGCTCCTCAGTTTTACTTTGAACTGATTCTTCCTCCAAACACGTATCGACACACAATCACGCAAATCAAAAAGTGCAAATATCTTCATAAGCATAAAAAAGACTTGGGCAGCAGTGTTTTCTTTTCATCTAACACCTTAACAAGCTCCATTAAGTACAGCCTTGAGCTATCAAAGAATAAGAAGATAAAAACCGAGCCTGCAAATGTATCCGGCTCCCTCCAAAAGAAAGAAAGCCCCTGAATGACTGCAAACAAACGGAAGCTGAAATGGATTAGACTTTCATGTCAGCATGCAAGGCTGCTGAGTCATTTAGTCCAGCCCACTGTAGACATTGCAGAACAATTAAACATTTCCATGGGATCCCCTAGAGGAGAGATGGATGTGGTTGGTGCAAGAGGGGGACTGAGGAAACAAGAGATGTGGGAAAGAGAAAGGAAACCATCCATCCATCCATCCATCCATCGTCTACCGCTTATTCTGGGGGGGGGGGGGGGGGGGGGGGGGGGGGGGCTGGAGCCGATCCCAGCTGTCATTGGGTGAAGGCAGGGTTCACCCTGGACAGGACGCCAGTCTATCACAGGGCCGACATGTAGAGACAGACAACCATTCATGCTCACATTCACACCTACGGGCAATTTAGAGTCATCAATTAACCTATCCCCATCCTGCATGTCTTTGGACTGTGGGAGGAATCCGGAGAACCCAGAGAGAACCCACGCTCACACGGGGAGAACATGCAAACTCCACACAGAAGGAACCCAAACCCAATCCGGGAATTGAACCCGGGACCCTCTCACTGCGAGGCAATAGTGCTACCCACTACACCACGGGAAAAGGAAACCAATGATGTTATATGACAAAGAAAATAACATGAGAGAAAGACCTTTAAGAAGAAAACTATTCTGCAGCTGCATTGGTGAATATTCTAAATATAGATACAGTCTTCCCCTAACCTCAACAAAAAAGCTGTTATCACAGAAACCTAACTAGAGGTGTCCATTTTGAAAAACACTACAATCTCTTGTGTCACGTTCAGCATTGTTAGTCTAAATTTGTATACGTTACAGTGTTGTGAACATAAAGGCATCCTCTACTGTGCTGAACAATCACCTACTGAATGCTGTGTTTTGCATGACGAACCTCGCTTTCTCTCCCCACCACGCTCTCCCTCGCCCACTTCCTGTGTGTATCGTTCAGCCTCTTTCCCTCTTAGCCACTCTCTGTGACTCTTACATACATACATACATACATGCAGGCATTCCCTTCTCTATGGCACAGTTCAAAAATATATTTATGGTTCAGCAGCTGTTACA
Source organism: Eutrigla gurnardus (assembly GCF_963514095.1). NCBI lineage: Eukaryota > Metazoa > Chordata > Actinopteri > Perciformes > Triglidae > Eutrigla > Eutrigla gurnardus. The sequence continues at coordinate 24,115,248 of NC_139915.1, read as the reverse complement.
GGTTTTCACAGATATAAAACTATGGGGAGGTGTGAAGCTACATCTGATCACAAATTGGGTATTTTATACATGTTTGAGACACATTGGATTTGCCAGGTGTGAACTCCAATCAATCACAGATGTACTAAGGATTTGGTAATACCTTGACACAAGTCTAAAGAAGCAGAGGATTTAAAGGATTGTAATATATTTAATTTAAATTTTTCAGCAGATGCTTCAAAAGTAAAGGAGAAATACAGACACATATTCATACATTGTTTGGCATATAAAAGATTCAAACGTTCCCACAACATCAAAGAAGTGTTTAAAGCCAATGCATTGCACCCTGGCTGTCGTACCTTAATCCTGATAAGAACCGTTGTGCTTACTCTGATGAATAGTGCATAGCTTGCCAGACTACACTCCTCTCTAAGCCCGGGGGGAAATATTTACATATGTGTAATTAACATATTTACCTGTGGATAATGTATTCAAATGCACAGTGCCATATTTTACTTGGGAAGGAGAAGATAATGAGTGCTCCACTCAAGTCAGCCCAAGATGACTTACTGCTCATTTCAATCCTGCTTTTGAAAACGAGGTTCGACTGCACAGAAAACTTAAAAAATGTCAAGATCAGATGCATGCGTGTGTGTGTGTGTGTGTGTGCGTGTATGCATACACATGTGTTAGAGCTGGGATCAACTTGAAAGTCACATGATATGTGTTTAGTAAAAACAATGTAGTGTATAACATTGAGTGTCCACAGGATTAAGCATTGAGCACAGATTAGACAGTGTGAAAAAGCTCTCTGGTATAGACCTGTGTTACATTTCATTATAGCAGAAACCGTGGGTGCGAAGATAATTACTGTGTAAGAGACGATAGATAGTTGCCATAGCCACCATGGCTTAGCATGTAGGTATCAGAGTGTCATACAAAAACTTGATTAGCAAATCACAGTACGGGAAAGTTGTTCGAGAAAAATGCATCAGAAAAACAGCACAGAGACACATCTTTAAATATCCCATGATGTGAGAAATAAATTAGGTTTTCGTGTGTGTATTTGAGCAAGCCTGTTGATTCAAGTCATTTGCTTCACTCATACTGTAAATGCCTGAGGTTGAGTTTGTTCAACTAGCACATTTAACGACTGTTTATATCGTGAAACTCAGGCGCAACTCTAGGGCCCTGTGCCGACAGCTGATATGAAAAGCCACAATGACATCAATACCTCAGGGTTATTTCCTTTTGCAGCCAAACATTGGGAAATGGCAAGAATCATTTTCTTTCATCAGCACCTAACCTTCAAGGCCGAAGTGGGTTCACTGTCTGAAACTGCAGAGGGATTTAAGGTTTCACCTGGATTCACCTAGTCAGTGTGTGTCATTGAAGGAGCAGGTGGCTTAAACATTGTGAAAGTTGAGTGGAGATTGTTTTACTAGAGATGGCCTGCAGTTATCCTGCCACAGAGGCTGTGTAATATCTGAGCAGAGGGATCCACCGTGGCAATGCCACTTTAATAACTGCGCTGGCACTGCGAGGCAGCTTATACACATACAGGGTGGACACACATGCACACAAAATCCCAGTTTGTCAACCTTTCTGCCCTAAGGTCTGACACACACACACCATCACTGTCACAAACTCACAGCCCCCTAAAGGAAGCAGATGGAGGTCAGTTGGGAGACAGAACAGTAGCGGTCAGCAGGTGTTTTGTTTGGTGTTGCCAGACAGGTTCTGCCAGCTTGCTATATGTGAGCATTTGCAGAATGTGCATGTCTGCGTTACATCCACTCTAACGCACACTGTACAGTATTTACCTGCACACATTCAATGTAGTACGTTTCTATTGCCACACATAAGGACTTGTCACCTCGGTGATAAGATGGATAGTTACCATAGCCACCATGGCTTAGCATGTAGGTATCAGAGTGTGTGTGTGTGTGTGTGTGTGTGTGTGTGTGTGTGTGTATATATATATATATATATATATATATATATATATATATATATATAGAGAGAGAGAGAGAGAGAGAGAGAGGGAGAGAGAGAGAGAGAGAGAGAGAGTTAGTCTTTTCTTTACATATTGTTCTAGACATAACATCTAAGAAGAGAGAATCATTTACTGTAACACACAAGTAAAAGCAGCATGAAAGAAGTGGGAAATTCTAAAGCACTGCATAGATTGTATGCTTTAGTATGTCACCGTAGCAACAACCCGTTGTTCTGACATTGTTCCGACAAGGAAGCTCATGCAAGGAGGAATGTACGTTCTTGGCAAATCATGAATGTTCCAAGTAAAGCTCTGCATCTTATGTTTTAGAGGGTTTTTGCCCCAGGGTCACAAAAGATATTAGGATACTTACTTGGAGAGCAGCATAAGGAATTTGCTCCATTGTCTTAGGTCAGCATTACTGATACGTTAACTATTAATTACCAATGAATTCTAGCACACAATGTTTTATATTCCTCCAAATTTTATTTCCCGAATTGAACGGGTCATGGTAACAGCCACATTTTCTGCAATATTTCAAGTTTCAAAATATGTGAAATATATGGAAGAGGTTAAAAGAGAGTCAAGTTCTTGAAACGCTTTCATCTTTCAAAACTCTTCACTTTAGGAGTCAAAAAGCTCACATCCTCTCTCTAAAAATGGAAGCACAGAGGGACAGAATGCGCTTCTTTGCACACTCTGAATGGAAGCAAAAGGATATATTTTTCCTTTCACTGGGCCCAATGTGATTGTTTGAATAGAGGAGAGAATCTAAAGGAAATGAGGCCGCAGGGGGCAGTGTTTTTAAAATACTGCAATAAAACACACAGAAGATGCCTGACTTCAGAATAATACATTATATTTTTTATTTAAAATAGTTTCACATTTTTTAATCTAAAAAGTTCAGTGTGACTTACTTGTATCCAAACACAGTCAAAGCCTCAAAAATGTAATTACAGGACGTTGAATGTGATCAATTTATAATTTAATGATGAATTTGCTTCCATGACAGAAATTATTCTGTAAAGCTGAGGTGTCACATTTTTTTTTGAATCTGTCATTTTGGAAAGCAAGTGTATTCATATTTATGCATGCTTATTATGCAAATCAAGCCTCATGGGGCCTCCGCGTGTTGTCACATGGATTGACACATAACAAAAAATAAATAAAAAAAACATACTGTTTACCAGCAGGGATGTTTGAATGTGTGGCATTCTTGTAGCATCACAAAGACTGGAGCAAGCTGCACCACAACGTGTTATTTTACTGACCTTGAAATAGGATGTATTCATCAGTAAGGCATTTTTCTGCCCTGCACAGTGTGAATGATGCAAAAGATCGAATAGGGATAATGCACTGAGAATAAACAAATGTCAGGTCTTTATTTTCGGCAATGTTCAAAAGACTTTGATTGCACATTCTTCACCTAGTGGACATTTTGGGGGAAGTGGAGAGTCATCTGCCTTGCCACTCTGGATGTGGAAGACGTCGAGGACGTGTACGTGTCCGCGTTCATGACAACTGGAATGATCGCCTTGGGATGTGGAATCTTCATGCTATATCGGAAAATGCGAAAGGTCGCCACTGAGCTGACCAGTGTGAGGGTGGACAACGCCAACATTCGGTCTGCTGTGGTTGGGATGCGCTCTGACATCTCTGCAGTTTGCGAGTCCGCGGCTCTGGTGCGAGTTGAACTGGCCACTAACCGGGAAGAAATAGTGACAAATCGGTCAGCCATGGTCGGGATGCGCTCTGACCTCTCCACAGCTCGCGAGTTCCCGTTACGGAAGCGAGGTGAAGTGGCCATTAACCGGGAGGAAATGGCGAAGTTAAGGGCAGCGAAAGCTGCAGAGGACAGTGATGATTAATAAATTAAAAGAGAAAAAAAAGGGGCTCCCACACCATCCCATCAAATAGTAGCTACACTGGACTTTCTTTTTTTTTTTTTTTGTTCTGCTCTCTGTCGATTTGACCCCCTCCAGACTTTGTTACATGATGAGACTGCTGTTCACTCGTGATGAACAAATATGGACACGTGTGCAAACACTGACGTATTCTGTATGCACTGGATTTCAGCTCTCTGTATCACCTACTGCTGTAACATAGTATGTCAAATGTCACAAGTGTAAGAAAATGTTAAAATGCAATTGACAAGAAAAGACTATCTTTATTCTTTGTTCTTTTTTACTTTCTATCTTTAATTTTATTTTATTTTTATTCTTTATTTTCTTTAATCTTATTATTATTATTATTATTATTATTATTATTATTATTTATTTATTTTTTTCTTCTTTCTTTTCCCCCCTGGGTAATGGGGGCGGGACTAGATAAGCCTCGGCTTCTCCCGCTTTCCCTTTCGGCCATGTGTATTCATGTTTACTGTGTGAGCAAGATGTGTGATGATGACTTAATGTACATGCCCGAAATAAACAAATAAATAAATACATTTTGACAAAGAAAAAGGGAAGTTTAATTTACTTACAGCAGCAATGCTAAATTGAGTGCATAATGGGCTAAATATTTCCATGAAAAATCACTTTTCTCTCTTCCTTACCACCCTTATCCTCTCGCTGTAGTTTCATCCAAAAATATCAGGTTACCAGTGGCAACAGCTGCGTGCTTCATTTCCTTCTTTCCAACAGGTTTGATTGTTGTGCTGTTGACTGCATTATGATGCTATACAGCAAAATTATGACTGTAATTGGAAACTGCTTTATAATGGTTAATTTTCTGTTCATGCAAAAGGTATGCCTCAAAAGTCAGTTTGGTGTCTTCGTTTATGGACATATTGCCATTATGGACCATTGTGATTGGTACAGCTGTTTAATAGTTAATGTGAAGATAATGATCAATCTTTACACCCATCCTATTTATATTCAATTCTACCTGCTCTTTAGCTAATATATACATTAACATATAAAAACAAAAGTAGTAAGTAGTAGCAGGCTGCTAAAATAGGCCCCTCATGTCTGTCCGTGCTCGTCTGTGTGCGTTACATTATGCATGTGCGTGCGCATCTGTGCATGCACACAAAGTCGTATGTGTGCCTTTGTGCCCTGCTGGTGGTTAACAGTGTGGGCCGTCCTGAGGGAGGAGTAGGCTCAAGGTCCCTGGTGAGGATGTCATCTTGTCTGACTCAGCCCACAGGGACAGACAAACTCGCAGGAGACTCACTCACTCTCTGCCTCATTGATTTAAATGCCATGGATATTATGATGAACTGCAGCGGCTCTTCGCGGCATTTCCATACTCTAATTACTATTCCGGGAATGCGTCTATAGGAGCGCGTGGACGGACAGGTTCGCTCGAGACAAAAGGCTGGCGGACCAGAATGGCAGCTGAGGACAGTATAGTTCTCCCTGTGACATAATTCCCTCATCTTGGCTTTAGACCCAGTTCTGTCAAAGGACCCCCTAAGATGTATCACAGGGGCCGACTGACACAGAGCCCACGGAGACACTAACTCCTGTTGATGTTACTCAAATATATAATGCATTAGGACACAGCCAAACCTATGACTTAACTAATATAGGAGTCCACTCTGCTTCAGTGTGAATCACCATGGCAGTGTATTTTTTTGAATGCCCACTGCAAAAATGTAACATTTGTGAAATAGCTAGTTTTACACCTATCAATATCAAAAGCCGTACGCTGTAAGCTGAGACAGAGAGATCAGAATTGACTGTGCTACACTGAGAACCGCAGAAAGGCATCAGAAAGTGTTGGAGAGCACTATAACCCTGTATACGTCTAATTGGAGGAACACAACTCCACTTGCAGAGGTGCATTTGAAATTAAATTAAAATATTATATAGAGTGAAGCTGTTCCAACAGGCTGAAGATGAGTAAACGGGCTGCTGGAGCATTGGATCTGTAATGACATGCTCCACAGACCACAGCCGTTAAACAACTATGCAGTGGATATCCAGCTTATACTGTAGAACAGAAGTATTCGGAAGTCTAGACTCTAGAGGTAGTACAATTTTTTTCTCCTCTTGATAAGGAATCATGGTTTATTGCCAAAACATAGTGACGTTTCTGATATTATCCTTTTTAAAGGAACACATTTTTTGATTAAGGTGATATAGTCTCTTTCTCTTTTAATCACCTACTAATACCTTCTTTTATTATCTTAGGTGGAGGTTTGGTGAGCGGGCTCCCCACTATCTGACGACTGATATTTATTTGGGTCTGAACTTTACATAACATATGACCCTGTCACAAAAATGATTGATAAGAAAACTCAATTGGCAAAACAGAGCAGAGATGCAGACTTGACACTAAACTTGGGCTTGAGATTTGGGAGTAATGTACATCTTATTTCTTATTTTTTGATGCATTAAATATCAAGGGAATGTGAGCTGAAGTCCTCCAGGACTTATCATGTGTAACCTTATGCTTGTTTGCATACAGTGCTGGATTAGCCATTACTATAAAAATGATCAGCTGATTTACTCATCCAATTTCTGCTGCAGCCATATCTTCTGGCCAGTGTTCCTCCGAGAGAAAGACCATGTTAATAATAAATGTCGGATATAAGCAGGGTACAGTGTATTGTTGACCGCATAATGTTACAAACTTACCATTACACTTGGTTTAAGAGGCCAGAGGGATGTGTTCATTTACAGCAGATTTAGTAAACTGTCATTAGTTGGAGACCCAGTTTAATTATACTGTTGTTGAAGAATACTGTAGGTTCCAGTTATTATTGCATGCCTAAAAATGTTTGCAACATTTCACTTGTATCCTGAGGAATGTATTTTTTCACTGTGTGCCATGAGCAATTCCGGCAAAAAAACACACTGATAAATGATTTAGATGATATATTATACATGATATAAATGATCCGGGAGGGTGAAGGATTTTGGCCAACATTTCTCCACAAAATAAATCGTCCTGTCTCTCAGGGCTTCCACTGATTTTCTTTTGAGTGTTTATCATGTATGTAATAAAGAATAGAATGAAAGAGTGATTTTCAGACATATTCATTAACTCTCCAATCCTCCTCCCTTTCTTGGTTTCTTATTGTATTCCCTCTCTTTTCTGTCTTCCTTCCTACCTCTCTCTGTCGCTCTCCTTCTCTCCCCCTCACACATTCAGAGATTCACACAGAGATGCTAAAATTAGCAGCATCCACTTCTGCACCAGCTCCGGCACCAAAGGCCTCCGAGCAGGAAGCAGAGGATGCATCAGAGACTTCATTAAGTAATGCACGTGCACACGACACACACACTTACGAATACAGACTCCTCTTTTATTCTCATTCATTTTTTCACATTTACGCGCGCAACTGAAGACTTGCGCGGCTGCACATACGGCGAACACGCCTGCGTGCACAGACACACAAACGGACAAACACAGGCCAGCGATGCAGGACATTCTTGCTCGCCTCCTTAGGGTGTCTCTGTCAGCTGCCTCGACAGCTATGTGTGCCGTCTTATATAAGCAGGTCACTCTGAATTACTTCTGTTTGTCTGAATGAATAGGACAGGCTCTGTATACCTACTCCTACCACCTCATTATTGTCATTCAGTGTGTGAAGAGCACAACCTGAACATGCAGGAATGTGAAGGCACACTGCAGGATGCACATACAGCTTAACTCTTTAAAGATGGAGGCACTGACAGTGTTTGACAGTATGATGGGGGAGAAACATCACACCAGTAAAAAAGAAAAGTTACCTTCCTTTGTTAGATTTCTTTCACAAAATTTCAAGAAATTCCTCAGGACTTATCTCACACAAAACAAAGCAATCAACTTGCTTGTGTTCCACTAACAATTTCTAGCCGTGGATGTGCAGCCAAATGACTGTTTTGTAACTGATCTTTGTAAAAGGGAGTCATTATTCGGAGAAATTAAATCACTAATTTCTTTTCTTGTTAATTTCTGTGGACATCCCTTTTCCCCCCCTCGAGCTGTTTGCGTGTGCCAGATGCGAGCGTCTCTGACCAGGCCAATATAAAAAATGATTTACTTTAACATTAAAACTGCTTACACTGCTCGTATTACTCTGCGTGCCGATGTTAGCAGTTATTGATAGAGATTTAATTAGCTGCACTTCTATCTCCCTGCGAGTAGAGAGACTGTGGCCAACCGGTGCAGCAGGTCAATTTGAAAGTTAGTGAGGCCAAATGTGTTAGTGAAAAAAAGGAACACATTCCTTTTATTCCACAGTGGCAAATTACCACAAGCAGGCAATCTTTTTTGTGGGACCGTTCAGCCATGAGATGCATTTTCAACGAATACGTTTTTGATACAAAAAGTGACAAGTGAACGCCACTCATTCATCCTCTTAAATCTGAGATGTGGCCACAGTAGCAATGCAAAAATATTCTGCAACAAACACGCATATACCTGGGTTATTGAGAACACAGGATCAGCAAATAAAAGTGGGCTCTGCTTTACAAGTTACAATTCACACCATCTATTATTTGTTAGTTTTTACAATGTACACAGTCAAACACATAATGTGGTTTACAATGTGCATGTGTGCACCCTATGCATCTTATAAGATGTCAAACTCTCCTAGCCTGTCATCACCAAACAAAAACCTAGAACTCCGACAGCCAGTAGGACCAACAAGAAATGAGCAATAATTCATACAAAGTGCTCCTTTGAGGAACATGACAGTCATGTCCTCCTCCTGGCACGTGTCGCTGTGGGCGGGCGGTGATGCACTGACAAGACGAGGCAAAGGGAGGCAAAGCAGGGGAAGTTGGTTCAGGCTCAACGAGTGAGAAAGAGGGTATATGTGACTGAGTGCGTCCATGATTGTTGTCTCCTTTTGTAACACTGACACCCTCCGGCAAATCAGACACACATACACAAACACACACTCTGCCCAAACCTGCTGTGACAGCAGTCAGTAACACCCTAGGTGGTCACATGCCCAGCTGCCCTGACTCAGATTTGCACACATACACACAGGCGGTCGCAATTGCTCGGTGTGTCTTTCTGTGTATATTATCCTTCATAAAGGTGAAAAGACTAGTGGTTTAAATATGTATTGTACAATAATGAAACTGTGCTGTTGAGCAGAAGCCTCATTTTATAATAATGAATGTGTATTGTTGCTTTTGTTTAGACTATTGCTCTACTGACTTGTTTGGCAATGGTTTAATAACTCCCAAAATAAAAATGTGTGTTCACATTTTGCTCCGGAAATTAATAAAGTGTCTCCAAAGGGTTACAATATCACAAAATTGACATTTGTTTTACCTAAAAGTGGTCGCAATGTGCATCTTTCTGCAGATGAACACAGTATTCTTTATTTATTTACTGAATACAATAAGAAAGTTTCTTTTCTCAACACTTATTCATACTTTTATATCCTTCAACATTAACAGAATGAACAAGTCTTAATATATTCTACTCTTCTGTGAAAAGTACCATTGTAACTCCCATATATGCTCTTTAAAGGTGCTCAATGTGGGATTCAGAGCACATCCATTGCCTCGAGTCAGCTCTCAACATGAACAGCTGAGCCACGAACAGTGCAAACAACAGCAACAACGGTGACAGAGCTTCCAGTGTTTACCTGGGTGTGTGTTTGTGTGTGTGGGGGGGCAATACTATGACAACGTCTGGAATTGGGACGGCGTTATCAGCGGTAAACGGTGTATGAATGCAGTGTGGAGTGTTGGCCATTAGCTAGCCAAAGGGCAAAACAGTCACACTCACATGCACTAAAATGCAACTGTGATCGGCCACGCTATGCAAACAAAGCACAGAGGATCTGAGATTACAGCACACAGAGTTGGAGAGTGAATTCATTCTCTGCGCAGACAGACAACACTCCACTCTATCTTTACATTGCAAATAGTTGTTTCCTGCCATGTTAATACTACAAACCCTGTATAGATCCTTAACATGTGCTGCTGCAGTAAATACAATCCAAGGTAAAATTTTTCACTGATGATCCTTTGTTCACATTCACATTAAAAATGTTGCAGCTGAAGCTCAGCTTACAGTGTAGAACTGACACCTGTTACAGCTATGGCTTTGTTTGTGATGATTGCTAAAGAACCAATATATTTTTCACTTCAAACTTTGGACTAGAAAAATTTCTCAAACCCCATTGCAGAATTATACAATCCTCTACAGATTTGACAGAATGTCAGTGGGTTTTGTATTTTTTGTGCCAAATCTGCTGGTTTGTGTTCCAACACAAAACACACAGTGGTCACCATCCTTCCAATAAAAAACAGACACGGTTTCAGAGTATTGCATCGCCAGATGATGAAACAACGTTGATGGATGAGTCTTCTTCCATTTCTCTTTAGGGCAACGGAAGGAGATGAGGTAACAAGAAAAAACATCCTATTTATGACAGAAGGCAATGGAAGTTTGAGAATATTTAACTTTAACATCACCACGAATCTGAGATAGAAGATACTGGTAGTCCAGACTGCTGTCTCCTTTATTTTCAGTAAATATTACACCAAGGTATCCGTTTTACAAGGATATGGTGAATCGTGAAAAAAAGGTAAGGATGGGATTGATTTTATATAAATCTCAGTCCCCACGCTCCAACATGTTCTTGCTGCTTTATTGCTGCTCATTACCTCACCACAGAAATAACACATCCGTGTGTGCTGCAGACACCAACGAAGCTGCATGCCTCACCAAAATCTGATGCACATGCACATTTATATGCATATAGTCCACACGCATTCTAAATCCAAACAGCATATCACATTTAAAACCCACTCATACTGCGCACATGGATCTATATGCAGCCTATATGTGGGGATATATCCAGACACTGCAGAGGCACCTGGTTACCATAGCACCCGAGGTGGCTTAACACTGAGAAAGCAGCAGGTGTGGCTTCGTCCATGAGGATAACTCACCAATAAGCTGGCCTTTCTCTTTCACAGTGTAAAGAGAATTTATAATGCTTGACCTCAGTCATATCCCTGCTTCTCATCGCAATCCCTCTCTCTCTCCCCCTCTCCTTCCATCTTTAAACTAGCAAGCATCATGACTTCTGACATGTCAAGTTCAACATCGAGCTGGTTCAGAGGTTCAACTTGGCTCGGACACATGTTTTATACATGAAAAAACAAAAAAACAAACAAATGCATCAACCTTAGTGTTAAAGTGGGGCCAGAGCGGATAAGAGCACCATATATTCTCTGGTAATCTTCTCCACCCAAGTCAAATACAAACTGTGTTCTACACATCACAGAACAAGCTTTCGGTCCAGAGAAAGTGTGACTTTGATTTGAACCGATCACAAATGTGAAAGGAATTTGGTAAACAGGAGCAGGGTGTGTGCTGCGTACTAATGTAAAATTGCATGATTCCTGGATTATAAAACTCAAGCTGAGCTGCAGATAGAGGGGGCGGTGACTGAAGTCAAACCCAACGTTTAAATGGGGTACATCTATCTTCTTGCCAGCACAGCAGAGCTGTGATTTATTGCTTGATCACTGTCTCTACTGTCGTTGGGGGAAAAAAAAGGCTCATGATGACACAATACTTAACTTTTGAAGACTATGGGAATGTGATTGAATGTGAAATACATTTACTGTTTAAATTAGGCACCATAAGGCTGCTATGGAAAGACAGATTTACAATCTTGGGCAATTAGTGATAGTGGAAATAAGTGATTATTTTGGCCCATAGATTTCAACTTGTAAATCACTCCTTTCATATGGTGCAAAATCCCATTTGTATGCCTTTATCACAAACATGGAAGACAATTCTTCTTATATACTAATTGCATTGTACTGTTACAAATTATAGGTTCAATACTTAACCTTAACCCATAAATGTCTCTTAAATTATTTAAAAGTAAACTATATTTTGGAGATTGCCCTATTATCTTATATTGCTTGTGAAGGCATTGGGACTACACACCAAAATACAGGAACAAACACACACACACACACACACACACACACACACACACACACACACGCTCTAGCACACCAATACACAAACCATCTCATCTGTTTTGACGATATTATTAATCGATTGTTTATATTGATTAAAACAAATGTCACTTTCTATGATGATCAATAGAGTGAAATCAGGGATAATGAAGTTATAGAGTAGAGCTGACCACAAACAGCACTGTGACACCAGCCAACAAACTGCACCAAGATTCAGAGCATCCAGCACAGCCAGACTTAACACTTAGTCCTGAGTTCCCACACGCCAAGGAGAAGGGATGCATCAGAATGAATTGTTAATTAGTGAATAGCTAACAAGTAGCGACACATTCAGCAGCGACAACCTGTGTACACTGTTGCAAAGTGTGACCTATTATTCTTCACCGACACTCGACCCATTTATACCATTTATCTTCAGCGCTCATTCACTACCTTACACTTGCCCTTAAGCAGGAGATAATTGTCCGACCAGCAGCATTACTCACCTTCCATTGCATACTTCATATCCAGGGCGAAGAGGCTCCACATGATCTCGGCGCTGGTCTTGCCCGCATTCAGCTCCTGTGGAAACCTGGCGGAATTGAAACAGATTCCAATCAGACTCATTTCCGTAAAAAAACACACGCTCGGCTGGTTGGCCTGAGGCGCGGCCCCCGGCCTGAATCTCTAACAAATGACTCAACAGACGTGGAAGAAGACATGGCTGGTGGATCTCTTAATCTAATAATCCCATTTCCAAACCTGCTGGAATTTGGGTGGAGTGGAGATGCATGCACGGGGAGATGAGGCAAAAGTACGGGAGGAAATGACACAGCAAAGGAGAGAGTGAGCGAGAGAGGGAGAGAGAAAGGGTGGCAACCTATTTGGGAAGCAATCTGAACGCTTATGGATTTTCAGTCAAAGCTTGAATGCGAGGTGTCAATGGTTTAATTACCCGTATCTTCAAGACAGTGATGGGAGGACATTTATAGATGACGGGGCTTGGCCCGAGAAAGGTCAATTTATCTGGAAATGTTTTACTTTTGCTGGAGGCCGCCCCACCAACAACAAAACACATTTGACCGACAATTTCTATTGTAAAGTAATCATCTGCTCAGCCGAGACACCGACTACACACACACACACACACACACACACACCCTTCTCTTCTCTTCCCTCCATAACCTTCGGCACATCCTTTTATGGAGCAAAAGAACAAACACTGAGATTAGAAGGCGGATTTGTGCTCCCAGTGGCAGCAGGAAGAAATAAAAAAAAAAATCCCAAGAATCCCAGAAACAATTTCTCCCTCTTTCATCTCTATCACTCTCAGAATCTGTCTCTCAACCTCGGCTATTCTCCATTCTCATCAGGCACACAAGTGGTGTACCATGGGCGAGGCAGACAATAAAAGAAATGGCAAAAAATGAATGTATATTGTCTGCAGCTACTGTGCATGTCTGTAGAAGGTTTACAATCTACTTCTATGTAGTGAAATAAATGCTGTTACGTGGTTTACAATCTGCATGACAAGTATTCCTGGAAATAATCTCCAAAGCTTCTTATCCTGTACACTTTCAAATATGACGACAGCATCCAATTTTATATTTCCAATCATGAAACGATTTCTGTTGATCTGTCTATAGGCTCGAGCATTTCTAAGCTCGTTTCCCAAGTAAATATTCCCTGCACAAAAAAACAACATTTTAACGCTTTTCCCTCTGGCAGCAGCTCCCATTATTTAAAGACAACATCCCCACTCCTGGGTTTATTGTGAAAAAGCATTGGAATTCCTGTCACTCTGGAACTTGACCAGGGGGACCAGGGGAGGAAATGGGCATGAATATTGCATCTATCATTAGACAGTGTAGGAGAGAAAGCTCTGGGCATAAACAGAGTCTTAATAAGTATCGTAAATCAGTAAGAGGAAGGAGAAAATAGGGAGGCGAGAGTGTGATATGTATGATATGGTTATGTATGAGCGCGACAGAAAGAGAAATATATGCTTCATCGTATTGCTTCTGACGTGTGCTCCACTGTAATTTGTTTAATTTTATTCAAATGATCAGAACCATCACCAGAACTCACCCTATCTCTCTCTTTTTTTTTCACAAACAAATCTCTGTTCTGTTATATAATTTAGCAACACTGCATTCCCCTTTTATCTGTCCGCACTATGGCTCACCTACAAACAAAGCTTTTTTTGTGGCTGCCTCAAAGGCTTCTTGCACAACAATGGACTCATTCATGACTCCGCAATGAGTTTATACTTTTTTCATATTTACAGGAGCACCCTCTCTAATCTACCTCCCTTGTCTATTCAATCATACGTCATAAATAATGAAGCCCCCAAATAAATACAGATATCAAACACTTTCATAAACCTCCTTTCAATTCAACCGCATATGTGGACATAATCATGTCCATTTGTTCATGAATGGTTGACATAAAACCTACGGCATGAAAGCAAACACTGAAAACTCAGCCTCTCTCTTCTTCTTGTGTGTTTTCATGGCCATGTATAGATTTGCACACAAATAGGGGACATATGACTACTGGTAATGTTACAATGTTTGCATGTGTAATGAAAATGCCTGACTGCTCACCACAAACGCTGCCATAGCAACTAACTAATTACACAATGAGCATGTTTTTGATCAGAATAATGGTAAAAAAGCATGGAAGTACATACTGGTTAATTACTGGGGTGTAAGCGGTCCGGTCTTCGTCGATTACGGACACCATGAGTGTGATGAGTTTTGGCCAGAAGTCCAGGTTCTTTATAGACGGACCCTGCTCCTCTCGGGGAATGTCCTGCTTCCGGCTCTAAAGAGAGAAGAATTCGGAGGGTGAGAGTCTGAAGACAAGTTTTGAAAAGAAAACAAGAGTTTGTTGAAAACAGAGCAGTTTTCAACGAGAACCGTAAAGTGCACAAGAATACGAAGGAAGGTGCAGTTTTTTTGGTGAGTGAAATTCTATTATTTCATTTATATGTTATCATAGGTATCAAAACCGCATTCCGGAGCAATGAGACCAGGTTTAATGTGAAGTCAATTGGCCGAATCGCATATAGCCTGGGTTCTTAGCTTTAGCTAGCTTTGAAGCTTCAAGCTAGGTGGCAGTGTTTCAGGAACCAGGCTTGGATTAGTCAGCGTCGTCACTGCCAAGAAGGCGATGGCCAGAGCCACCCACTATGAACGTCCTGGAGATGTTTATGTTTTATACAGTCCAAGCTGTATACTCAAAAATCTTAACTACTTAAACCTGACTTGATTTAGTCTGATGGCACAAACTTGAAATTGACATCTATGGAACCATTTTAGCCCTGACTGCTTTGTTAGATTAATCAATTTAGGATTTGAAGCCCCACTTTTCTCAGCTCACTTCGATGGGCACCGGGACTGAAATCTGACAGCTACAGCTTTGAAGTTTTAAAAGTGTAATCACAGTAATACTTTTACGTAAATGTGTGTCAGAGGGTTCTGCTTAAATCTCTGTGGCTGTCCCGGGGCAAAAGGTGTTAAGTATGAAACCTCTCAATGACTCTACCATCTGCTCACCCCACACTGAGTGCAACCACACAGATCTCCAGTCAGTATGTAACCGTCACAATCGCTCACTCACAAACAGGTTCCACAGAAAACAAGCAAGGCCACGCACACAGAAAACACAATGCGGACTCCTACAAAACAATCAGCTGTTCTGATCGGGGGGGAGTTCCTGCCTCAAGTGGAGGAGTTTAAGTATCTTGGGGTCTTGTTCACGAGTGAGGGAAGGATGGAACGCGAGATTGACAGGCGGATCGGTGCAGCGGCTGCAGTAATGCGGTCGCTGTATCGGTCCGTCGTGGTAAAGAGAGAGCTAAGCCGAAAGGCGAGGCTCTCGGTTTACCGGTCACCTATGGTCATGAACTTTGGGTCATGACCGAAAGAATAAGATCCCGGATACAAGCGGCCGAAATGAGCTTCCTCCGTAGGGTGGCGGGGCGCTCCCTTAGAGATAGGGTGAGGAGCCCCGTCACACGGGGGGAGCTCGGAGTAGAGCCGCTGCTCCTCCACATCGAGAGGAGCCAGTTGAGGTGGCTCGGGCATCTGCATCGGATGCCCCCTGGACGCCTCCCTCGGGAGGTGTTCCAGGCATGCCCCACTGGGAGGAGACCCCGAGGAAGACCCAGGACACGCTGGAGTGACTATGTCACCCGGCTGGCCTGGGAACGCCTTGGGGTCCTCCCGGAGGAGCTGGGGGAAGTGTCCGGGGAGAGGGAAGTCTGGGCGTCCCTGCTCAGGCAGCTGCCCCCGCGACCCGGTACCGGATAAGCGGAAGAAAATGGATGGATGGATGGATGGATGTTCTGAAAGCTCTATAACATAAACAGATATGTCAACATGCAAACACACCCACACGAATATAATCGACTGTACGACTGTGGACTTTGGGGACGTACCCTCCAAAGAGGACGCAGTTCATATTTTCTCATTTGTGCATGTGACTAAAGTAATGCTTATGTTGATGAACCGAAAAGACTGATCAAAATGAAACATGTTCCAATCGGTGATTGAATAATTTAGGTTGAATTATTTAACAACCTTAAGCCTATTGACTGTGGTGCAGCACGGAGAGGAGACGTGTTAGTGAGAGCTTGGGAAATGGAAAGGCAACATGAGTCGATTCATCATTGATGCAATCCTCAAAACCCAATCAAATACCACAATAATCAAGTTGTGTTAGATTCTTGTTTTGAATATAGGGTGATGTGAGGCAGACACCGTGGCTGCAGGAGCTACCGAATTTAATCTTGCAGGAACAAGAAAATAGCAAATAGGGCTTATATTGATTGTGTGACAGTAAGGAAGCATCACCCCAGGGTTACCTTTTCTATCATTTGCGTTTGGTGCAGCAAAATTTAAGTCTATCAACATGTGTGCCACGGTTGTAAAAACAGATTACTGCCCATTCCATTAGAGGTTCCTTCAGACATCATATTGATCAAAGACTCATTACTTTCTAATTTGCATATTCACTTATGTTTGCTATATAACACGACATGAGAAATGCATAGCGGAGGATCCAGGGAGGTTTCTATGCAACAGACTCAAAGAATGTGTTGGCACTTGCAGCTGAAGCTGGATTCACATTAACCCGAGTTCAAAAACACAGCACGGTAGCGTAAATCATCTAGAGTGTGCACTATTGGAAAAGCATGGCTGAGACGTGAAACAACATTGGTTCGTGTGATCACAAATTAAGAGCATCACCAGACACGGATTTGCTTGGTCCATCAACCAGGAAATTCAAAATATTGAGATGTTGACAGAAAAAAGTGATACGAGCTATACGAAATATTGAACCCTAACGCTCGTCATTGTTTGAAAATGTAATGACATTAAGTGAAATTAGAATAGCGATGCTTACTTCAAAGAGGAAACGCCTGGTCTGGTATGAGAGGACAGGGCCATCAGGGGGAGATGTGCTACTACATGGTAAATGTCTGTTAAATTGGAGGGATGATATAATGAAACAAATATCTCTGCAGGCGGTGACTCAGCTATGCAAAAACCTGTCTGTGGGTGTATCTTTGTGCGTGTGCGCGTGCATAGATGTATGAATGTATGAAGGACACCGAAGGTTGTGTCATTCCTACTAAATTAGATGCGGTACGCATCCAACTCAAACACAGCGTAGACTCCCCTTCGCTCATCTGTATTCACCTCGAGTATGTACAAACACGTTGTTAAAGGTGATTAAGTAGCGTGCCGTCTTTTTACACTCAACAACAGACCCATGGGCTTCACTCTCAGCTGTACTAGGAGGGCGGATACTGTACTGAGCTCAAGAACCCTGTGTAGTTTCACTACTTCTAGTACACAGTGGAGGTTGGGGAAATATGCATAGCACTGTGTCACTCCTCCATAGGTAAGCTAGTGCTTTATGTTTATTGTTTAGCACTTTCAGCCCACGCATGGGAGGAATAAGCATTAGCATATAACAGGCTCTTCATCAATTCCGACAATATGACACAAATTACAGACTCTCTGATTGAAGGATGTTCTTGGAGAATGTGATCAAATTCCCAAAAGAAAAGAGCTTTGGTTAGAACCGGAGCTGGCGTGATGAATTTTAACACCCAGAGAAAATTGGTTGTATGTGTAAATGTTGAAAAAAACAACAACAAAAAACACTCAAAGGCACACATTCTGAAAACAAACAAAGTGTTCTTCAAACACAGTTGAATCAACCATTTGGGTCTTGTTGGCAAATATGCGTATATGTATGCCAGTGAGAGAGATACTTATCGAATCAATTTGAATAGCTTGCTCAGTAACGAGTGGAGCAGCCTCCTAGTCCTCCTCGTCCTCCTCTCACAAACAGGACTAGCAGATTGCTGCTTTAGCACACCTGTCAACGATTACCAACCTCCCTCTTCAAAACCAGCTTCTTTTCATCCGTCTACTTATACATTCATATTTGCATTACACATGAGTGTGATTATTATCACAGATGCATGTGCATGCTACAAGACGGTTCTCGTCTGTGGGACCATCATTGTCGACCATTCATTCACAGTGGACAAGTCAAAAATGAGATTGTGGCAGTTTTCCCCCGTTGTTCTTTACAGTGATTCCAAAATCTCCCTTCTCCTGCCAGGATTTAAGGAACCGTAAAGCTAGATTCCCCCTGTGCCTTCCTCCCCACCCCCAGTCATTTTACGCCCAGGCAGAAACAGAGAGCTTTGTTGTTGCGTTATGCAAGATGCCTCGCTGTGGCTTGGATATTTCGCCGCCTGCCTGGCTACCGTGTCAGCTCTTGTGTCGCCGCACTCACTCAATGCTTCCAACTGGAGAATTGGTGTCTGAAATGAGTTGTAACCGCTGAGTCGAAGGCTACTTAGCAGATGTGAACATAATAATTTAGAGTCGCGGTGCCATTTGCTTTGGTATGAAGTTGATGTCTTGTTCGTCTGCTGTGGAGGAAACCTCGATGGAGAGGCTGTCCATTGTGGAACTGTGGTGGACAAGGAGCTAATTAGCTGGAGTGTCTATCTCTCCGGTTTGGTAATTGCTTACAACCCTTCAGGCTGTTTAAACAAAGGATGCATATTATTCAACTTTTGAGCGGAATGCACCCATTATCTTAAAAAGACATTATCTTCCGGGGTAGGGAGGCCATTCTACTTGGGAAGCAAAGCTTAAAATAATCCAACAGAGCTGCCTGTTGCCTGGTGATTTACTCAGCTGACACCAAGTCAAGTAAAGTAGTCCAGGGGAATCTTCACGTGGAACTGAGGGGTGGATGATGCTGTGTTTCTTGAAAATGTAATTAGGTCTGTGTCTTCTTAATATGACAACATTGCCTACAGCTGCTCATGGCTTGACAGTGATACATTCTCACATGACAAGTCAGTGTGGCAGCATTCTTTCATGCCAGTTTCTTTATGCCATCCACATTGAGACTTGCTTTTTGTGCTCATAGAGTACATCAGGATCTATCTGTACACTCGAGAGCCAGAAGAAATGCCTTAAACAGTTGAGGGTAAATGCTGCCTGATGCTCGGTCGCTTTTATAGGACTCTTAACTGCAGACTCCCTTTCTCAGAAGGTCGAAGTCCTTCATGCAAGTTTGCCACAGACACAGTGTAAATTTTTATTGTCTGGTAAATGTCAGTCATGACATATAGCCCATTGATTTCCAGCCATGCTGGATTGGATTTATATTTTCTCGGCATTGTCACACAGCAAGCGACGCACACTGAAGCTGAGAAAGGAAGACGTGATGTCAGCTTTATGACAGGCTGAAGGTGATACGCGATGAAGGCACGAGGTGAGTGCGAGCGCCTGGCAGAAAATCCTGCTTTTTTTTATTTCAAGTTTCTGAGGAATGAATTAGGAGTGGCCCTGAAATAATAGTTATATCTGATATTACTGTAATGACTTTTGAAGTACTGTCGGTAATTAAAGGTGGGTTACTCTCGCTACTCTCCTACATGAATTTAAGTAAGCTCACAGCTCACTTTGCAGTAATGTAGGCAGAACATTTATAAAGACTCCCTTAAGTGTGAGTTATTTAGTTCATTTTGTATATCTGACGGGCTAATTACCAGATGTTGAGTTGCTAGTTTGTAGATGAAATGTGATTACATACATCAGCAGAGCAGGTTTGCTGTAGGCTGCTTTCAATAAAGTTTAACAGCTCTCACACTGTGTTTACTCATTAAATAAAGATTCACAAATAAACCAAAAACAACTTTTACAACAACAATTATCAACTGTACCTAGATTTTTATTAGTCTGCTTGCCAGTATCCTGTGTGTACTATCCATAAAAAGATAAATCCTCTAGCATTTTTTCATAATATCTTGTTGAGTGCTGGGTGATGCTTTCAACCCAGGGAAGACATAAAAACAACAGCCTAAATGAAAGAACTCAAATAATTCTAAAGCTGAACATCTGGCAGACAAATCCCATCCTAAAATAAAGCCGAACAAATGCAACAACATTTTTTACATTACTGGTTGCATTCATATTCTCCTTTTCAACAGTTACAGCAGGATGTAAAAAAGTTGTCTCAGTCACTGACAACGCAGTGTTTTTTAAGGTAAAAAGAGATTATGAGTGATTAGACTCTAACACTATCCACACCCTCTTCTTCATCTTTTGGACACAATGTGTTTGTGTTTGATGTTCTTCAGATACACGAGAACCGAACCAAAGAGAGAACTGAGTTGTATTGTCCAGTTGTTTGGTGTGTGTGTCACAGCATCTGCAGTATGCAACGTGACGAACACAGAGATCAAAACCGATTGGGCAGTTATTCACTTTGTCGATGGTTTGCAGAGCTGTTATAGAGAAGCTATATTGGTACCTTTGCAACAACAACAACTTTAATGAGCTGAAAAGGTTGATTAGTATTGACTGTCAAAAAGGATTTGGAAGCTGTTTACCTGGTCAAGGAGTTGATTGTACAATTCATGACAGTTATCAAAAATGTATTTGTATGTGGAGTCCAGACACGCCTTGACGCAATCCTTCACCACCATACTGGCCCTCGGTGGACTCTGGAGCTCTTGTACCTGCACGCAAACACAAACACAAACACACACGGTTGAAATGTTAGGCATGGTAATACTATATCAAATCATCCAATTAACATATATGATGTTAGAAACCCAAATCATTGAGTTACTGTGTCTTTAATGGATTTCTATGTACAGTACCATCCATCGGTCGAGCAATAATGTAATGATATCATATTACATGTCCATAAAACATTAATCCTAAGATATCACTTTCTTGTGGAAAAGGGCAGCCTCCTTACATCCATTATGTATCATAATTGACATGCGGCCAGACTGCGTTTTTGCAGTATGTCGTAGTGTAACGCTGTAGCTCCCGTGTGCAAGCAGCCACGTGCATACACTTTAAAGTTCAGCACGGTTCCGGCACAGAGTGAAAGCATTGGTAACCTAAAGTGACAGATTTCATTCCTTTGCTCATAGCTGCCATCTTAGCTTTGCCTCAGTGCACCAGCTCTTACACGCCCCCACTCCCGCCAAAAGAGAGCTGAATGGAGGCGAGCTCTTCGTATAGGGGTGTCGAGACACACCGTTGGGGCAGAGCGAGGAAGGAGGAAACAAGATGTATGCTTTTTAAACATACAGGTTTACAGTAGAACACAGGTCAACGTGTTCCACAAACATGACCACATTGCATCAAACGATAAATAATTTGAGTGTTGAGGGGGACAGGTTTTCAGGAATTATGAGTTTGGATTGATTTCACGCAAACGAAACGAGCATAAAATCAATGTGGGTTTATGTTTTTAATTGAATGTTGTGCGACTTCACATCCATAAAGTGTATTGAAGGCGTCTTCGTCAGTCAGCCGTTGCAGTTCTGTGATAAAAGGTTATGGATGATTATCTACAATGGTTAACTTGCTGCATCATCGTTTATTCCAGTGTTTATGCTTCTTTCAATTTCTCTTAAATCGAGTGGCATGTCGCCCTCCCCCCCATCCACTCCCTTTTCACATTCTCTCTCTCACACACACACACAAACTACCTTCATCCTGAAGAAGGTGATGCTGGTCAGCAGATCTACCGTGGACTTCAGATCTTGGAGACGCTCTGGGTTTCCTGCAGGAAAATTATCCTGGTGTAAGAAAGAGAGAGAGAGCAAAATCACATGAGGAGACATGTTGGTGAAAGCAGCCATTTAACGTCACCCGCCCCCCACCTAACACATCACATTGGTTAGCCTGAAACATTGAAATTGATTACAGAGCAATGCCCAGCAATCATACCGAAATGGCTGTCTGTCTAATCGTTCAGTGGACAAGGGAGGTCCCTGCTGATGAAAACCTCTATTTCGGGGCCATGAAGTCATCAGGCAGTGCATAGCACCATGACGGGGAGCATATAAAGCCCTGGCAGCCCTGAGGAAAGGCATCGCTTCCTCATACATTATCCTACTCTCTCAAAGCTCTAATAAAATGTTGCTTGTTTTCTATCCCGCCACTATTTTGTCAATAAATGCACAATGGAGATTCAGAAAATAGAGCCAAATCCTCACAGCAGCCTGAAGGCTTGACAGCACAAGCACAGGGGAAGTCTATTTGAGATTACGGCCAATCAGCAGAAGAAAAATCTCTGGCTGACATCTGTTGACATCCGCAGCATAGGGTTTTTTTTGGGGTTGATAGATTATCAAAGATGACAGCTTTGAAGAAGAAGCAAAAAAAAAACAAAAACAAAAAAACAATAACGTTTGGAAGAATAATTGTTCAACACAACCTGGGCAGTGATCTCAAAAAGAACAGTAGCGAGTGGAAAATTTGAATCGCTTGTTAATGCTTTATAGACATTCAGCTGTCAACTCATAGTAAATATCTCTAGACCCGTGATTAATAGGAGCAGTCTTGTTTAGAGGTGAAAGTGTGGCCCCCGATAAAGATAAAAAGCCTCCAGGAAAACAAGCTTGACACATATTCTGCGCAAGCAAATGTGGACCAGTTATTACTATATTTGGCTCCTGATGGTGGGGGAAGGAGCTGCACACTTAAGGCAGTTTGCATCACTGCCTTTTAAATGAACAATAAAGTTATTCAAGGATTTCATCATTTGTTTCCAGCTGAACAATTGTATTCAGTCTAAATTTGAAAATGTGATTTAAAAGCTTGAGTATCCTTTCTCATCCAGTCCCCAGCAGACTCCTTTTAATATAAATCCTTCAATTTGAATCAAAGGAAAGGATTCTCTTGCTGCTGCTGCTGCCCCAGACTCATTCAAAAAAACTGATGGTACTCATGTGCTCCCGGCACATGAGTACCATCAGTTTTTTTCGCTCTCTCTGCTGACACTGGAAATTCCCTCACAATAACCTCACATACATGTAACCTTCAGAGACAAGTGAAACCATCAGTCCCTTTGAAACATGGATTGCGTTGCTTCCACTGCAACCTTGAATGTTGCCATCTGTACACATTCTGAAATCACTGTGCTGGAAAGGTTACGACAACAGCTAAAAATGTGTTTGACCCGTTTCCTTTGGGTGTAGGAATTGCAACTTGTATAGAGTGAAACCAATCCAGGCTGCAACGCTGTTGCTAAAAAGTCATTCTGAAAAATGACAGCTCCTAAAGTAATATTTGCTTTCTTGCTTTTCCAATAGGGGCATCAACACTTTTATCTCAGAGAGGAAATTCACCCACGGAAGAGCTGAAGTTGCACTGAACAAAACATTTCACTCCTGTCACTCTACCTTTCAGTGATGATGGTAGTCTGGTCCTTATAGTCTATTTGTTTTTAAATTAAATGATTCATTCGAATTGCACACAAAATAAAATCTCATGTCATATCTTCACCATTTAAATGAAGAGGGGGAAAAGCATCGCTGTGTAATTACGTGGATTGAAATCAAGTAGAGTCAAGTGATCATTGACATTCTGTTTGCTGCACAGGAGGGTAGGTGGCATCATCACGAAAAAACACATTTCTACAAATTTCTATTTGACACCATATTTTGATTTCAGATGGCAGGAATACACAAAAAGGCATTAATTATTGATCTGTGTAAAGCGAGGAGAACGTTATAAGGATTTATCTAGCAGGGAAGCAAGTTTGCTTCAAAACAGCATGTACTTTCTGAAAGCACAACAAACTAAGAATTTCATGTAAAAAATAGAATATAAAAATTATTCCAGTACCTTACTTTACATTTGGCGATGTTTAAAACAGATGCACAAACCGCCTTTTCTCTGGACACTCTCAATGTTCAGTGTCTGAAGCAGTGACAGCAGTGCAAATAAATCTGTCTATCTTAAAACAAATCTTTATCCAATCTCCAACTTCATCATCAGCTAAAAAACAAGGTAAAAAAATAAACAGCTTTTTTCCCCCCAGAAACAGGCGTGCATTTTAAAAAAGCAAAGCTTCTTTCTCTGAGCCAAAAAAGGAGAAAACATCAGCACCAGCTTGCAAGGATGACAGAAAGTCCATTATGAGATGGGACCAGGGGCCCGTTTCACAAAGCAGGTTCAACAAACTCTGAACCTTACACTGAACTCTGAGTTGATCAACTCTGAGATGGGCAACTCTGAGTTTTCAGTTTCAGAACAGCGGTTTTGAATTAGTTCAGTCAACTCTGAGTATGTAAACTCTGAGTTACGCGCGTGCCTGCCGACTCTATAAAGCCATCATCAATGGAGCTCCGATACTACGATTCACGCAACCGGGAGAGCGTTATTAGATATTACTGAGTGTTTATGTAGAAAACAAGCTCATCCTGAGAAAGCGGAGCAATGTAACTGCAGCAAAGTAGCGATAGTTGGCGTGGCAGACAATTACTGCCCGATCTAATGTGTATAACTGAATGAAACAGTATATTGATCTAAAGGTAATAAGTCTTTATTTTCAGACTTACACAATGACACTGTGGTGTAATGGTTAGCAATGCAGCCCCTGGTGCAGGCGACAGGGGTTCAATTCCCGTAGTTCACAATGTAGCGCACTGAATGAATTATCTTTTTCATTGGGTGTAATCCCCCCAGGCACAGAAAGAAAGTAGCGTCAGTTGAAAGTTAAGCATAAGAATATTGCGCAAATACGTTAACTAAGGCATACGATTTTAATCATATTTCACATATTAAACAGTAAATATAAGCAGATATTTCAACACAGAAATGTACTAAAACATTTCATAAATCTCCCGTTCGCAAAAACACTACCTCCGCAAAGAATCTGGTTGCTGATTATGTCCGCGATATGAAATGTTGAAAATGTCGGAGAATATTGTTTAGATAATATCTAATGTGATTGGAAGGAAAGGTAATCAAAATTGTCTCCCAACCCAAAGCTGCTAGAATCACTTTTATTTCCGTATCGATTAGGTTGACAATGAAAGGACGGCACATTTTTTTCAGAGTTGGTTCAGATTCCGGAAAAAGGCGGAGACATGTAGGGAGAAACTCACGGTTTGTTGAAGCAAACCTGGGGTCCGTTTCACAAAGCAGGTTTAGTGATAACCTTGAGTTAGTTAACCCTGAGATGAGGGAAACTCTGGTTTTTCGGTTTCACAAAGCCAGTTCAGCATAAATCTGAGTCAGTTACCCGGGTAACATACTCCGTGAACCTAACCTGCTCGCTAGCAGGTTTGCTTCAACAAACCCTGAGTTTCTCCCTACATGTCTCCGCCTTTTTCCGGAATCTGAACCAACTCTGAAAAAATGTGCCGTCCTTTCATCGTCAACCTAATCGATATGGAAATAAAAGTGATTCTAGCAGCTTTGCGTTGGGAGACAATTTTGATTACCTTTCCTTCCAATCACATTAGATATTATCTAAACAATATTCTCCGACATTTTCAACATTTCATATCGCGGACATAATCGGCAACCAGATTCTTTGCGGAGGTAGTGTTTTTGCGAACGGGAGATTTATGAAATGTTTAAGTACATTTGTGTGTTGAAATACCTGCTTATATTTACTGTTTAATATTTGAAATATGATTAAAATCATATGCCTTAGTCAACGTATTTGCACAATATTCTTATGCTTAATTTTCAATTGACGCCACTTTCTTTCTGTGCCGGGGGGGATTACACCCAATGAAAATGATAATTCATTCAGTGCGCTACTTTGTGAACTACGGGAGTTGAACCACTGTCGCCTGCGCCGTGGGCGGCGTTGCTAACCATTACACCACAGTGACGCTGTGCCTGTCGGAAAATAAAGAGTTATTACCTTTAGATCAATAGACTGTTTCATTCAGTTATACACATTAGATCGGGCAGTAATTGTCTGCCACGCCAACTATCGCTACTTTGCTGCAGTTACGTTGCTCGGCTTTCTCAGGATGAGCTCGTTTTCTACATAAACACTCAGTAATATCTAATGACGCTCTCCCGGTTGCCATGGTGAATCGTAGTATCGGAGCTCCATTGATGATGGCTTTGTAGAGTCGACAGGCACGCGCGTAACTCAGAGTTTACATACTCAGAGTTGACTGAACTAATTCAAAACCACTGTTCTGAAACCGAAAACTCAGAGTTGCCCATCTCAGAGTTGGTCAACTCAGAGTTCAGGGTTAGGTTCAGAGTTTGTTGAACCTGCTTTGTGAAACGGGCCCCTGCTAGCGAGCAGGTATGCTTCAACAAACAGGTTCACAGAGTATGTTACCCGGGTAACTGACTCAGATTTATGCTGAACTGGCTTTGTGAAACCGAAAAACCAGAGTTTCCCTCATCTCAGGGTTAACTAACTCAAGGTTTTCACTAAACCTGCTTTGTGAAACGGACCCCAGGAGTGAGTGATGCTGATGAGCTTTTAGTTCTTTGTCTTTGTTCTAGTGTCCATTGAATATTATGTTGGGCCAGAGCCTACGCTGAGTGCAAAACTCAAAAGCAGTGTGTTAATCATCAAATAATAAAAACAATAAAGGGTAAAGCTTCATAGTATATGAATATCACTCTATTTTAACATGTAACTAGTTTTACAAGGGCAGCATTATGGCTTAAAATATGTTGGTGGTGAAACACCAGCGATCAAGTGAAGCGAGTAAAAGTAATCATGTGGAAAAAGAGATGATGCGCTGATGGGCACAGGAACCCAAACTGCCACAGGGACACTGCACTGGTCACCTTGCTCTCTGACCATCCTGAACGAAGGCATATGCCTGAGTGTGTGTGTGTGTGTGTGTGTGTGTGTGTGTGTGTGTGTGTGTGTGTGTGTGTGTGTGTGTGTGTGTGTGTGAGTGAGTGTGTGAGTATGTCTGTGTGTAGTTGTCAGATGCTTAAAATTTACTAGACATTTTAACATAGCTAATGTATATGATTTAGTGTCTATTGAAGTTACAATGTAGAAACTGTATACTTAAAGCTGGGGTAAGCAGTGTATTTCTGGCATCAATGGGCAAACTCCTTGATAGCTTTTGAGCATATTGTATTTCAAATAGTCTGAGAGAAAAAGTCGACGTCTGCACCTCCTCTTGGCACCGTATTCAGGTTTTAGAAAACCTAGGCCGTGATGGGAGTTGCAAGCCAAACACAGGTCATTTCAGAGATGAGGGTGTTCCTATTGGCTGTTCTACAAATGCAGATGTGCGTGCACCTCCTTTCAGTGAAAGCCTGATTCAACAGGAGGGGGATATCTGGCAGCAAAAGTTGCTGTTCCAGCATTGGCAACAACTGCCTGTGCTGTAAAGCAACCACAAAGAGGAAGACAGACTTATCAAAAAGAGAGTCTGACAATATCGGCTAAGTGATTCAGAGATCTGAAGAAATGTTACGAATAATTTCGCTTTTTGTTCACGGTTGTGGTTAGCTAATAGCACTGGTCAAACCAATGGCTACAATTTGTCAATATTGCAGCTCGCTAGAGCCTAAAATCTCATTATGTCACCTCAAAAGGATTTATGGCTTAGGAATTTTTGCCCAATAACACTAAAAATAAAAAAGGTTAAAAGAGACATCTTTTAAGCTCCACTCAAAGTGGTTTAAGTACGTCTGCTGTGGGCTGAGGTTTAGATATGGAAAATATTTTTTCTAAACCATGTAAATACAATATGCAATGGACAATGAATCTTACTATTTCCTTGTGAGTTAAATGTAGACCTTTGGTGACTTTGAGTTTCATACCTGTTCAATAACTTCTATACTGCATTTATTTCCCATCAAAATTGGGACAGGGGATTCCTATCTTCCTACACTCTGTGAATGGTCATACTAGCATGCAGCAATGCTCTGCATTATGCATGCTGAACAAAGAACGAGATCATACCAAATATTTGCTGTGGTGTAACAATGCAGCTGCAGTTTTGTTCTCGGCCGGTTGTATGCTTCTATAGCACATCTTGTACATCTGCTATAGAGCTGTGTGGAAATCATCCCAGAAGTATACATTTTTGTTCATGTGATACTTTATCAGCTCCATTAGCAGTTTGATTTTGCTGACTATGACACAATCCGACTATAGAGAGCTACAGGTACAGTATGGAACAACTGTTTTTATTTCTTTTTACTGGAGGAGGCAGCAGGAACAACGGCACCACAGAAAGCAATAAAGCAGGAGTTTGCATTAAGTAACCTTTTCCTCTATAAGGTCCCACTGTAAGATGGTACAGAGATCCATTAAGAGAATAGCGCACAACTCCCAGGGGTGCTTACTGAACAAACATCACTTTATATCAAACTGTCCAAACTAAGCCAGCAGCCCAAATCCCTCAGAGTGTGCTCTGAATACTGAGATGCAATGGCTGACCCAGACCAACTTGCAAATCCCAGCTGGGACACACTGGCTATGCGAGGTGTCGCCATTCATCAAGGCTGTTTAAATAAAGTTTAAAGTGAAGAAACGCATGTGTTGCAAAATGTAAAGTGGCAGGTGCTACCGGCTCCCTCTCCGCTGATTCAAGGCCCCCCTGTTTTACAAAAGCAAACTCAATCTCCCTCAGAATGTCATTGCAGGGAAATCCATACGGTGAACGGACAGAGTATAGCTGCATCTTATTACTGTCCAGTAGTGGCAGGTCGGCTCAGTGGGACGCCGTCAGAAAGTGAGAGAAAGACTATGAACTGTGTGCGCATGAAGCAGTGGTCTGTGGCAGGCTTGACAAGAGAGAAGAAGGGCAGCGTTGGCAGGTGAAGCCAATGTGATATTCTGTGACTGCTCAGAGTGAACGTCTAAACGCCAGACAGTCAGGGCGGCTGAAAATAAAAGAGACTACCTCTCCTTTGCTTAACCCTCTCCCTCCGCCTCTATTGCCAACCCACCATGCCTCCTTTCATTCCTCATCCATCTCTCCTCCCGTTCCAAATATTTCTCTCATTCCCTCTCTGTCCAGATCCCATCTTGTCCAGCTCACTCTCTCTCTCTGCTTATTTCATCCAACTTTGTTGTTTTTTTTCTCAAATCCTCTTTATCCCTCGCTCGCTTTTTGCAACTCCATTCTGTCTCCCTCAAGTGTGCTCTCTTCCATGCAACAGCATCTACTTGTTGTCCTTCTCTCACCCTCCCTTTTTTCTTTCTGCAGCAGACAAGAGGATCTGCTGCTATCAGGGTGTGTCTTCGGACTCACATGTGGCTTCACATGGCGAGCCGTGGCAAAGAACAAGGGAACTAAAGCAATCACCCCCCTCAATGACACATTGCCTTTCGTGTCACATTAAAGGTGAGAGGGTCATTTATTCAGCTACGGTTCGTTGCGATGCCACCAGCAGAGGAGAAGTGTGAAGATGTGTGTGTGCTTGGCTGCTCAGGTGAATACCTGTGTGTGTGACTCAGTGGGCAGTTGAAGCCAAAAGGCAGTGTGGAAGTCTGCACAGAGATGACAGATGTGGGTTTGTGGATGTGTGGTGGTGTGTAGTCTCTAACAGGTTTAGCTCTCCTGGGATTGCTCTGGAAGATTATGTATTGTATGTCATACAGGATAGCAATACAGAGGCAACTTTAGAGGG
Organism: Eutrigla gurnardus; assembly: GCF_963514095.1. Lineage (NCBI taxonomy): Eukaryota > Metazoa > Chordata > Actinopteri > Perciformes > Triglidae > Eutrigla > Eutrigla gurnardus. The sequence continues at coordinate 24,085,450 of NC_139915.1, read as the reverse complement.
CTGCAAGTGGAAAATATCTGGCAATAAGAGACACATTTTCTGATTGCCAGATTTCTAGTTTTTTTTTCTTTTTTGTCATTTATTTTGGGTTAGGGAGGGGCCACGTTTTTTTTTATTGTTTTTTTATTATTAATTCCCTATTTAGTAGAGAGTCATTTGATAAGATGTATAGGAGTGATGGTGGTACAAAATCGTTATCAAACAAAAGCTTGTCATGCAATTTTGTTCATTCTATAATAGGCTACAATATTTATTAGGTATTTTTAAAGAATATTTAATTTAAGTTACCACATGCATGTAATTTTATACCAGTATGCATTTATATAATAACCTTATTGTATTTGAGTCAATACACAAATAAGCCGGTACAATATATCCATTACCGAACAGACACCAATCAAATGTAAGACTGAGCCAAAAGCAGAGCGTTGTGGACAACATGCAGCCAGCAGAGGCATCAAATGGTGACCATCAGCAGTTTACATCAAAGATGGCTGTAAGCCAAACAGACTCTCTTTATACAGCATTTAGCAGTGCAGCTAACAGATGGTGCCTGCTGCTCATCCATCAGTGACAATCACCATACAAGTGAGCATGAAGAATGAACCTATCATCCAACAAAAGGGCCTACAAGTGTAACTGACTGAGTATGGGATGACATCTCACTTCACCCGTTTCCATGGGAATTGTATTCCCAGCATGTGTGTACTATAAGTCGAGGGGGGGAGGGGGGGTGGGGGGAGTTACTATGGCTGACAGAGTGCTGGTTACTCATGACAGGATCTTTTTATTGTACCATGAGGACCACTATGTCTTGAGTTGTTGATGGAACACTTGGAACTGTGGGCTGATTATCAATATGTATGTGTCTGGCTTCACCACCGGCTACTCTTACTGAAAATTGCAAACGCACTTCATAGTTATTCATCATCCTATTAATTCAATTTGATTTGGTAGTTTTTGTTGTTGTTGAACAACAATTCATGACATGAGATCTTCCTGGGTTTTTTTATGAATCTATCTGTTATTTCATATCACACTTTTCACAAATCTTACTTTATACTTTTTATGTTAATACCATAGGAACGGGAATGTGACACATGACATTATCAAATATCATACTTGGTATGACACATTAACACCTGGCATTAATGCACATCCGGTGTGACCACATTGAGTGATTGAAACAAGGCAGGCATGCATGAAATACACACTGAAATGTATTCAGAGTCCAGTCAATAATCATGTTTGGAGGGTAACAGACACACATCTGGCATTAACAACAAAGTGAAATGGATTGCTATTTCAAGCCAGATATAATGAGCACACAGTATGCTGTAAACAGTTCAATATTCCAGGTTGCAAGTACCTTAGGCAGCAACACTTTTGTGAAAAGTACTGTCACTTTTTAAAGGATGTAAATAATCAACAGACCAAACTAAATGGCAACTTGCATTTTCTTAAAATAAGGAGTTGATCCTGCTCTTTCCATACTAGTAATGTGAATTGAGCTAAAAACTAAAAACGATCCCTTTTTTGAAGTGACAAAAGTCAACACACACCACATGTAGAAGTTTATACATACCCGATATTTAGAGAGGTCGATCCTCAGTGAGTTATGCAGCTGGTCCAGTAATTTGACAAATTTCTCCCTCTGTCAGGATGAAAAATGACATAATTCAGTTCACAGTGTCCTCACACCCAAAGCATCGTGCCTAAAAAATGTATAACGCTGCGTGGTTGGTAGCATTGCTATGCCTGTCGTGATTCATGTTTACTTCCTGGAACAAAATTTAGCGAGTTAGCTGTATTGCCAGACTCGTCTTACTGCCTGGAAATATTATTTGACACCTCACAACATTAGCTTATTAAAAGTTCAATCGAAAACACTGGCAACCTCTGAGACCTGGTTGATTTCAAATGCACATCGTGCTTTAGACAAATTACTCCAAATGAGAATGATGACAAAAAGTATTGACGTCAAGAGTTCAATATCAGGCTTTAAGACAGCGAAAGAGGTTTCTTGAGCTCTCAAGACAAGAATAGGTGCACTTACCCCAAAGTTAGAGGCAGCGAATCGGTCAGAAGCGGAGGCAGTGGTTGTGGTGGTGGTGGTGGTGTGGGCGAAGTAGGCATTGATATTAGCAAGAAGGTTGCTCATCACTGCTGGCACACCGGGACACATGTATTTGGCGGACAGGCAGGAGAAGTGCCTGCAGAGGAAAAGAAGCAGCTATGACTCTTATGTAGCATAAAAGGCACTGCTGTAGCTATTTTTAGGACAATATAGGATTATTTCTCCACCGCTGATCAATAGACAATCGCATTAGTAAATAGAGAAAACATGATCAATACCTGTTCTTCAGTAATCCTGAAAATCCACAAATGTATACACCACTAAAGGAGAACAACAACAACAACAACAAAAATCCCCTGAAATATGGCTCAAAAATTTAAATCCAAAACCCTACTTCTGTCCACGTCTTAAACAGGAAGTTAGTGCAAAAGTAGTCAGAATCAGAATCAGAAAAAGGTTTATTACCAAATAGTTTTCACATAAGGAATTTGTATTGGTAAACAATAAACAATAAACAGTAAACAATAAGCAAGTACTGCAGTCAAGAACATAATTCAAAGTAAAAAATAAAAATGAGACAATTTCCAAAAATAAAATAAAAAGAGACACTCTATATAAATATCCACCATAATAAGATAATATGTACCATTTTGTGCAGAATGATGCAAATATTTGTACAAAAACGTTTGTCATCATAGGCAGATGACAGTGTGTGGGGAGGTGGTAGGGGGTGGGGGAAGGGGGGGTAGTGTGCGTGTCAGTGTCAGTGGGGGTCCGGAGCCGTTGTTGATGTGGCCAGTTGCAGACGGGAAGAAACTGTTTTTGTGGTGTAATGGGAATTTTGGATGTTTGTACTTTATAATCAGAATATTTGTCAGGCTGACTCGATCCGCATCTCCTCATCTGACTGTTATGCTATGATGAAAATGAATGCCTGTTTGTAGATGATATGAACATGAGTGCCACATTGACATAAGATAATTTCAGGACTATGACGCCTGTGTTCTGTAAATCTTGACCTTGCCTGTACATCTTGTCTTTGTAAGATAGGACATGATCCGTCCTTTGGTTCCTCCTCCTTAAAAGGGAGATTGTTGTAAGACTCGTGGTCATTCCTGCTGATTCTGAACCTTTGTATCAGAAGGCAGGGGTGAACCTCCTCTGCAGATGAGAATACTTAGTGGAATAAACCTCGGAGAAAAAGCTGATCCTGGTTGTTGATCTTTATTGGGCAGATTCATTTTTCCACAACAGTGGCGTGATGTTGAAGTCTTGACAGACCTCAACCTCCTGCTTGGGAGGGTCATACATGAACTTTCTTCCCTGCATGCCTCAGTGTCCTGCAGGTGTGCAGGTCCTGGAGGGATGGCAGGTTGCAGCCGATCACCTTTACAGCACAGTGGATGATACGCTGCTGCTCCTATCTTTGACGGTGGCAGCAGCATATCAGATGGTGATGGAGGAGGTGAGGATGGACTCTATGATGGAGGTACACAGTAGAAGTGCACCTGCAGGAAGTACATCCTCTGCTGTGCCGTTTTGGTGATGCAGCTGACGTTCTGCTTCCACTTGAGGTCCTGGCTGATGACTGCCCAGGAAGTGGCTTAATGACTTCTGTTTAGATACATCTTGTTGTCCTTGTACCTAATGCAATGCCACTTAAGATTTGCAATGACCTTTCTCTCTCCTGGTTTGAGCAGGGCTCTCTGCCTTACAGGAGAGCATATGCTCCTTTTAACACTTCACACTGCTGCTTCACAATCCATGTGGAATGCCTCCCACTTCACTATTTACTGGTGCCTTTAGGGAAGGCAGAGACTGGATGCGATCCCCATAACCATTTACACAGCAGACAAAGATATTATTCCAGATAGAATACCACATGTAAAAGTGCATGTGTGCAATAATATGTATGTGGACGATAATATACGCATGGGCTTATTATCAGCCTCCAGTGTGACCGATAGCAACCAAACAGCTAGATGCTTTGCCTGCGGGCTTAAAGCCAACCGACCTTGGAAAATATAGCATTTGTTTAATGCTCATTCTGAAAAATATGAAGAAAGAGTTTTACTACTAAAGCTCATATTACATTTAGCCTACATTCCACATAATGTTGCTTTAAAACACAAAATAAGGAAATTGATTATTTGGTGGTCGGTGTGTGTAAACAACATGCCCTTCAATAACGACTTTCAAACATCACAAATTAGAGGTGACCACAAGTATCGTGAAGCTGGACTTTGGAGAAAAGATATTTTTTAAGAAGAGAACATCCTTCTCAGTGACTCACTGCTTCATGAAGCCAAAGTGTTAGAAAATGCACCGCGTTATGTGGAGTAATGATTGCAGATGTACTCCCCCTCTCCTGAGTGCAGACCATGCGCACGCACACACACACACACACACACACACACACACACACACACACACACTCACAAACAGAAACACAAACATGTTCTCATCGGAAGGCCTATTTAATTACTTTGCTTTCAGCCTCCAAATTACCCAGGAGCACTTGGGGTTAGGCGAGCAAAGAGAGTGATGCGAAGAGAGTGATGATGGCATCCGCTGAATTCCCATGGTGCTTTTAGAGCTCGATCTCCTGAGCCAATTTTCAAGAGGAAGACGTTGCTTCTCCTCATGTTACCGGGCCTTGGTTTTTACCAACGAATGAGACACACTACGCACACACTCGCAACTCATTTTACAGTTTCAGATGGCTGGGAGAAATGGGAAAAAGATGATGAGAAACAGGAGGGCGCGAGGTGAGGGAGGCAGGGAGTGGTGATTGAGTGGATGAAGAAAAACGAACATGATAGAGGGGTATGTAGGGGGTTGTTGTGTGGGGTACAGGAGAGACAGTCGAGTCTTTGCAGCTGCTGTGATTTATGCAGCCATCATGTCAGGAGTGACTGGGAGTCAAGGTTCTATGATGAAGAAAATGGGAAAGCAGGGCCTTTCATAAATTCCTGATGGAGCATAATAAGCGCATAGATGAGAAAGGCTAAACTCAAACAAGGTTGTGGCCCGAAGCATTACCTCAACCTGAGGAAGCTGATAATAAGGCCACTAACTGCTTCACTCTGCACTTAAATAACCCTGCAATCCCTCATGTGGTGCAATACCCTGTCACACTGACACAACAGTCTGTCACCTAGCAACAGTTTGCAGCACCGAAAGAATCAATTGTGTCAACACTTATATATACGTTATATACGTGTGGTTATTGTAGCAGTTGCATTCTTTACTTATGGGGACATGGTGGCAATGTAGTGTTGAAGAATCCTAGAAACGGCTAAATCAAGCAAAAAAAAGAAGAAAAAAAAAGAAACCCAATGCCATTCCGGCCCTACAGGGCCGATAGCAAGATGAGGAAAGGAGATGCTCTGGGATATGCGAGTCATGATCACTGGAATAAGACAAGTGGGAGAAAAGGGTGTGGGGGATCAAACAGGCATGCAGCCTAGTGGGGGAAAACATTTGTATATCCTAATTTGCAAATGTGCAACTTATTTTATTAAATTATATCAAGACCATTAAAAGCAACACAATTTATCAGCGCTGCTTCATCTCAGGGATGCATGCGGCCAGATTTCTGGACATGAAAGAAAAATGTGAGCAGTGCCTTTCATTCAATTTGCCAACACAATCTGTGTGTAATTAGAGTCTGATTTACGAAGGCAGCGGCTAATTATACAGTCAGCTACTGGGGCTGCCCAGCAAGCTGAAAGGGAAAGGGAGGGAGAGCTTAAAAGATGCAGTTTGCTGAGGCAATTTGGAATTTTTAGAGTGACTCAGACTCAGATCACAATGTGATGATGCTACTCATTATTACTGACTGGATTAATACGATGTCATAAAAATTATAAGCAATAATAAACAAGAGCTGAGAAATGTAATCCACAGCTACTATCTCTTTATTTCACAGAGAATATCTGTATTCGGATTGCTTCCATAACTGGACAGGGCTTCAACCAAACAATGCTTAATATTTCAACCATGGATGTAAATTAATCAAATAACACAGCATGATTTGTCTATAAAATCGTGTGACTGTTAATTATTAGTGAGAAAAGAGGATGTGCTTTTTTACATTATAATTACAAGTTGGAATTGCTTTTGGAAGTTGTATATGTTGGTGGGATAATTTTGGTCAATTTCCTGAAGGGGAAATTCTGTGCAAATATGAATATGTATTTGTTCCCATCCCTACATAAGATACACAACAGAAAATAAAGCTTGAGCAAAAAAAAGCTAACATTGAAAATAAGAGAAATAACCTTAAAGGAAAACACCACCGCATTTCCATACTGAACTATGTTCTGCTCTGATGTTAGACGAGGTGATACATACCTCCCTCTCCTCTGTGCGTGCACTCAATGGCTCTTGCGCGCACTCCGCGCAGCGCTAATTTGCTAGCATGTAGCTTGTTCCAGTATATTCCTTAGGATCCAAAGGGGGGTGAAGTTAGAAGCGACCAAGCACTTCCACGTTGTCCCTATTTAAATACGGTTACGTGAGTAGTTACACGACCCAAGTTTGGTTACACAAAATGAAACATGCCAATTTTTCTAAGCGGATAACAAGGATAACTATATAGTATGGCGGAATAACAACTGGAAGCACTTCGACGTCGGCGCAGTAATATCATCACTCAAAACATGACGGGACTATATACCTTCTGCTTGTTTTCACAACCCTGTACGATGCACGTTATAACCATGATGTTTGATTGTTCACAAACTATCTTACTACAACCTGATGCTTCCTCAACTGTGCACAAACTACTACAGGTAGTGCAGGCGACGGCGTGCAGGTCACGTAGGTTCTATTGACGGAAGTAAGAGGGGGAGCGGAGTGATGATATTACTGCGCCGACGTCGAAGTGCTTCCAGTTGTTATTCCGCCATACTATATAGTTATCCTTGTTATCCGCTTAGAAAAATTGGCATGTTTCATTTTGTGTAACCAAACTTGGGTCGTGTAACTACTCACGTAACCGTATTTAAATAGGGACAACGTGGAAGTGCTTGGTCGCTTCTAACTTCACCCCCCTTTGGATCCTAAGGAATATACTGGGACAAGCTACATGCTAGCAAATTAGCGCTGCGTGGAGTGCGCGCAAGAGCCATTGAGTGCACGCACAGAGGAGAGGGAGGTATGTATCACCTCGTCTAACATCAGAGCAGAACATAGTGCAGTATGGAAATGCGGTGGTGTTTTCCTTTAATAGCAGCTCATGCCAGAGTAGAAGGATGGCAGAGACGGTGTCGGATTCCTTCAATGTCTTCCAAGTAACAGTTGAGTCAATGACCGGTTTATTGGTTCAGTTTAAAGCTAAAGAGCACGGGACCACAACTGTAAATACACTATGCCTCTTAATTTAAAAACAGCACAGTTGATCATTATGTCCCAGAAAGATTTTTAAAAGAAAAAAAAAAAGTAAATCCACATCCTTTTGGATGGGACAAATCTATTTCGGTGGGCCACAAAAAAAAAAAAACTTTTATATAGGAACACTGTATTTGAAGTTGGAGGCACAGGACGCAGTAAATCAATGTCTTCTGTAAAAAAAACAAAGATAACTCGTACGCTGGAAGATAGATAATATGAGATGATGTGCCTGATAGAGACTTCTGCAGTGGTAACCATTATAGCACATCAACAATACACAATGAAACGTGGCATTGCATAACCCTGATCAATATTCAGGGATTTTATTGTTTCAGGAGGTGTGTGTGAGTGTGTGTGTGTGTGTGTGTGTGTGTGTGTGTGTGTGTGTGTGTGTGTGTGTGTGTGTGTGTGTGTGTGGAAACAGAGAGAGACATTTATGGATGGACAGGGTCAAAGAGGATCACCAAGACAGAGAGAGAGGGAAACAAGACTGTTTGTGTGTCCATGATCAATGTGACCAAGGGAGGTTGGGAGTTTTACCAGGAGTCCAGCAATTAATCAATCAAACTTAGGAGCTCGATAGTCCTCCAAAAGGTCTGATTCTGCTGAGGAGACATCTTTACTACTCCTCTTCTCCTTCTGCTCTCCTTCTCTCATCTCCTTCTCTCCTCCACTCTGCCGAATGAGACATTGACAGATTGGCGAGGTAAAAGGCCATAGATCAGGGTGGTACTCACGTCATAGCCTGATAGATGGACTCCACTCCGTATCTCATGGCAAACTCATCCACTATCTCTTGAGACACGTCGTCATAGTAGACCTTCCAGGCCTCGTCCCCTTTCACCTGTGGGATCTTCACGACACCGCTGTTCTTCACCTCGGTCAGGCAGTGGAACAGGTTCTGCGAGTGGAACGAGAGATAAGACAGAACAGGTTGCAGTGATGGAGGACGGTGTCACAACAGCAAATGAAGACCCTTATCACAGCTGATGACATCTTTTTCTTTCTTTTTTTACAACGCTGTAAAAATCGATCGGCAAAAAATCCTGTTAGTTCGCACTCTGAGGTGATCACAACAGATAATCTGTTTTCTTTAGTACCCGTCTTTGCAAACTTAATGCATAGCTCTACAAAGACAATGACTGAAGTTGAGTGAGAACTTATTTTGCCTTAATCTGAATCACATGCTGATGGTTACCTCATGTAAACAGGTGTACTGGCCATGAGGAGGAACCACATTCTCCTCCCCTTTCATCTCCACGCTGATCTTGAGTCTGATGGCACCAGATACCGCAGACTTATCAGTCCTTTTATCTATAACACACAAGCAAGCCAGGTTAGCTAGGTCATAAGTGGTCATAAGTTAGTGGAAATTAAAATTTACTACCAATAGAAGCAGCATTTTAGGAAGGTAAGCCAATGCTTAAGCAAATTACACAACACATTATTTACTGAATTGATTTACCCATTCAGTTGATCATCTGTAGCACATTTAAAAAATATATTGTCTAAATCGGTAGAAATTAGTCCATGACCACATCATAACACATAAAACACAGAATTACATCTTCTCAAAGCCGTGCAGTTTTAATGCATGAGAAAACATGTGCTTTCTGCAGTGTGATGCATTGGCTGTAGATTCAGTTTATTATGTGCATGCAAAAATCAACACACGTACAGTACAGTACATGCTAGTGGTGGGAATCAGCAGTCACCTCACGATTCCATTACGATTACGAGGGTCACAATTCAATTATTAAACAATTCTCGATGCATCATGATGCATCTATATTTTGGATTTAAATATAATGAATTTTCCTTTTAAATCTTTCAATCTTACATTACTTTGATAGAATGAAATAAAAAACTGTTAATTGAAAAAAAAAGCGATTATAGACTTTTCTGCATCGATGCAGAATCATTCAACAAAGCACCACGATGCATTATAGAATTGATTATTTCTCCTACCTCTAGTACATGCACACATTTCTTGCAGGAACATATAGAGATTCTCACACACACACACACACGCACACACACACACCACACACACATCGATTCCCACATCGATGCGAAATAGACACAGGCTTACACATTTCTGACTGGTCTGAGAGTTAATGACTATACAGCTGCTGGGTTTTGTTACATGTGACTTTAAATGCCCCCCTATGTGCTCTCATATACAATTCATCTCTACTGTATCAAATGAGGGAAATTCTACTATCTAGGGTCCAGGGACAGACAAGAGAAAAATAATAAAATGACAAAGCCACAGGGACTAACGCTGTAAAGCAAAAGCCCAGATTGAAGAGGAGCTGAAGAGGCTTGGAGAGGAGAGCAGCTGGAGGGGTGGACACCCACAGCAGCAAAGTCCTTTTTAAACATTCATTGTGGATATTTAAATAGGCAGAGAGCAGCAGAAGTGATCAGGGGTCAAAATTACCACAAATTGCTTCCTTTTAGCAAGAATGGCAAATAAAGACAGCACTCGCCAGTCATAATACTTGAACAGAAGTGGAAGCTCCCATTATGCGGCACAGTCAACCTCACGCCACATGGAGAAACCAGTGTGTATGACAGCGGAAACAGTGAAAGATCATGCATCAACAGCAGCTGATCCACGGGTCTCTGTGGCTTTTTGGTACACGGACAGTAATGGTGGTCTCAGTTGGACCACACTTTATCCGCTATCTTAAAAAAATGTGTAGAGGAAGATATTAAGAGTTTAAATGAATATAATATATTTATTTAATATACACAGTATTTATAAAATGGAAATTAAATATTCTGTTGTTTTGGTTTCAATCCCAAAACTCAAGGTCATATCTGTGTTGAACTGTATAAAAATAAATCAATATACATCTGAAAATGCTCTCGTACGAAGACTCTGAGATCAAATGGGTTACATACCCAGATTGTACCAGACGTCCATCTCTCCGCTGAGAGTGCGAACCTCGATGATGGTTTGGCCCAGGAAATCATCTGACTCGCGCTTGAAATGCTGCTTGACCCTAGATTTGATGTCGTCATCCTCATCCCACACACGTACTTTGATGCGGTCAGTGGCATTGTGGCATTCACTGTAATTTGGAAAATAAACAACAACAGCATATTTTTTGCGGAAGCCCATCAGGTTGAAAGTAAAATACACAAGTCAAGCATAAATACATGTTCAGACAGTTCCCGACCGAACTGTGTGTCGGTGTGTATGAGTGAGGGTGTATGATTAGCATGTGGATGTAGCTCTCTGCATGTAAGGAGGAAGACGCTGCATGACCTTTACTCTGCATCTCTATATTTTCACTCCCAATACATGATATCCGATCCCACGAGACAAGAGCTGAATTTTTCAGGAAAACAATTGTGTAGTATTCATAGCATAAATAATATTTTTTACCAAAAGCTTAATATCCTTTTTTTCTAGTCTTCATTGCATCAGTGCAGCTGAAAGACATTTCACAATAATGCCTCTACTAAATAGAACAGAGGTGGCCAAAGCACTTAGCTTCAGATGGGGTCAGACAGTTCAGCTCTGGAATTAAAACCGACAGATTACATTTTGTTCTAATGACATCTTGGGTGCGACAGCCAGAGAAACAGTATCTGCTGTATTTATTTTAAGTAATCTCTTTCCAGGGTAAGCACTGGTTGCTGCCGTTCCACTAGTCTGGGGCTTTGCTCTCTGCCAAGCACTAGCTAATGCATCTCTCTATTAATCTAAATCCCTGTTGTAATGGGGAAAAGCCACCGCTGGAAGCTCATTACAGGTGTGGAGACACACACAGAACATCTCAGTAGCACATACAAAATATATCTCTTAACTATAATTTAAAAGAACAGATTATTTCAACATCAATACATCTAGAACTAAAGACAGAAACCTCTGAAGGAATGATGAAAGGAAAAACACCACTTCACTTGCATGAATCAAAAAATGTCATTAGCTGCTCTCTCTTTGGTTGAAGTAAACATGACGTATATTCTGATTTGTAGTGAATAAGAAGCCATACTACTAAAGCAGTAAAGCACAATTATATGCTTTGTGCAGTCATTAAATATATATATATATAGGTTAATTTTATATGGGCCAAATTGTCATCTTACGGTATGTGTGTTTGTTGATCGGGTGGTTTGACTAAGCTAGCGGTCATAGAGGAAGTAATCACGTAGCTTGACCCGGATGTTTGCCGTTACTATGACAACAAGTGAAAGCTACTGCTAGCTTAGGCAAACTACCTGCTCAATAAACACAAATAACATGATTTGGCCCATATAAAATTAACCAACAATAACCATCAACAGCCATTACCTTAAGGGCCTTAGCAAAGCGTCACACGTTGGGATGAATTAATTAGAAAGATAAAAGCGACATTCGGAAGCGAAGTTAGCTAGCATAAATGCAGGTTGTTAGCATCGTAATAAACTAGCAAATTTGCCACTTTAAAACTCGCAAATTTGCCACTTTAAAACTAGCAAATTTGTGACTTTTAATCTCAGAATATTGCCCACCTCTCTCCACTCCGTTTTTTTTTTTTTTTTTTTTTCGACAGTGGCCCTAATACGCCGTCATAATATAGTGTATTTACTAATACCTGAAGAACATATGGTATTACACTTAAGCTTAGTGGGGAATATCTGGTCTGGACATTAATAGAAAGCACTTACAAGTAGAACTTCTCATCCCAGACCGGATTGAGGTTGCCGAAGATGGTCTTTGTTCTGCGTTTGGTCTTGCCCACCTGGACGGTGACATAAGGGTCGCTGGAGCCGGTTTTATCCTTGGCCTGTAAGCCCTGTGCACTCATGACTGGAGACAAGAAGGGGAAAGAGTCGAACAAATACCATAAGCAACATACTTAACTCAATTCACAGGGAAGTATTACTTTGAAAGTCAAAAACTGGAAGCACTGGCCTGGTTGGTGGGTCTCTTAATCACTGGTTCATCAAAATCAGCCACATTTAATTTGGATTTAAAATTTTGTGTTTATGTGAAGTGTTAAGGCTCGGTTATGCTTCCGCGTAGTGATCACGCAACGGCCACGCAATGGCCACGCAGTTGCTTGGAGACCGTGATGGTTCTGCGTTGGGTTTACGTGTCGAAATACAATTCAATGCCACACCGGTAAAGGGCGCTATGTTTTTTTGTAAAGACTGACCGACCGACCGAGACTCTTGTGACGTATATCGTCGTTAGCTTCGTTATAGCCTATTTGTTTACCTTCCGGCTTTAAACATTCACAATTTTTCGGAACTTGGTGTTTTATTTCTTTGTGCAAAAGCGACAAGGTGCAAACAATAAAACAAGGTGCAAACAATAAAAGTAGACTATTAAAAGTTTAAATGGCAGTGTTTATGAGTGGAAACCGGAAAAGCGGTCTCCAGCGGATGTAGTTAGCGGACCAATCACAGCCAATGCTGCTGCGTTGGTGTTGCGTCGCCTCGACGCGCGTCTAGGATTTTTGGGAGGTGCACGTCAGGCCCTTGCGTTGGACGTAAGGGGGGTCCGCAAGGACGTAAGGGGTCCGCAAGCCCCCTTGCGTTGTGTCAACGCAGAAGCATTACTTGGGCTTTATTGACCTCTATGATTGATCCAGGCCATAGGTAGATTCCACCTGTGTATCTTCCCACTTCTACAATATATCTATGCTGAGTAAGGACTAAGATTTAGAATTTTACTTCCAAACACACAAAGGAAGGGGCAGAGAAGGAGAAACCGTAGTATTTCAGAGCGCCATAAAAGGGAAAAAGGACACTGAGGCATTAAATATGCATAAGTGACAGTCTAAATAATTCAGGGTACATATATATCCCTCAGCTGCATGCTGACAGAAGTCGGTAGGAAGGATATAGAGGCTTGAACAGTCATAGCCTGCTTGCTCCAGGACTACTGAAAATCAAACGCCTCCTGTAGTAAAGGCGTTAAGGCATAAAGAGGGTCAGTATGCTTTAAAATAAACAAAGTCAGCTAGTCCGATCATCCAGCAGCAACTAAAACCCCGCCCCCACACCTTTCTATGTGCAGCATAGAGAGGGGGTGAAACTGACATTTTTTTTATATCTTTAGAAAATCGTCAGTGCAACATTCATGCCCAACTGACCAGATGTGCAGAGTTGAAAAGTAAACACACAGCTGTCTCTCTCACATGTACAAACATGAGAACAATTATCCCGACAATTATCTCTCCCCCGCCCCGCTCCATGTATGAAGGCTGGCTTCTTGCCCCGCCTTCACATGTGCCTTAATTATGCGCACTGCCTTACATAGAGCAAACTGGGGCCGCGTTGGGGTTTGACAGCATTTTAATCCCGCACTAAATCTGCTTATCAAATTCAAATCCCTTTGAATCATATATTGAGTATGTTTAGATTTAGATTTTAAGTAACAAAAGTTGGAATAAACTTTTGAAGAATTTAAACCAAGAGCTATGTAAGAGAGTGATGATATTTTTATTGATTAGAATAGTAGAGTAACAGCGAGGGCATACCCAGAGGCCTCAACAGATAAACTATGCTTAGGGTATGAAGAATGGACACTGAACAGAGGAAAGGACTACATGTTTTCCTATTTATTACATTGACCTTTGTTGGGGTGCTTCAGAAATGTTCTATAATTAAATAAAGGAAAATGGTATGTAAACTTCTCATACTCCGTCTTGCTTGTTTGTTTGGTAATGCTGTGATCAGTGCATTGGCAGGTACAGCAGCAGATTCAGTGATTAATGAAGATTTTCTAATTATCAGGATATAGTATGTCTGACTATGGTTCACATTCATGGCCAGGCCTCATAGTGTGCACATTAACCAGAATCAGAATATCTCATGGCTACTATGGGGGTGCTGCAGAGCCAGTGCCAGTCTGTATTTATCGAATAAATGAGATATAAACAACAATTCAATAAGTATATTTTAAAATGGGCCGTTCAATAAGCCCTTGGGAAATTGACCAAGGCCACCCTGGGTATTTTCACTGTCTCATCCCATCCCATTTTCCTCTCTCTCTCTCTTATTTATTTTCTTACTCCTCTCCTAGAGTCCCTTTCCTCGCTTTCCCCATCCGTTCCGTCCGCCTCTCTATTTGTCTCCCTCCTTCTCTGTTTCTGTTTCTCTCCAGTGTATTGACACTGTGAGAAATGCAAGGTGAGCAATAAATGAGCTGGGCCTGGCACAGTTACCACAGAGATGGATGGGAGTGCAGGGGTAGAGGTTACAAAGCTAACTTCCTGACCTTCTTCTTGCCCATTAACTAGAAGTCAAATGAAACCCAGTGAATAAGCGATAGTATCATGTTTATGTAAATGAAGTAGTGAAATGAAAGAAGGGCCTTGTAGTCCTCAAGAACGATGATTCTTTTCAGGTTTATGGTTTTTAGATTGACAAACGGCAAATGTTATGTAATCAAGTGGGGTGTGAAAGATAGCTGAACATTAGATGGGGTGGGATTCAGATCACTTCCTCTTCACTAGGAGGAGAAGACAACCGAGGTTAAGTGAGTCATTCCATGAAAATGGTGCATTTTGAGTCCCCGTCTCCTCTTTAGGTGTATTTTATCTACTGGGTCACAAAAATCTATATTTTAACAACTTTACATATACATTGAAATGTCTCCTTTAATACAGTGTAATAAACATTAATACAATTTTATCTTTTTATGAGAAATTGTATTGTTTTTTTTGTTGACACCACCTATTTCCTCATGTCCCTCATGGCCTTCAATTAAAGTATACTTAGAATATACCTAATAAAACTATAAAAAGTCCATACATTTTGATATAAACCTAAACATCTATCTGTGCTTATTTGTTGGTGATGTTTTTTTTCAAAATGAATTGATAATTATTTATTAAAATCACATTATTTAGTTCTGTACCTGAGTAACCCCTCAACCCCGTTACACGAATGATTCTTCCCCCATAAAAACAATGGTATGATCCATATGAGCATGTACACCAGGAAGTGACATCACTCAAGTCTTTTGGACAACAGGACACCAAAGACAGGCAAGTGGCTCCCTTCTTTTACTTTATTTTGGTCATTTATCTTGTGGTATTGTGGTCGTCAAACTCAATGACTCAACACCGTCACATGTAAAAAAGAGAGAAAACTATTACTTATGAAAAAAGTTGTTTTTATTTCAAGAATACATGCTAATTCTGAATCTCATGCATGCCATGTGCTCTCTCTCTGGTATTCACTATGTACAGCGGTGGCCATTTTGTGCTAAAATCACAACCCCGTCACACTCAACCCTGTTACATGTTTAATTGTAACGGGGTTGTGAGATTGTGACGGGGTTGTGATTTTAAGACTTTGGTTGTTAAATTATCCAATTATTTACATGAATTATTATTATATTTGATAAACATTCTTTTACCACATGCATGCTGAATGTAATCTATGTAAAAGGCAACTGTCAAGGTGACGTTTAAGAAATCTGTGGAGGGCACACAAGAGGACCTCATGGAGCTCTTCCACAGCTACATAAAGCGATTCAAACAGCATCACTTTAACATTAAGCAGCAATATGCCTTCTGCCGTGAGCTGAAAAAGGAAATGTCAGGGGAAGAGGCTTTGATACATGTTGACTTTTCCGAAAACTACAGCTGTAAATACAGCTCCCAAATTCAGGCGGTCCACTTCGGGGCTTCACATCAGCAGGCCACCCTTCATACTGGTGTCTTGTATGTTGGCAGACACCCAGAGCCTGTGTGCTTCAGCACCATCTCCCCCAGTAGACACAAAGGCCCTCCAGCGATATGGCAACACCTACATCCTGTGCTGGATTACCTTCAGGCCCAACATCCACAAGTGTCTGTGCTGCACTTTTTAAGTGATGGCCCCTGTACTCAGTACAAACAACGAGGCAACTTCTTCCTTTTCGCCACAGAGCTGGACAGAAGAGGATTCAAGGCTGGTTCTTGGAACTTTTTCGAGGCTAGTCACGGGAAAGGAGCACCAGATGGTGTCGGGGGGGCCTTAAAAAGAGCAGCTGATATGATGGTGGCAAAGGGCCGTGACATCCCAGATGCAGCAGAGTTATACAAGGCATTGACTGAGACAAACACAACAGTGAAGCTGTTCTTTGTGAAAAGTCAAGATGTTGAGGAAGCAATGGAGAAAATGCCAAAGCTGATACCAGCAGTTCCTGGCACCATGAGAATTCACCAGGTCATTACTCTGGCTCCAGGAGAACTGCTATCTCGTGATGTCAGCTGCATGTGCACAACCCGGAAGCAGTTTAACTGCAAGTGCTTCAACACCCAGTGTTTCAGTTTTGGCCAGAAGAGAAAAACTGCTGTGCCACAGCCAGCCAGTGGAGGGAATCCAGAAAACGATATCCAATGGGAAAGTCCAGAGCTGATTGGGAAATGGTGTATCCTCAGATATGATGATGATTTGTATCCAGGCGTCATTCTAAACATACAGGAAACACATGTCCAGGTCAAATGCATGCATCGTGTCGGGTCAAACCGATTCTACTGGCCGCATCAGGATGATATCCTCTGGTACCTGTTTGATGATGTCCTTGAAGTCATTCCACCCCCACAGCCTGTGACAAAGCGCCATGTGGAGGTATTGAAAGAGGTGTGGAACCGACTTACAGGCTGAAGTCCATGAAGCTAGAGGCACATGCATACACACACAGATACATACACACACACACACAGAAATCATTAACTGTTTGATTAATATTATCAATTCATCAGTTCACAAGTTTAATTGTATGTACAGCAACAGGCATAAGGTGTCTTTTAGTACAACACTCATGAGTTCTTTAAAAGTATATTTGACCAGACAAGGCTTGGCTCTTATGCCTGAAAACACAGGATATGCATACTCACAGAAATGCACACACACACAGACTCCACATTATGTTAACATTTGAGCTATTCCGTTTACAATGTTTTGATAGATTATATGTTGTTCTAGTTGCCATTGTTTGTAATTTGGGTTAATAAAACTCAGTTCAACTGTAATTTCTATCTGTTCTTGAGTAGGTTTGATTTTGACATTGGTGGGGACATTCAAGGCAGCACTCATGAATTAATGTTTTTTTGCATTTGCAATCATAATTTCATGTAATGTAGAGATGATCAAATAAACAAGCTAGTAATACATGATGAGACCTCTTTGATATTAAACTCTGATTTCAAAGCCATGAGTGAAGCGTTGTTATTCAAACACACACACACACACACACACACACACACACACACACTATACTGGCCTCCCTCTTTGTGCTGAAGTAGGTTATCCAGCTAGCCCAAACAATCAAGTATGCCCAGAAAAGACTCACAGACAGGACAGGTGTCGTTGTCTCTGACCTTTACTGAGGAACATATCTTGACTGTGAAACTGCAATACACAATATCCACAAATACAGGTTTTTAGAATGCAGCCATACAAACAGAGAAAAGGTGTTGTAGAACGCTTCAAAATGAATGTAATAACATGAATCAGAACAATATCTGAGCTACATAGTTAACAAGTTAACAGCTGAGCAAATCTGCCTCTTATACATGCATACATGGAAGAATTATTACAATGTATGACATAAAAACGATTGTAATGCACAACCAATCCTCACCAAACTTATTAAAGCATAAACACTTACGGATATGGCCTTCTGTGGCTTCCATGACAAACTAAAATCTTTCCACAGCACAAAGAACGATGAGAATCGTCTGCAGCACCAGCCACGTGCTCTCCTTATCCCAAAAACGAAAGTGAAACTTAACTGATTGGGAGTTTGCATTTGCATTTGCAAGTCTGCATTCAACCTTTGCATCCCCAGGGGCAGCATTGCCCTCAAACATTTAAAACATCATATAGGTTACCAGTTCAGCAGGCCATGACACACACGCACCACTATCACAATTGATAGGGACTACACAGTAGTGCCTGGATATTGTTGCTGGACCCAACAATGAAATACAATGTTCATAGAAAATCCTATACAGTGAATTTGAGAGTTAAAAAAAAACAAGCTGTATTTGTCCCTTCAACCCCGTTACCATCTTCAACCCCGTTACCCTAGTCTCAACCCCGTCACACCTACATTTTCATACATTATTTTTAAAAAATGCATTAAAAAGTAATTTAATGTTTGTTGACATCTGTCTAAAATGTTGAGAGCTATCACAAGCTTATTGATTTTGGTGAAAATTCTTCAGTTAAACTACACTTTTGATGAAAAATGACAAGAGCCCTTTCACGAAAAGGGACATTTCAGGCTTTGGTATAGCAAAAAAGGGAGATTTTATATAATTTTTGTATTTACAATTAGTGAATTAGTGTGGGGGACATCTAATTAATATGAAAATATTGATTTCTTTAGAAATGCATTTTATGATCATATTCAGAGAGCTTCCATTTTGTACATAACGGGGTTGAAGAATAACATTGCCCAGATCTTGAAATAATGACCAATAATGATAGAGAGCTAATGCCTGAGATGGGAAAATATGTTTTTCTGATAGTTAAAAATATCCTTAATGCTGTGGGGTATACAACAAATGATACATTTTAGTAAAAAATATGAAAATTTCTAAGTCCAATTTGAACCATTCTCGTGGAATGACTCAAGTAAGAAAAGGAAGAACGCCTATAAAGTTGCCTTTTAAGACTCTGAAAAGACAAACTGTTCAATCTGAGTTGTTGAATGCAACTCTCCATTTTACAACCCAAGGAACAAAAACACATACATATATGCATGATAAAGAAACACAAATGATTTTCCTACTATATGTGCTGTAGAGTGCTCCTTTCAAACTGCACTCAGGGGCATGATTGATTGGCATTGAGCTTGAAACGCAGTTGTGGGGGATTCGTTTCCAAATACACTGTACGAATCAGCATGCTGGTAAGCTCAAAACGTATCTCTGTCAGTGGCAGCAAATACTCTTCCACTGTAAAAATTAAGTTGCCTCTTTATTATTGCCTCTCCGGTGCTTTGTATTTACCGTGCCGTCCTTTAACATTTGGCAAGCATTGTTGCCACCTGATAAGCTCTCCCACTGTTTGTATCTTCTTTTTCGTTAGAGCTGCATGTCACAGACTGAGCTCCTTTTAAAGATGAATTCATTATCAAAAATATGTCCTTGTCTAGGTACAGGAGTACCTGGTTTCTCTACATGATGTGCAAAAAAATGAATTATCATAAATTATTGTCCACAAAACAGTGATGCATTTATAACCTTCACAGCATTATCAACATACTACTTCTTCCCAAAATACAAACAATTTCTATTACTATCTGTAATAAAATATGCACTGCTGATTGTGGTTCAATGTTAGAGGTTAATGGCCAAGACCTTGATGATAATGACAAGTAAATACTCATTAAAAAACAGTGTTTGTCATTTGAAATGAGCCTGACTGACTGAGCAAAGGGTTGTAGGTCATAGATCAAAGGCCAAGGTTCACCTGCAGCAGTGTAAAGAGAGTCCTACCTACAAATCATTTATCACCTTTAAGTTGATTGATGGTTCATGTTTAAATGAGATCTAATTAACTGACATCATGGTGAGATCCATAAAACAAACCTCAGCAGTCTGTTTGAAGAATAGACTTTCTGATATAAATTACAGGAACCATGCAAACCTGTGATGCTGATTTTGGCAGACCACTTGGAGGTCCCATCCAGAACAGCTTGCTTGGCGGTCTTCAGATGACTGGTGAAGTCCTCCTTGGAGACGTGGAACATCTCCTGGATCACCTCGAACACTTCAGGGCTGTTCTTCTCCCTTATCTTCATGCGCTCCTTCATAGCCATGATGATATTCTGGGTCTTGTCCTCCGCCCCATGCTTGGAGCTCTTCTCCACTGCCCCTAAAATGAGACAGAAGTTAGGGTTTCAGCTTGGTAGTCTACATATTTAATACCCAAGAATTGGTAGGAAAAACTGCTGATCCATCCCAGTGCATCTATCATATGTATTCACCACCCATATTCCAGTTTTATTTTATCAATTACTATGGTAACCTAACTTTCTCTTCTCTTAAATACTGTAAGAGTTTACAATACTATGCTACATCATCCAGAAATCTATCTAATGTGCACCACGTTGACTGTGATTGTGTGATTTTGTGTGGAGGATGAGAATTCACAAGTTCACACATGAACGGTGGATGTATGTGTGCGTTTCTTTACATGAATGTGTGTCTGTGAGACAAAAGAGGCACATGTGGCGGTTAATTCCCTGTATCTGATCCCAGTATCGTGTATCTAGCCTGTGTGTTTGAGTGCAGATCGAAATGTGATAAAGATGAATCGTAGTTTGAACTGCAAATCATTGTTATGCTGGTATTAAACTGTTCTAAAACACTGAGCTTTGTAATGCCAGGGTGTAGCTAATCCACTTAGAGTGTGTGAGCATTGCCGTGAGGACCATCCTGAAGCCTGCATGTCACATTGTTTCCCTTTGACTACACCGTAACAATAGGGGTGGGCCTGATTGAAAAGGCTGATTGGGGGACTGCAGTGTAAAAGCACCATGTTACTTGTAGCAAGACGCGCAAGGTGATAGGTATTACACAGCAGCCTTCACATGAACTGTGAAATATAGTATTGGCATTTATAGAAATGTGGGGGGATGAAGAACAACACTAGCATTGCTGGCACTTCATAGATTCTCAAAGATTTATTTGATTTTAATAATGATTTAACAACTGTTTGATCATTATCGAGCATTGCAAAAAATAGTAAATCGGAAGATCTGACTCATGAATACTAAAATCAAGCATGTAATAAAAAGATAATGAATGCATCTGATCAATGTTCTAAATGATGCCGTTTGATCTCTCCCTCTCTCTCTCTCACATACACACACACCTGGGGGTTTCAAAGTCTTTGTGAACTTTTTATCAAAGCATTAAGGGATGACTCTACTTCCTTACGTTGTAAACAATCTGCGTTGAGCAGGTCCTGGCACTTCTCGTGGCATTTGACGCCACACTCTGAGCAGCGCATGCCCTGGCGAGCAATGCCCCACAGCAGTCCCTCGCACTCATGACAGTAGGTGGGTGCAGTCGCCGTCCACACCTCAAAGTTATGGGGTGTTGTGGATGATATTGGGTAGATCAAGGCCTGGAGAGTCTTCTTGAAGACATGTAGTTTCTGAAAAGAAATAATAAAAAAGAAAACTGTGATGACATAGATAGATGCGAGAAACAGAGGAGGTACGGCTGACTCATGGCCCTGTGAGCGAGAGGAAATAACAGTCATGACAACTTCAAAAGTTAATAAAAAACAACTCTGCACTTTAATTGTTTTTCACAAGTGTTCAATACATCTTGAGATCAGTACTAAAAGTATGAGTGATGATAATTCTGCATTTGCTGAGGGATCACAAAAGGCTAATATCATCACATAAAGTTTAGCGGTTCAACAGAAACAGCTTCAGCAGGCCAAATTCAAATTGATCTGCAGTCTGAGCAGGACGGAGTAGAAAGAGAACATTGACAATAAACTATTGCATTCTGGTCATTTTCACAATTACATGAGTTGGCTAAACTGCAGCTATCATTCATCAATACTGCAGCATTTTCAACTTCTTTTCTTCAAGAAAGTAGTATTCCAAGGTAACATGTAGGAGACTCGGTTGATCCTTTTCTGATTACCTTATCATCGATGGAGAGGTCAGCCGTATGAGAGTAAATCAGCCTTACATCTCGTTAAGCTTAGATTAACAGCCTCCACGGGCTTTGTTCACATTGAGTGGTTTACCGACTAAAGCTCCCACAGACCAAATACTAAAAAGTCGACTCGAAGCCTGTCTACTGATTGCTGTGTAACAGAAGCCTTCTCAAATTGAAGGCTTTACTGCAGCAGCCCGGCCATCCAAAAGGGCTGGGAAAACAGGCTGGGACTTGCCAATTCTTGAAGGCAGAATCAATGGATGCTGTAAATAAGGTTTTTAAAAGTGAGCATTATCCAGATTGAGAGAGGGGGAGGAAGGGAGTGAGAGAGAAAGTGACAAAGCAAAAGAAGATGTATGGTGGTTAAGTAAATCCTCAGGGAGGTACTTCCTCTCCACTTTGACGGCGCTCCCCTTCTCATCCACACCTCCCTCAGTCAGTCTCCCTGTGTGTTGACGACACACTTTAACACCTGAACAGCAGCTCTGCACTTCACCACGCAGACGACTGCATTGCTCACTTCAACACACTTATAGACCGAAATACGTACACACACTTAGCGCCGATGATTAAATGACACCAGATGACAGGACAAGGCCATCTAGCATTGTGAAACTCGTTGACACAACAGGCTGCTGAGTCCTGGAGGGCCTTTAATGAAACAGAGCGGGGATACAGAGAGATTTTCCTTTTAATCGGAGAACGATGAGATGAAGCAGATGTCTGAGATTTATCCACAACTTGCACACGAGCTAGATCGGGGCCACACCCAGAAGCCTGCTCCTCACCAAATGTAATACTGAACTGTTAAATACTGACACCGCCTGCAGCAGATGAGTGAGCCAAAATTTCTATGAGCGTGGGAATTCTCAGAGACCTTGCTTTCTCTTTTTTTTCCCTCAGTGAGTTGACTTGACTATATCTATCTTTTTAGCCTCAATTGTTCCAGCCAACCAAATGTTTTGAATGATACCGAGCATGTTTTGTGTGGAGTACATTTTCTCTCTTGGCATTTCTACCACCGCGTGAGCGGTATACCAGTCGTCTATTTCTGTCTCTTTAAAAATCCGTCCCTCTCTCTGTTCCCTCGCTCTCAGTCCTGCCACTGCTTGTCACACTGTGCAGCATATGTGTGAAGAGTGCTGCTTGTGTGAGTCTGTGGGTCTCATGTGTTAGACTGGGAGGTGACCCTGGTGATTCCGTGCAAGACACAGACAGAATTGATTGACATCTGCAGCCTCTGCCTGAGAGCAACATGACAGAGAAGAAACTAATCTCCCCTCCTCCTTTCACCCCCCCCCCCCCCCCTTTCCAATTTCACCACCTATTGTCCTTGCCAACCAACCCCTTCATTGATGCTGCCATCCTCCTCGTCCTGTCCCAGCCTTCTACACCTCCATTCATTCACTTTGACTACTGTACCATCTCAACTCTAACAAGGAGTCCATGTCATTTTCACAAACCACATTACTTTGGCATAAAATGTATGACATTTGCTAGTGTTTCATACAATATGCTTTTCTGTTCTACATGTCAGACATGAGCACTTTATCAATGGTGTATTTTGCTGTTAACCCGACTGATGATATCTGAACTGACTTAAAGGAACGCATCATATCTTATTTCCTGATACTCCTTGACCCATGTCAGATCGTGGCTCCCTTCGACGTGTACGACGGAGTCCCTGGCTTTGTCTCAGCAGGTACACACAGTCCCAGTTTATGTTGACAGTCACTGTTTAAAAGGCTCCGCTGCTCAGATCATATGCAGCTCAGAACATTGAGCGGACACACAGGCCGTTAGCCAGCCCATACATAATGTTCTTTTCTGCTCTAGAAAGCAAATGCATGGGTAATATGACACAGAACAGGAAAGAGAGGCGTCCGTACGTCAGCAATGACAGAGTAGAGTATTGTAATCAAATTAAAATCTGTTATGTTGACAGAGGAAAAACAATGGAAAAATTGGGGCGGAGATGAGATGGAGAGAGCATGGGAAATTGAAGCATTCCAAATAGGTTCAAACATTTCTACTGGGAGATGGGGATAGATTGTTCAACATGGCCTGATCAGTGCCAAATGAGGACCATGGGGTCATAATGACAAATCGCCCTTAGCTCTGATCTTCTCTCATTCTCTTCTTATTTCCCTCCTTTTCTTGCCCTTCTTCTCTCCTCTCTTGCCCCAACTCTGCTGCACTCTTGGACAGCATATGGTCGGTTACTGAGTACTCTTGCAGTCCTCACAGGGAAGCACTCTCCTGGACTTAATGCAGCAGCAGATAAAACTCTGACATCTGCTCGTCCTACTTAGCAAGACCGCACAATCTGCAGCTTTGCTCGGAACTCAGTTCCCCTCGGCCACCAATTATTAAACTCTCCGTTGTTTGCACCGAATCAGAATATTGGACATCTATCCCTGAAGTTCAAGGCCTTCCGTGGCGCAATCTCCAAATGTTCCCAAGAATCAGCTCCATTTCTACACCAATTAACACAGTGGATCTATCGCGTCATTTCTTCCTCATCTGGGCTATGAGTTGTTCATCCCTAAAGCCCTTTTCATAAAACCCACAGCTTTTAGTAAGCAATCAAGACCCTGTCACTGAACTGGGCATGTGGACCACGAGGACCAAGTCAAGTGTGAGAAAAAGAGAAGTGATACGTTTGAGTACACAAATCAGTGTGCACAAATTGAAGGACATGTCCCATGTTAGGAAAGATGAAATATTTGTACATGATGGACAGGTCACAATTGATTGCGGTAATCTTGTAGGGTTAGGCAGCCCGATGTTGCACACCAGTGAATATGAAATCGTCTGCCTGTTTGTCTTGCTGAAAAACTGCCTCCTCCGGCTGCTTGCATCCTATAATGCCGTCTTCCCTCTGGGAGGGAAGAATTGCAATCAATTAATGCAGTGAAAGCTTTGGAGGTCAACACCAAAGTGTCTCACACCATCAACGGAGACATTCTGCTTTTCCTCCGCGGCTCGTCCTCCTCCATGTACGGTATTAATCGAAGGAGGTCGAAAGGAAATCATGGGGGCTATTCTTGATTTCTGAACAATTTCGATTTTTGAACAAACTCCAGCATGTATAATTGATAGCAACAGGCAAATAATGGCATGCTGTATATATATATATATAAAAAAGGGCAGCAACTAAACGCCATCCACCTAATTTACATTCCAGAACTCGGTGTTCCTGGCAACGTGATCCCAGGGCCCTGAGGTACAATGGCTGCAGCAAACAGCACAGCTATAAAAGTTTGTCAAAGTTCCCGCACCCTCCTCTGAAAACAGTGCCCTAAAAAAATAATGAGAGAACATGGGTCCAGCATCCCATGTCCTCGCAGGAGCCTCCATTACTGAAATAGACTCAACAATAAACAGACAATGACTTTCCATGCAGGCATGTTACAACTCACCAGATCCTCATTATTCAGGGTGGACCGGTTCACCAGAGCGAACGAGATGCCTGCCTTTCGAGCAGTGAGGGTCTGAGAAGTAGAGGGGAAAGAGAGATGATGAAGAGAGATAAATCCAATGGCCCATTTTACACACAGTGGCTTGTAGATCACACATTTATATGGAGTTGAATGGCTTGGAAATGGTTGATAACATTTCGTGAAAGGAAGAAAACCCTCTCCCGAGTAAATGGCTCCAATTACTTAAATAATAGTGAAGGAATAAATCAAAACAAAAACAAGAATTTGAGTTTCTGTTATAGATGCAAATAAGGCATTCATCATTTGCCTGTGCAAAAGTGCAGAAAAAGTAAGCTTACCAAAGCCTGCGGTTTCCAGGAGGCGACGAACAGAGAATGAAAGAAGAAATGAAGAAACTGAATTAGACAAGGAGTGGGTGGGGGAACTTTGGAAACACAAACAGCAGAAGAATTTTATTTATTTTCCATACTGAGCATAGGTGTCTCAACTGCCATGCAGAACTGCTGGTTAGGGCACAGAGCTCTAGAAAGATTCAACTATTCATCAAGAAGAATTAAACAGCCGTTGCATGGTTCTTTATCTACTCATGCACTGGAAGTTACTTTACTGCAGTCATGCTTGGCATTTATATTCAGTTCTCTGTTGGCTGAAGCTTTGATCATATTTTCTGCTGTCTGCTCTGCACATTAGTTTGACACAAACAGAGAAACACAAGACGCACACACTCACGTATGGGTGAAGCCAGCTGTACTGCACAACACAGACTCACGCACACGCACACGCACACACACACACACACACACACACACACACACACACACACATCTGCTCAGACAGTCACAAACATACTCAAACATTTAACAGTACACGCGCACACAAGCACAAACAGATAACACACATACACACAGATCCACATGTTGTAAATTAGCCGTTATTTTAATATCCACTGAGTTTGAGTGACCAGAAATTGATGAACATTGATCCCATACTGGAGGAAGTTACGTAACAAAGGAATGCAGACATGGACAGCTGACAATATTGGATCAGTCTTTACCACGACCCTTTCATTTGTACAGCCCAGCTATGGTAAAGATCCATGGAAGCCATGGAGAATGTAGGAGGGAACGTGACCTCTACATGAACCGTGAGTTGTTGATGTAAGTTTATCAACATGCACCAGCACTGTTGAGGTTGCTACGGGCAATACAATATGACCCTGCGTCCAGATGTTATCTCTTCAGCTACAATATAGGGCCCAATGCTTTGGGAATCCATTTTCAACGCTCTTTTGTTTGTTTATGTTTTTTGCATCCCGCCATGATACGGGGGGGAACCTTGCCGTCCGTTCTAATCAGAAGCTGTTGCTGCCCGAAAGCAATCACACAGCAAATGGGGGACATTGACAAAGGAAGAGGCATGAAAGGGGACCAATTAGTTTGCTGACTACTGACTTCATCCCACGTGTAAAAGGCTTGCTCAGTGTCACTTTTACATGATTTAAAAGCCTCACACAGTTAAATCAGAAGTCAATGAAGTCTCTCGGATATATTTTTGGGTTGAGTTGTCACCATTTCAAAGTTAAATGCAATTTGTCCACACTCGCCAAGCAACAACAATAAAAAAAAGTGGAAGAAAAATCGCCAAGCATCGGCGAGGCTGAAATCTGACAACTCACTGAAAAATATCACCCATAGCTGTTATGGGTCTATGTAGGAATGGCAAATATAACACGCAAAATCCAAAATTAAAAACGTCAACCCATACTTACCAAGACATTGTTGGTTAATAATTTCATGAGAGATATGGACAAATACAGCATCAACTCATGTTGTTCACTGTGATATAAACATTCATCAGCATCTATGTGTACGACATCAGGCTGCATAATCATATTAATGTCACAATAAACGCTAAATCTTTAAAGAGTAGAATATTGAGGTATCATACAGGTTGTTTTTAAATCAACTTCATTTAGGAGTTCTGATAATTTTTTTCCCATCCATTTGACTAAAATACAAAAAGATGAGAAACAAACATACACAAGACAGACGCACACTGTGCAGCACATGACAGACAAACAATTATAACAGATATGAATACTATTGGCATCATGACAGCATGCTGTCTCGCAGGAAGACGAACCATGTGGCACAGTGCTAAAGTGGACTGCACTGCAAAAGCCCTCTCTGTGGGATATGTTATGACACATTATGTTGCAATAAAAACTAATGGTGGAGCATCACCGTGATGCAATATCTTAAACACCCTCTCTGGGCTAATTAATCAAGCCATAGAGTTATGGCTAAGGTTACATTAACATTCCCACAAAGCAGAATGCTTAACACTGCATTTACACTGCTTTACACTAGTGTAAATGCTCTACACTAAATAGAGTTTGAAGTGGTTACTTTGTCACCAATCAACTCCTTATTGGCACCTTTTTAATCACAATTAAAGTTTATGTGATTTTTATGTGCGGAAAGTGTATTTCAGTCTGCGTGTAACAAACTTGTATTTAATATCACAAATCCAGATTGAGTTATGTTTTCATAATCATGAATGTTGCAGAGACATTACTGCTGCAAAAATATCACGGCTGATATTAGTCCTAGGCTTGTCCTAGGATATTATATATTGATAACAAACAAACAATGTCACTCTAGAGCACTATCACATTTTATCAGCTTCCCAGTAAAGTTATAATTGTCTTCAGGAGTGGTCCATACTCACACAGGGCAGGATTCCACCAGTGTGGTATGATGTGGGGTCACTCAGATACATTTGACATAAATCACACATAACCTTGTTGAGGCAGATGACTCACCAGGTCTCGGACAAGAGGCACTGTCCTCTTGCGGCGTAAATCTGGCATACTGTCAATACCATAAAGAATACTGCCAGCCCTGGAGAAGCAGACAGATTTAAAGTGTATTAATATCATAATAATGCCGTGCTGGGGGAGACATTACAACGGTGAAAGGGGGGGCATTGATTTACACAGCTGGCAAACACCATGGATCATGCCTCCTACCTAACCTGTCTCACCCCTTCCTCCTCACCTCACATGGTGCCGACCACCGACACTGGAGCTCCGTGTAATACCTCTCATCCTCTGCTGTTCCCCTGGACGCCCTCTTACTGAAGGGAGATTGATATCTAAATATTTATAGGGTGTTCCTATCAAACTGGATTTATATTACATTTTATGAATACTGAAAAGCACTTGAACTGTCTCTACACCTCAAAAATGGTGACTTGAAGATGATTTTTTCTCAGCCTCTACAACACTTCAGCTCCAGTTGTCTTGCTCCCTCCATCCCCCCGACCCTCTCGTGAACACTCCGCAGCTCCCTCGCTGCTTTCTCACCAGTCTTGCTCCTTTCCTGTGAGGCTCTCAGTGGCTTCACCTCAACTGTCACTCAAAGCCTCTCTAATGACCTCAATGTGACATCGAGGCCCCAATGCCTCCACAAAGATAAAGCTCCTGGAGCTTTTCTGTCAGTCCCTAGGTGACATCAATGGTACGACCCTAAAGATACACCAACTGACGAGCTGCACCGGCCCTTGCCTTACCCTCGGGACCCTGGCTCTTAATGCCTCTTTACTGTATGCACAATGCATGCTGCAGATGACTGCATGGTAATGGCATGAGCTGGGGTTAATTATCATTATTATTATTATGAGCTATCTTTCCCTCATGACATCACATCACAACAGTTGGCTTCTCTATGCTTCTCTTCCTCTATCCATCTATATAGACTCTAAATAAATCACTCTCACACATTCAAGACATTAATGAGGCATGTGAAGCCAAGAGGATGAATTAATTTACAGATGTTGTGAATCTTGCATATTCATTTTCTCTCTGTGGTACGTCACAAAACAGGGAGAATGCCACCTTAATTGGGGATGCATGCCAGAGGATCAGCATGCCTGCAACATTTCTGCTACACGTGGCTCAGCATGGGGGTACAAAACAACACAGCAGCTAAGATTTATGTAATTGTGAGCCGATTAGATCAGGAAGCGAGACACCACTCACCCTCCAGACTGCAAGCCGAGCACTTTGGGGTCCAAAATACTACGAGGCTGCAGAAAGAAATAAAAAACACAATTTAAAACAAGATATATATAAGGTAAGAGCACACAGCTAAACGCAAAGCAAACAGCATCAAAATTAAAATTAACATACACTATGATGAAATGTACTTGGGAAAATACAGTACATCTGGAGGTCAGTTCAGGATAAGATAAATGATGAGGAGAGAAGGAGTACAGCACAGGGAGAAGGGAGGGATAGCACCACAGGCAAAAGACCAAATTGTTCTACATCAATGTAATTTGTGGGCTCAGAGTTTTGCCACTCTCTGTGCTTCAGGCCAGAATTGTCTATTGTGTAATGCCTCCCCTTCACTGGCCAAAATGTCCAGTTTGAAACACAAATCATTTTTCTAAAAAAAAGGGATAAAACTATAACCGGTTCAAAGTATGGGCAAGATGGCTCAAAGGCACATGCTGCATTATCTTTCACACCTACAGATATCCGTTCAATTTATCGACATACACACACATTCACACATTCACACGTACACTCACTCTCTCCCTCTCTCTCTCTCTCTCTCTCTCTCTCTCTCTCTCTCTCTCTCTCTCTCTCTCTCTCTCTCACACACACACAGACACAGCTCACGTAGATGTATTATTTCAAATCCCATTCAAGCGAGACGCAAACGGCGTACACCATCACACCACAAACCACGCAACACAAAAAACATATTTACATATACACAAACACATGCACATGCAAGGGAATCACAAGTGTCCATGTAGTTGATGATAAACAATGACTTAAAACCTGTGTATCCAAAGCACTGCTGTCTGAAAGGAGAAGATGACAGCAGGGTGAGGAGTTAGGAAAGAGCAGCTCACTGGAAAATACGCACACTTAGTTAGGACGCTAATCCACTATTACCGGCCGCATGATGACACAATTCTGTTTTGCCGAACAATTTATGCAGAAATGGAGACGGAGTCAACATGCGCCTTAGGGAGAATGGCTATAAACAGAGGAATACCATATGAAGTAGAACCGGTAGAAGAACCGGGTTTTTTTTTTAAAGATTGACAACATTACCTGAGTATTCAGGAGAATCATTGCTATGAAGACATGGGACATTGGGTAGGCAGAAGTGGTTGGTATCATATTGCTATTTTAGAAACAAACTGCAAGAGGGCAAGCCCTCTAAATAAGCAAGATTGCAGAGATGTAATTACTGTGCTATTGATCCATGGGTGATACATGGCAGCATAATCATGATCTACTGTGCTACAAACAGAAAACAGCTGTTCACAAGAGAAAGATCAAATTGCGGCCCTGATTAAAATGCCATGATACACTGTTTGTTGTTGACGTGTAGCTATTTGTTTCAAACCATGAAAGCATCAGCTTCTTTCTTTAGTATTGCCAATATCTATTCAGTTTTGTCTGTGCTGTTTAGTTGAAAGTTAACACCTGAATAACACCATGAATATATACACTGTTGCCCATAAAGTTAAAATATTTAGTTTTCAGACACAATC
Organism: Eutrigla gurnardus; assembly: GCF_963514095.1. NCBI lineage: Eukaryota > Metazoa > Chordata > Actinopteri > Perciformes > Triglidae > Eutrigla > Eutrigla gurnardus. The sequence goes on along the minus strand of NC_139915.1, from coordinate 24,054,320 downwards.
CTCTGTTAATTCCTATTCAAATGCATCAGTAACCACATTTGACCAAGTGCAATGATTACATTATGTGGCATTATAAAAGACAATACATTTGCAAATTATTCCAACTTTGTGGGCCCCCCTTTATATATTAATTGTTAATAAAAACATAATGCTGCAGATACACATTGATTGAGAACACGAGTATATGATGGATGCAATTGCCCAGAGTGCTTTATAGTGCTATAAGTGTTTACCACAAGTGCATATCTCTTCACGATGATGGTCCTGGGCACTGATCGTTTAAAAAACTTTAAAATGCAGTACAGTCAGCACAAAATACTAATTGTTCAGGCCTAAGTAGCATAAACTCCTCAAAAGGATGATAATTGTAGAACACTACACTTTTGCTAGCAATAAATGATTGCTGGTTGAGTTGAGATCAAAAGCTGAAGGACAAAGGACTTGAAGAGGCGCTAAGCTGCAAGTGGGTTCCGTTTGGACAGTGATCTGCTAAGCTACTTTCAGCCCGGCTACACAAGATAGAGCCATCTCCTCCACCAGCAAGTCTGCAGCTGCACTAGATAAAGCCAGGCCACAAAGATAGGCTACATGCTGCTGATATGAACGTCCTTTCACAGGTGCCTTAAATCAGAGGAACAAAAAATTGAATTGACTGTTCGGAAACCCTCCGCATGTGCGTGCCGTGGGCAATGTGTGGAGGTATTAATGGTAGCAGTAAATCCTGCATTTCAGTGGTGGGTGGGTGATAGTACAACACAGGAGCATGTGTTCTTCTTCTGTGGACACATTCAGGCACAGATTCACAGAGACGCAACAAGGTACGTAGCAGTATACAAACACACAGCGAGAGTAGAAAGTCCTCCTACTCATTGCAAACATCATTATTAAATCAAGAAACCCCAAATCGGTGAGACGGATTTCCACAAGACTCTCATTATTACAGATGTTTTTTCGCATTCAGCAAAATAAGAACAGCATGTGTTGATCACAGCACCAACAGTGTGAGGGCATGAGGATATTTCCAGAGAACTCAAGATCAACAGAGAAAATCAAGAGCAACAGCAACTCAAAACCTCTCGACTTATTTTTAAGTTCAAGACATGAACACTATACAAAGACTGCAGCAGTGTATGGGCACAGCACATAGTTATCCGCTGTGCTACCAAAAGCTACTGCCCAAAAGCCTTCAGCAGTTTTGTGATAATCAGTATTCAAGAAATGTGGGCGACATGTTTAATATATCCATATTGCCCATATGACATATTGTCATTTCAGTATGGGCTTGGAACCTTAAAGAGTCTATATGCAGTAATTACATGTATAGCTTGACTAAATTTGTAGTGCTAGCAGAAGTTAAACCTATCCTGCACAATGTTTATTCTACAGACCAGCAGAGAGGAAATGGCTGTTTGTAAGTGTCACTGACTATTGTAGCAGGAAGGTTGAGAGGGACAATGAGGTCGATGCTGACATGACTGCCAGTTTGTGGCGTGGCTCAGTGGATCACAGTGCCATCAAGAGCCCAAAACAGAGTAAAGGCTGGTGTCAACTCGTACAGCAAGTTTCAAGTTTCACTGGACAAAACATATTTCCTTAACTTAATATCTGAAGTCAAATAAATAAAATTCTAACCGTTTTAAACAAAAGTGATGAAGTCTTTCAATCATGCAAGCCATTAGAATACACTATAAGCTAACTATCAACATTTAAAAAAATAAATACATTTGGTATTTGGTGAAAAGTGGCACACAACATTCGCAGCCAAAAAACGAAAAAAAAAAAATGTTTGCACTGCACTAGTTGGGTTGATTACAGCTTAAAATGGCCAATATTTCCATTCAGTGTCAAGACAGGAATTAGTGTGACCTTCATACTACTGCAGCATTAGACACTTATATTTCTACTGAGAGACCAGTGGCATCGATAGGTCTGTTTCCTGGGGCGTAAGCCCCCAGAATTTTAAATGTAAAACTGTGAAGATTGACAAAAATGTGTGTAAATATGCTATAGTAAAGAAAAACCAGGTCTCTAAACCAACTATTTGGGTGTTTGTGTGGGTCAGCACTCATACAGGCAAGAAGAAGAAGAAGAAGAAGAAGAAGAAGAAGAAGAAGAAGAAGCTACATTTTGTTCATCATGAGTGTAAGGGCTGTTTGTCTTTTACAAGACCCACGTTGTATGTTGGCCTATGTTATGTTATGTTTCCAAAATGAACTAAAACGCTTAATGATTAATTTATCTATCAGTGAAAACTGAGAGAATGAGAGAGAGGGGGTGCAGGCAGACAGCAGATGAAGAGGTACACACTGCATGAACTCTATCTGAAAATGGTGTGAGGAAAAAAAAAACTTTTAATATTTCAATAAACCAATGTTAACATACAGTGGGGGGTGTACTCAGATCTCTACTTAAAGTGGAATAGCAATCGTGTAAAATACTGTGTTACAAGTAAAAGTTCTGCATTTAAATATTACTCAAGTAGAAGTACAAAAGTATTAGCACTGAAATGAACTTAAAGTGCTAAAAGTAAGTCCTCATTAAACATATAATGAGTACTTACTTTTAGTGCTAAGTATATTTTAATTGCTATTTTTAATTACCGATGCATTAATGTGTTGATCACTTTAATGTTGCAGCTGGTTGAAGTAGAGCTACTTTTAAGGTTATATTTCACTTGGTAGTTTAATCTAGAATACATCTTCATGTATTAGTTGATTACATTTTGTTTTAATAATCTGAATCTATAAATGAATTAGAGCTGATACAATATTTCCCTCTGAGATGTAGTGGAGCAGAATAATATTGCATTGTACTTAAGTGCAGATCTCAAACAGTTAGTTGCCTGAACCTGACAAATAGAGCTGTGTATCTTTATCCCACAAGTGGGCACATTTGGGTTACTTTAAAATGTAATCCATGAATTGGTTATTTAGTAACTCATTTACTGACTTATTCATTGAAAACAATCTGGACATTGTGAAATGCCAGAAAAAAGAGCACAGGTGTTATTAATAAGTTTATCAATGGCTGAAGTCCACTTAAGCATTTTACTTTGGAACAGAGCCATCATTAATGTGATTAACGCCTGTGCATTTATTTTCTTCTCAAGCTATCGAATGTTAATGTGCAAAAAGGTCTATTACTCAACGGTTACAGCTCAGTCGAGGGTGCCTTTCAGCCACCGCACGTGCACTTCTCAGCTTCGGTTTTTAACACGTGGCAATAAAAACAAATAATTGTAGTGTTACGGCTGTGTGTTTTCCCTGTGCTCTTGTCCCTTTTCCCCTCCAGTGGCTCTACCCAGGTGAGCTGAATCATACAAGAGGAGCTCTTTGCCTGGGGAAGAGGTACTTAAAAGCTCCAGTGCCAGCAGCAGCAGGAGGAGGCCATGGTGCAGAGACTGCTGGTCTTACTGCCTCTTAGCCTAGGCTTTTTGTCATGAGTAAATCCTATGGATTTGATTGTTTTAGATGGTGTCTTTTGTAATTGATTTGATGGATTGTTGTTCGCCGCAAGGCCTGCTCAAGGGTTGGGCGTAATAATAGTTTAATATTATGCACTTAAACTAAACTTGCATCTTGACTATCAACAGTTAGTTTTGCCCCGGTGATGTCAGGAGGACAACCTACATAGCATCCTATAAACACAGGTTCAAAAGATACTATTAACCTTATTTGGCAGAAACTAACCAACTATCACATGCTGCAGCGGCATGTTTGGGTCCTGTGGCTTCATTGAATGCACAAAGCTTGTAAATCTGTGATTAAAAATCCGACAACTGGGATATGTGTGAACTTAGAGGTCGCAGTTGATGTAATGAAAAGTGGTGGCTCAGAGTCAGATGTGACCCTCCTTGTTGCCGATCATAGACATAGTATATAGTGGAAATAACCAGCGGTTTCTGCACTACTGTTTTGAAGCATAAACGTTTGCAACCGCCGAACAGAAGTGACCACGTTTAGACTGCAGAGGAGCAACGACGTAAGCAAGCGGCACCCTGAGCACCCTTGCTGCCTCTGGCTCAATATGGCTTCTGGTGTGAAGTTGTTACAAAGAAAGCTTCCATAAGTCAGGGTAAACTTTACAGCTAAATGCTAAAAGCCATCTCAGAAGCAAGTTGCATTGGTAGAGTAGTACTGATGGTAGTGACCGGTCAATCACAAGGTAGCCACCCCCTTAAGCATACCCTGCTTTATCATCAATTTTACTCTAAATGGGACCATCATTTACTCAATGGACATCATACTGTATTGTAGAGAGAATGCAAGTTTAAGGCACTGCATTGTTCACTGCTTGTCGATCTGATAAACAGATAATTTATGACTAGCAAATGAAACACATCAACTACATTACATGTGCACCTCTGTTTTTATCAGCTCCTATTTGTTTGATTAGGCTCTGACAGGCTAGTGTAAGCAGGTTTTAGTTCAATTTCAGAGCAACAATAGAATCCATGTTGGCATGAACCAGGTTTAGAGCATTGGGATAAAATGGGATATTGGTCCTTATCTAATCAGAAAAAAACACTTGATTTGTTTTAAACTGTACACATAAAGGGCAAATGTGCCTTATTCAGAGTTATTACAAATTAATGCTTGTTTCAGGGGGAAAGAACAATGATAACGAGGATGATTTGGCAACACTGCAATCAGACAGAGTACAGTGTTTTTTAAGTATCTAATTCATAAGCCAGAGGTAATGCATTGCAAGCCGGAGATAGCTCAGGCAAGTTGTGAGAGTAAACTATGGAGAGGAGGCTTTCCCTGCCAAATGAAAACAGCGTTATCGCCACCACAAACAACAGAGACTCTTCATTCCCTGTATCTGCATTTATCATATCCACACTTTCTTCAGAAATGGCACAATAAGCATGAAGAGGGTCTACCTCCTTTGCTCCCCCAGGAGCAAGCAGCGAACTTCACTAGCAGCAGACCTCTATAAATATTCCAAGCAAGGCTGACCTGGTTACAGAATGCCCTTGGGAGTGTGAATTAGCATCTGAATACGGACGCTGCTGTAGCCAGTTAAAGACAGACCTGGCAGGAGTGGCAGTACTGCTGAGACTCCCCTCACAGTTCTCACCCCAACCAGCCAGCATGCTTCAGAGCGTGAGTATGATGAGCACATGATCAGTTTGACAAGATGGACTTGGCATAAAGCTAATAAGAAGCGGTTATCGGGTTACATGTTGGTGCTATTTCTCAAGTAATGTAACAAGATTTAAACACGTGTCACATAAATGCATTCTGCATGTGATTTCATCAACTCTGAGTAAATGAAAGAGATTGTGTAAAATGTCAGGTAGTTGGTGGTCATGCAACATGCAAGGATTGTCGAGTATAGTTCCTTAATGTTGGGTTACATTGGCTATATTATGACCCAATGGGTCCTAATTCAGCGGCTTCATCCTTCGGGCCAGCTGGGCCCTTGAAGATCCTAAAGGCCAAAAGAAAAATCTCCGATATGAGACAATCTCGTCGACCGAGTTTTTCCTGTTTGCATTATCCCCTGTCGGATAACAACGGCTATGACATCTGGACTCATAGGTCAGCATTCATAGAACCAGGAAACACTAGACAAATACAGAGAGACTATAGAATGCTATGGACAAGTTAATGACAGAGAGATAAAGAAAAGAGCCAATACCCATTGGATAGAGGACAATTGGTCATGCTTCTTAATGGAGTCACACGCCTGGAGTTTACAGCATAACTCACCTCACACATGCACAAGTCAAGAATAGGAAGTGAGTCATTCATTCACTGAGTCAGACTATCGGATCAACTCTTAACTGTTCTCGACTGGTAGGCCAGCAAAAGTAATGTATAAGAATAGAAATAGACAAATCGCAGTCGATATATCTATATATCTATATACATCAAGACATTACAGTACAGAAATGCCAAAGATATATTTGAGGTGTTTTTGTAGTAGATTTATGTCGCCATGACATAAATGATCCACCAGAGAGCAATGACAAGTTTGTTTTTTAACTGTAAAATGTTCTGCTGCAGGCTATATATTAGTCACAGTTCTTTTGTTTTTTGTTCTTTTTCGTCATTGTTTATGTTAAGTGTAAGGTTTGAATTGTTGAAGGTCATTTGTAATTTTAAATCAAATTATTGGTGCATCTCTTCTGCCTAAATACTCAGTGTGTGGACATTAATGGGTTAACATATTTGTGATGTTGACTATACCTCATGTGAGTTGCGTTTGTTGTTCTTAATAGGTTCATCAGCAAGGCCATGTAAAACCAGAATAATTGAAGCAATCTCCTAATTTTCAGTCAGAGTTTCAGTCAATAACATTATGCGCAGGATGTTTGGTGAATGTGGTCACTGAAAGGGATTGTGCATCCATCAACCACACAGTCTTCAGGTCTAACCTGTATTCCTTTTAACTACAGTACCACAATTGCAGCTACATGTAGGTCAAGAGCTTTTTCATTTTAAGGAAAAATGAAAATTCCCTGGTTTCTTTTTCCATTCCTGTTGAAATACTCCTTTTCCTCCACTGAATCATTCTGAACGATTCATATAAGATAATATTCATATAATAATTTACGTAATAGCAGATCCAAGAGTGATCGAAAGGCTGTCAATTAATTAATAAAATATGGCATGGATTAATGTGCAGGCGTTACATTTTTCTCTCTCTCTATCTTAGGCCATCAACTATAATTCATTTTGATTTAAGACTTCTACTGCAATGAGCAAGTATGATACAAAAAGACAATTGGGACAATTGGGAGTATTGGGAATACTGAATCTTAATAATAGATCTTATTTAAAACACCACTGATTAAACATCAGTGACAGATGGAACATAATCAGTGGTAATTCTATATGTACAGACTTCACACTTGCTTTGTGTGTCTGCCAGTGTCGATATAATGAAACCCAATAGCAGACTGTTGTTTTTTGTGAAGAATATATGGTAGGTGTGGAGGCCAGCACTAGTGTAACTTATAGGGCCCTAGTTTCATGGCGCAGCGCAGGGTGGCGGAGCCGGCGTAATTCAAGTTTCGACCCGCGCAGCCTTGCGCACGGTCAGTTTGGCAGTTTGGTGGATCGCCTGCGCCAAGATGGGTGTGGCGGCGCAGCAGGGGGAGGTGTCACAGATTCAGCTTGGTGCAGCGGAAGTTTCGTGGCAAAAAGCCTCGCCGAGACTTCGCCGAAAGCCCGCCAGCTCCAACCTAGTCTACTCTTGGCGCAAGGCGCAAATAAAGTCCATTCATTCAAGGCGAATTACAGCTGGCAGAGTGGAAGTTTGGCTGACCGGCACGCAGTGCGTATACGTCACCGAGACCTCACAGGCAGGTTTCCACAGTTCCAGGCACATTTAAATGCAATAAATAATAGCAACAAACACTATTTAATGCAACTAATTGAATCAACACGTGAATTTATATCTATATAGATTGTCCCGTCACATATGACGTCAGATCAAAGGCACGCGTAACGGAAACTCAGCCTCTCGGACCAAAACATCTCCCTCTCTCTCTCCTGTTTTTTATAATATCGGCATTGTTATTATTATGATACGCACGCACAGCGCGTGATGTGCGTGGTGGGAGCAGCGGCGCTGCTTCTGTCATCGGGTTGTCAAGTGACGGAACTTGCACTGAACCTCCCCTAACGCATTAAAGGTGAGGAGAGGAGCTCATTTGATTGGTGAAGATCTGAATCGGCTGTATTAATCCCAGTCCACGCCTCGTCTCCCACTCACGCCTTCTTCTCCTCCCTCTTTCCCAGTTGCACGGGTGGGCGAGACGGGAGGTGTGCCTGCGCTAGCCTGCGCGGTGCACGAAACTTGCAAAGTCCAGGCGGACACACCCCGTCGGCGTGGTGCACGTGCGCTGCGCGCTGACTACGCCTAGTCTACGAAACTAGGGCCCATAAGGTCAATTGTTGATGGTAAATGATAAACATCCAGAACATGTTTTTCACAGTCTTATCCCTTGAGACACAGTACTGTCTTGGAATATGAATACAAAGTCAATGCCACCAGTAGCACTGCCATCCGCCTTCAGAGAGTCCCTCCTTCAGTTGTAAAACTCAAAATAAATTTCAAACTCCAAGTGCCTTCAAGTTGATCAAAGTCTGAGGTTCCCATGAATCCAACCATAATAAAACCACCTTGTTTCAAGTGTACGGCTTGACTCCATCTCATCAATGAAAGTTATTCACTGTGATTTAGACTTCAACAACACAGATGACCCGATAAATGTTAAGGATTACCAAGGATGCCAATGTATTTGTTTGATTTAGCCCATTAACAAAAACATATATCTTTATGGATTTAATTTCCCTTCCCATAAGCAGCCTTTGGTTAATTTTCATTTAAGTAAGAGTTTTTTGCTGTATCTTTTCAGTACAGTTCAATACATTTTTGCAGTATTGAGTATGAGTTACTGTTTTGGTTGTGCTGGTGTATTGCAGATCTTAAGCCTTATAAAATAGTGCAAATGTGAGTGACACAAACAAAGGAACGAAAGAGTCATACCCCCTGCCAGGATCTGCTGCTCCAGCTCAGCCATCTGTTTCCTGTAGGCCCTCAGTGCTGCCTCCTTGAATGTAGGTCTCATATGTTTCTTGGGTGGAGCCTCTGTAGGCTTCTCCACTGGAACATTTTTGTTTTCATCCTCCTGTTGTCGCTCCACTTTTTCAGACACCTCAGCAGCCTCATCTGTGATCTCCTCTACCTCCTCCAACTCCTCATCACCCTCCTCCATCTCCTCTGTCACATCATTGTCATCCGGTTCTTCAACGTCTACATACTCCACCATTGCATCATAGGCAGCTGTGTCCTCCGTCAGTTGGGTTTCATAATCCCCACCGTACTCTTCATCCAAACCACAGTCATACTCCAGAACACATGCCTCTTCAACAGTCTCATAGTCCTCTGTCGCTTCAAAATCTTGAAAGGTCTCAAAATCCTCAAAGGCGTCATTGTCTTGAGAGGCGTCAATGTCATCAGACACATCATATTCCTGAGAAGTCTCGCACTCCTGTGCAGGCTCATCTGTCTCATTAGCATTAGTTCTGTTCTCCAAGTTGGCTAATACCTGCTCCATAACTTCAACATAGTGAGTCTCATTGTCTACTGGTTGTTCCTGTGTTCCTGCCTTTGCACCTGCTTTTTCTCCCTCTACCTTGTTGAAGCTAGGCTCTTTTGAGGAATCTGAGTCTGCACCAGAGGTGGACAGGGTGCGGAAACGACCCATAAATGATGAGTTGGTAGGCTCTTCAGGAGGAACAGGGGTTGGAGTTTGAGGGCCAGACTTCCAAACAACCTCCAAAGCTGACTTAGCCCTCTGCAGTGTAGAGCCAAAGCCAAAACCAAAGGACTTCTCACTGAGATCAATGCTGAGCCTACTACTCCAAGACTTGGGAACCTCCTCAACCTTCTCTGTTCGAATCTCACTCTGACTGCGGTACATAGTTGTAGTCTTAGTCTGGGTCTGGTGAAAGCTATGATTGACATCCAGTTCGGGGAATTTATCTTTAGGAAGAACTTTGGGGGTTTCCTTAGGAGCATCTTTAGATGCTACTTTGGGTGCTACTGTAAGGGCTTCTGTTGGGGCGGCTTTAGGGGTCTCATTGGGGGACACTTTAGGACTCTCTTTAGGTGAAATCTTAGAAGCTTCCTTAGGTGAAATCTTAGAAGCTTCTTTCGGTGAAATCTTAGAAGCTTCTTTAGGTGGAATCTTAGAAGCTTCTTTAGGTGGAATCTTAGAAACGTCTTTTGTAGGTACTTTACCAGTATACTTAGATGCTACTTCAGGCATCTCTTTTTGGGGTAATTTTGCAGTTTCTTTGATAACTTCTTTAGGAACAACTTTCAGAGCTTCTTTAGATGCAACTTGTAGGGGATCTTTAGAAATTACTTTAGGAGACTCTTTAGGTGATTCTTTAGGGGACTCTTTAGGGGTTGAAATAGGGCTCTCAATTGGGGTTATTTTAGGGCTCTCTTTAGGTGACTCTTTAGGACTTTCTTTTGGAGTTATTGTCGGGCTAACTTTTGGGGTCACTTTAGGAGTGACTTTAGCAGCCTCACTAGAAGTTATCTTGGATGTCACTTTTGATACTTCTTTAACAGTGGGCTTTGTGGCATCTTTAGGTGTGAATTTAGGGCTCTCTTTAGGAAAGGCTTGAGAGGATTCTTTAGCTACTGATTTTGGAATATCTTTAGGTGACTCCTTAGGAGCTGCTTTAGGGGTCACTTTAGAGGAATGTTTAGCAGATACCTTTTGGCTTTCCTTTGGCGATATCTTGGTGGTTTCTTCTTTAGTAGCCGATTTGGTTTGTTTCTGTGTCACTTTAGCAGCAGCTTTAGGGGTATCTTTAGATACTATTTTCGAGTTTTCTTTTGTGATCATCTTATTTCCCTCCTTAGAATTCCGAGCAGGTGTCTTGATGACAGGCTCACGTTCTGTCACAGGAGCAATAATGTGAGTGGTTATAGGTGGCAGGATAGATTCTCTGTCAAGCATCATGAATTCCTCATCTCCCTCAAATTGCAAATCAACCTCCTGACATTTAGTGATGTTTTCCGGAAAACCAGGGATGGTTGATGGGTCAAAAGGACTGCTCACTTCTATGGAGGCTTCCAAGCCAGAATCAGCACCTTGCTCCAGATGATGCCAGTCCTTCCAGGGTGATAGGTCACCTTGGAGAGAGACCTGGGAGCCACTGTAGTGGCTTCTGTCCCCAGACATGCAGACAAGTCCATTGCTCACCCCACTGTCAATAGTTTCCGTAGTCTCAACCTCATTGTGTTCATATGTTTGATTCTCATGGCTGAGTGGTTGACTGTCGCTAGCATACCAGGAGGAGGCCATGTCTTCTTGTTTTCTCTGCCACAGTTCCTGATCTGAGGAGGATAGCAGGGAGCCGCCATTGGCCCGTGTAAAGTACTGACTCTCTGAAAAGTCTTCTGAGTATGACTGGCAAAGTTTTGAGCAGTCAGACTCAGAGCGGCTGAGTTTAGGGGTGGAATAGTCACTCTGGGAAAGCCAACCAGGGGTCAAATCAGAGTAGTAAGCCTTTGCATGCTTGTCTGGGTCATAGTAAGAGTCATCAGCATAGTGAACAGCGCCTGAGTAACCTGCTTCCTCTCCTGACCGACTATGGTCATGAGATCGCCTCTTCTCTGATTTGCTCTTGTGAGTCGGCTTTGAAATCACCATTGCATATTTATTTCTGCTTAATTCATCTAATTCTTTATCACTGTCCATTGAGTCCCAGTCATCGCTTTCCACCACTTTGTCCTTTCCTGAGACCTTAATATCCATGCTTTCATAAGTTTGTGAAGAAGACATTGTTTTGTCTTTCCTCTCCTTTCCTTCATGAGTTAAGCTATCAGTGGAGACTGTAATCCCTGTTCCTTTAAGTTTATAGCACTTTTTCAGGACTATATCCCTCTCTTGGGTTGTTGCAAATATAACAATAATAGGGCGGGGTTTTGCATTAGAACATTCTCTTTGTTGCCCTAACCTATGAGCAAGCTCAATTTTAATTGTTTTAAGGGCATCAATGAAACCCATTTTGTCTTTTAGTATTTTATATATCACACTCTCTGTTTTCTCTAGTCTTTCTTCAGGAACATTAAGGAACCGCAAGGTTGAATTATTGGCCTGGTGGCTAATTTGTTTTATGTAGTCATGAATATCACGTGTTTCTCTTCTAGACTGGACAAATCCTGAACGAAGCTGCTCAATCTCACTCTGAACTACTTCCACACTGCTGGAAATCTCATCAATGGAGCTTTTTAGGGCATTTACATGGCCTCGTAGCTCAGACAGTTCTGTCTCTATCTGGCTGATCCCTTGAAGCTCCTTAAAGATCATCTCCATGACATCCTGGGTCTGACTGATGCAACCCGTGGAGGAGGAGCCAGGCTCCAGGGTCGAGCTCTTTTGCTGCCGTCCAGCGCGATCCAAGGACTTACTCCGGATGCCCAAGGTTTTCCTCCAATTGCTCACTTCGGAGTCTGAGGAGACACATTCCTGACTCTTTTTCCATTTTCTTAACTTGCGTAGAGCACCCAGCCTAAGTGTGTGTAGACTGGAGCGTTCCACTCGTTCACCCTCAGAGCTGCCATCAGAGGGAGCCAAACTGATGAGGCTCTTCCTGTTTCGTCTTACTGGCATAGTGTGCGATTTATGCTCATCCAGTCGCCTGACAAGTTTTGTCTCACTCAAGGAGTCAGAGTAACTACTATCAATTGAAAGAACCTCAGGAAAGATACTTTCATTATTATTCAAAAAAGGGGAGTTTTTCGGGAGTCCATTTGCTATAGCTACACGATAACTGAAAGTGGGTGACAGGGATGAGCAGTCGTTCTTTCCGTCGTCTTCTTCAAGCGATATGTTACGTGCCGATGAGCATTTGGAAATCTTTTTAACTGTAGTCTTCAGTGTGGTAGAAAAAGTTAAATTGTGTGCTTGCAAATCAGTGGTCAATTTGGGCTCTTTATTTTCACTTCTCTCTTTCTTCTTTATTGGGTTTGCCAATTTCTTTGTAAACATTCCTTTGCAAATCTTTTTAATGTAGGATGATATAATATTTATTAGGGCAGAAACCATGGATGGAAATCCTGTCGACTGTTTTTATCATCTAGTGAAAGGAGAAGTTGGCTGAGAATACAGCGGTGGTGAGCCAAGCACAATCAACCTGTGCTTTGACAGTGGGATCCCAGCTCACAATCACTAACACCTCAGTCCATGTAGAGACTCACAAATACTTTTTTAATCCAGTGGCCTTCCTCCGAAAAAGGAACATCTCTCTGAAAGACAAAAAAAAAACAGATATTTACTTTTCAATTGGGTTGCAGATTCACAGATCACACTTAAACACAAACAGAACAAAATCAGAGTTATTACTTTGCAGGTACTGAGACAGTGGATAATCTGTTAAATCTTTAACATGCATACAGTCAAAATTATCACTGAGCAATTTCCAAATTTCGAACATTGGTTAAGAAACAGATGCAAAAAAAAAAACTAACCATTCATTTGAAACATTTTTTAACATTTATATTTTTATTAATGTCATAGTTTATTCAATTATTGTTAAGTGCATGTATTTACAGCAAATCCCACAGAGCATCATATTTACCCAACCTAGTCACTTCAACTGTATGCCAGAGGTGCTGAGAGAAAGGGAGTGAAATAGAGAGTGTATTGTTTGTATGCGCCTACGTTTTCGGTGAGAGTAGAGGGCTTGGTGGGGTAATCAATTGCATGTGTGTGTGTGTGTGTGTGTGTGTGTGTGTGTGTTTGTGTGTTGTGTGTGTATGGGCATTCATGTATGTATGTACCGCATGTGTGAGTCAAGGTCATTACACACAGGTATCCAGCTTCGACAGCAGCAGAGCCAATTATTCTAATTGCTTCAGTGTCAACAATACTCAAAGTGTTCATCATTAATGTATAGCTTCATAAAATAACCTGGACACATCAATAATCGTATTAAAATTACATACAACATATTATTGTTGGCTTTTTCCATGTATTGATTATAATCATGTTTTTACTCATTTAAATGATGATGTTAATGAATTATGTTGTTGTACATTTAATGTGACAATTAGTTTAATTGGAATGGCACAGGGACAGAACCATCCAGGTGTCATAATGCATATGTGCAGCAGAGTATGTAGTCACAAAGAGGACGAAATGGCCATCTTAGTCTAATTGAAAAGAGGCCAGAGGCTCATTGAATCATGCTGCATAATGTCAGGCTTTCAACAGCTTGCGGTTGCTTGGAGAGGTGTGTTTTTCCTACAGAGTATATCTGGCCAACTGAGTCAAAAGAGGGATGTTTGTTGTGCAGAGAATCTGACAGCTGCTTCATAGTAGTTCAGAGATATAGAGCTTGATGTGTCTACAGTCTCATGACCATTGAGACATGCTCGCTTCAAATGAGCTGTGAAGCACAGCATCACAGTTAGCTTTTAATGGAGGGCTCTGAAGAAGGACTATGCATTAGCAAATAGAGTTTAAGGCTAGGTTATCAGCATAGATGTGTTCTGCCAGATTCATGGATGATGAAATGTATCAAGAGGCTCGGCTATTTGTTAACTTCCCAGATGAGGTTTGAAGTAGGCCTGGGGTAGGAAGAACACTTTTTATTGAATGCAATACTGAAAGGTCTTGTGTGCATCTACTGAATCTATTAAGGTACTTTAACATACCGCAAGGTGTTATACAAATGTAAATGACTGATCCCTTGACAGTTTTATCCCCAAATTGTCAAAGTATAGTCACGGCTCAGTATGGTCTACAGTTGTAAAAATGAGACAAAATGCAGCATAAAACTCTGTCATTACAGAAATGGAATGACAACAGACTGAGGTAAAGAAGGATAACAGTATAGTTCATGGTATGAAGAGGTTCATTACTCAGCTCCCTTGTAGAGTGGCCTAAAGCCAACAGCAGTCTTTTGCAACTGACGGGTCACGACCCAAAACTGTCCCCACCATAAATAAATCACATTAGATATTATTTAAATACGTCCTGACATTGCCTCAACTACTTCCACTGACATCTTTAGTTCTCATTCAAACCTCTATCTGCATGTAAAAATAAAAAAACATAGAGGTGCCACAGCACAAACACAGTCAAAGTGTGTTAATCACTTAGCGGCTGAGGGTTAAGTGCCTTGCTCAAGGGCTCCTTTAGTTGTTAGGGCAGGAGAGTGATGGCGTATTCACTTACTCACCAACATAAGTGAATGTTATTTTGGGCATTTACTAGTCTAGATAACAGGAAGTGAAGGCTCAGGGTCAACACTCGGAGGAAGGATGTCAGACTTTGCTCCTCCCCTTCCGCTTTCTGTGTCTCCATTCTCAAACTCACTTCAAAACAACAGCAGCAACCTCAGGGCTAGCAACTTATACTTATGCCCGATGTTGATCCATTTTCTGACACGGCCGTCATCAGTTGGAGTTGTTTTGATACATTTCTTAACTCTGGCAGAGGCATGCGCCAGTGACATTGACTTGACTGACGTACCGATCCGTTCCACTTCACACGAACGTCGCTGATATAAGTTTAGCATTTTTTGGCAAGAGCTACAAACAGCTAGCAAATCATGGGTGTTTTTAATTAGTCCAGTAAGCTCCTCCAGAGCTAGTGTGTATAGACAGGCTTCACCACTGGGTCACCGACCATCAAATTGTGTTTTTGGTTCTCGTTACACAGTCAACATACCTGTTTTAAGGTTTTATGCAGAGTTTTCTTTTGCGGGGAATCAGCCATGTTAATGACAGGGCTCGACGTTCCATCGAAACAAGTTTCCTCCCGACCCTATTTTGCTGCCACACCACAGCAGCTTTCAAAGCTTAGCACCGCCCAAGACCATTGTGATTGGTTGATATAAATACAAACGAACCAGAGCATTTTTTTCCCCGATCCCAGAGATGCGATACACTGTAGCCAGACCCTTGTACTCTGGAGAAGGGGCTGGCAAAGCGAGATTAGGCCCTTACAGACCATACTTGATTGACATCTGATACCTTACTGTCTTGTTTGTTGTGTTTGTTTGTAATTGTTATGGAGGTGGACATGTATGTGTATATATACATATATGTATACAAATATATATTTTTTTAATTACTTCCAATCCAATGTGTGTAGTCTTGGACACATCTTTGTGATCCAGCTGCGAGGGGTGAACAGAGAGAACGGTCTCTATTGCTGAGAATTGGAAGTTGTGTTCATAGTAAATAATCACACGCTACATTCTATTTACCATTCATTGTTCTGTTCATCCAACAACCCTGAATACAGGATAAGCGGTAGACAATGGATGGATGGATGGGTTCTGTTCATCATCACATTAAAATAGATACTTCAAGGAAGTAAGTTGTGCATAACATGTACTACCCTTTCAATACATATGATGGGATTTGTAAAATTCATAGCCAATTTTAGGAAGCGTATTTAATCAAAACATTTAAATGTATTTTTAAAGAGCATCTTGTTGACTGACTCAACTGTCATGGAACATTATCATATAACACTACACAAAATAAGCCTAATAATGACTGCCGGTTAATTTTGGCCAATTATCTTAATGCGTTTGTGATGCAAATGTCCGCAATGTACTTGGTGTACTAAATTGAGCTACAGCTACAATCATGGCTGACAGCATCTGCAATATGTCACTGTTTACTGTGGCATCAACTGGAACATCACTTATATAAAGCATGTGGCTGCACTGTCAGGACAAATAACAAGAAAAGAGTATAGTGTTTAATGAGTGTTGATTACCAATTAGGGGGCTGCCTTTCTCTTTACAGAGCCAGCATCCTGACATCTGCATGTTCAGGTTTGACAAATGAAGCATCCACCCTCTTCCAGAGCTACAGTTGATACACAAATGACTTGATAATACCCACAAGGTATTTCCTGTATCGTCCCATTAGGGCGTAATGATACAAGAATTAGGAGAAATGGATGACACATAACTAGATCACTGCATCCCACTCGTGTTTATTATGAACTGGACACAGAACCTGTAACGACATGGCTCAGACTCAGGACGCAGGAAATGGGCTACAAATGAAATGTTACCATTCATTTAATGCCATCATGACACGCACATGTGTGAATGAGATAACATGTTTGGTTGTCTAGCTCTAGTATCTTTGTTATTGTTCATTCTCGCTTTATAGTGTAATATAAGCAGATTCACTGTGATAGCGTAGAGATAAGTGGATAGTAGCTATTGCGTATTTTATAGCATAAGTCATAAACATTTAATTTATGTAAGAAGCATGTGCTCACACTTACACATCCTTTCCCCTACAAGCCCCTACAATAAGTGGCTATGGAGTTTATTACATCATATGGTGTGTTCAAGCATGGCGTATGTTCCATGGGCCTGTGGAATTGATGTGATTGCTTAGAATTTCTCTGTAATTGTTTTTTCTATCCTTATAAAATGCTTGTTCCAACCTTTACAATTCAAAGGATATGTGCTTTTAAGCAAGGAACGGAACTCCAGTCTACAACAGACTATGTAGAATATTGTTCTGTAATCAACTTGCTTGGACAGACACTGTCAAAGTGTCCAAAAAGTAGTTGCCTGCGACTCTGACAAAATCAGGAATTCCTGTGGCCCCTCCCATTTGTGAGTCAGAGTAGAGAAACCTCCAGGGAAGAGGGAGCACCCCAGCCACACCCACTCCCCATGCTCAGAGGCACTGCTACCCCCAGGCCCGATATTAATTACCAAGGACCTATTTCCCCACTTTTTCCAAATGCCTCCGATTAGCAGAGCCCTCCAAAACAATCCACTTCTCAGAGCGGTACAGTCTCTACCACTCTCCTTTTAATGAGAACGAGTGTCAGTTGGAGGCATGCTAACCTATTTCTCACAGTAGTACAATCTGCTCTTCTCTCCTGATGAAAACGCGAGTGAGCCAACAATTTGACATGATTATGCTGCAAGCAATTATACTACATGCAGTGATGTGCTGCTCGCTCTGTTGCCATTCCGGATGTGGCTGAGGAATATGTTGTTGAAAAGCTTCAGAAATGGTGCAAATAGACGCGAGATGCTCATGTGTTACGTCATATCTCCAGAACACATGATTATGGATTATGGCCGAGTGTGGATTGGTGTTCATGTGGGTGTGTGTATGACTCCCGTGTGTCTGTGTGTGCAGCCGTGCATGCACACCCATGTGCGCCATGCATGCCTCCATGCATCAATGCTTTCAAGCATGCATTTGCTGCTTCCAAGAGAAGAGCAAAAGCGTACCAGTGGGGGATGAGCATGTGAGGGTGTGTGATCATATTGTCCTCACGCCCATCCTCGGCTACATTCTGCCTCCCTTCTCCTGACCTGTGTATTTCCCAACAGTGAAATATCCGCCTGCAGCCCTCGGAAACCAGCCAACATCACAACAGATCGTCTCGCCTCATAAATCTAAATATTACCTTTTCTTTGGCTGGCATGACGAGAAGCAGTCCCATCGCATTTGCTCAGTGTGAAACAACAGCATTGCTCACATGCATTCATGTTGTGCATTATGCATAACAACATGGTAAAATGTTAGAATGGGAGCACACGGGACATTTGTGAAACAGGCTGTGTTTGTATCAGATCTGGATTTTAGGATAAACAGCAGCACAGCTGAATGACATTAACACCTAATTTTTGTGTGACATGTTTGCTACATCGACAGATGATGCCATCTAACCGCATGATTCTAAAATAACGTTTCATTAATCCACTGACAGGGCCACGGAGGGAGGGGAGGGAAGCAACAAGATGATATAGAATTAAGTGAAACAGCACCCCGCCATGCAAACACGCATCCAGCGCCCAAATCCTGCACATACCTGGTTGTGTCAAATCCCCGTGCAGGATGCCAGCGGTAGTGAGCACAGCGAGCCGAGTAGAGACGATTCCCTGCTTTCAGTGAATGGTCGGCGCGAGGAGAGCAGCCGAGGAGGCGAGGGAGGGAGGGAGGGAGGGAAGAGAGCGGCTCGGTGCGCAGCTGCCTGCTAATACCAGAGCTCACAGCATCTCTCCGCGTCCGTCAGACTCCACGTCCCACAACCCTGCCTCCGCGCACACACGCACCTCTCCTCCATGCCTTCCGTACCCCGCTCGCGCTCCGCCGCTATGCTCCCCTGTACACGTTATGGGGGACCGACGATGATGCTTTTCAGTGCCGCAAGTTGCTGGGCTTTTTTTATTTTCTCCACGCTTGACAAACGCACACGCACCCCTGCTCTCAGACAGTGTCACAGCACGGGATGTCTAGTCCAAAACGGGGTGACGGGTGGTGGTGGTGGTGGCGCTGATGGGGATGTAGACAGCGGGCGCTGCTCTTGGCTGCCCAGACTGAGGCTCTGCTCCACGGCTGGAGAATGTCTGTCCCTCCCCCTATACTAAACTCTCTCTCTCTCTCTCTTTCTCTCTCTCTCTCTCTCTCTCTCTCTCTGCTGAGAGAATCGAGCCTGCACACGCGCGCGCACACGCACGCGAAATGCCTTAAGTGAGGGGAACGTAGATATAAATGGAGGCAAGGGGGGGTGAGTATGAAAGTGTGTTTTGGTGTGTAAATTATTTTTGGCTAGATAACGGTATGATCACACCACTTCAAACACAACTCATTCCACAAACATGGGCTAAGTGTGATGTAATAGGTCAATAACCCTGGAGCACCGCAGACACATGGAGGAGCAACGTTAAACTACAGAGGCATTGCTTTCATTTTTCGTCAGGACTCGTGCGTTTGTCACCGCTTTTGTGCGCGCACGAGCGAGAATGTTTATGGGCATGCCTCCGGGGCACGCGGAGCGCACTTTCATCTCTTTCTGTCAAACGATAGCACGCACGCACGCACTCTTTATGATCCGAGCCACCCTCCAGTTTCCACAGAACACCATTCCCATCGCTGGGCTCCAACAGAGCCTCACTCACACATCATCTAATTACGTCTCTCCCTGGAAATGTCGTCATACATGATTGCTCATCCCCGTTGCAGATTAGTCATTTGTATACCACTCGGTATATTAAAACACCACCAGCGTTGTGAAATCCACGTGACTGGATTTAGCTAAAAAAAAAAAAAAGACAAACAATAACAAGTATTTGGAATAGAAATACCCTTGCACCTTACGACAAAATGGCAGGAAGTACTGGGCCTATCTTAAAGGTGTCCTTGTGCAACATTTCGCTCACCGAGGCTTTCGTTTGACAGGGACAAATGAAGACGGACACAGTGACGTGGAGACATTGCAGGTAGAGTGTCACATGATAGTCCACATAATTTCACCGACCCAACCCTTCCTGGGTGGTGATTAAGCAGCATGCAAATAAAACCAATCTCTTGCCGTCCTTATCTCTCAGCTGGCGACCCGCGTGCACGAGTCTGCCTGCCTCTGTCAGTCTTGCTCCCCCGTCTCAGCTGAGATGTGTGTCATGCGTTCCTCCAACCGCCACTAATTGTCTGGCCTTCTAGCGGAATCACCGCCCGCACACACACACATTGAGAGATAGAGCGTAGGGAAACGTGTGAGGTTGTGTGCGCACGCGCGTGCAGGTGTGGGGCTGGAGAAGAGCGGAGTTGAATGGTGCGGATACTATACGTTGTGCACGGCTGATGCTCGCCCCCTGCTGGTGATGAAATCAACTGCAACCTGGAACCTCAGCTGTGTGTGAGCCAGTGTGACCCAAATGATCCCCTCCAATCACTGCAGCGCACTTGCATTCGGCCAAAGATAGCAGAGCAAAGGCTGATTTGTGTGAGCATTTGACACGGTTCACTTCAAGTTTAATGTGATGTATGAGTGGGGCAAATGAACATATGTCTTGTGTCTAGATACTGGGGTATTTCAATTGTGCATCATCTACTGTACATAATACATTTCTGGGTTCACCACTTCATATTCCTATTTTATATTTCCGTATGATTATCCATCCCTTTCTCTCTCATGTATTTCACGCTTCCACATCTTCTCTTCCTGGAAACTGAGACCCTTGCTTCTGTTTGTGCCTTGAGTTGCCAAGGGACACTGGCCAAGACTCCTGAGGTTTTCTCCACCTCCATCCCCCACCCTCCTCCTCTCTCTCCAGCCCTCTCCTCTCTCCAGCCCTTGTCTCTCCAAGCTTGTGTAACAAATATTCTCCCTCTCTTTCTCTCTGTCTCTCTCTCAATTTGATTTCAAATTGAACACATTCCTTCATAAAGACACACATGACTCGGGTTATTATTATATTTTGGCAAACAGTAGGATGCAACAACTTGAGTCTGTACAGCAGGATGACCTGATTAACAGATTTTTAGGAGAATTGCCTCTTAGCATTACAAATCCAATGAGCCATTACAAACATGCACTGGTGCAGCTGCCAATCATTCTCCAAGTTCAGACAGGCCAAGTGTTGATAAAAGACAAACAAACTTGAGGTTATATGCTATTTCGGAAATAGCTCCTGGCTTTGTACAACCATTATGTAAGGGATGTCGGATTTCCTGTTCTCTTTGAGTTAATTTCAAACGGAGAAAATCACCTCTATTCCAGACAGCCTTTAAACATCACTCAATCTTTGTCATTGTCACTGTCATTGATTGAGTGATGCTTGTTTCAGCTACAAAATAACTTGCATTCAATCCGCAGGTAAACACAGATTTTCCTGTTGGGGCCAATTTCACAGGCCTGTTGGGTATTTTTTTCACATATTAATCCATCTTTTAGCTCATGTGGCAATTAACCACCATTTGTTTTGAAAAGAGTCAGCTCTCCTGTTACTGAGTGTGTCCCTAACTACTTTATAATGCAATCATTGCACCCCAACTGATAAAACAAATTCACAAATATCTCACTCTCTGAGAACTAGACCTATCTATATACTTATTCCTATCTGACCTTAACTGCACATTAATTCCACGAAGGCCACTATTCTTTGTGTCATAAACAACATTTTGATGACATTTGGTCAGTAAATTCTGGTGACTGCGTTTGCTGCATGTGGCAGTATTGATCTTTCTGAATAAGTACATGGAACTGCACAAAGAATGGTTTACATATCTGCCTAACAGAAAGTTCTAGGACATATCAAATAATTGCATCCTGGGTAGCTCCTTTAGTGGTGTGCTTCAGGGATCAATTCTTGGTCCAATCTCGTTCTGTGTATCTGCTCTGCCTAGGCCACACATTTGCCATTTTACTCTCTCTAAATGTATTGCAATGAAACCAGACAATTCAAAATTGCCCCAGTTTGACTGATTATTTTTAACTGCCCTCATTCATCGCATCTATAATGCTTCAATGACCTGTCCAAACACTTGTGAGCTTTTGATAAAAACAAGATATCGTTTACACATTACAAACGTTTCTCTTTGTGGCATTTCCTTTTACTTGTAAGGCATTGCATATCTCAGAGCAAGAACCGTTTGTGCTAAATTTTGAAAACAAAATAGGGTTTTGTGTTTGCCATCATAGCTCATCATCATCTTTAGAATATTGTTCTTTCCTCAAGTGGCCTTTATCTTAGTAGTAAGCTCCCCCCTCTCCATCTATTAGCTAAGATCACTGCTCCACATAAAGCACACAACCAGAGAATCATACCTCAACTCATCAATATACATCTGTATATGTATGTGTGTGTGTGTGTGTGTGTGTGTGTGTGTGTGTGTGTGTGTGTGTGTGTGTGTGTGTGTGTGTAGGTGTGTGTGTTTAACTTTGGTCACCGCTGCAGGTCAGAAAACAAAGCAGAGCTGCAGTGCTACAGTGACTTTTACAGATACACTATGTGTATGCTTAAGAAATGCCATAATACAAGACTTAGATGTTTTATCTTAACCCAGAAGAATCAAAGTATCAAGACCTTTATCCTCATGAGGCAGAAACACAGGATAGATGGCACTAATGAGACAGGCAGATGGCCTTTATATAGCCCTTTAGTGGTTGAAATCCTTCCACTGAAGCATAAAGGAATAGCTGAGGGGCTGATGTAGCATTAATTCTAGCTCATGACAATCAGCTTGGAGAAAAATATCTTTACATATTTTGAACGAAATTTAAACGAAACAAGACCATGTTAAAGGATTGTTTTTTTAGATCACGCAGCTGGCATCAATTCACCATGCCTTCAGCAGTTTTCATCATATTACCACCTGGTGAACCACAGCGTTTAATATTGTTGCTGTGGGTCTACAGAAGAGCAGAGAAAAAAAATAATTAAAAAGCAGGGGTTGAAAGAGTGATGATGGTGTCTGAAAATATTTTACATCCATCCTTATATAGTAACTGGTCCAGCAATGATGAAGTCTAAAAGTTGTGCTTGAGAATATTTACAGCTGAAGCAACTCAAGGAACATATTTCCAGATATCCATTAAATACATATTGTATAAAAAATGTGCTTATGTCACTGTTTCCCAAAGTGTTGCAATTTGTCAGCAACCTCTACAATGCCAACATGTTGATTATAGGAGGTATGCAGTTTTCCATGTTCATCTTTAGTACTAAACAGAAAGTACAGCGGAAATATTATTTGTTACAGGTATTTTGTTATAAACCAAAGTATTAGACGGATAACATTGTTAACCTGATGATGGATGGAAAGTTAAGGTATCACCGTTGCTACAAAGCAATCTATGGGGGACATTAATGCCTGTAACAAATGTCATGGCAATTCATAGATGGTAACACATTTTACTCAAAACAGTGAATGCCTTTGCAAAACACTGGCAATCTATTGAGTATATGTTGAGATATCAAAGAAAAACCAGGATCTGCTCTGCTCACTACAGGTCATCATTATGATACATCATGTGGGAACCATCCTGTCGGTACAAAATGTCATGGCAACCCATCCGATATTTGCTGAGATATTTCAATAATTCTGGTTAGAAATGTCTGCAGCTTATTATGGAGGAGAAATAAAAATAGAACGTTTGAAAGAACAACTTGAGACTGAAGGATAGAAGGAGAACGTATAGGCCAGTAGGTGCATTAACATTCAAAGCATTGTACAGTGTGCATTATGTTCTATTACAGAGAGATAATTGACACAGTTTTTGTCTGAAATGCAAGATTTGTAGTCAGTTTACATCTGTGGAGATGGCACTTTTATTCTGAAGGATTCAGACTTGTCCTGGCACAATACAGGACAAATATTTCTCAGGAGAACACTGGTTTCTTGAGAAAATGTAAATGCTTTGCGACAGTATAAAAGCCTCATGGGAGAGTGTAAAATATTTAAAAGAGGGTATTATTTCCTCCTCCTTTTTAGAATACTGCAACAATAGAAAATGCTTATGGGAAAGTGCTAAAGCTATAGAGGGTCTTATTCATCCTAGTATTAATATTCTTGTCTAATATTCGTGTCTCATGTACAGTCAGTAGAAATGTCTGTTTGTCCATCTTATCATTAAAAAAATAAAAATGTTGCTACAGATTTATTTCAGGAAAGATTTTACAGAGGAAAGCAGAATGTTAAACGATACAAAAAATAAGCCAAACACTTAGTACTCAAAGCTCACCGAAAGGTTCAGAGCTGAGCAATTAAATGAGAGTGAAAGAAACACAGTTAAAGTATCACTGAGTATACAAAAAGCTTTAAGAGGCACTGCTCTGAAATCGTGGATAGGACCTTTTATTCAAGTGAGTGCTGGGGTCAAAATAAGGATCAACAGGGTTGTGTTTGGAGAGATTTTTCAGTTTGAGAAACAAAAAAATAATATCTTGCATTCCCGTGTTCATTCTTTCATGCAACACAGGACCACAAAACACAATTTACATGTTTGATTCAAGAGTACAGTTTGAGAAAGATAATGTTGTTTGGGTTCACAAACCAATGAGAGAAATGCTGTGGATCAATCACAGGGTGTTTAAGTCCCTGGCAGAGCCGGAGTTCTCAATGAGCCCAACTGCTGCATTGCAGATAAAAAAAACTCTCCACTGCCAGACACCTTATACAGCATGGACCAGCTAACATCCGAAACTCACTTAATCATAACCCTAACCCTAACCCTAACCTTAAAGGGTGTTTATATACACGGGGATGTGAGGGGTTGTTTCGCTAGAGGGCGCTGACAAACACGCGGATGTGATGGGTCGTTTCGCTCAGAACGTACACATACACGCGCATAGGGCGAATTGTGTGGCATGTATATTTACGAAAAGTCATGATGCCAAGTTGTATTTCCAATGAGATCAGATATAGATTTCTAACATAAACAATTGCTTGAGGAATTACAGCCAGTGTGTTGTGATTGTGATAAATGGACAGTTAAGAGCTAACTAAAGCTAAAACTTGTTTGTTTGGTTCACTCTGAACTGCAGATTTTCTGCACTTTTCCAATTTAATCTTTAATCAAAACAATTGATTAATGAACAATACACCCTGTACTTGATAGTGTGTGATAAACACGCGAAAAGGCGATTGTGCATAGTGATAATGCGCCATTAATAGGATGCGAGTTGGCGTGTCCTACATACGCCGATTCATGAGATCAATCTGGGAAATAAGTGAGTCTAAAAGCAGCATAAAGCACTACTGTCTTTGCTAGTGTCAGAATGATGCCATTTTCATGTAATTTTCATGCGCAGCGCCCTTGTTACACAAGTAGCAAATGTACAGCAACTTGCACCAATCTGTGCTTGAAATGAGATGTGGTAAGGTGCACAGTTATACCAAAAAAAAAAAAAAAAAGTCAATGGTTAATGGCAGTATTTTGCTGGGATTAAAAAGGCAAATTATGTGGGTAGCCCTCCATATGACGCAAGCATTTCCTGCATTCTGGTCAATTTGAATCCACCAATGCATGATGGATCTGTCTTACAGAGGATTTCCTTACACATATTTTTCTAACAAAATGCATCAGGATGAATCCCTGTGCTGTTTACACCTCATGTGAGTGGAGCACACATGCCTCTATCTCCTCCTCCTGTTTGATAACTAGTTAATGTATTTTAAAATCAAAATGTGTTGAAAAAAAAGATGGGGGTCTGTTTCAATCCATATTTGTTCGTGTTTAGTTTTAAAAAACAACATTTTCACTGCCTAAAACACTTGTTTCTCCAATTTGTCTAATCCGCCATTTAAAGGGGCAAGAACCCCTGGCTAAAGGGAATGGGAGATGACACTGTCTGGTTTAATTCATTAACTCAACTCAACCCAAAACTGATTGAAACCTACGCAACACTTTCAAACATCTGCAACAGAATACATTTACTTTCCATATGCAATACTTTCAAGTAAAACATACATACAAACGTATTCCTGCTCACTCAATTGTTTGTTGCACTCAAATGCTCACGTTCAAAATAATTACCATTTCTGAGTTTTAAATGAACCACAGTTAACTCAAGCAGACATTTTCATTTTGTGTCAACATGTTTTATTAATGCAGTACCATTTGGGGTGAGCTGCTTCACTTGTATTGTTTAATTGCACTTTAATGCCTCAGATGGATAATAAAGAAGTCTGCCAGAAATATCCTATATAGGTGCCTTGTAATTATTACTATAGGGCTGGTGTTGGCGTGTTAGGCAATTTCCATGTGGCAAGAGACTAAAATGCTGTATATCATATTCTGAAATATTGTATATCTTTGTTGTTGATTGTGGCAGGTACCCCAGAATGTTTTCAGAGTGAGTTGGGCTCAAGACTTTAATGGACAATTCTGTTGCTTTTTACAAGTGCCATTATCTCCCTGTATGTTTTGTGTCTGTTCTTTTTAGGTTATCACCCCCCGTTTGCACTTACACTATAGGAAACTTTTATATTGCAGATCCTCTAGACCAGAGCTCCCAGGCAGATGATATATTGTATCTCAATTGGTCCTTTCTGGTTAAATAAAGGACAAAAAATAATAAATAAATGGGCTGAGGGTTTATTGTTGAAAACATTATGCCGTTCCCCAGACATCCCCCTTTCACGCAAAACATCTCACCACTGCAGTCATAAGAATTATTCTTGCTGCTCACGCTGCCTAGCAGAAAACGTGTCTCAATTACCTCTACTGTTTACACCCTAACTAACTGTGATGAGATGTCAATCTGGAGTTGGAGGTGATTTGTCAGACTGTAATGCAAAATGGAAAATGATGGTACCTCCATGTTTCTTCACCAACCATGATAGTCCAGCACATAACTACAAGTAAAATCCCAAGTCATATATTTTTACATTTCAGCTTTTCTACAGAATAAATAATCAAGATGTAATGTGCTATAAATTAGTGAGTTTGAGAGGTGCTAGCAAGGCTACTGTAGCTATTAATCCTTAGATAAGAGAGAGAAGAAGATAAGATAAGTGGCTGCTGTCCGTTGCTTAATATTGAGGGAATAAATAGGAACATGTCACTCACTTAAATGTCAATATGCTATTCCTTTAAACAAAGAATGAAATTCAAAACAAGCTTACATGTATTAAAACTAGCTGTATTTTATGCATTGTAACTCTAGCATTTACTCTAGCAAATGTGATGTGCTTTGGGGTTATATACTCACCATCAGAAAATACTACATCATTTAAATTAAAAGTGAAGGCAAGGCTTTATTTGTGACTTGATTTGGGTTGATGTGACTCAACAAATGAGGACCTGGGACTCAATTTAAAAATTGGCCCTTTGGCTCAAGACAGATGAATATTTGAGAACTTGTGACCAGCAAGGATGACCGAGCCTCACCTCTGGTTAGTGGTGTCGCTGAATGATTCAACCTCACCCAGAGCTAGGAGCTGCCACTCTAACTCTCTCTCCCCGCCTTAACTATCTCTGTGTTGCTTTCTTCTTGCTTTTTCTCTCTCTAGCTCTCTCATTTTCTCACACAGACACACAAACAATCACCAGTGAACAGTCAGCAGCCCAGGGGTGACATCCTGTTGGTTTCCATTCCTGTCCTCAAAAGTAACGTTACTTTTAGTAAGTAACTTATTACAGGTTGTTACATTACGAGCAGTGGAATAACTGTAATGAACACGTTGGTTTCCCAACGAAGTGACTGAGATAAAGGGATAAGATTGACATATCCTGGCTGTAAGCCTGGTCTGGAGTAGGCTAGCTCCACAAGATAAATTTCCATAGTAACTTATTCCATAACATATGCAACATGATTTCATGCAACCCGGTCACGGATAACTTCCGCCAGGTTGACTGAGAAATCCCAGCTTAATCCCATATCTAGGTTTAGTGCAATAGCCCTCAGGTCTGTGCATGCCTCACTGCATTGGACTGCATACACTACATTGTGCAGCTTGTGCCTGGGTATTTTGTCCTTGGGGTGGAGAAGCTCTTGCCTCAGGGTCTTGCGAGGCTTGAGGTGAGCAGGGATGTGGTGTTTGTTTCACTTGAGAACTGTGTTGCATGCCTTTCACAGTATTAACAACTCTCCAGGATGCAAAGATAGAGACTCTACAGTTGATTTTGTGTATTAGGCTTCATCTTTAAATGTCTGCAGAATTTCCTGATTTGTTTTCTATCTGATGAATAAATAACTTCAGTACCTGAAATACAGACAAAGCATTTCACCTTGTTCAGTTTGTGTTAAATGTCTACAAACAGCATTTGTATCATTGCTTCTTAGAATTCAGTTCTTCACAGCTGACAGATGCTTAATGTGATCCCCCAGGCACAATCTCTATTTTAATGTGATGTAAAAACTTGGTATCCCCCAAAAATTGTGTATCCATTTGCTCTCCTTTCAAAACATTGCTGCCAGACAGCAGAGAGACCCACCTCCCCTCCCCCTAACTTTACCCAACTAACCGCCTCCTCATCACCACAGTCATCACTTCTCTTTCTCCTTTTAATCAGACAGTATTTTAAACTTATCTGAAAATTCAAACATGTGATTTGACAAACAAGCATCGGTATCGGCGAGTACTGGAGTCCAGGCACTGATCCGATACCACGTCATTTATTTTTCCGTTAGCTTTGACACAGTTCTTTTTCGCCGCTCTTAAAACAATTGCGCTGTGCGGCAGCTGCTGTTTTTTAGAGGGGCGAAGAAGAATTGGTCACCTGACACCTGTCAAAAGGAGCTAATGTTAGCGCATCATGTTGGCGGTTTGGCAGTACTTCACAGTGGATGCTCCCACCCGTAAGACGGCGACATGCAACACAGGGCTCTTTGCATTGGGCATGAGACACACGCATTTCAACCTGTTCACACGCCACATCTAGTATTTCTCACACAGACAAATTAACGGGATAATTAAAAAAACGTTCTCTTATTCTACGACAATAGTTCACCGAAATGTGTTTCTGAAAACATTTTATGCGATAATCAGCTATGCAGTAGCTGAATCTGTCTTTATTTTAGATGGACAACGGTCAGTTTAAAAGATTTTCTTCTTCTTGCGGGAGGCGGCACCGTCTCTTGAAACTCACCGCGACCCGACGGCATTGCATGGCTTCTTACATAGACAATGAATGGGAAGCGTGAAAATAACGCTGCCTGTGGACACGTACCTTCAGCCAAAATCTCACGCTGAACTAAGTTACAAACTTGAGAGCCCTGTGCAACATATGCAAAGACTCAATTTCGAGGGGTGGCACGAGTGTTGCAACTTTGCACTACTGTTTGATACTGTTCTATTTAAAAATAAATGTAAAAATAAATCGCTTTCATTTGCTGTATTCTAATTTTTTTTTTTTATTTAGTTTATTTGATAGGGACAATGCAGGTTAGCATAGTAACATTTCCACTCATTACAAACAAGTTAATGTGACTGATGTTCTGCATACAGAGATTATAGCTGATGCTAGTTTCCAACTCCCGTCCCTAGTTAGGCTCTTAATAGAAGAAAGAAGGTAATAAGAAAGACATCAAAATTACATAACAACAGATTAAAATGTACAATACATCTAAAATCATAAAAAGTCATGACCCATTTAAAAATGCAAACAGCTCTGATTTTGTTTAAGCCAGACTTTAACATTTGTATAAAATGAATGTCTTAATGTCTTGGGTTAGTTTTAATTCGGTCGGTAGTGCATTCCACATCTGGGAACCCTTTATGGAAAAGGCTGATTGCCCAAAGGAAGTCTTACGACGTGAGATTTTACAATTACCACTTGCCGTACCCCTGGTGATCCTATCACTATTGTGTCTGCTGACACTGCTTGACTTGGTGCCAAATCCTGCAAACACTTAAAAACCAGTTTGACTGACGAAAATTTTAGTAAATTATCAAAACTAAGCAATTTATATTGCTTCAAAATGTGAGAGTGATGCCACTTTATAGGTTTCTTAGCCATTATTTTTAAGGTTTGGTTATACAAAGATGCAATTAACTTAATTGTAGTTGGAGGAGGCCTGACTCCGCACTGTAACACAATACGACATATGAGAAAGAATCACAGCATGCATATAAAGCTGAGCTGCTTTGATTGGTATATGATGTCTAGTTTGAAGCAATTTAAATAGTTTTTTATTGTTTTTGACATCTTTTTGACATGTTTGTCAAACTTAAGTCTGGAATCCAGAACTACACCCAAATATTAAATATTAAATCCTTTACCATCTCAATTTCCTCTCCCTGCAGTGTTATGCAAAAATCTTCTGATTGTGGTGTGTTTTTGATGGAGAAACACTTTCTTCTCATCAAACTTCTTTTTTCTTATTTAGAGTGAGCTTATTATCATAAGGCCAATCACATACCCTGCTCAAAAATGAAAATAAAATCTCAGCTGCCTCACTAGATGTCTTAGATGACGCGTATATGACTGTGTCGTCTGCATAAAGCTGACAACCAGCCCCCGGACAGCTTTCAGGCAGGTCGTTTATGTAAAGACTAAAAAGCAACGGCCCCAGGATTGAGCCTTGGGGAATGCCAATATTATTATGTTGAGGAACCGACTTTTTTTGGTCGATCCTCACACATTGCTTTCTTGAATGTAAATAGGAAGCAAACCAGCTGAGAGCTTGTTTGGAAAAATTAAATTTTGACAGCTTTGATAGCAGTATGTCGTGGTTGACAGTGTCAAACGCCTTCTTTAGGTCGAGAAACACTGCACCCACGACATTACCCCATCCATAATACGCTTAAAATACAAATCACTGTTTCTGTGGAGTGTTTATGTCTAAACCCGAACTGCTCAGGATATAGAAGTTGGTTTGACTCTAAATAGCCAACTAGTTGTTCTGTCACAACCTTTTCCAAAATCTTTGACAGTGCAGGGAGTATAGAAATTGGACGATAATTACATAGCTGGTCTGTGTCCCCTGATTTAAAGATGGGAGAAACAACAGCTGTTTTCAATTGATCTGGAAACCTTCCTGACCTTATAGAAAGATTTATTAAATGAGTTAATGGTTTTATGATTGAGGAACTATGCTGCCTAATAAAAGCTGTGTCCAAATCTTTGGATTTTGAGCTAGTTAACTTGTCTAATATTTTGCTGATTTTAGTTTTGTTGACCTCTCTGATGTAAAATGAATTGGGTAAATCTTCCCTTTCAATGTTATTTAGTGATAGAGGATCACGACTGACTGGATAAAAAAACGATTAAACACGGTTGCAATAAGCATACTATCTGTTGTGGGTTGTCCACCAATCCTCAGTTCTCTTATCTTATTATGCTTGGGTACCTTATTTGTTAGTTTGTTTAAATGCTTCCAAAGGGATGCAGGATTGCCTTTGGCCTCCTCTATTAACTGAGAGAAATAGGAAGATTTTGCCTTTCTTAAAGCCATTGTCACTTTACAAGTCCTTTGTAAGTAAGAAGATCAGTGGACAAACCACTTGACAGAGCTATTTTGAGGGCGAGATCTCTTCCTTTCATAAGTAGGAAGATCCCGCTGTTTAACCAGGGTAGGCGAGTCTTCCTCTGTGAATGTTTCATTTTAACAGTGTATTTCTCCGCCACCGTGGTCAAGCCACCAGTCAGTGAATTACAACATTTATCAACATCATCCATTTGAAGAGTATTGTCCCAGTTAATTGCTTTAATATCCTTCTCCATCTGTTTGATTTAAGTCTTGGGAATTCCCATTTTTGTTTTTTCTGGAACTTTACAGGGATATATCTGGAGGCGTTCTTTGACAGTTTCCTTACCACCAAAGTCATGTTATGATCAGATAATCCTGTTATTAAATTATATATTTTTGTTATCCGTTCCTCTCTGTTAGTGAAAATGAGATCAATTAAGGTTTTACTGTTTCTTGTTATTCTTGTGGGTGAGTTGACCATTTGTTGAAAGTAGTATTTAAGCATGAGTGTTTTCAATTTTTGTTTACTTTTCTTGTCCAGCCAATTGATGTTATAGTCCCCATATATAATAGTCTCTGATTCTGCTTTTTCATAACATCTTGCAAATCTTTGTTAAAAGAAACATTGTGTGATGGGGGGTTGTACAAAATCACAATACTGAAATGAGTTTGAGGTGATAAAACTACATTCAGAGCAAGACATTCAAGAGAGGTGTTTAGTTGTATTTCATTACATTTAAGGGTATCTCTGATATAAATCAAAACACCCCCTCCCTTGCCAAAAGATCTATCCTTTCTGTAGCAAACGTAACCATGGACATTTATCATGTTTTTAGGAATATTATTATGAAGCCAAGTTTCACTCAGACAGAGATAGTCCACATTTGACTCCCCTTCGGCTTGGATTGTGACTCCCATATCCCTTCAGCGTGGTTGACAGTCTGGAAGAAAATATATTGTTTTTGTTTTCACGTTGCAGTGTGTAACGTTTTAAGTAACTTATTAGCTAAAATCAATATCTTCATTCATAAATAGGTCCTCATAAGTGTATAATTACCTCAGCCAATAATCTGATTTATCCCCATAAGCAAAGAGTTTCTTATTTGCATTTACATTGGACGGGTAAGTCCTCAGGAGGCTTCCATGTCATTCCGCCATTTTGAAGACTATAACCGCCGGAGAGGGACAAAACACCTAAACGCGATTTCATTCAGAGCCAGCGTGACTGAAAAGAGATCACATCAGCGAGAGACACTTCCGGACGCACAGGGTGCAGGCAGGACCGGCCCTCCCCAGGGGCGGACAGGGACTTTTACGGAGCTTTTTCACCCGCCCGTGTAGACGTCTCGGACACGATCTCTCACCTTTTACAGTCAGTGTTGCAGTGCAATATAAGCACCACATTCGCTTATGTTTGTTGTGTGTCTAGTTGTTAGCTGATGCTATAGGCTACGACATAGTAATGGAAGGCTACCAAAGACAAAACAGTATAAACATGGCAACAAAAACCACTATCTTGCTTGAGCAGTAATTACGCACTTGTTTGAAATATCAACCTCATCACCTGAAAGAATACTGGTGAAGTGGTATTGGATGACATGTTGTCATAGTTTCTTGGTACATAACGGCTCCCGTAGTTGCAACAAAGCGATGCGCCAGAGAGCACTATTCGTTTGAATGCAAAATACAATTTCACCACTAGATGGGAGTAATTCCTACACACTGTCTCTTTAACACCCACCTCTCCTCGTCGCAGCTTGGTTAGACTTCCATCCCCCGCGTGCATGTCCCCCATGCTAGGCTCAGGCAGCGCCCGCGCCACATCCCGGCTCAGCTCCCCCTGCTCTCGTAAGTGACCCAGGCTCAAGACACCCCCATCCAAGCAGAGCGCCGCACTATCCCACGCAGCGTCGCCGCGGGGAGCCAAGCCCAGGGCCGAGACACCTCCATCCAGGTCAGGCACCGCACAGCCTCGCTCCGCGCCTCCGACCGGAGCCCCGGCCAACTCGGCAGCTGCTGTGTGTCTCGGCGTGGTGTAATTGCTGGTAGTGAGGGATCACAGGTGGTCCCAGATTCAATTGTATATCACCGGCAAGTAGTAACAGGAATATTGTCTTTGCTGCGTGCCACTTATCCTGTTGGTTGGAGGATTTGACAGCTTTAGTTTGTCCGCTGTGTTGGCCGCTTCGTATACAGATTGAGTAGATGACGATTTGTCCGTGTCCGAAAAAGTTCCGTTTGGTGCTTCCAGAATAAAATCCTGTCATCCCGTTGTTTAGGGATTGGTTAAAAATTATTTCTGGGCGAAAACAGTAGCTGATTGAGATAAGTAGTAGCCAGCTACACAGCGGCAGCATGCAAACTTTTCCTTTTGTTTGCGTGACAGTTCTTCGCCGGAATTCCTTGTTTTGGCCGTTTCATTGTAACGTTACTTAACGGCTGAAATGCACAATTGAGACCATTTCTAAACATACCCCATAGCAGCAGGATAGTTGTTAGTAACTGGACACGAGTGCAGCCTAACAAACCATGCCATTGCCGCCATCTTTTTTGACCTGAGCCAGGACTTACCACAATGATAATCATATCATAGTCATGCGTATACGTGATCTTTTTCTTAAAAAAAAAAAAAAACACACTGGTATTGGTACTCGGTATCGGCCGATACCCACAGCACGAGTATTGGAATCGGTATCGGGAGGGGAAAAATGGTATCGGAACATCTCTACTTAGTGTGACCAGATAATATATTGTGTCTATTCATTTCGGTTCTCTGGTGTCCCTTTTAGTCCGTTTGTTTTGGGAGAGGTATGGCGATCGCGGCAGGTGTGTGACACGGCCCTTACCAGCACCTGTAGTGGCGCCATGATCTCGGCCGCTAATGCGGGTGGTTTATATATCCCCCCAGTTGTTTAGTCTCTCTCCCCTCTGCCGAAGCGAGTGCTGCGGGTTTGCAGCTCCGCCTAGCCATCGTATCCCGGCGTCTGTGCAGTGTGTTCCGCAGGTATGTAGCGCAGTCTCATGACGTGAAGAGGTACGATGCTGTGCTGACAATCCTTTGTTGTAGGTTGGCGCGGTGGGCCGTGATGGAGTGTGTGTGTCCCTGTCTGGTTAGCTGCCGCTGCTGCTGCTGTAGCTGCTAGCAGCTGTAGGCGCTGATGCGAGTACGACGCAGGTAACCCATGCTATGAGCTAAATGCTATTTTTGTCTGCTAGTGTGTTTAGGTGTTGTCACTAAAGGTTGCTTTTGTTTTTGAAGCTTGTCTGGCGTTGGGCTGCTGTTTGCCCTGCCTTGCCTCCAAATCCTTGTTTCCAAACTCTTGCCTCCAATGCCTAGCCTCGCTCTGTTTACTTAGCCTCGCTCTGTTTAGTTAGCCTTGCTCTGTTTACTCGTAACTAGTCGCGTAACTTGCGTATTTAGTGTAACCAGTCACGTTGCTCTGCGTTCTTGGCTGTAACCAGTGGCGTTGCTCTGCGTACTTTGCTGTAACCAGTCACGCTGCTCTCATCGTATAGACGCTATTTGAAGTTACTGGAGTTCAATCGTTGTCCGCTCAGATCAGACCGTGAGTTGTCAGTGGGAGGTAAAGGGAAAGTATTGCAGTAGTGACAGTGAAGGACCTGCTAAATTTATACATGTTGCATGGTTTATTTTGGTTTTCCCTTGTTTGAGTTTCCATTTGTTCGGTTTCTTTTGTTGAGTTTACTTTGAGCAGTGACCTCTGTCAGAGCTAGCTGGTTGTCTGCCCCCTTACTCCTAGCTGAACAACTACGGGTTGTGGAACACCGTATGTGTCCGACAGTAAAGAAAAGAACTATATGTTTTAGAGATATAACTTAATAAAATTGTTTTATTGCGATTAATAAAGATTGTTAAAATATACATAATACGTGCCTGTATTCATTTGTGGCGGACCTGTGTATGGGATGTTTTCGGGAAACCCTCTCAGAGATATTAAAGTTAAAGGAGTATACTCTTTAGGTGCAAGTCCTATGGTGGCATTGTCGGTGTATAGATATAGACATAGATTATCTAGATCTGCCACTCACAGTTAAACAGGGCCAAGCGCATGCCGCGGCGTGCAATGTTTACATTAGCACACACATAGAAGCCGTAGCCGTAAAAATGAACTGCAAGAGACTAGACCCGGACCATCGTGCACGGCGCTCTGTCGGACACGCACCCCCGGGTTCCATCCGACCGAGGCAGCAGTGAAGATTCACCAGAGCGCGTGAGACAGAGGGAGGATTGTCTTCAGCTTCACCCGCACCAGGATTTATTCACTGAGTACCAGCCAGATCACCCAGTGCCATGACCGGTACGTTGGGCTGCACTCTCCGTCCGCACTGTTGGTCTGTGCTCTCCATCCACGCTGTCAGTCCGTGCTCTCAGTCAGCGCTCTCTGTGCGTGTTGTCGGTCAGTGCTCTCCATCCGTGCTCTCTGTGTTTGCACTGTCCCCTCTCTCCGTCCGTGCTGTCGGGCTGGCTCTCTGCGCTGTGTTGCCCCCTCTCAAATATCTCCTATCATTGTGCAGAGGAGTTCAGCCTATGCAAATGACTCCTTTCGTTACGTAGCGAAAGGAGCTGAATCTGAACAGCCTGTAGAAGCACTGTTTTACTGGAGGGTGGGCTGCAGAGATCATGCAGGAATTGCTTGTTTTCCTCATCCTGAGAGTTGACAGGCTCAGGGAGGACCAGTTTATAGGTGTAGAGACCAGAGAAAACATGTTTTTCATAATATGGGACCTTTAAATGTAATGACATTTTCAATGATAAAACAACTTACATTTATGATGTTTTTTTTAAGGGAATCCTATCCAAATAATTTGTACATTAATATCTCTGTGAAGGAACTGACAGACAGTTGTCTTTGAGACAGCTTTCGCGCATAATGGTGACCGTTGCGCATAGTAAGGTCTGCCTTACTAAGAAACAATGGGTCCATGTGGAATACCTATCTTATCAAGATGGATCTTCCAAATGTTGTTTAATTCACAGATATGTGTCGTTGCGTATTCCTATCAAATGATTGCGTTGTAACGTTACTGTGCAATACTCACGTGAAGTTGCAGGACTGTTTTCCCTTCGGCGAATGATAATCCCGAATCCGTGATCAGCATCGCTTGCTTCATTGTTGACATCTACCCGGTGCTTGTTGTTATAATCGTTGTGCTGACATTATCAGGTAAGCGCAGTTTCTCGTTTATATGCTTTACTCACAGGTGTGTGAATTGACCTGGATATGAAGTGTCTGTAGCGCAAAATAATATAACATTCGTTTTTTAAAGAGATAAGATGGAGCTCTCCTCTCCTCTTGTTAAAAAAAATGCATTAATTCAATTCAATCGCATATAGGGGAAACACTGGTTGTCTAATGGGTAAAGTATTGCCACTGGTCACATTACGCAGCCCCCATAAGAAATAAGATACAACTCAAAAGGAAATCATGCCCTCACTCACTCACTCACTCACTCACTCACTCACTCACTCACTCACTCACAGTTCCTCAGGTGTGGATGCCCGTTGCTTCTACAATGAGAGAGAGAGAGCATAGCTGATTATCAATAGAATTAGCTCTGTGTGCTGCAAAGGCTCACTACAATATAGCATCAGCAGGATGGCTGTGTCAGCACAGCACTTCCTGTTTACTGTTTAGTCCCGCAGCAGGCTGCAGACGCCAGATAACAACAGGCACAAAGCATGCTGGGTGATAAAAGCGCCACAAAATGTGCTGGGCCCCCGTAGCCCCTGTGATTGCATGATGTAGCATCAGTCAGTAGTACTTCTGAGAATGATACTCTGCACATGAGAGAAAGAGGGGATGCAGGAAACACATTTTAAACCCTAAAACTACACTTATTTTAGATCTAATAATTCATACCTAGATCTAAAGTTTGAAATAGTAAGTAAGTGGTATTTTGACACTTGCGCTACTCATCTAATCTAAATTGTGCCCCTTACGGTTTGTGACCTGAATCGACAGATGGTTTGTTGCAGCCTTTATTGGAATCTGTTTGAAAAGGGGCACGCACTTGCCAAAATACTTGGCAGGCGATTGGTTAACCATCTGTCAATCAAACTCCTGCTGAAGCCAGCTGGGAGACTGGCGAAAACATCTTTTCCATAGAGAAAAGCCTTCAGTGCCAGTCTTTTCTCTTCTTTCAAACAGGAAGGGCTCTCTAGTTCTGCATCAGGAGTGCCATAGCTGCTTTCAGTCACCACCCCTGTGTCGCACACATAGCAAAACAACACTAGTGGGACCTCAAAGGATTCTGATTGGTCTGAACCACTGTGGTTTGGACACAAACACATTATTGGAAGCCTGCCAAGATGGGTTTTCATGTGACCTTATGATATTGTAAGAATTTGCCTGCCGTGCAGTGTAAGTACTCTATGTCTGTGGGAGAATCATCACAATTCTATAATAAGGAGTCTTGCTCAATACCATAGGGTGTGAAGAACAGCGTATCCAAGGCTATAGAGATGACTCATAAAATAGACCACCGATTTCATCCATCCATCCATCGTCTACCACTTATCCTGTATTCAGGGTCGCTGGAGCCGATCCCAGCTATCATTGGGCGAAGGCGGGGTACGCCAGTCCATCGCAGGGCCGACATGTAGAGACAGACATCCATTCACACCTACGGGCAATTTGGAGTCATGAATTAACCTATTCCCATCCTGCATGTCTTTGGACAGTGGGAGAAAGCCGGAGAACTCGGAGAGAACCCACGCTCACACGAGGAGAACATGCAAACTCCACACAGAAGGAGCCCGAACCCGACCCATCGAATTCAATCCCTAGTAAATCAGCAAAATTACTGGGGGCAAGTCCTTAACTTGCCACTTAGTATCAATCAGGTTTGTTCTAGCGTTGAGCGGGGACACATATTTCCCTTTCCAGTTACAGGACCATGGAAGTACTGAAAATGTAGTAGGGTTATGCATGTGGGGATGT
Organism: Eutrigla gurnardus; assembly: GCF_963514095.1. Taxonomy (NCBI): domain Eukaryota; kingdom Metazoa; phylum Chordata; class Actinopteri; order Perciformes; family Triglidae; genus Eutrigla; species Eutrigla gurnardus. Next base: position 24,016,171 of record NC_139915.1, on the reverse strand, counting down.
AGATCTAGATATATGCACAATATATCTGACAGTAAATTTGTATTCTTCTCAGCTTATTTATGGTGCGTATACAGTGCAGCCAGGACTGCACAATGAGACATTCTTCACTAGTACAGAGAGACATGCTCTGTACTCCAGCAATACTAGTGTCAAAATGAAACATTAATTCAAAGTGCTCTTTTATTTGAGATGAACCGTTGAAGTTTTTGTCAACAATGACTGCTCTGGCTGCCCTCTATTGCAACCATTTTCATGTCCTGCTTTGGAGATGTGTGCCTTCAGTCGGGAGGGCTATAATTCCTAACTGAACTAACTGGTGAATTACAGCCATACCTAAAGTGCCACCTTCTGACAAACTACGCTGTAGCCGAGTTTATTCTCTCCAATCCCGTTGATGGAAACGCGTCTAAATCACAATTGTTTTTTGCATTTCAAAAGTTTGCTTAAAATCTCCTCGAGAATTGAATAGGAACATGACTAATGCTAATGCCTAATGCTAAAACATGCTGATTAGCAGGTTAAATATTCACCATCTTACGTTAGCAGGTTCACATGTGAACATATGTGTCAGGTCTGGGTTATAAGGAGGACTCAGGCGCAGAGTGAGGACAGTAGAACCAAGCTTTTATTGTTAGAAATTGCAAGTTACTCCTTAAAACAGAGTGACAAAGAAACCGGCTATGAACTCTGAGTCTGTCTTCAGGAAAAAGGGAGAGACGGGGAAGGGGAAAGGGAAAGGGGAAAGGCAGGAAGCGGACACAACAAACACCGAAACAGAAAACGCTCCAAAAGGGAGGATACAAAATAAAAGGCTAATCTACTCTAAACTATGAATAACTCTAGAAACAGAAAATGCTCCAAAAGGGAGGATACGAAGCTACAAAACTAACAGGGCTAATGAACAGAAAACGCTCCAAAAGGAGGAAAACCTAACTACAGAATAACCTAACTCAGAACCTGGACCTTAAAACATTACAAACAAAAAATCACTCGTCTTGAGGAAATAACAAGAAAATCTAGAATACAAACGATTGGTCTTGAAACAATGGCTGTGGTCTTGGGCTGAAAGTACACGCTGGACGAAATACTCTGGCAACGACAAGGGAAGACACAGACTATATAGACATCAAGGAGGGGAGCACAGGTGAGAACAATCAGGGATTAGGGATGAAGTCAGACCGGAGACACATGAGGAAGGGCAAGTGACCTGAAACGAGAGGAGAGTTACTTTTCAAAATAAAACGTGAAATTCACAAGACAGAAAACCCAAGACAGGACACCCCTCACCGCTGTGTGACAATATGCTCATTCGCGCTAGGCAGATGGGCTGACTTTGATGAGCATGACATTTGCAGGTATTTAGTCAGTCCTCAGAATGCATATTCAGGGTACCAAGAATGGTTATACAAAAATTGTGTGGCAATCTATCTAGTATATTTTGAAATATTGCAATGAGTAAGTGAAAACATTGACATACTGGTGAGAAGAAGAGTCAGTAGATCACCATAATAATGTATCCTGCAGAGTGTGGAACTCTGTAGTGTATTTGTGACAATCCATCTAATAGTCATTTCACTTTGAACCACAAATGTCAATGAGGAAAATTGGGGGATTACCAAATTCAGAAGGACCAACATTATCATCCCTGGAACCATGCTGCTAGTATGGCTAAAAATGTGTAAACCTTCTAAAGCGGGCTCCATCATTGGTTCTTGCCCAAGTTCTGTGGAGGAAATACTGGATAAGAGGGTGATGAGGAAGATGAGGAGTGTGTTGTCAAGGGATGAACACCCCTTGCACAACATCTTCAATAGGAGTGGCAAAAGCCAAAGACTCCTCCTACCCAGATGCTCCACTGAGAGATTTAGAAGGTCCTTTGTTCCCACAGCAATCAGACTCTTCAACAAGAGCTGTTGACATGTAGTGTTTTATGATGATGTTGCTGTTACTCATGCTCTTGTTGTGATTTATTCTGCTGGTTTTTCTGTGATTTATGTTGGTGGTTTTGCTGTGATTATTGTGTCCTGTCAATGTCCTGTCTGTGACTATTGTGTACTGTCCGTGCCATGTCTGGTGCAAATGTATTTATTTACTGGTTGTTGTAGTGTGTGTTGTACTGTGCCCTGTCTTCAGTATCAACTGTCCTGTTGATGTATGTTGTTGTGAGTGGTGGCTTGGTAGCAAATGAATTTCCCCATGGGGATTATTAAAGTACAATCAATCAATCAATCAATCAATCAATAGAGACCAATATAGATAAAGTATGAAGCTTGTTCCTGGCTCAATAAACAAGGTTCAACCCTTGTTTTATCATTTTGGCATGCCCTTGTTAATGGCAAACTTTTAAAAACGCTGGAGTGAATTGGAAGCTTTGAACACATAAATGGCGTTGTCAGATTTATCAACATTGTGGCGAGCATGGCTTTATTGAATGTGACTCCAGTTGTGCTGCCAGTTTTAAAGCTGAAACATCATTCAGCTTTAAAAGGTCACAGCCATTGCTCAAAAATAGCAGTTTGTGCTGGATGTGCTCTCTGCTGATTTCTCTATAAGAGATAGGATGCTCTGACCTGTACTATCCACACTGTAAAAAACCCTCCTTTGGGAAGACCACTGCACCCATGGGACCGGCTTCATTAAGAGTCAGTGCAAACTTACACATATGCACATAAAGTAGTTGTACTTGTGTCCTTCTGAGATCCCTCCACTGACATCAATGCATGTGCCATTCATTCTTACCTTAAACATCTGTACCACGTGCCCAATGTGCAATGCTTACCCCAATCTAAACCCAAAATGACCTGACTTTGCCAAAAAATCCTAAGTCCAATTAGCACACTGGACACTATACACATGCAGAAATCACAGAAAACATTACACTGTGCAGTACTTCACAAACAAACGAGCACACCTGGCACACTGCAGATGAGGGATGTGTTTCTTAATAGTATAACCTCCTTGATGGTCCCTAGTCGAATGAAGCTGTAAATGCCTGTGCATATGTCTGTCATTGGAGAATATGTCTGCCCTTGCTACAACAGGCTAATTACGTTTCAGCCCAAGTGATAAATGTGGCTCTGCTTTGATTTACTTGCAGCTGCCTTCACTGCATTCATAGCCTGTCTTTCTCTCTCTCGCTCTCTCTCTCTCTCTCTCTCTCTCTCTCTCTCTCTCTCTCTCATGCACAAATACACACACACTCACACCAAATTGAATCCCCCATGAGAGCAATTATCATAGAGTTCTACAGTATGCACTTGTGTTATTAATCTTTTCACTGACTTTACTCTGACAATGCAGCACTTTCTGTGGTTATTTACAGAACAATTCCTCGGCAATAGGTTTTATTGCAGCCTATAATTACAGGCTCAAGTAAGCTGATGCATCGAAACCCAGCAGCTCGAAGTGTGAGTTAACTTGTTATTGGTCAGGTGGGGAAGAACCAGTGGAGTGACTAAGCTAACAAGTGCAGTCAAGTCACATATTTACATGAAAGAGGAACAGTGTTTGTATATTTGTATTGTACACTGTATATAATAACATACCTGAAGAACGCCAGCAAACAGCTGAATCAGTGGTGCTGCCAAATGTTATGAGTGTGTTGAAAATCATTAAGGTCAAGTTTTCCACTACAGTTGGGAACCAGAAGCAAACGAAAGTAAAGCCCAGTAAGTGTGCTGATAAGACGGTGAAAAAACGTCAAGAAGTTTATCAAAACTGGACCTTTTTTTTTTTTAAATATAAGGGTTTTTTGGTTTGTGGCCACGTTTTAGTTCATTCGTTCCCACGTTTTAATTAATTTGTGGCCACGAGATAAGTTTGGGCACACTCAGGGCGCACGATTGCCCCCCCTCCCCTCTCCCCCGCTGGCTTGCACTCACACTGCTCTCGGCCCGATTGACTCTTGTATATACGTTGTTATGACTAGTCATTTCGTGAGTTGTTTGTGCACTGTGCTTGCTTTGTTTTTCCCTGATCTCGTATGCAAATATGTGTGTGCCGTGCCCGTGTCCTGATTGGTGGAGTGGTTCCAGGCTTTGCACTCGATTGGCTGGCTCTCAAGCCCAGCTGATATTTAAAGAGCCAAGATGGCGGACGCCGGGGGCAGCAGGCATTTCCTCATCCTCCTCCTCTCCCAACCGGCAACACTTATGTATCAGTTTTGTTGTTGAGTAGTCTTTTGTTGGTTTGAGTAGTTTTGTTTCTTTCAAGTAGTAAGGGTGGACTGCCAGTTTTGTTAACATCGTTTTCTCCTGTTTATTTAGTTAGGGAGGTAAGTTTTGTGTCATTTCTGTTTTCCTCAGTTTATTAGGTAAGATTTACTTCCCAGACAGGAACCGTTATGTTTGTTGTTTTGGCCTTGGTCCACCCTGAAGCATATAGCTATTTGTATTTACTTAACTGGTTTTGTCATCATCTTTAGTTTGTAAATAAATCATTTTCTTATTATTCTCATAGTATTGTGTTTGTGGTCACTTGGGACTTGGGGAAGATGGGGGGCCTTTTCGTGTTGTGTCCTAGACCCCTAGACTGGGACATAACATGATTGGGGGCTCGTCCGTCTTCTTGTCTCGCTTCGTATTCGGGTAGGTTCGGTGAGTATTTTTTCTCTTCTGGTTGGCAGTTTGTTTTGTGTGTAGGGGGAAATTATGGAGTTTTCGCTGGATGATTTTGTGACCAGTCCATCTTTTCCAAAAATTTAAAAATTTAAAAAAGCAGATCTGTTGATTGTAGCAAATTTCTACAGTGTGCAGGTGTCTTACAGTGCCAAGAAAGCAGAGATCAAGCAGTTGCTGTGTGCCAAGTTGGTGGAGCAGGGCGTCCTACCTAAACCAGCTGTTGATGCGGTTGACGGGGGAGGTGACGCACTGGTGGCAGAGGTGAAAGCGGCGGAGGTTGCTTCCATGCTCGCTGCTGGTGGGGAGCTTGGACCGGTCACAGATCCGCTCGTGGGTGGTGGCATGACCACCGAGGATCTCCGCATCCTCCGCTTAGCCCTCAAAATAAAAGAGGTAGAGACTACAAATAAACAGCTAGAGGTGCAAGCCATGCATCTGCGTGTCAGGGTGCTTGAGCTGGAGAAATCAGCCCCTGTAGCCTCTTCCCCTGTGTCTCTTTTTGGCCATAGCTCTGTTTCTGCTCCTGCTTTTAACATTAGTAAGCACATTGCTTTAGTCCCTCCGTTTCGTGAATCCGAGGTGGACTCATATTTCAGCGCTTTCGAGCGAACCGCTGCCGCCCTTAGTTGGCCCAAAGAGTTCTGGTCACTTCTTCTGCAGTGTAAACTGGTGGGGAAGGCCCAGGAGGTCTGTGCCAGTCTTTCTATTGAGGATGGTCTTGACTATAATATCTTAAAAAAAGACTGTGCTTATGAGCTTGTCCCGGAAGCTTATCGCCAAAAATTTAGAAATGGTGAGAAAACTGCCAACCAGACGTACGTTGAGTTTGTGCGTGACAAGAGCGTTTTGTTCGACAAATGGTGCAAGGCGTGTAATGTTAAATCTGTGGCGGAAATGAGAGAGCTCATTCTGCTAGAGGAATTTAAAGTGTTTGCCGGAACGAATCGTTGTTTATTTGAACGAACAAAAAGTTGCGTCGGTAACAAAAGCCGCCGATGGGGGCCTTTTCGTGTTGTGTCCTAGACCCCTAGACTGGGACATAACGTCATCACGTTGTTATAAACATGTCACGCATGGCTTGAGGTTGTTTTCCAGAAGCGCCATCTCAAAGTCGTCACAATAGCGAACAACACAGAGATCATGACTGAAACGTTACTTACAAGTCACATCTGCACATATTTCTAGTCAACACTCATCCTGAATCAGAGCATATGAACGCAAGTGGACAGAGCGCAGAGTGGCATTTTTATTATAAAAGTACAGGTCTGGTTCCAATCCGGTACCGCTCACACCAAGAGACTGAGGCCCCAAGCCCAACCCAGAATCCCAATGTGTCTTACACAGTCATCAACAGTATTTTCAGTCATAAATCGGCTCAATAGCGGGGGGCTTGGAGCAGTGCGAGTGCAAGCCAGTGGGGGGGGGGGGGGGGTCAATTGTGCGCCCTGAGTGCGCCCAGACTTATCTGGTGGCCACAAATTAATTAAAACGTGGGAACGAGTTGTATCTCAGGCGCTTAAAACGTGGCCTCAATATATATTTTTTTTTCTCCGGATGGCCTCTTCAGGGCTCCGTAAGAATATATAGGTAATACAAGATTTTGGTGTCGGAAGCCTTCTGCCCAAATAACCTGAGATACCTTAAGAGAAATAAGCAATTATATTGTAATTATATAAATAAATAGGCCTACATTCTGAAAACATTCCCAATTAATGAATAGTGTAGCAGACGATGAACAGACTGTGACTTTTTAAGGAAAAGTCTGTGATTTTGACCATGAACGCAAGTTCAGTCAGTCCACCACAGGTTTCCCATTTCACTCCAAAAAGTCAAGTCGAAAAAAATGTTGTCCTCCATTTGTGGCCTGACACTTTCTCTCTAAATGTTATCACAGCACCTGCCTTTTCCCCCTGATTATTGATGGTGCACCATCTACAGCCATGCTGACAGCATGGTCCCAGTCCACCCCTACCCTGTCCGTCACTCCAAACAAAGAGTTGAAAATCTCATTCACTGTGAAAAATTCTCTGGGTACAAATTTCTTACTTTGCCAAGTCATACAGTGGGCCAGATGGATTCCAACCTGCGGGCCATATGCCAGACTGCATGTAGGTTCATCGCGCAAGTACGGGCGTGATTCATTGTTAATGTTAAAATATGGATTATTGCCATTTCACTGCTGGACTGTAAGTACTGTACTAAAGCTATTACAAGATAATGTATTTTTTTTTAGAAACAAACGAGTCTTGGTAAGAAAAATTGGCAAACAAACCTTTTGTTTGTTTACAAGAAAACATCACATTCCAACTTTAACATACACTTGAATTTAAAGTATTTCACTGTTTCAGTCACTTAAATTTCTCATTCAGGTCACAGGAGGGTGATACCATTAGGGTTAGTTGTTTGTTTTTGCCTCACAGCGAGAGGGTCCCAGGTTTGAGTCCCAGGTCGGGTTGGGGTTCCTTCTGTGTGGAGTTTGCATGTTCTCCCTGTGTGAGCGTGGGTTCTCTCTGGGTTCTCCAGCTTCCTCCCACAGTCCAAAGGCCTGCAGGATGGGGATAGGTTAATTGATGATTCTAAATTGCCCGTAGGTGTGAATGTGAGCATGAATGGTTGTCTGTCTCTATGCCCTGCGATGGACTGGCGTCCTGTCCAGGATGTACCCTGCCCTACCCTCGCATCCCTGAATACAGGATAAGCGGTAGACGATGGATGGATGGTTATTAAACATAGATGATTTGTTTTTCAATTTCATTTTATTTGCTAAAATATGAATTAGTGTTGTTGATATCAATATTATGGATGCAATACACACAAAAAGAAGAGTTGGTAAAATTGACAGTAAATGCAACTCAGCATCAGCTTTTTCATTTTACTAAATTTAATAAACTGATGTCATTCATAGGGTTTAGTGATTGAACTCAAGCCCTTGCTTTTTTCCTATGTAGGCTTAACTAAATGTTTAGTCTTTTAGTGGAGTGTATATTATAAAGTTGTCCCTACTCAACATATCAAGTTCACGACATGTTTTACAATTATGTTTTCACAGTGTACTCTGAGCTATGCTGTTCAGTCTTGAAAATTGGATAAGGTGTAGAAGTGATGACACCTCTAGCTGGCAAAAACACCACAACAGTAAATCCAGTTGCCTTTGAGTAGCATAACTGCTTAAAAATATGATATAATAAAACTCACAAAATTCAGCAAAGTCCCTATTTCTACATTTACAATCTGTAACACCAGGTCCTGTTTCAGCCCCAATTACTTCAATATGGAAAGATTATCATTTCCATTATTTCCTACAGGCAGCCACTAGTTGGTGGTGTTATTGGGAGATGGAAGGAGGAGTAACGCTGCAGGAGGCTAAACAACAGGGGTTTGGAAAGAGTGAGAGGCGAAGTGAGATCGTAACAGATGGCCTCTATCTGGACTTCGTCCATAGGCTTCACGAACACAAACACATTCACAGCCAGTATTGTAGTACTAAAACGTCTGTTGAATCTGAGAATCACAGATGATGGGATATTAAGCATTCTGTTTATTTTCAACTAATGAACAGTTAAAGCCTACCAGCTCTAGGGCACACTGCTCTGCTGACCATTCATTGCTATAATGAGATACTGTTTGTTTGCTATTTTTGTTGGCATTACAAACGAAAATCATTCCAACAATAAACCTAAAAATCATCAAGCAATCTAACTCAATCGGACTCAATTCCCATAGACAATAGAGGTGGTAAAGTCGACTCAGTGTGCTGATTCACGGATCTCTTAATCAATCACCAAACGGAGTTTCTGAGTGAATTGAGTCACTTGAGTCAGTATCACTCAGAGCATTGAAATCTTATCTGTAAATCACAAGCCCACTGTCTCCAACTTCAAATAAATACATTAAAACTTCGGCTAATAGTTTAATTTGAATTCAATTGTATTCATTTAACATGCAGAAAGACACAGACAACTAACAAAAAAACAACAAAAAGAGGGGGGAAGTGGTAGAGTGTGAGTTGATCACCACGTACAATTATGGATAAAGAACAGAGATTAATCTGTTCTGTTAACAATAGTCTGCCATTTAGCAGCTTTTTCATTCACCAGAGAACATACAACAATCTAGGGTAAGGGTAAAAAGTAATTCGCTTGTTCATTGAACGTGTAACCTCCCCTTGTTAACATACATTAATTGTAAGCCTTGTCTTAAAGCTCTTGTGTATTGTTGCAGAAATAGCACAAAATAGGACGCTGTATGCCGTTGACGTTGCAGGATCACAGTAAAGGTGCTTACTGAGGCTCGGACTCCAAACCAACTCCTGATAGAGAAGGTTGGTGGAGGAGCAAACACTCTAAATTATAATTAATCATATGAGAAATTCTTTGCATTTTAATTAAAACAAGTGATGCATTAGGCCACAACCAATCTTGTTTTCACTCAAAGAAATGTGTTATTGAATTTTTTTTTTCCTGCAATTTTCCCAATAACGGTAAGCTAATTACCAACAGGTACACAGCTATTAACACCAGAGTTGCATGGTAATTAAGTTTTTTATGACTTAAGTATGCTAAGAACAAGTTTGTTTTATTCTCAGAAACCTTGATAGTCAACTTTAACTTTGTCTCTAGGAAGCCAACCAAAGAGTATAGATGCCAAGAGGCGAAACCCAATAGAAAAATGTTTTAACATTACAATGTTTCATGGCCTTCACCACTTTGGACTGAGAGCGACTGTCTAACCTTTCAACATGCACTGGAAAACTGGCCCATTTTGGAGTGAAATAAAGGTATTATTTAACACTAAAATGACATTAAATTCTCGCTGTGGTACAAAATGGAATAGAAGAGCTTCTCTAGCCAATCATGGCCAACGTTAAAACTAATCCCCATCTGTTTTGTTTGATTTACAGGTCTGACTCCAAAAATGAACGGAACAGCAGATAAGAACACTTTCTTTAAAAACTACTCCCGTTATCATGTGTTTGAATTTATGAAAGATGAAGACATTTGTAAAACATTCATTTAGACATTCCTATCATAGACGACTTAATTTTCTGATTTACTGATTTTGCTGTGAGATCTGCCTATTTTGGGTGTGCAGGACATGATGAATTTAAATATGTATTAGTGCGTGTACATTAAGAAGAAAGATTTCTATACATTTGTGAATGATTACCTCTCAGGGTCTTTGGGAAAGTGGTGAAAGTGGTGAAAGGCCCGCTGTTCACTCCTGCATTGGTCATTTTTGCAGTAGATAGCAGTACATTATTTTATTTAATCCAGTTGCATTTTCTGGAAACCTTCTCTGTGTCCAGAGTGATGTTCTGTTCAAAGTCACAATGTTTTCAGTCCAAAATGGCGCCATAGGCTACGTCAGCGACATCCATCATTGGTATCTTTGCTTAACATTGCAACAAACAGCCACAGACCCCCATACACAAACACCACCACGTTGACAACTGCAACAAATGAAGTGAACACTTCCCCACAGGTTAATCGATTGCAGAAAGCTACACGACTTTAGACAACTTACACTGCTTTAGAAATTTAGACAAAGGACTTAATTCAATCATCACATTGGCCTCCATTGATCCTAAGCTGGATATGCTCTTATTTCCCCTCAAAATCAGTATAATCAATTTTGAAAATGGTTGAATCCATTACAGTGGCAACTGGTTGGAAGACCAGCTGGTCGTTCCAGCTGACAAATGTTTTTTGCACTGTCTTACACGCTTCATGAAATCACTGAATATGATAAATACATGTGCACTTTGGCCTTTATATTGGCCTTCAACTTGCAGCCACTCACGTTGCAGTATATATACAGCATTGTCATCAAGCAGAAACCTATGTGCAGTCATGAAAATATAATAAATAAACATAATAATGACAACAGTAATGATGGACTCGCCCTTGAATTTGAGAACACATTTGCTCAATGTGAATTGAAAATGCTCTGCAAAGTAATGTTCACGCCAAATTTGTCCTTTGATACTTGTGATCCAATAATACATACATGAACCTCAACCGCATTTTCTACACCTTTCAACACTGCAGTGATTGTACAAGGTTGCTCTTGTAATACAATAACCTATGTTGACGTCAGGTACAAGATGTGAAACAATGTACTGCTGATGTTGATTTTCATGGAACAAAGTGTAAGGTTGTCCTAAGCACTCTTTGGCGTATGTTCAAGTGCAGCTAAGCCCAGCAAAACCACACTCAGCAATTCTAAAGGTCAGGGGAAAGAATGCCCGCAAAACTACTATATATTAACAGGCATTATAAGTAGATAATCCAGTCAAACTCTGTCATTTACTTATATTTTGACTGATTTTCCCTGCAGGTTGTTTGAGCTGAAGGTCTCTTCATCGTTTAATTTTAATTGGCCGATATTGGGGGAATCATGCAAGTCAATGACATTCTCTTTATACATAAAGAGTGTGCTGCAAACTCATTATATTTTCAATTCAACCTCCTAAATATTCAGCCCTAGAGAAGAAGAAAAAAACACAGGGCATGTGGATGTTAAGCAAATCTCACCAATATAAATTGCACACTCTAATAATGACACAAACTAATTTCTTTTTGTTTTGGTGAATCAGCAGGAAATTAAAGTTTTCACAAAAACAGCATTGTGTACAATAATCAAAGATGATGAGTCTTTTAAGGGAATTACTTTTCCATGAACTAAAACATTTATGAATGTCATTTAAATTCCCACAGTCCATCTTCGAGACACAGGTTAAGACCATTTGTGGACTGCGATTTATTAACGTTACCAAATAATGCCCAAGCAATTTAATTGTATAGAGCTGGCATTGATTTTACGGCTCTTTAGCATTTCCAATAACTTAACTTTTTGTATACTGCTACTACTCTAGACATTTCTAATTTAGTCCACACAGGCTTCATTACCAGGTTGTCTTAGAAAATACATTAAATTCCAACAGATCAAGCACAATATCTGTATTATTTGCAAGGTTGGTGGGTCTCAGATATAAGGGGTTAACCCAAGCTTGAGCATTTTAATCAGATTACTCCATCTGTATGAAGGTATTTTGGTGCAAAAACTTTGAGCACCTGTAACAGTGTAATTTGTAGTTGTGACAGTGATTGTGTATGTGTATCAGTATATTTGAGTTAGCAGACTATGAGTTGTGTACTTCTCGATTTTTTCTCTCTCCACAAATACAACACAACACTTACACATTCACAAATTCTTAATTACAGGTGCACAAATTCTATTTTACAAGTCACAGATTAAAAAACTGGCATGCTCACATCGTTGCTCCTATTGTTGTATATATGGTGCAAAACATATTTGTGTACCTGTATCAAACAATGTGAAGTTGTGGACAAAATGTTACTATGTGCAAATCTGAATGTGAACTTGTGCAATAAATGTTCAATGATTCTAAAATAATTTCTCACAAAAATATTTGTGTTCTTTTACAATATATTGAAAAATATTGAATAATAAATTAATCAAGATCAGTACAATGCCGAGTGGCAAGGATGTAAGCGATGGTTCTTTCCTGACATAACAAGGAAGATGGCGGAGAAGTGATGATGACTTAGGGTGAGGGAGACATGGCATGATGTGTATGTGAGAATCCAGCCACATTTTGTGAATTGTGTTTCAGTTAATCTAAAATGGTGAGAGGAAGTTCTTTGATTTATATTGGTTTCCTATTTAAGCCACACATTTCTTAAAGAAAGCTGTGTCACTGGTGGGTTATGTTGTTCTATCCTCTTGGATTACTCATTCATTCCTTGCTTCAAAATAGAGAAAGATATTGTTGACTAGAATTTTATTTTATTTTATTTTATTTTATTTACTTTTTGAAATGAATAAAGGTAAAAACATTATTCGGTTTTCCATACAGAGACAAGGCTCATTAGCCAGAAACAGAGATAATGAAGTGGAGAATGAACAGGGTGGGATCATTAAAACGCAGCTTATTTTAATGAGAAACATGAGGATCCCATATTATTATTTTTTTTAAATGTGTAACTATTAGATCAGTATTAAAATGGGTGTGTATGTCTTTTTTTCCTTTCTCAGAAATGCTGCAATAATCAGTGCTGGGCAAATTACTTGACATATATGATACATTATTATTTGCAAATAACCTACTAAAAAAGCAATTACTTTACAAATTACTCGCTGTAATCAGTTGCATAACATATTACTTTCATTACGCAGCTCAGTCAATTACTATGTTTTCCCTTGTTTTTGTGTCTAAGTGATTCAGGGACATCCATCCATCCATCCATTGTCTACCGCTTATCCTGTATTCAGGGGGGGCTGGAGCCGATCCCAGCTGCCATTGGGCGAAGGCAGGGTACACCCTGGACTGGACACCAGTCTATCACAGGGCTGACATGTAGAGACAAACAACCATTCACACTCATATTCACGCCTACGGGCAATTTAGAGTCATCAATTAACCTATCCCTATTTTGCATGTCTTTGGACCGTGGGAGGAAGCCGGAGAACCCGGAGAGAACCCACGCTTACACAGGGAGAACATGCAAACTCCACACAGAAGGGACCCGGGCCACCGTGTAGCCCTGATTCAGGGACATTTCTTTTTAATTGACCGGTATTGAAGGCTATCATGTAATCACTCGGGGCAATTCAACTCACCATCAATTTATGTCCACTTCAAGTGCTTGTTTGATTATGGAAAGACCGAAATGAGAAATAAAATGTTTTTCTTTACCTTTCACCTTTCCATCTGGTCTGGTTGTTATTGTGCATCTCGTTCTGAGAGTTCATTCTGACATCTATTGTTGACCCCGTTAGTGAGTTAGACACATTAGTGAGTTTAACTCACAGGGAAACAGGGGAAATAAGGTCCAGGGCCCTCATTTATCAACCATGCCTTTGCACAGTTCTGTGCGTAAAGGGTGCGTATTGATCAACTTGTACTTGTACTTAGAAATGTGCGTAAATATATAAGCAAAGCTCTGACCATGCTTACGCACAGCATCTACAGGTAGAATAGGGGACCTGCAAATATTGCATTGAGTGTCACAGAATGTGTTAAAAACAATCGTGTTTAGTTTTTGTGTAGTTAGGAACAGACATGTAGTCTAATTGGTGACAAAAAAAACAAAAGACTGTGACAAGTTTCCTATTTGAAAATGTAACATGGCTCATCTTGCAATACTGGAAGATTTAGTAAACTAAGCGCTTGGCAGCATTCAGAGCAAACTGATCTGTTTGTTGAGAGAACAGAGTGGCTTCTGAGTAGGGATGCTTCCCCAAACAGATGCTACATTTATGCCGTGATTTGGGACCGATGGAGCGTGACATTAAAGCGATTCCTGTTCACATCCAAGTCTGGCACCATGCGTTTGGCCACCGGCAAGTTCTCAAATGCCTATAGAAATTTCCCTGGGCCCGAACTACATCCAGTTCCCTTACAGGAATCCACAACAAGCCGAGATTAAACGGGGATTTCATGCTTGATTTCCAAATATGATAGGAGCAATAGACTGCACCAACATAGCAATAAAAACACCATCACACAACTAATGTACTAATGTTAACAGAAAGGGGTTCATTCCATCAATGTACTAATAATACACCTACACCAAGTAAACTGAACAACAGCACCTCAATTTCTGTTGCGGAAAAGTTTCTTTTCTTACTCTCATTTACGCCCGACTGGACCGCCCGGTTCTCGACACGGGCTCAGACGGAGATGCGTGAGACAGGATCGGTATCTTACAGTGTGAGGGGAGACAGTTATTACGGGCCCAGCAACTTTCTGTACGAAAAAAAACGATCAACAGTTGTCTTTATTTTTGACCCTCAAGTCACTCCGCATGATAACTTTTCTTCACAAACATTCAGCGATTGGCTCATCTCAGTATGCTGTGGGGGAAAAAACATTATGCTATGCACATAAACAGACCAGCTGAATGTTAGGAGCACCGGTGCAACCAAGGCACATATTTTGTTCCAAAATGGTCGCACTCTGGAGCCCTGGCTTCCTCAAAAACGGTCCGTGTGGAACAATGATCCCTGCGCTGAGCAGGCCGCATGTTGCGCGAGATAGAAATTTAACGAAGCTGTGGGGCAAAGTTTTTGCCTCAAGCATTTTTTGTAATCGAGTTACTCGAGTAACTTGAGTAATCGGCTCAGCCCTAGTGCTCCGCTGTCTGACTAGTGCATGGTTGAGAGGGTGGTCAGGATTATCCATGTTGGATAACAGTTTGTTCAGTGTCTTCCTCTCCACCACAGTACTTTTTTACTTACGCACATCCTTAATTCCATTCGTAAGACAACATTTAGAACCTTTCTACGCACTGTTGATAAATGAGGGCTCAGGTTTAAACGTACAGAAGTTACCCTTTAACAGGCAGAAATAGAGAACAAAACATCATGGTTTAATTAGATTGCCTGAAGGTATAAGCATAAATGATATTCACAGAATATGTATTGCCTTAACATAGCCCTCAACATGCTGACAGCTGAGCCGGCAGTTTGCAGCTAATGTGCTGACACAGCTAAAAGTGTTACCTGAGGGGGAACCTGAGGGTGGATGCTCTGCTTCCTAGACAGCAGAATATTTTGGGATAGTATTATCATTTGTAACCACCGTATGAGTGTATTGCAGAGTGGCGGCCATGAGCCGGCCAATGAAGCATCGTCACATGCATTAAAACCATGTTAACAAAGCATAGAGAAGCTCGGATAACAACACACACAGAGGAATCTGGACTTCATTCACAGAAAAAATAAATAAATGTTGAGAAAGCACTCAGTTGTGTCTATGGCAAATAAAGGTGCATGTTCTAATGAAAGAGATGATGATTTGATTTGATTTGATTGGATTTATTTGGAATACAGACATATCCAAAGGATAAAACATGACAAAGTGCAGACACTTGTTTCCATCATGGTCCCTGATGTTAAAAGACAAGACATATCCACATAAAACAAAACATCCATCCATCCATCCATTTTCTACCGCTTATCCTGTATTTAGGGTCACAGGGGGGCTGGAGCCGATCAAAACATAAAACATAAAACAAAAAAACAAGGCATATAAATTAGACACACCGGGATGATTAAAACACAAATGTGGTGATTTACTACAGTTCTGTTATTGAAACAGAAATATGTTGATGTTGATTACGATAAGGAAAATACTAGCCGTACCACTATTTAACCATATCAGAAAAATATGTCGCCTTCAATGTAAAAGCTGAATATGCTTTATTTTGACAGAGGATGATTTTGATAGCAACGGTCATCGACTTTTGGACCATAACCAGGCAATCCAATAATTGCTGCTGCTCATTCACTCTTTTATGGTGCCAAGAGATAAATGCACAGTGCTCTGTTTGACTCCTCAGCTTTGCCCACTGACTGTCATGTTTGTTGTTGCTTCTTCAGCATCGATGAGCATCACGTCTGTGAAACCAGCGCTCATCGAACCCTGTGAATTTGAATACACTCATTCCTTAACTGAACTGCATGTCATGCTGGTCATGACACAATTATTCTCCTTGTCACAACAACTCCAGAGGCAAAAACTACACGTGTCTGCTTTGACATTCTGGCATGATTGGCTACTCACAACAAAATAATGAATTCACTTATGAAAGTAGAATAGACCAAGGAATATTTTCCGCCTCAGACTTGTTGATGCCTATTCCATTGTTTATAGCTTTTGTCCCCTCTGGGCAAAGGTGGAGTTGGATGTCATCTCCAGAAATGATGGATTTCATGGATGGATTGCAACCCTTCACTGAGGTCACATATAACATCTGCGAGCAGATCTGTTACAGACCGAAAGTCACATGCTATAAAGCCAAAACTCAATCATTTGTAAAACTATTTGAATTGCATTTGATTTGTTGAAGCAATCCCATTGTATTTATATGGGTGCTATATAAATAAAACAAGACTGATTGATCGGTTGACAACTGGCCAACCAGTCATCTGGGATTTCTTAACTCAAATGAAAAAAAATCAACACAATTTCTACCAACAGATTTTTGCAGAAACTGCTGCTTTCTTCTGTTGAACTTTGAGCAAATCACTGTGAGTGTGTGTGTGTGTGTTGTTTGTTTGTTTGTGTGGGTGACAGCAGGGGGTTCGCTTTGTTTCTATGCACAAAAGATGTCTGCTGAAGCACAGTTATCAATTTGGTTTGGATACAAGTGGAAGAGTGTGTGTGTGGGTGTGTGTGTGTGTAAGCATGCAGCAGAGTAGTGGATCGTTGTGATAAGAAAGATATCCATGTAGTGGGTTTACATAACAACGTTTGTGGTTACGTGAGTGAGTGAGTGAGTGAGTGAGTGAGTGAGTGAGTGAGTGAGTGAGAGAACGAGAGAGAGAAGCTACACTGCTCATGGGCTTGGTTCGTTCTACAAATGCAAGGGAAGCTGGGTAATCAGTGCCCAGGGAGAGGACATTCCTAGTTCCTCTCTAACTGCAAATGACGACAATGGGCTGTCCCACAGGAGTGCCCTCCCACCAGTAGCTGTGATGGCTGATGACATCATTTATTAGAGGTCACAGCAAAGAGCAAATACTGCTAAAAGGGACAGACTGGAATTAAACAAAGACGACTCTAGTTAAAGCGGCTTTGACTCCTTAGAAGGCCAATCAATACTAATGCATTGTTCACCTTTGCTCAATCCCTGCATAGCAATGCACCAAATGCCACTGCTACTTCTGTTAACAAATTACGTTTTTTCTCTGAGGCCTAAAGTCTATTATCACCCTTGACTAACAGCATCCGGTCCTTGTACATAATGCAGGGGTTCATATGCTGTGCACATCTGCATGGATGCATTTGCATATGTATCTGTGTGTGTGTGTGTGTGTGTGTGTGTGGTTTCAGGAAACAGGATGTTTGTAAAAGCTATTTCATAGACCTGAAGTGTTTTTTTTTTATTTAAATTTAATTTTATAGGAAAACAGTGATGTGCAGGCAGATCTAAAATAAGCAGCTGCCGGCAGCGAGCCGCAGTTATGAGTCAAGCGCAAATATTTGTTATGATATTCGGGTCATTTGCAGGCAGGTCAGCTAAAAAAATGTACACATATTAGTCAAACTTTACCTAAAGGTTCGTATAAATATTTAAGTAATAATTGCACTCTAAAACATCATTGGTTGAATGACTCAATCTAAATTTCAAGAAGCTGCAGTGTGTGCTGACCACCGATACCTGCGTGGGAAAAGAATGGACATGTCGGTGCAGGAAAGTGCATCGGATATCATTTTGTCTTTAAACATTTTGCCAGTTCCAGTTGTGGTTGAATAACTGCACTGAATAAAATTCATCCTGTAGGAAGAAATAATATACCGGTATGCAAGGTAATGGTCGACCAATTTAGGTTTTTCAATGGCCGATGCCGATATTTAGAGAGCAGGGTGGCCGATGGCCGATCTATAATGCCGATATCATGTTTTTGTTATCATGTTTTGCGTTGCATCTCATCTGTGCATGTGATAAATAAATTACCTTGACATAATAATTAATTAATTAATTAATTAATATTAAATAATAACAACAAATGAGACACAAAATTGCTATGGCTAGTCTCCCATTGACATACATATATCCACAGCACTGTGTAAGCACTAAAAAAGGTCTGGTTGTGGACATTATCATTCTGGTATGGGGATCTAAAAGTAAGAAAACACAAAAATGATAAGATGAAGATTAAATACTGTCTGACAAAATATTGAGTATGTATGCCAAGAGCTCATCGCATTTTTCAAAACACAAATTGTACTTAACAACTGCTGAAATCAATAGTTCCCCAGTGTCGACTCCGGTCGCTTGGTTAGGAATGCACTTCATGAACCTGGTGTGTGATGAAACGCCAGTGGCAGCTGTGTGCTCAGAACAGTTATTGTTTAGCATTGTTTATACCATTAGTATCTCAGCATGCAAAAGTGAGTCAATGAGCTAGCTGATGTCTGCCCAGACAGCAAATATGCCGGTTAAATATGTACACTATGGCAACTTATGTCCACAGTCTACAGGGACTTTAATGAACATGGAAATGCCACTATGGTTGCCTCACCATGTGTGTTGGTAAATCAAGAAAAACCAACTTTAAAAAAAAAAATGTTTTCCTTTTTTTGCTTTTTTTTACGTGTACTGTATGCCAAATTGTAGCAGTGAAATTAAAGTGGCAATTAAACCCATTGCTCGGGCATTATTGAACTGTGCATTGTATATTTGTAGTTTTACATGAGACTTGGAATGCTTGTCAAGGACACAGCATGCAGAAATGTAATATCACATAAATGTGATATTGAATTTCAGTGGCCTTATTTCCAGTCAACAGAACCTACTTTCTTCTGTCTTGAGTTATTACATTCAACTGAGGATGCTAAAGGGGCCACAGCATTGAGGTGGGAACATTATGATCATAAAAACGATGATAATGATGAAGATGACTATAGTATTCATCCTCAGGCCGTATGACTATTTACATTACGTCAGAAGCTCGTGCAGTGTGGGTGCCAGAGTGATGAGAGCGGCTGGGTGTAATCAGGGCTGACACTCGCCCACATCTTGTTTCCCCAACTCCATGGCATCAACGTTGGTTCCACTCACACACATGCACGCATACACACATGGGTGCACGCACAAACAGCAGGAGCACAAAGGGAACGAAACAAATTACAATGTAAAGAGAATGACACACAGAGAAAAGAGTTACACGGACACAAGGGAAATGCTGTATTGCAAAGGTTTTTCTGAAAAATTTGAAACTCAATGCATTAACCAAGCAGAGCGCAGCTGCAGTGTAAACGGATTTTAAAATGCTGCTATGCTCATAAAAATGCAAATAAGGGTCTCTCTTTTCCAGATGTAGCGAAGGAGGTGATGTTAGATAAGACGTACTGTTTACAGAAAACAAAAACAAAAGGCCATAAAATTTCCCCTCAGAGCACAATCCTCGGAACATGATTGTCTCAACCACCGCTCTATGGGCAATGAACAATTCGCTCTCCTCTTCGTTCCCCCACTTCCCCTCTTCCAACACTTCCCACATGCTTCTTCCAAATCCCTGATGGCCAAGCTTAGTGCTTCTCTGTTTCAGGACGGATATTCCAAACGAAAAGATGAATTAATGGTTTGAAGATCATTGCTCTGGTTTCCTGTTGGCTCTGCACTCTGTACACCCTCCCCCCCAGTATGCTCCAAGTGGTTAACGCAGGAGGAAGGCATGGATATGGTTTCATCTTGTAAAGCTATTCACACTGAAGGGAAACATAATGAGACACAACCTCTGAAGCCCTGCTAACAGCCCCTAGAGGCTGCAGTGTTCGTAACACAACACATACAAATTATTAGTGTCGGACCGAAGAAACAACATACTGATTGGGATAGGGAGATTGAAAATGTTGTGGTCCAGTTTACAAAAGAAAAACAAATGTCTGGACAAACCAATGGTCCTGCACTGTAGCAAACAGCTGACATGGATGAGCACATTGGAGTCAGACTGTCCTGATCAGAAAACTTGCAGCCTCAGTCATCGGTTCAAACACTGTGATCTGTTACGGTTGTGACTCCTTAGAAGAAAGAGCAGAAGAAGTGTCATATTGTTATTCTGTCACAAAACATCTTTGGAAGAGGCTGCAGCATGCAGCTTAACATAAGATCGCATGTGCCATTTTGTTTTGGTTTCCTTTAACCAAGAAATCAATGTATGTTCAACCCCATTGATCGCAATCTGTCCTGCATTGATTAATTTTTTTTGGCCACTTAAGGGCAGCAAAACAAAACATTTCGTGTCTCTGAACTTCTTTGTTTTTGTTTAGGTAAGAAGTACTTTCAGCACTTGACCACAATTATGTGGATTCATGCCACAGAACTTGCCAAAACATGAAGAAAATTTTTTTATATTGGTTTGCATTTCAGAAATACGAAATGGAAAAGAAAAAAGTATATTTAACAAAAAGCTCTGTGTCTTCTGAATGAGGAACCGTTCCCTTATTTTCATTACTTTCAAATCCCCATTCAAGCAAGCTCGCTTTATTTCTGAAATTGTTGTGATGTTCACCCACTTAGTATCTAAACTCACAATGGCTGCATGTTTTTTACCAGCAACGTTTTCCAGCCTTTGCTTTGGGAACACCTATGTTCGTGCGAAAATCCCACTGCAAAAATCCTGCCTCTGTTGAGCGAATGGTGCAGCGTCACTGACAAAATCTCCCTCTCGGATCTACCATCAGATACTCTTTCAAGAAGGAGAGAGAAGTGGGTTTAGATAGACACTGAGGCACTAGTTTGAAGATTTACGTTAAATCCTTCTTCTGCATTAATGACAAAATATGTATGAAAGAGAGATGAAGTTAAGATTGGGAGCCGGATCCAAGCCCACAGCACTCCAAGATATCTAAGATCTGCAACACCTACACGCAAGTGGAAAAGAAGTTGAGAGTTAAGGGTAAAGTAAATGTTAATTTGGTGCTGAACCTTTTACTGGTTTGAACAGTCTTGCAGCAGCCAGCCTTGGTTCAGCTTGCTGTCTGTCATGCTTTTTGGAGGTGAGATAAGCTTTGCATCTCCAGCTCACTAACAGCCTCTGAATGATGCTGTGATAAGCAGATATTACCACTTCTGCAGCTGCCGTTTGATCAATGGATGTTAAACAACCTCACATCCATGCACATTAATTGAACAAAAATGGGCAATGACACCTTTTCACAATGCATACTCTTGCTAGGAATCTCTATAAAAAGACCCATTATCGGTGGTGCCTGAAACTGAGCTGCTCTGGAAAGTGGAATATGGATGAGCAGCTTAGGATGAAAGAAAACAGGACTGCAGTAGACAAGATCTACCTGATCACAAGATAGACTATTGTAGCATCTTTTATTCATTTGAGCAGCATTGTCTAATCTCCGGCTCTACTCTGCTCTGTGTCTTGACAGATTCTGTCATTTGATCAAAGTCCTCTTACAACCTATGTTTGTTTACCTGATAAGGACCTCTTGTCGTCGTGTAAATGACAGTATAACTCTTTACTGTCTGGATCAAAAGCAGGAGTATAAAGTGACACTGTTTGGGTCAACAAATCATGTGACTTTTTTCCTTAATTTTTTGGACCGGCTATTTATTACAGTTTTGGTCTGTAGTAACAGATGATGGGGTAGTTATGAATCATTTCCATACTACATATCATCACTACAAGACCAATGGTGGGGAGGACTTTTAGGGATTCTGTCCATGGACATGACTGACAAGCCTTGACAGTGCAGGCAGATAATGCTGTTTCCAAGGAAACGATAAGACACTTGAAGCATGTCCACAGAAATGGTTTCTGAAGCATGACTGGGTGGATCCGATTGGCGGGGCTGGGAGAAGACTTCCCATTACTGCAAACTTGTCAATGAGTCTCATTGCCTGGCTTTAGTTCAGTGTGAATTTCATTATGGAAAATCCATTTCCTGTTAAGGGGTTGGATTAGGTCAGGCTGAATATCCAATCAGTGTGGATCAGCGGAAAAAAAAAAGGTCTCTGAACAGCTTATGGCAATTCATCATCATGGCTGCCATCACCACTATCATCACTGTCACGTCACTGTCATTATAACGAGCAGCAGTATCAAGATATTTACTGGCTCCAATTTAAAAGATTCGTTGGGAGCCAAAAATGTCAACATGTCATTGTCTCCATTGAGGGAATCTATGTAAAAAGATATAAATTATACTAAGATAGAAATTATACTAATCCTTTGATTATTTACTCATCATCATCATCATCATCATCATCATCATCATCTCATCATCATATATTTGCCATGTGTGTCTATGCTGATTGGTGATGGCTGCTCTCGAGTTTTGCTGTGGACTTCTAAACCATGGCTTTGCAGTAAGTGTTAAACATACTTTAAAGGGATAGTTCAGAATTTTGGACATAACCTATTTTCCAAGTGAGCCGGTGTGTTTGAGACGTCTGGAGACGTTTTCAAGAAATTGCATTCAGTTCTTCTAGCTGCCGAGTTCGCTTATGCTATGGCTAGCGCAAGTCAATCGTTCTTAGCTAGCATGGCATTAAAAACAGTCTTGCCCATTCCACAGTGCACCCGAGGCAAATCCATTAAAACACTAGACTGTCTATGTATATGTGTGTTGATAGAATAATATTTGAAACAAAACTAACCTTGCATCGCATGAATCATCCATTTTTTGAGGAACTAGTTTCTCAGCAGCAGCAGGACTTTACTTTGCTCAGTCAACTCAAAACTCTAAGACGCGCAGCCCGAAATACTGCCCGTAAATAGGCAATCGAACCAGGCCAAACTGTCGGCACTTATACCCCCAAGGCTGTCTGAAAAGCCCTCGGAGATCACTCAAACACCGGGCAGCCCACGGCCACGCGAAGCCACAATTACTCACCGCGAACCTGGTCCGTCCGGAGAACCGTAAACCCTCCGACGCGTTGCAGGGATTCCCTCCGGTAAATAGACACATGAACACCGCCGAATATTCGGGCCTCGTGCCCACAGAGCTGGGTGAAAAGCCCTTGGTCCTCACTCAAACACCGGGCAGCCCACGGCCACGCGAATCCACATATGCACTCTCCGTCGGACTTAAAACTCTAAGACGCGCCGCTCGCAATCCAGCCGGTAAACACGCGGCTCAACATCGCCGAACTCTCGGCACGTGTGCCCCCAAGGCTGTCTGAAAAGCCCTTGGAGCTCACTCAAACACCGGGCAGCTTACAGCCGCGCGAAGCCACAATTACGCACCAGGAAGCCGGACCTCTGCTCCGTCCATAGACCCGTAAACCCTCGGACGCGTTGCGGGGAATCCCTCCGGTAAATAGACACAAAAACACCGCCAGACTCTCGGCCCTTATGCCCCGAGACCTGGGTGAAAAGAACATTGGACCGCAGACCAACACCGGGCAGCGGGCGGCTCCGCGAATCCACACATGCGGACTCCGTCGGACTCAAAACTCTAAGACGCGCCGCCCGAAATACTTCCCGTAAATAGGCAATCGAACCGGGACGAATTGTCGGGCCTCATGCCCTCAGACCTGGGTGAAAAGCGTTTGGACCTCACGCAAACACCGGGCAGCCCACGGCCACGCGAACCCACAATTACGCACCGCGAACCCGAACCTCAGCTCCATCCGTAGACCCGTAAACCCTCGGACGCGTTGCGGGGGATTCCCTCCTGGCACCACCAGTCTCCGTTTGTTCGGTCCCGGTTCTCAGCTCCAGCGGGGGCTATCTCGGTCTCCACAGACGCTCGTTCACGTTCTGCCCTTTGAGCATCCCTCTCGCGCAATTCTTCCTCTGTATATTCAGGCTCGTACAGGTACGGTTGGGTTTGGGTGGAAAAAAACTCCTCATCAGAGTCTTCAAAAGTTTCAGTATATTCTCCAAAAGTGGCCATTTCTGTGAGATTGAAGAAACTAGCACTGCAGGCTACTCTGCGTCTGTAGCAATGACAGCAGGTAAACAAACTATTATAGAACCGGTAATTTATAAGCGCTAGGTGATATCACTCCACCGCTGCCATAGCCTATTAGGAAGTAGGACACGCTGCTGCTGCTGCATAAATGACATAAATCCTTAAAAATGCAAGGTTGGTTTTATTTCAAACATTCTATCAACACATATGTACATGGATAGTCTGCCGTTACAATGGATTTGCCTCGGGTGCACTGTGGAGTGGGCAAGACTGTTTTTAATGCCATGCTAGCTAAGAACAATTGACTTGCGCTAGCCATAGTATAAGCGAACTCGGCAACTAGAAGAACTGAATGCAATTTCTTGAAAACGTCTCCAGACGTCTCGAACACACGGCTCACTTGGAAAATAGGTCTAATGTCCAAAATTCTGAACTATCCCTTTAACATCACTGGATTGACAGCAGCTCCCAACCTTGCCGTGTAGCAAAAGTGGAAATATGGAGACTAAGAAAAAAAAAGCAACTAAAAAAAGCAACAAGATTATTTGCATATTTGACCCATTTATTGGAGTGGCAATAGGTCCATAACTATGAAGCCAAATACTACTTTGCAAATGTGTGTGGAGTGGATTATTGTTATATCTCAATCAATTGACCTGTCTCTTATTTAACCATGCAGATATAGAGATTAGGATAATTTCACTGAAAACATGATTGACAGGGATCAAACATATCCATTGTCACCCCTACTCTTCCTCTATGTTAGCTAACATCAACTTAAAAAATATTGTATGGACATGCGTGTTTTTCCAACTCTAAATGTATTGTACATGCATGCCCTATAGATGACCCACTAAAATAGTGGAGGTTATAGCAACTCAACTGAGTTGACAGCCCTTCTTCAGGTGGGAAGTTGAAAATGTAGAACAAGCCAGTTCCTGTCTATTGTCAGAGCAGTTAGTATCATTACATTGACATTTGCAGCTGCATAGCACCATGTCATCGAGCCTTGGCAAAAAAAAAAAAACGTAATGTTAGAGACAGATGTCAGGCATGGCAGGAGGGTAGCAGAAATCGCGTGTAAAAACAGTCGATTGAGTGGAGTACCTGAGGTGGAACCGAAGACATCGGTTTTCAAGATAAAGGAATAAAAAATATTTATTTATTTTCATCTTCTTATACACATGTACAAGTCTTATACACATTTAGAGATTTGTCTTCACATTCACAAATCTGAACAAAGGGACATTGTTGAAATCGATCAGTCCCATGGATCAATTTAGGAAAAATATGTTGTGGAAGGCATCAGGGAGATGGGTCATAAGTTATGACCCTGACAAAACCAGGGATGATGTGTTATTGTTTATGGGTGCGACAGCACAGTGACAGATATGCTCCATACTGTCTCATAAATATTACA
Organism: Eutrigla gurnardus; assembly: GCF_963514095.1. Classification (NCBI taxonomy): domain Eukaryota; kingdom Metazoa; phylum Chordata; class Actinopteri; order Perciformes; family Triglidae; genus Eutrigla; species Eutrigla gurnardus. The sequence continues at coordinate 23,990,721 of NC_139915.1, read as the reverse complement.
GGTTTAGATTGAAACAAATGTTCATTGCCATGTCATATTTATACCTGAGTGAAAACTCTCAGGAGTAATAATACAATTACTTGCTGAGACATAAAACAAGTTGGTGCAGAAACACAGTGGTTGTGTCCGAAATCACTCACCCATTCACTACTCCCTACTCATTTGCTAGGGTGTTCTATGGAGGACTATAAAGCGAATTCATCTGCAAAAAGAGAGAAAACAATTTCTGCGGACAATTTTGATTTTCCCTGCGCCGTTAATTACGTCCTGCTGTCACACGATTGAAATGTGCTAATGTGTGAGTGAGTTCCGTTGGTACACTGTGTTGCCCCGTATGTCTACAGCTTTTATTGTGAAATGAGCATTTTTTGATGCTGTCAATTTGAGAACTGAGCTTATTTTACCAGATGTATGAATAAATACTTTGCGTACTTTTGTCATTTGTGCAATGATTCACTGCTCTGATCACATTATATATTATTTTTTAAACAAAACTGGAAATGGATTTTGTCCATCTGTCATTTTTCCTTCAGCACGATGCATGATGTTATATAGTGCTAGGTTAGTGACCATCAGTTGTAAACTACCTCTCAAAGTGAATTGTGGGATATTTTAAGTCCATTATAGGGTATAATAATATAGATAGCACTACAAAAATGTTTACATACGTACTGTACATTGCACCTGATACCTGCATTACCTGTTATTTTGCAATATTTTTTACAGATTGCAGTACAAGAAATAATACAGGATTGTACGCCCACGTCACTAGAGTCCCTGGTGTTGATACGCTTTCTTGCTTAGAATTAGATGTCAAGACCATTCTCATATCTGTGTATCCAGTTAGCTTAGCTTAGTATAAAGACTAGAAACAGGGAAATTGATCAACTGGCTCTGTCCAAATGCAAAATAATCCTACCAACATCTCTAAAGGTCTCTTCACTCCATGCAAAATAGAAACAAAAATTAGATTTTTTTACAGGAAGTTATGTTCTGGACTCTTAACCGGAAACAGCAGCATTCCAACCATGACTCCAGCAAGTTACTTCTTTCTGGTTTGCTACATGTTTGTTTGGCAGCTGGTTTAGTTTCGATTGCCGCTATTTGCCGGACAGGTGGCAATCAGTAAGCTTGACTGAGCTTGTGGGATTCAATTCAATTCAATTTTCAGACAGGTCAAACCGACATGACTGATCATTTTGTTTAACACACCTAATACTAAGTACACATTAACAAGGAGGTCCATTCTTCACACTTACCTGCTTTGACAAGTACCGTAAACCAAGTGGTCTCACCAGATCAGTCACAGATTTACATCGCAATTTCAATTTGTAGCACTTTGTCGCTGAATGTTCTCAACTCATGGCTGAACACACGTGTCCGTTCTGAATTACTGTAAGTGTGTGGGAGGTGAGGAGCTGACTCTTTTGGGGTCAACTTGCCATCGTGAGACATCATCACGGGGCCTCAGGCATGTTCCTGGTTAGAGGTGGCATTTTCTTTCTTCGTTATTGCCGCCTACACGTCCTCAATTGGATGCAAGGAGATTTAAGGAGATTAGAAGTGATGTAACATCTTGTGACATGCTATCCTCGACAGCATCACCCGGGGTGTAGGCCAGGGACACGAGCTCCAGTGCAATCACACTGACAAATAGGGCCTACATGTCTGGGAACCACAGTGTCACAATGCAGGCACTGCAAGCATGGGAAACTGTGATGAATAGGAGTAATCTGCAAGCACAGACATACACACATTACCACACCAAGCTCCACCAATATATTAGCCACTGACATGATGCCCGGGATCATTGGTGACATTGGCACTAATCAAACAAGTGATAAATCACACTTCCCAGAGAAAATGTTATTGTTTAATTTATAACAAATAATCAAACATATTTGAAGCACTGGCTCACATACCCAGTGAATTTTCAAATCAGTCTATTTGGAAGTGAGACAAAACTCATGGTGATGATGGGAAGGCAAATGTTTAATAATGCAACATGCAGCCTCATTCTAAACTAAGTTGTAGGTAATAATCATCATCTAGTGGGGAAAATTATGTTAATACTAAAGCAAATATGGCACTGTGCCTTTTTGGATGTAACCCAATTGAGAGGCGCTCCAGAGGAAATAAGCAGGACGTGAAGAGCAAAACAGGAAGTGAAGAGCAAATAACATTGATCTTGTGGAGCTTTTGCCATTTTCCATGCCAGTAAATATTCTTTACAAAAGGATAAAATGGACATTAACATTATAGTTTAGAAATCAGGAAACGTTGTCTTTGCTGCTGAATGCATTTTTTTCCACATGTGCTGAGTATTCATGAGTGGAATGCAAGGCTAATACTTTCTGAAAGCATTGTGAGTTAATCCTCCAGAGATATATTTGGTTATCATCCATGTTTAACAACATTTAATGTATGCACATGGTACCAAAAACAATGTTTATTTTGAATTGACTTGATGGCCACCGCTGCTGCATGTACACATGAAATAGCACAGGCATACATATATTGTAGTGAGTCTATTGAGATATACTGCACCGTTTCTCGAATGTACCAAATGTTTCATTTTCAAATTCATTCAAGTTTTATCTGCCTACAGAATGTTAATGACTTTTTATCAGTTAACCGACAATAAAAATGTAGACAGATTATGCAACATACAAATAGTAGACAAAACATTGTCTGAGAACAGACTGGGAGACACTGTAAATGAATAATTAGGTCTTTATTAGGTCAGAAATATCTTTCATATTGACATATTGACCACGTCTTCATGAAAACTTATATTTCATTACTAATTACTTCATCATTAGTTACACTTTTTGTGCAGCCAGTAGTGAGGCAATAAGATGTAACTGAGTTACTAAGTGACTACTAATTTTTTGAAGATTTATTTCATTTTTACCATTACTTACCCTTTTTGAGCCCATTGTTGAAGTTGGCTACTGTTTTTTAGACCTCGGTCTAAATTATCTTTGTTTGTCAAATGAATACATTCACAGAAGAAAAGTATTCACACTCTTCATAGAAATACCAGCATTGATTGTATTCATGTTCAAACAAAGACCTTATTGCATTGAAGCTAACCGCTGAGGCGCACTGTCAAGGTCAGGGTTAGGGTAACATATTCTGAGCCGATTCAGCAAAATGGCATCTGACCTTTGCTGAGCATCTTTGTGTCATGTTATAATTCACTGAATATGAACAATGAACTGTCCAAATCAACTAACACTACCAATATCTCTCTTCCCAATGATCTTGAGTGTAACTGCTCCACACATGTATTTTTACCATGGGGTATTACTTTGAAAGGTACTCTTAAACATAATGAAAATAAATGCTGTGGTAAATATAGCTGGCTGATATATTTCAAAAGACACAAAACACCAATATTGATGTTTGTCATCTCCCAGTGGGCAAGCCTAGTGTTGTGTTTGCCTGCAAATCAATAGTTGACCCTTGGCCCAGTATCTGACATTCAGCATGACTTTGGAAAGGTGGAGGGGGATACTTCTGTTAATGTCATAGCTCCCCCTCTGCTGCTTTCAGTTAAACTACAAAAGATTAAATCTTCAATGCATCTCAGCTCTGATTATTCTCAACCTTACAGTATTACTTGAGCTTCTGGGCTTCCAGAAAAGGGTGTATTACAAATGAATGCATACGTCAATTAAAACCCATCCTTTCAACACAAACACTGCAAAGAGACAAACGTAGGTCAGATTGTATTACCTCCATTTCCAGATTCCAGGGTTTAATGCAGCACTAGATGTATTATTTTCAGTAGTATGAGGTATGGCTGCAGCAGTAGACTGTACAAGTACTTCAGTGTTGCATTCATGTCATTACAGATATTTCTGATGTTAAATTCCAGTGAACTACAAACTATAACAATAAGAAAATCCTGACAACCTCTTTGAGGTAAATGTAAGTAGTATGTGGGAATTTTCGCAAGCAGTGACATCTCCTGTCTGGCTATATTAAATTCTTGAAAGTGTTAACACAGGCAGAAAATAAAACAGCAAATTGACTGATGTCGACAGCCTGAGGTATTTACACCCGACTGGATGGGAGTCTTCAAACCACTGCACAGTACAGCTTTACAGTAGTGCTGCCCTCCTGTAAGTGGTTAAATACACAACCAACTCTTTACATTTGTAATCAAATACCCGTAAATTATGATGAAAGCTAAATTTGTTGCAGAGAGCTGGGGTTGATACTTTTTCGTGAGAGAAAGAAAAGAGAAAGTAGATCAAATTAAACCTCTCTAGATATTAACATGTATAAAAGACAAGTCATAAAAACAGAAAAACTCATTGACTCATAATGGCACCATTGTGTGGAACAAAAACTTGTGAGGGAAGCTTTTGAGTATGTGACAGAGGAATGGTGCTTTAATGAAAATGAGTCCGGGCTGCATACTAACAGAGCAGTTAAAACATTCCCACGCTTGCTGCAGGTTGAACAACTCTCCCCCAAGCGACACTTCAAATACTCGCTGTTGATTACTAAAGATCCGGAGCACAAAAAATATTATTCGGGACAGCCCTAACTTAACAGTACAGGATAGAATCATTTGTTGTACATGCAGAGCAGAGTTGTAGTAACTCTCGAAGGAGCACAGCATGTTCATATCGACACTAACACTTGTGCAAACACACACACAATCACATAAAATCTGTCTCACTAAATCATCGTGAAGAGGAAATGACTATTATATTTCTTAAACCAATAATACCTCAAAACAGAGACTCGAAGGCTATCAATCTGTCCATTCAATCACCAAGAGACACCAAGTGGTTGTCTACTTTGTGAAGGATTTACAGCTTTGGATTTGTTCAACCGGGGAATTCTTTTTAAAGCCTGAAACAGGTGGCCATGTCAGAAATCATTTCTTTGCTTTATATCTATAGCTTGTGAGATTTGGAGACAGAGATGAGGCCTAGAAGTGAAGGAGGCATTTGACAAGTTGGGAATGCCTGGGGTAACTGCAATATGCGTACCCTTGTTGGGTACCATGTGCCATCTCGATGAAACCAACTTTCCTCCCTCTCTGATATCCATCCATCCATCCATCCATCCATTGTCTACCGCTTATCCTGTATTCAGGGTCGCGGGGGGCTGGAGCCGATCCCAGCTATCATTGGGCGAAGGCAGGGTACACCCTGGACAGGACGCCAGTCTATTGCAAGGCCGACATGTAGAGACACCTCTCTGATATCATTTCTGAAATTATTGTTATCTTTGCAGACATCTTTTCTCGTTCTGAAATGGCTAAGAGATAAGTATTTTAAACTTTACGTATGAAGAAATACGATAAGATTAGTCAGGTTCCAATAGTCTGCCATTATCCAAGCGTAGGTTTTTCTACTAGCCTAGATTTCATTACTTTGACGCAATTTTGAGTTATACTGCATAGGTTGACATGCTACTCAACTGCAATTTAAATAACAAGATAATATAAAAATATATATAGATATAGATATAGCTTAACAATATTACCGATAATTTACATTGGCTATTGATGCTGGGTTGTACAACACTACAGTATTCAAGGATTCAAGGATACTTTATTGTCATTATGAAACAGGGTTGCACAACAAAATGCAATTGGAGCCCAAAGGCTTTGCAAGAAAAAAATATAACAAAACAAAACAAAAACAGAAGTGGATTTTTTTGTAATTTGCATCAGGAAGAATGTAAAAAACAGCAACCCAATGATTATTTGGTTTGTATTTTAGTTGCTGCATAACATAGCCGTTATCTAAACATTATAATATTTGACTGCAGTCATACTGACTAACTGTTTTGGGTTTAGTCTTCTTCAAACTACAAATGCAGTGAATCACCATTGGTTCCCACTGTGTGCAGCATAAAATTAGCAAGTGTGCGGTCAAGAGAAAGACAGCGAGAGAGTGAAAAGATGTGAGCCAGCGTAACATTATTAGTTGCGTTATATGAACCTGCAGTGTCTGTACAGTTTAGGTTATTTGTTGGTGAATAAATGCTTCAACTCCAAAACACTGAGTTGCCATCAGCCTGACTGTCTCAACTTTAGAGATGCCATCTGGTGGCACATGCTGTGCACTAAAATCCATCACATCAATGCAGCATCATAGAAAGAGTGGCGTCTGTATTCATGATAGTATTGAAAATCATACCGTCTGTGTTTGTAAAGACCCTGGTATTACCCCACAGCCTATTAGCTTTGCTAACTTACAACACTCGTGGATGCATGCTTATTCACAAACAGGAGGCATTCATCATGTTTATACTGGTCATTTACACAGATATCTGAAGTTTAGAGTGTTTGCTGACTGAATGGGCATACTCATAGGTGCGCTATAGGGCAAGAATAAAGAGAACGTTAAGATAAGAATATGTTCCTGCATGAGGTCCAATCTTCCTTATGTGCAGCAGAAGACATAACTGTTTAAGTATATTTAAGGTGTAAATCCACCTAATGCATAATTTTGAAGAATGCAGTGGGCAAGGGCCTGGGAGATTAAACCAGCATATGACGCTTCAACGCAGCATCGACAATCATGACAGCTTCAGTAGGTTGGAAAATAGCAATATGGCATGGACATTCCTTTTGATGGATTGTTTATGAGACAACAAATGATACAAGAATTACACCCTGTGCTCCCTCTGCCTGCCTCACTCCCCTTCGCTAGGAGTCTACTTTGCAAGGAGGAGAGCAGGTGCCAACTCAAATGCAACAATGCAATGAAATGTAGAGAAAGTATGGTGAAGAGAGAGACTGAATATAGCACAAGATTCATAACAGGCGTTGCATAATTAAATATTGGTTTGTTACCGTGGACAAGTGAGAAACATTAGTGTGGCACACTAATATCTACAATCCCTCCATATCACCCAAGCCTAGCAGGAACCAGCATTCTTAGAGCTTGACCTATATGAGGAACTGCTGCATCAATTTTGACAACAATTTATTTTTCTAATCTTTTACTTGCCAGTCCCCCCAGCTTTAGCTTTAAGTATTATCAATGCTAATTCGCTGGAATACCCCTTTAATCTATATCCTCAAGGATAGGATTTGTGTGAGCCTTGGTAAATTTCACTCACTTTCAACTGTATATGAATGTTACTTGGTTAGAGTATATATAAAGTCAGTGTGTGCAAATATCAAGTCATTTGAACAAGAAATTGAGATGTTTCACAAATACTCATCTTCTTTCCCATTAAAGACTACAAACAAAGCTTCTAAAAGAGGACACATTTGCTGGGCATGGTAATCGATACAATGACCTAACAAAGAACATGGTACAGTACATGTGCAGCACACCGCCAGCTGCATATCAAACACTCCGAAAAGGATCTGAAGGAGAAATAATCCAGGGACATTAATCCCACCATCCCTCTACAAGTGGGAGATGTTGAGTAATTCCAACCCCCAAACAGAGGATTTACACTGAAACCTACAAACACATGTAACACACACACACACACACACACACACACACACACACACACACACACACACACACACATACATGAAGGCTTACACACACACGGTTTACTGTAATCTTTGGCTTGGTGCCTGGCACTAATGGAGTGATGCCGCTTCTCCATGATGAAAACACTGAAAGACACAGTGTTAATATACCTCTCACTCAAAATATACATATTTTGTGCACACCTTAAAACAGAAATATGTACCGTTTATGTAAAGACTCATGCCTCTTAAGTCCTCATCTGATCTGCGATGTGTGTGGGGGTGTATAGTTGGATGAGTGTGTCTCTGTGTTTGTGACATCATGTCCACGTCTATCTTTATACGTATGTACAAGTGTGGCCATGTATGCCCCAGCTTCCTGGGTTTGTGCGATTAAATGTCGCAGCAGAGCATTCTGCAGCAGATACTGACGGCTAAATGTTATTCTCGTTCAGTCCTTCATCGTCAGTGGCAGAAAACGAGAGCTGAGAAAAACCTCTCCCTCTGACTACGTTATCACAATGAGGTGGAAGTGGGGGAGGGCCGTGCAAGCATTTCTGCCGTTATACTTGACATACCGGTGTGCGTGTATGTGTCGGTGTGTTTGTGTTTGTGTTAATGTGTGATGTGTGCACACATCTAAATGAATATATGATAATGTGTGCATATAAAGATTGAAGATAAAACAACTATAGTTGATTAGGTATTTGTTTCCGTGCTCTTTGCCACAATACAGTAACCATACAATAAATACAATGTTGCAACCATATGGCTCATGGCCATGAAGTGACAAGTTAAAGTACATGTTCTTGTTTATACAACCGCCGAAGCATTTAGGATGCAGATTTCTTCAGGATATGTGCTGTTAAGTGCTGTGTTATTGCACATTTACATTGTGTGTGGCCAGGCTTGTTAATATTCTGCATAGTGTGCAGACAGCCTCTCACTGCAGCGACACCTGGTCATGCCTCAGAGCGGCGTCAGCGGCCTCTGTGGACCACCTCTGTGAGACCTTTCCGACAGCCTGACACTGACACACACCACACACGCCACCACCAGCACCACAAGAACTTTGTCTTTGATCTGGCTTCTTTTCTTTTAAATATTGGTTCATCTTCTCACACAGAAAAGAAAAGTCTGAACCTCAATTGTTTAGTACAATATGATGGTATAACTGGCAATATTGACCAAATGTTGAAAAGCAATGTCAAATTTTGTTAAAAGATTTACCAAGAAACAATAAATGGAGCTCCTCCAATAAACTGCCACCTTCGTGTGGAGGAAAATGATCAAATAAATATGTTGGCTTGTTACTAACAATTATTTTAATTATCAATGCATTTGCCAATAATTTTCTTGATTAATTGCTTAGTCTGTGAAACGTTTAAAAAAATTACAAAATGGTATATTCGCAAACCGCTGATTGATTGAGCTCATCAGGTGAAATGATCCATCACCAGATAAATGGCAGAAGAGGATTTAAACTCAGCAGCTGCCTGTGTGTTTTTATGACTAGGCTGACACAAAGAATTTAAGCAAAATTATACACAAATTTTATTTTAGAGGTTATTGTCCCCTTAAGAGCTAGTAAACTTCTGCAGAGGAAGAACAATTGCAAAACTGATGAAAGCATTCCTCAGGCCTTGACAACAGCACGTACGCCTCAGAAGTCATCTTCAGTTGGAGGAGCTTCACATTTAAAGTAAAGGAAGGACATAATTAATATTCACTAGGAGAAAGTTTGCCAAGTTGCAGAGCATCAAAGAAGAATCAATCTACGCCTCTGCTGTGTGCATGCAGGTTCCAGGGCTCAGCTCCAATGTAATAAATTAGAGGTATTTATCACCCAGGCCCTAACAGTATATCCTCTGCAGCATTGGTGCTCAAAACTCCTGTTCTCTTTCTCCAGCTCTCTGTCCCTCTCATACATACCAATATCATCTTCATCTCACACCAAAAATACAATGTAACACATTTCATCTTTGCAACGTTTTGCAAAACATTGTTCTTCCACCTAAAAACCACCCAGTAGACCGCATTATATGTGCATTATTTCCATTTTTAATAATTGTTTCCCCTGCTTGTGAATGCACAATGTATGTGATAACCTTGGAGGCACTAGTGGAAATATTCAAAGAAGGGGTTGACAAGATAGAAATGCATCCATTCAGAATAATTAGTAATAATGAAGGGGATATTAATAGCCAATGAAGCTCAATTTTAGGCATCTAACCTATAACAAATAACGTATATGAAACAATCCATGTCAAAGGGAACATACTTCAAGGGGGGGGGGGGGGGGGGGGGGGGAGTGTTTTAGTGTTTTATTGTGCTAGGAAAAGCATGCAAGGGAGCCCCTCTATAACTTTTCCTCTAACTTCCTCATCAATCATCTAAAAGCTCCTTTATTTATTAGTTAAGTTGAATATTTGATTTTGGGTTATGTGACGCGTTTATCATCTAAATGGAAAATACACTTTAGTTGATTAATACATTGGCTTCATTTAGTATGTTTTTATTGTTTGCTTTGATTCCCTAAATAACTCTTTCTGAGGTTCACTTATGACTAATGATTGAAGATGGCGCTCTCATGAACGCACGCACTCTGAATGCCCCTTGCTCCACCAGCTGTTAGCAATGTGGACTGTTCCAAGTGGAAGGTGGAATGGAGGAAGCAAATGGTTTTCTTCTGGTATTTTGTTTCTTGCCACCCTTAGGAAAATTAACCCCAGCCTGAATAGGATGCTGTGGAGTTATCATAATGCCTCAGTGAAAAGAAAGATGTTACTAACATTAGCTAGCAATTGTCGACTTAATTTTACTCTTGCTATTTGCAATGCAGTTTTGACCAGGAGGCATTCAAAGCTATTGTTTGAATCATTCAGCCTTTAGAGTGTGGGCTTGGAACCAATCAGTGAGTTTAAACCATTGTAGTCAAGTCCCTGCTCATGCATTTGCTCTGCACATGTCCAGCACAAGAACCGCAGAGGATGTTGAGTTGGAATTCCTCTCCAGCAGTTGCATTCCGTTATAGATTAAAAAAAAAAAAAAAAACAGGGCACACTTCTAACATTTTATGCAATTCCTCATCAGGACAAATAATTAATGCAGCAGAACTATGACTATAACTATTCCAGAAATGTGCGATGTAGACAGCTGAACGTTCAATAGAAGAAAATATTGACACGCATAGCTCCAGGCCTACAGCCTCTGAATTCAGCAAATTTTTTTTAACTCTCTCCATCCTCAGTGGCTAATGATGAGGAAACGGATAAAACCAAACCGCCCCAGGTTTTACACAATATTGCTATATGTTAACTGACAGTATGAATATTAAGTCTAAACATATGTGCATGTTATGTATTCATTGTTTATAGTTGAATGCATTGACAACACAGTGTGGATATGGTTCTGTGGAATCCATTCTGATGGCAAAATGAATAAACAAAGCTTATGGATATTCACATGCTACAAATGATTACTCACAGTGTCAGAGGAAGGAGAGGGAACTAATTAGCACTAAATACAAAGGCAATCATTCTAACCCAACATATCTGTATTATTCTGTATGTGGCCTTTTATATTCAAAAGTGTAATATTCATTTTCAAATCCAAAAGTTTCACTTGCCTTGGGCAATATCTTCTTTCTAGTATCTAGTATTAAATATTTATTTATTCTCTCATTTTAGTATTTATTAGATGTGACGTTCCTTGTCTGGTTTTAATTGTTCTGCTACTACCATTTGTCTCTTGTACCCTGATCAGCAAAAGCATCCCTACATTTTTTGTATTTTTTACAATTACACATAAAATAAAATAATGGCGACTCATGATATAATCAAAAACATATGCTTAACTATTAAACCACACCAAACAAAACGTATTGTAATACATTTTTTTTAAACAAGCAAATTATCTTAAAGAGACAGTATAGGAATTACTCTACACATCTTGTGGGAAAATTGTCTCTAGTGCATCTCTTTGTTGCAACTATGGTAGCCGTTATGTAACAAGAAGCTATGACAACATGTCATCAAACACCACTTCACCGGGTATTATTTCAGGTGATGAGGTTCGACTAAAGCCCTTATATTGCTCTACACAACACTGACTGTAAAAGGCAAGAGGTCATGTCCGGCACATCCACTACGGGCGGATGAAAACGCTTGGTAAAAGTCGCACTCCAGGAGCTCCAGGGGGGACAGCGGGACGTGGGGCACCTTTCTCCAGGATGGCTGCATCAAGACGGATGAAAAACTCCATAAAAGCACCTCTCGCTGATCACGCTGGCTCTGAATAAAATCGCGTTTAGCCAGTTATGTCCCCCCTCGTCGGTTATAGTCTTCAAAATGTTAGTGAGCTTTTTCAATAACTTGTGAGATATTCAGAATAAGCCCGATGATAGAAATTCAGCAGGTTCAAATTAATGTGATCCATTCTGGTGGACAGAAGGCTTTGGCTGTATTCAGTATTACAGTATACCTGGGTATTTAGAAATCCAGACATTATGATTGTCAATATGCCATAAAAACAGACGCCACACGCTGTACTGATATGATTATGTACTGTACTGTTACGTACTGTAACTGTAATGTACCAGTCAGTTTCTCTATAGTGTAACAGGCAGCGAGCTCAAAAAGATGGCAACTCAGTGTTGGCTTAAAAAGGTTTTAGTTTATAGTAGGGATGTCACTTTGGGTTTACAAAATAAATTGGTGTGACATAGAAGAGGCCCTTTCCTTTTACACTGGCACTTTGCCACTGCATTCCAATCCAGTTTTAATGTTTTGTGTTGCCCAAGTGGAGTGGACAGGCAGAGAAATTGCAATAAAAGGGACCTGGGGAAAAGGAAATCTAGCTGAAAGGAGGGACCGGGAGGCCGAATGAGCAAGACCACACACAACTGAAGTAGACATAGTGACACATTTACAGACATTCTTGGTGATTCACTTTCTGTATCACTTCCCAAATAAAGTATAGTTAAATGGGGTTGTGTTTATAACCTGTGTGATCATATTACCACTAGCGTGGTTTATGATGGCGATCACACGCAACAAATTTAGAAAAAAAAAACATGCATCTATTTGTATAGCTCGAGGCAATTCAATGCACCTTACATTAGAAAAATACAAGGCAGCATAAAAAGTCATATTGGAAAAGAGTCAAATAAAATAGATTCAAACACATCTAACGTAGCTCATGAGAAATGTGTTTAATCATTAAGCAAAATGTGCAGGTGTCAGTGTCTTAATTATTATTGCCAGTTGGAAGCCTGCATAGTCCTGTATGTTGTACAACTGGAGGCGTGAGCAGACAAGACACTTACAGACATGGATACAGGCAGGCACAGAGACAGAAACAGTTGTATTCACAGATAGACAGAGACAACTGTCTATCAATAGCTGCACAAAGTAGAGTAGACTTCCCATCAGCTCAGTCTTAAGGGAGCAAAGGACAGGGAGCAAGCAAAAGCCTGAGTGGATAAGAGTGGGAACAGACAATAACTGTGTCTCAGCTGATCAATACACTCTTAGAGGATCGATCATCAGCCACTAGATGAGCAACCTAACCCAAAGCCTATGATCGCGAGCCCAGACTTAAGAGAAGCCTCAATCGTGACCCTTGTGACGACTCACTCGGGCCTATATACTGCAGTCTCCAGTCCACTCAACCATTTGGCTGAGGAGTCAGAGCTACTTTCAGCAGGCACTGTAGAAAAAACCCAACTACCTGCCAAATGCTGGTTAACTCTGTTGAACTGCTAATTATTTTTGGTGAGTTGCATTGGAAAACAAAATCAGTTTTAGAGTAATTATGGATTTGGGGTTTGTGGTATCTAGTGCTGTCCTGCATGAGAAAACTCTGCCACACCTTTGTATAAGTAGTGCTGCTACTGGATTGTATCGAGGTTGAGGGAGTGCACACTCAGGGGCAACCAGGTAGAGCAAGAGGAGACATTGCCAGCTATTTACAAATTTCTGGCTAAGAAGGAAACAAGCAACCTGGATTATGTGGATTATGTAAACAGCTTCAATCTTTACTACTCATGTGAGGGCAAGGTGAAGCAAGAGGAGGTTCAATGCCACATGCAGCTGACCATCCTCCCTTTACTGTAAGCCATCAAGTGTGTTTGGCCAGACTCTGGAGGATTAAAGCTCACTGTGATGCAAAATGGAGTTGGGAGTGAGGGACTCACCTGATCTACTGACATATCAACTCCCCCAAAGGCATAGCCATAATTAGCTTGATGAAATGCTCTAAAAGCATTTTAATTAAATTAAAACAAAGAATCCACACAGGGTTCTCTAATCTACAAATTTAAAAAGGGAACTACTATATAAGCACACACACAAATCAACATGCACATCGATGTATAAATAAATAGAACTATTATTTGTTACACAATTCCTTCTCAGTCAGCTGTTGAGTGCAGTGAGAGAACAAGGAAACACAGGAGTATCCTATGCTGAAGGCTTTTATCAAGCGACATAAATGTCGCACCTACAGATTTAAGCACTCTTTAAACTGCACTTACTTTGTAGTGCTGTGTATAGGTATCTACAGATAATATAACATAACACAATAAAATGCTTTAGATTAGACAGCGTAATTCAAGCAGCAGTTAGTTTTTAATTTTACAAGTAATTCGACATGCACACATTCTAACACAGCTATGTTGTGTATTATTGTGCAGATAGCAATATTGAAAGTAAATAAAAAGCCTACGTAATCATCACAAATAATATTGGCCCACACATAAATTAGAAGACTTAATACTGAAATTTACTGAGCTGTATTGACTGTGTATAGCAAGCAACATGTCGACTGGTTTACTACAACAGTATGAACCCCAATTTTTTTTTTTGTGATGTAATTGCATTTAATGGGGAAAAAAGGGTGTTGAAATAACTACATAATGATGACAATTTGTAAAATTGTAACTTGGGTCTTTGCATTGACTTCGTGTGCAATAGTGCCACACAAAAACGTTGCTTTGTGTTTGGTGTGAAAACACCTTAAGGACGTGAGTAGGGGAAGCAAAGAGACACGTTAATTATTGTAAAAAGCACCAATTGTCTGTGTCACTGTCTCCCTTTTTTTCTCCTCAACTGTGAGCTTCAGTATAATATAGTCAAGAAAATAACAACGCCCAAATTAATTAATTAATTCAAAATAACTTGCGATCATTCTCATAATAGTCCACGGGACAGTCTGCCAGCGTACAGGTGGAGGTATATGGAGGGTCATTGGGTCTTTCTGCAGTTACTTATATTGGATATTCCAGGGTGCTACTTTTTTGTGTTTACTTTCAGTTTGAATCACGAGACATACATATTTAATAAATAAATGATCCAAACAAAAATCAGATTTAATTGGAAAGATGCCTGAGGCTCATGTAGTCTGCCTTCATACACTTTGGTCCTCATTTCCACAAAACATTATAACGGAAATCGCAAGTAGATATATAATCCACAGTCTAGCACATGTATAGGAAATACACCATTAGTTTAAGGTAGGGGAGTCCTGGATTAGCATTGTTTAGATGCATGCCAATAAGAGTGATACTGATTCAGCTCAAAATGAACCAACTACACCTGTATTGTCTAGGGTCAAAGGGTTAAACACTGGGGAAATCTAAGGGCTGAATTTGGGATTGTCAGAGCCCATTTCTGCTCACAGAGCACATCTCCTCGCATCAATCAAAGTCTCCCCCTCTCTCCCCAGGAGTAGGCTTCCCCTTGCCCTCAAACAGTCATACATAAAACCACACAAACAAACATGTACAAATACACACTCAAACAGGGCCCTGAAGTGCGGCTTTCCCATTGCCCCTGCCCACACGAAGTGGCGTGTCAGCTCTGATTAACAGCACTGTCCGCTGCTTGCTTCAGGAGCTTCTATTTTAGATCTGCTTTCCTCTTTGCAAGTGAGCACACAAACGCAGGCTTTGCTTGGACTCATCTTTCAATATTATCTGCAGAATTCTGTTCAAGATGTAAGGCTGTAAGAAATGCACTGCTGTGTCCCCTTGCTGGGCCTTAATGCGTCTGCTGAGTGTGCATATTCCATGGCCATTTAAATGTGTGTCTACATAATGCATGCTTTGTTTTCCACCGATAATGTGGAGGTGAAGATGTATGCGGGAGATTACATACTTCCGGATATATGATAGCTAATTGTTCTTTGCTCAGACAGCATACAAGCCACTCTCAAAAAAATGTTCCTCATTATTAACGTGATGAAGTGCCGTTTTGTTCTACAACACATCGACTAAAGCGATGAGACCCAGCAATAATGCAGGACTAGTATGAGAAACCGAAACAGGCGTTAAGACGCAGCAAGAGGTAAAACCGCATGTGGCAAGAAGAGTGTATTTTGTAAGAACGGTGACAAATGCACTTAATTTCTCTCCAGCACATCCCACATCGCCAATGGTGCCCCCCCCCCCCGAGACAGGTACAGGTGACAGTGGGGAAACAAACAGAGCGAGAGAGGGAGAGTCACACAGACAGGCTGGGAACCACAGGGGAGAAAGTGGGAGATAAAGTGTGAGGGTAAGATGTACAGAGAGAGAGAGAGCGAGAGAGAAAGTGGTGAGCACCGTGTGATTCATGGGGACTTTAACAGCTCCAGAAAGGTGCCGCCTCCCATCACAGCTCAGAATCAGCTTGGTGTAGCACATACAGTAGCAGGTAATACTACCTTCCCCTCGCTTTATCTCACCTTCTTACTCTTTCACTCTCCCATCTGTCACATATCTTCTTCTAAGAAATGCAGACAAATGCAGAGGAACAGAAGATTGAATTTAAAAGAGAGATCCCTAAGCAAGACAACCTCAAAGATTGAGACATGAAAAGTATTCCCCTCGTGTCTCAAAGGAAAAAGCCAAGATGTAACTCAGTGACATTGAAGAAAAAAACAAAGGCAGTGTGTAAAGTGTGTGCATCAAAATACAAGGACGGACATTTCAGCCTTCCAAAACAATGGAAAAATTAAACTTGCCTTAAGGGAGAATCCAAAAGAAGAATTCAAAATTGTGCAACACAGCGACGGTGCATCACTTCTGTTGTTTTTAGTAAAAGACTATCTATCTAAGACCATCACTTTGTCATTCTTATAAACTGTAAATATCTTTGGCACAGTGTCATTTGCCAAGAAGAATTGCAATCTCCACATTGCACCCGTGCTGCTCAATTTCATCATCATGAATTGTCATTACATGGTAAAGCATAACTTTAAAAAAAGTTTCTTTGCAGGTCCTTGGGTCATTTAACCAAAGTTCATAGGTGTTATATATCCTATCTATGCAAAAGACACAGCCTTTACAGTCAAATACCTTAAAATCATAATCAACTATAAATTGATTGATTAATATAACATGATAATAGATTATGAATCCATTGTAATTTCATTTTTGAATGCGCTTTTTTTATTTGTACGATGTATACTTTTGTTCTCTCTTCCTTGTTTTTTATTCACATTTATGTTCAGCATATTGTAAACAACATCATAGAAAAGTGCAATACAAAAAGACAAGAGAATCAATTTACAACATGCATAAATTAATATATAAACTTAGTATGTGAGAATAATCCTCTTCTGTTTCAGTCTGTGGCTTCTGTTTCTTAAGGCGTGATATTTCATAGGGCATTAAACTACAATCTCGCAAAACGTATTAAATGATAACTTTTGAATATCTGAGTATAATACTAGAGGGACTTGTCTACATATCATGTCTATAGAATAGTGAGTGTGTAGTTAAAGTTAAAAAGGTATTCAATTGGGAAACCCTGTGCACAATAAAAGGTACTGATTTTACATTTCCAGATGGGAAGAATCTGATCTTTTATAATCAGATAAAAGCCACTTTGTAATCACATTTGTGGACACATTCGTATTTTGTTTGACTGCAGTAATCAGATCAAAGTGCATATTCACCTGTTAATCTAACACTAATGGGATAAAGGTGAATGAAAACTCCCACACATAAAAAAATAAGCTTTAAAAGAGACTCACGGTAGCCCTTAGCATCTGGTCAGCCATATAATTGTAATCTCCTCCGATACAACACTGTGGAAAATGTTTTGTTATTGCTTCCTCCATGGTGGTTGCATGAAGAGAAAAGGGAATGGTTCACACCAGGGTTTCCCCTTTACACATTTTTTTGTAATCTTCCAACCTCTCTGTGCTAATGCTGTTATATCCTGAGCAACTGAGATAGATTTAGTCATGATTCACTTTGGCTGACAAAATAGTCTCAACCAACTTTCCTTCTCATTAAACATTTTAAATCTTTTGAAACAACTTGCAGATTACAGCAATTCATATTAGAGGCAGGTTTTTGAAAGAAATGTTGCGCCTCATTTCCTCTCATGTCTTTGAATGGGCGGACACATTGCTAATAATATATCACAGACTCTTGGAACAAGTATCTCTTCAATAAATCACTGAATTAAGTCAGGCTTTATTATCAATGTTTCATTAATGTTGTTTCGACCAAGGAAGATATGTGACCTGTTAATAGGCAGAAAGTAAACCTTCTTATTGTACCTCCATGCATGATTTTACATGTTTAAAGGAAAACACCACCGCATTTCCATACTGAACTATGTTCTGCTCTGATGTTAGACGAGGTGATACATACCTCCCTCTCCTCTGTGCGTGCACTCAATGGCTCTTGCGCGCACTCCGCGCAGTGCTAATTTGCTAGCATGTAGCTTGTCCCAGTATATTCCTGAGGATCCAAAGGGGGGTGAAGTTAGGAGCGACCAAGCACTTCCACGTTGTCCCTATTTAAATACGGTTACGTGAGTACACGACCCAAGTTTAGTTACACAAAATGAAACATGCCAATTTTTCTAAGCGGATAACAAGGATAACTATATAGTATGGCGGAATAACAACTGGAAGCACTTCGACGTCGGCGCAGTAATATCATCACTCCGCTCCCCCTCTTACTTCCGTCAATAGAACCTACGTGACCTGCACGCCGTCGCCTGCACTACCTGTAGTAGTTTGTGCACAGTTGAGGAAGCATCAGGTTGTAGTAAGATAGTTTGTGAACAATCAAACATCATGGTTATAACGTGCATCGTACAGGGTTGTGAAAACAAGCAGAAGGTATATAGTCCCGTCATGTTTTGAGTGATGATATTACTGGGCCGACGTCGAAATGGCAGCGGCGGACTGATATCACCTAGCACTTATAAGTTACCGGTTCTATAATAGTTTGTTTACCTGCTGTCATTGCTACAGACGCAGAGTAGCCTGCAGTGCTAGTTTCTTCAATCTCACAGAAATGGCCACTTTTGGAGAATATACTGAAACTTTTGAAGACTCTGATGAGGAGTTTTTTTCCACCCAAACCCAACCATACCTGTACGAGCCTGAATATACAGAGGAAGAATTGCGCGAGAGGGATGCTCAAAGGGCAGAACGTGAACGAGCGTCTGTGGAGACCGAGATAGCCCCCGCTGGAGCTGAGAACCGGGACAGAATTCCTTAAAAGTACACAGTTATGTGACAAACATCAAATCCGTAAACAAACAGTTTAAATGAATCAGCCTGTGGCACCTAAATAGCCATGCTCAAAGCTCTGGGAGGCTGTACCTGTAGGCATTTGGTCATAAACTATTTCACCAGAGGACAACGCTTAAAGAAAAGCCAGTGGTTCACAAAATATATTAAAATTCACCCTGAGGGGGACATGAATGGCTGTGCTAAATGTCATAGCAATCCATCTCAAAGTTGTCAAGATACTTTCCTCAAAACCACAAAAGTCAACTTTACAGTGGTGCTAAACGAAAAGTCAGTGGCTTACCAGAGTTTAGTATACATCCTGTGGGTATCGTGTATGTCCAAAATGTTGAACCAATCCATTTAGGAGATGTTGAGGTATTTCCCTGCAGTCACTGAAAGTGAAAAATTGTACCTACTGGCAACACAAGACAAAACTTCTGGATTAATTTTACTGAGTACTGTGGATATCTGTACCAGATTTCCTAACAACCATTTCTTCACAAACATGGACACATGCTTCTGTATCTCAGTTTCTTTAAAAAAAAAAACCCAACCAAGGTATTCATGGTTCTCCAAACCAGGATAAAGCCTTATTCCGTTTTTTTGTTCAGAGAATGCAATGCGTAATGACACACCACAGGGATATTCATTTCAGACATTTAGGATACCAGTATGCGTTTAATGAGGTATGAAGCATTTTAGTTTGACTGCTAATGTAAAGCACTTGCTCATTCCCAGTTTTGCCCAGACTCTTATCAGTTCTCAGATCTGGTATCCGTTTCTCAGTAACTACATTCACTTTTCCAGATGACATTATAACCAGGGCCAAATTACAGCAGAGACTTTTTAATAAATGACACACTCCCCATTCTACAACACTTAAAATCAATTATGTAAAGGTGGCTTTACCGGATACAGAGGTAACCTGTGGCTGATAATATAACAGTCTATTAGATGAAATTGCAGACTCTGGCTTTCCTTTTATGATCCTTAAAGAAGAATGGAAATCTTTTTTTCCATAACAAATATGGTCTAATCTTAACCTCATCAACATCAAATATCAAAATTCTAGTTTTTAAATCATAGTTGCATTAAGATTATGTCAGGATGAGGATAAAAACAAGAATAAATATATCCAAAGAGATAAGAGTCTGACTCCATATGGGAACAAGTTTCCAAACCACATACTGTGGGGTGAACGTGTGCTGAAATTCACTAATGTCCTATCTAAATGCATTTTCTATTGCATTTAGACGGGAATTGAAATGCCAGGTCTATGTCACTGCTCTGCTGTATGTGAGGGGGGATTATATTATGTCATATTACATTATGTTAGATTAGATCAGATAAGATTAGATTAAACCTTAATTATCTTCATGACCTTAACGATGTCCATTGGGACAAAGATTAAGATTGGTAATATTCTGACTGTATGTACAGTACCTTAGGTGCGGTGCAAAGACAGAAAAAATAGCATGCGCGTATTGAACCCATGCTGTGTGCACACCCACACATTTGACATTCATGTCAGACTGAGTAATATAGAACTGTTCAGTGGTTAATCATATGTGTGAAAAGGAAGATGTGGTGTGTGTCAACAAAGAAAAGGTTAACCTCCTCTTCAACTGACTAAGCAGACAGAAACATATGGATCACTACAGAGAGAGTGAGTGGAAATGACAACACACACAAAACAAACACAAATAACCCGCAGCTACTCATTTATTCCGATTTCAACAATTTATGACAGGGCTGAAGTGAGCCTTTTCAGGGGACCTCTTGTTGCTTCAAGGCATACAGTAAATACTCCATCTCAACACGTTTTGCTTGTGCATGCAACAAACTTGCAATTTGTGTATACACACACAGACACTCTAAATGATTGATATAAACTCAAAAAGGACAAGCTCACCAACCATGTTGGAATAGCCAAGTTGTGTTAAAGTGCAGTGACCTTTGAAGGTGGAGCGTCTAGTTTAAGGGGAGAGATAATAAAGCAATAGTAGACGTTAGAGCAAGACACCAATAAACTTGCTACGGAAATAGAATGCCGACTGCAACAGGCAGCCAATGGCAGCCTTATAACCAGTCTTAAATCTGGTGAGTCAGACTAAGCGCAACATAACAGTGAGTGAATGAAAATGATAAAATAAGACTTTTGCCAACACTTTCTCTGTCCTGCTGTTTATACACATTTTGGACAGGATGTGTAGCTTTACCTGCTTTGGCAGTACCCAACTCACAGTACCCAACTCACAGTACCCAACTCACAGTACCCAACTCACGGTCAAGGATGCACCAGAGTTCCAGAGATATTCTCTTCAGATTTGTTTAATCAATAATTATCATGTCAGAACAAAAAACGTCCTGTTGTTTGCTGCTGGATTTCTTTGATTGTGTGATTTGGCGAAACAACATTTGCTCCAACATCTAGTTCAAATTGTTTTTAACAATTTACTCAGCATGAATATAACAACAGGATTTTTTATTTATATTTTAATAATTTAATTATTTTTATACAGCCAACGCTAATTTAAATAAATGATTAAGTCACAAAACCCACATGATACGCCCTGATCTCTAAGTATAAAATATCACAACAGTATTTAATGTAATGTTTTTTTTATTTGATTTATATTTTTTATGGGAGCACCATGGCCAAAAGTAAAATGCAATTTGCAAAAAGGAAAATCTGAAATCTGTTTTGATGTAAAAAAATAAAATTGATTAAATATTAAGTGTATTTTTATATCAGATTTGAAATTGGCCCACACATCATTTACACATAATTGAATAATACCCAAATATTGAATAAGTACTGCAAGAATATTAATCATTTTCATTCCTTCAAAATGAATGTGGTCCTGCTGGAGAAATATTTGTCTTTTTTCAATGAGCGAAATTATTATTTCAAATATATCATATTTTACATTTGAACAATAGCTTACCCCACATCTCTTGGTAGTGGAAGGAAACAGACTTGGGATCAGCTTCCAGGTGAGTTCAACTCAGACAAACACTGCAGTAAAAAGGATGTTGGCATGTTGAGAGGTGTCCCTCTTGAAATACACTCAATCATGCTCTTCAGTCCACATGGACACAAACTCCAGAAAAGCATCTTCTAGTCTTTTCAAATGTTCTCTTTCTTACTGTAAAGTTGAAGTCTCTGTCAAAGTATTGTTTCTCACTGTAAAATAACTGTGATCTGAAATTTATTCCATTTAGTAAACCCTGTCCTATGCTTGGAACCTCAATGACATGTCCACCATTAGTCCAATTCACAAAATGCATGCATCAAGTATAATTCTGCAGGTTGACTGGAAAATAAAATCTCTGCCTCTTTCCATTTGTATATTAGTACAATATTTAAATGCATGATACAGTTCAGGAAAGATCTGCCTTTTTCACAGCAGACATTTTGAGTTGCATATTAGGAAAAGTACATGTGTCACTGACAAAAATAACGATGGCTATGTTTTATTCAAGTCTCCCAGTGCGTCATAACAGTGTGACAGTGAGCCAGCAGGCACAATACCTGAAACCAAAGCAGTGAAGTGGAATTCAGGCATCATTATTTTATTTATACAAGCGCCTTTTCTACTGTGAATGTCAAATGGCCTATTATGGTTTTCAGTAAAACCTGCAGTAACACAACACTCACATGTTAGCGCCACAAGTCATTACAGCAAACGGTTGCTTAATTACACATACAGTTAATACATGGCAACTTCAGCACTCTTTGAGGTTGTGTTTCTGACCTAGTAAAATCCAATATTCATCCCCTTTTAGCTCTGTTTTGGTCTTCACCAACTTGAGAGGGAAGCATTAGCCACTTTAGCTGCTAAATGCTTCCCTGTTTCACTAGCTAACCTTTTCTTTCATTTAGTGCTCGAGAAGTTTTGAGCTTGTGCTGCAACTGCAAGCAACACTATTTAACAGACTTGAGCAAAACAAAGTTATGTGCTGGAAAACATTGGTGAAGCTTCTCTGTGGGTACACTTGTTTTCTGTTTCTTTCCTGTTTCGTTGCCAGAAAAAATGCCCACAGCAGCAAAGGGGTTGAAGATTTCTCAGACAAGGATTTTTCAGTTTCTTATAGTTCATGTTGTCAATATATAATTTTTCTCATCCTGTGCACTGAAAATGCAGTAATATGACTACTAAGACATACAATGTGATGCAAGCTATGTTGCTTTGCTGATCAGTATTTATTAAATTACACTTTCTGAAAATCCATTCAGAAAAAGAGCCAGAAGAGAAAAAAACAAGATAAAGCCGACAATGGTACTTCCAAATCTTTGCACTATAAGACAAGAAATATGGACTCAGCAGGTGCCTGTAGTCTATCACATTTATTAGGAGAGACATCTTCTCAGCCCAAAAGGCAGGGCTCTCCTGTGTGACTGCAGGATCAGACTGAGTATAAGGTCAAGAAATACAAACAGGCAGAGCCATTGGGCCCTGTGGGGATCTGGTCAGTCGGTAGAGAAAGTATCAAGCGGTTTTCTCTTATATTTTCTATCTTAGCTTGGAACATACTCTGCAATACAGGTCCAAATGAAGACAAACATTTATTGCTCTAACCTTCCGTCGACATTGTAATCCTTAATAAAAACACAAACTGGCCATCACCAAACAAAATCCTTAGTATCGTCACTATTCTGCATCACCTTGCATCCTGATAGTGACTGAATGACTGTGTGACTAATTGATGCAAAAGAACAAAAAGCAGATTGTAAAATAAACAGTGTAAAATATCAACCATTGAATAATCATGCAAAATGCAGTACCACTATCATAATTTAGGATACTGTACATCATCAGCCTCATCAACAGCCATCATCATCTATATTCTGCAGAGCTGCATCCCAAGTCTCCAGAAAGGCAGCAAAGATGAGTATGTCAGGAGTGGGAGGAGGTTTACAGTTTACAAAAGGCAATACCCTGAGCTGTTACATGTAACCAGCACCCTGCCTGCGCTGTATAAGCACCCTGGTCTGGGAAAACGCCCCAAGCACGAGTGTGCAGAATGAAGCAGACAGGTCAACACTGCCCTCTGGTGGACATCATCTCTTGTGGTTTCTGATCAGGGTCAGCATAAAACACATTTCGGACTGTTCTCTTTCACTTCAGAAGATGTTGTTTTATGACATTCCTGCTTGTTTTTGATTTGCTTACTGTGAATTACCACATTGTTAGCAGGCTCTTCGGTTCAAAAGCGTATTACTTTGTATCTTAAAAATACAATATAACAACACAAACAGAATGTATGTTCTAAACCCCAAAGACAAGGTATGAATTTCAAGTTCCAAGTATTTTATGAGCTAAATGTATAAATTAGTTAAGACACCATAGATATGTGTGACAGCAATGTTATAACAAGATGTCATCAGCGAGATTATCCTTGAGGTGATGGAATAGTACTGTAGCTTTCTAGTGAAGCTACGTTTGCTTCTTTCTACTGATTTGAATTTCATGACTTGAATGCATTATGTACATCAAATTAAAAATTGCAATGTATCATGAGTAAAATCATGGCCAATGGATAACGATATAGAAATGAAAGTGAAAAAAGTAAATGTCTAGATTTGCTTCACTAAATGTCAAGTTGAATGCGATTGGATCTCTACATGTGGGTCACTTGTTTTTCCTCTCTATCCCGTGCCTCACATCTCACTTACGCCATCATTGACAGATCCAGTGTAATGCACCTTCTTCTCATCTGAATAAATTGTTTCCCTCATCCATCACTGTTTGTAAGAAAGCATTAATTTCTCACCTCCATCTTTCAGTGCTCGATTGCTAAGGGTTCTTACTGTCGCCACATTCCCATAAAGTCATACCACCAAGCTAGTAAACAGAACCTGTCCCCATTCTCACAAATAAATATTATATATTTGCCATTTATGATATTTGCCCAGAGCAGTTTTCTGATAAGAAAGCAGCTCATGGACACGGAAACACAGGCCACACCTCATGACAGACGTCTTTGAAAACGTTTGATGGCTGCAATCCAATTTGATTTAAGATAGCCAAACGAAAAAGGATCGTAGTACTGAAATATTTGCAAGTACATCCACAGTTCAAAAAGCAGACAGAAAATGTCTTCATAGCCAGTAATACTTTTGGTCATTATATCCAGTGGAAAGAATGGTTGGTTCTGCAGTATATTAAACAGTGTTACACTTTATGAAATTCAGCTCTTCCTTTGAGCTCCTCTCGCAATTAAATGATAGTGCAGCATGACCACCACTTCAAAAGCAAACATTAAACTAAACATAGCTTATAATATGGCCAAATGCCCCTCTTACATTTTTCTCATTAGTACTGTAGGGTGGTTAAATAGTTAATGGCACAATCCTTAGGGGCATATATCTAGAGATCTAGTGACTGAGGATGGAGGGGGTTCAATATCTTGAGCAGCTTACCCTGTTCTCTGATCTCCCTGGTTGGGAGTGATAAGAAATTTTTCCCTCAGGGTATCAACACTGGACCAAATTATTATTCATTATGAAAAAAAAGCAGTCAACATTTAAAATGACTCCATTGGTCATAACAGGCTCTAAAATTGCCTGAACCCCAACAAAACAGATACAGAGTATCAACATAATATTTTACTGTTTTGCTGCATTGCCTTGTGAGAACCTTAAAGGAAAACACCACCGCATTTCCATACTGAACTATGTTCTGCCCTGATCTTAGACGAGGTGATACATACCTCCCTCTCCTCTGTGCGTGCACTCAATGGCTCTTGCGCGCACTCCACGCAGCGCTAATTTGCTAGCATGTAGCTTGGCCCAGTATATTCCTTAGGATCCAAAGGGGGGTGAAGTTAGAAGCGACCAAGCACTTCCACGTTGTCCCTATTTAAATACGGTTACGTGAGTAGTTACACGACCCAAGTTTGGTTACACAAAATGAAACATGCCAATTTTTCTAAGCAGATAACAAGGATAACTATATAATGTATGGCGGAATAACAACTGGAAGCACTTCCACGTCGGCGCAGTAATATCATCACTCCGCTCCCCCTCTTACTTCCGTCAATAGAACCTACGTGACCTGCACGCCGTCGCCTGCACTACCTGTAGTAGTTTGTGCACAGTTGAGGAAGCATCAGGTTGTAGTAAGATAGTTTGTGAACAATCAAACATCATGGTTATAACGTGCATCGTACAGGGTTGTGAAAACAAGCAGAAGGTATATAGTCCCGTCATGTTTTGAGTGATGATATTACTGCGCCGACGTGGAAGTGCTTCCAGTTGTTATTCCGCCATACATTATATAGTTATCCTTGTTATCTGCTTAGAAAAATTGGCATGTTTCATTTTGTGTAACCAAACTTGGGTCGTGTAACTACTCACGTAACCGTATTTAAATAGGGACAACGTGGAAGTGCTTGGTCGCTTCTAACTTCACCCCCCTTTGGATCCTAAGGAATATACTGGGCCAAGCTACATGCTAGCAAATTAGCGCTGCGTGGAGTGCGCGCAAGAGCAATTGAGTGCACGCACAGAGGAGAGGGAGGTATGTATCACCTCGTCTAAGATCAGGGCAGAACATAGTTCAGTATGGAAATGCGGTGGTGTTTTCCTTTAACTTTATAATCCATTGCTTATGATTTCTCTATTGTTTATTTGCTCTGGCCTTAAAGTATACTAGCCCGTATGTAGTAAACCAGCTACACATCCATGTAAGCTGAAACTCAGGAGCTGCTGATGAAATCCTTTTTCAAACTGACCACAGACAGGAGAGGGCCGAGTGGCTTAAATTACTAATACCAGTGATTTTCAAGTCAGAAACCTGGAAATCAACCCTGGAGCCAAATATCACCAGTCAGTTCATTATAGTTTCGTACTGAACAATCATTTGCTGTAATAAATTATTTACAGAAAACAGCAAATAACTTAAAATAACCCAAATCATCTCTTTGGAGTTTTACAAGAAAACCCACATTCACAACCCAATAGACTGTACACAGATCGCAGCTACCTTGATGATCAACTGAACTCTACAATATTTTTTGCACATTTTTTGCTTATTAAGACATAGATGTAGATGAATCAATTATGTGCAAGAGCAGAAGAAAGTCAAAAGGTAAATCCTGGCTATATGCGCTGAGGGCATACAGTTGAATTTACATTCTAACACGCTGACATTTTGCACATCAATTAATCATGCATGCAGACAGCCATGCATATTCACTAAGCCACCGGGGATCCTTTCCCAGGGAGGCTTCAACATACAGGCAAGATGCACACTAAAAGACAAGGCAGTCTCAGGCAAGATAATCACTCTCTCTCTCTCTCACACACACACACACAAACACACACACACACACGCACACACACAAACCCAGTCAATTACTCAAGTGCACTTTATGTCAGTGCCTACAAGGCAAAGATAAAATGTTTAACATAGCCATCCATTGTTCTACAATGTCATTAAAACTAGATAGTGATCATGTTTTTCTATTTCAGGGCTTTAAAGGAGAAATCCGGTCATTTTTGATCCCATTTCCGTTGTCCCCAGGGTCATCCTGACTTATTAGAAGCAAAAAACCTGACAAAAATTGACGTTGCCTAGCCCGAGATCTATACCTGCCTGGCAGCCTTCCAGACTCGCTCCAATGCTAACCCATTGGGGCAACTTTTATCTGCTTTCCTGGGCCTCAGAAAACAATTCCAAGACCTATGCAACACAGGTTGGGTCCGTACGAGACACCACGGCGCTCGTTTAGCTCAAATAGTGTGGCAAAACGACATAAATATGTGTGTTTTAGCATGAAGTTACTCACCTCAAATCACTCCGTAGACATTAGCAGTAGATAGCCGAGCGCCTGTCGTCCCTCCCAGTCACCGCAGAAATGAAAACGTTTTCCACGTAGTTTTGATTTTGTATCCATAAAGAAACGACCGAGCTGTGCAGTCGTCATGTGCGTAATAAATCCATGAAGCTGTTATGTCCATATGTATGTCTATGTTACAACATAGCAACGATAGCTTACAGCTAGTAATGTGCCAGGTGCTCGTCCGTCCCAGTCACCGCAGAAACGAAAACGTTTTCCTCGTAGATTTTGTATCCAAACAGAAACGACCGAGCTGTGCAGTTGTCATGTCCGTAATAAATCCATGAAGCTGTTATGTCCATATGTATGACTATGTTACAACATAGCAACGATAGCTTCAGCTAGTAACGTTCCGGGCGCTCGTCCATCCCAGTCACCGCAGAAACGAAAATGTTTTCCTCGTAGATTTGATTTTGTATCCATAAAGAAAGACCGAGCTGTGCAGTCGTCATGTCCGTAATAAATCCATGAAGCTGTTATGTCCATATGTATGACTATGTTACAACATAGCAACGACTGCTTACAGCTAAACAGTAGCCGGGAGCCAAAACAATGCAAGTCTTGCGCAAGTTCCCGTCTGCCGTCCTCACTCTGGAGCTGTTTTCAAGCCAGTACAGTGACAAATCTTGGACAGTCGCGCTAGGGTCACTTTGATCTCACTCTGTTGATGAGAGACTGCAGTCTGCACACGCGACACGCGCGGCGCACGACACGTGGTGCTGTCAACACAACTAGCCTACTGAGACTGCGCAAGATTTGTTGTGGCTGTAGCAGCTTCAACTGTCACACAGGCTAAGCAATCTTACTATGTAGACTAGCGCTAGTTACACTGTCATATGGACATGACGGCACTGCTCGATGGAAAGAAGTTTGTCACTGTATTGGCTTGAAAACAGCTCCAGAGTGAGGACATCGGGAGACGGGAACTTGCACGAGATTTTTGGCTCCCGGCTACTGTTGTAGAGCAGCAGTCGTTGCTATGTTGTAACATAGTCATACATATGGACATAATGGCTTTATGGATTTATTACGGACATGAGGACTGCACTGCTAGATCATTTCTTTATGGATACAAAATCAAAACTACGAGGAAAACGTTTTCGTTTCTGCAGTGACTGGGATGGACGAGCGCCCGGCATGTTACTAGCTGAAGCTATCGTTGCTATGTTGTAACATAGTCATACATATGGACATAACGGCTTCATGGATTTATTACGGACATGAGGACTGCACTGCTCGAACATTTCTTTATGGATACAAAATCAAAACTACGAGGAAAACGTTTTCGTTTCTGCGGTGACTGGGATGGACGAGCGCCCGGCACGTTACTAGCTGAAGCTATCGTTGCTATGTTGTAACATAGTCATACATATGGACATAACAGCTTCATGGATTTATTGCGGACATGACGACTGCACAGCTCGATCGTTTCTTTATGGATACAAAATCAAAACTACGAGGAAAACGTTTTCGTCTCTGCGGTGACTGGGAGGGACGACAGGCGCTCGGCTATCTACTGCTAATGTCTACAGGGTGATTTGAGGTGAGTAACTCCATGCAAAAACACACATTTATGTCGTTTTGCCACACTATTTGAGCTAAACGAGCGCCGTTGTGTCTCGTACGGACACAACCTGTGTTGCATAGGTCTTGGAATTGTTCTCTGAGGCCCAGGAAAGCAGATACAAGTTGCCCCAATGGGTTAGCATTGGAGCGAGTCTGGAAGGCCTGAGATATGATCCCCTACGAATCTGGGAAGAGAGAAGTCTTCTCTGACTAGCTAAGTTAGCATTTAGTCGTTGCTTCCTGGAGAACCGCTCCACATTAAATAGTACTATTGTAGTAGTATTTAAAAAAATGTTTTAACAGAGACTTGGTTAATTACAATATCCTGAGGCTTTGTTTCAAGTTTTTCTTCGAAATGGGTCCACCTGCCAAAGATAATCCACACTGTATGACAGATTGACTATATAGGATCTTAGATGGCAGCAACCACTTCAGGGTGTCAGGTCAGGACACAGGTAAGTGCAGAATGAAGGACAGAGCCAGCAATAAAGTTCAACCTTTTATTAATCCGAGTGGGTGTGTGTGTGTGGTTTCTGCAATGTTAAACACAACAATACAGATTGATTAGAAATAAGGTACAACTTAACATAAAAATATACTGAGTTAGATATACACTATCTCTCTAATCAGATAACTACAGCTCCAAATGATTTATGAACTTAAATCATTATTAAACAATAAACAGAGAATGAGCATTGATATGCAATATACAGTATAAACATCAAAGATTAGCAATACAGTAGCCTAGCATAAGGCACTCAGGCTATTGCTAGTTAGCGGCTAATTGTTTGACACTCATTAGCAGCTAAGTGTTTATCACATAATGAAATCTGAAGGCAAAAACTACTATAGTCATCAGTTGACTCATGAATAAAACAGAAATATCAACATAGTGTAACATATGAATACAACAACATAACTCACGGCTCAAAGGACGCACACACTGCAGACACACGGAGGGACAGTTCAGCCGATACCTGCTCTGCTCTGTGGTGCGTTCAATGACCTCAGCAGTGTAGGAATTCACATGCACAACAATTATCAACAAACTTAAAGGAATAATGCTCAGAGGGACGACCTTTTGTACAGCCGCCCCCAAATTTGGTGTGCAAATTTGACACTGCTAGAGCACTTCGCTAGATCTTGGTAACATCCTGGGGCAGAGCAGGTAGCTTTATGAGTCGTACCACTGGGCGAGTATAGGTCCGGTCCTTGACTTGGACGACCGCGGTTCTTACCCGACCATCAGCTCCAGGTATGACGGTTTTCACTGTTCCTACTTGCCAGAGAGCTCTTGGAGTTTGCTGGTCAACGATGAGAACCACAGTTCCAACAGTAATGTCGTCCTTCTCGGTCTGCCATTTCTGCCGTGCTTGTAAGGTGGGTAGGAAGTGCCTTATGAAGTGCTTCCAGAAATGGTCAGACAGGACATCTTTTGCGACTGAGCAGTTCCGATTCTGGGTAGACCACTTGTGGCAGAGAACTGTCTGGCCGCCCCATCAACAAGGAGTTGGGTGTGACAGGATCCGGGTCTGTGATGTCTGTGGAGACGTAACCCAAAGGCCTGGAGTTGAGGATACTCTCTACCTCCAACAAGACGGTCCTCAGCACCTCCTCCGACACAGTTTGGGCTCCCAATGTGCTGCGCAGGGCTGCCTTCACGGATCGCACCTCTCGTTCCCAAGACCTGCCAAAGTGGGGAGCGTTGGGGGGATTGAAGCGGAACCGGATCTGTTCTGTTGCCAGTTGTTCTCGGAGGGTTGGTTCCATGACTTTGAACGCTTCATGCAGTTCCTTACTTCCGCCCTTAAAGTTGGTGCCTTAATCCGATAGGAGCTCAAAGGGCTTCCCTCGACGAGCTATAAACCGTCGGAGCGACATCAGGAATGAATTGGTGTCCATGTTCGCCACCAGATCTAGGTGGACTGCCCGAGTGGTGAGACACTTGAAAAGGATGCCCCACCTTTTCTCATTGCGTCGTCCTACTTTGATGAGCATAGGGCCGAAGCAGTCCATCCCGGTTGAGTAGAAGGCAGCTCGGAAGAGCCTCAGACTCGAGGGGGGCATATCTGCCATTCTTGGGACTGCTGGTTGCCCTCTCCACTTCTTACACTCAGGACAGTGGTGTTGATATTTCCTCACTGCTTCTCTACCTCTCAGAATCCAGTACTTCCTGCGGAGCTCCGCAAAGACACATTCAGCTCCAGGATGATGCAGCTGCGCGTCACAGTGCTGGATTAGGAGCTTCGTGACTGGGTGAGAGGGGTCCAGAAGAACCGGATGCAGAACTTCAGAGCTTAGGCTATCACACCTACGGAGTCTACCTCCCACTCTGATCAAGTCGGAGACTCGTCGTACTCAGGAGCGAAGGTAAGTAGTCGGCTGCTGGATGGGATGGCCTTCCCGGCTTTCAGTAGTGCAAACTCTCCTTGGAAGCTCTCCATCTGAGCATGTCTCAGCAGGGCCAGCTCTGCCTTCTGAATGTCATCAGCAGTAGGATGGCCGGTGGTAGCGGGCGCCCCGTGCAGCGACTGCGTGGTGGCTTTCAGGGTATTGCTGAACTGGTTGACCCTGTCAACAGGCCGCAGAACACTGTCTTACTCAGCTCCTCTACTCCCTCTGCAGGTGACACAGGTGTGACGTAGCCAGCATCAAGAAGTTTGTGGATCTCCTTGGAGTAGGACGCCGTTCTTTCTGGTTCTCTGGCTAGCCGCTTCTCCGTCCCACGTAGCTGAGCCAAGACGACCTCCTGCGTAGCATGGAGCGGAGGAAGATTCTCCTTCCGCAGCAATGGGGTGGCGTAGCAACTCACTCCATCCACGGTAACCTTGATTGTCTTCTCCTCAAGCCTGCGGACGGCCTCAGCATCTTGTCTGGACCTGGTAATGAGCCG
The DNA here is from genome assembly GCF_963514095.1 of Eutrigla gurnardus. Lineage (NCBI taxonomy): Eukaryota > Metazoa > Chordata > Actinopteri > Perciformes > Triglidae > Eutrigla > Eutrigla gurnardus. The sequence continues at coordinate 23,958,427 of NC_139915.1, read as the reverse complement.
CTCACTCCTATACGGTAAGGTATCCATTTGCCACAGTCTCTCGACATGGCTGAAGAGCTCGGCTTCTGGTGAGGAGCAGGAAGTGAAAAGACACTGCTGTGGTGTTAACCGGTGACGCAGGAATCTTGAGGGACCTTGTAGAGCCCATCCGAGTCTGGTGCGCACAGCAGCAGGTCCACCAGGGGGACCCAGGCATACTGGCTCCACTGGAGTGATAAGATGTGGATTATCTGACCCAATGAGCAGCAGTGGCTGGACCTCCCTCATGTCCGGCAGTGGCAAGTCCTTAAGATGACGGTACCTCTCCTGTAGAGCTTTCACTGGATAAGTATGGCGAGCGAGGCCGAGTTCCTTTGCAGTGAAGGCTCTGTGGATCTGAAAGGACTTGCCAGGCTGTGATGCAGGAGCCACAGAGAATGAAACAGTGGCACCATGAATAGTGCAAACCTCTTGCCGGACAGTCCGGAGTGCTAGGTCCTCAGGTTCCCCATGAAGCCCCAAGCGATCAGCTGCCTCATGTAGGAGGATGGTACGCTCCGAACCATCGTCCAATATAGCGTAGGTCTCAATCACCTTGGCACCACTCTTGACAATGACATGACTCAACTTGAGTAGAACCTGGCTGCTGCTGGTTGGTCGATCTACATAAAGCATCTCGGAGATGGAACTTACCAAGCAGGCGCTTTCTTCAGTGGAGCTGGACTTAGCAGATGCTGGTGCAATTTGGCTGGTGTTGACTTTGTGAAGAACCTCAAGGTGCCGTCGTTCGCACTGTTTGCACTTCGCTTTGAGGTTACACTTGGCGCTTGGTGCTCACGGCCGCATTTCCAGCACCTCTTGTTTGACTTGATCCACTCTGTTTTCTGTTCCCTCGACAAGAGTTTGAAGTTACTACACTGATTCATGTAGTGCTGTACAGTGTCGCAGAATGGGCAGTACTTCTTCGGTTTCTCCTGTATGGCAGTCGTGTCTTTCTCTGCTGACTTTCCCTTCTGTTCACTACCGTGGAGAATAGTCGTAGTCTTATGAGGCTTGTACTCAGGACGCCTCTCCTTCCGTGGAGCTGGTTTCTCTCTGTCTGAGTGGTCACAGTACTGGTCTCCAATCACCTGGACACGCACCTCATACTCAAGCCACTCAGCTAGGTCTAGCAGTGTTGGTATAGGAGTGTGGATGGGGTTCACAAATCTCTGGAAGTTGGCTCTTAGGTCGTATGGCAACTTGGCTAAGAGGTGAGATACGTGTGAGCCGCACCTCAACTCCGTCCGACCCTGTTCTCCCAACTGATGCAACATACCAACTAGTGCACGGATCTGAAGAGCGAATGACTTGAAGGATCTGATGTCACCACTCCTGATGTTAGGTCCATCCATGAGTTTGGTGATCCTCTTCAAGGCCAGATGTTGAGGTTGACCGTACATCTCGGTAAGTGCTCTCATGGTGTCACTAAATGGATATGGACTGTTGCTGTATGAATCAGCGATGAGCAGCGCTTCTTCACACTTGAGGTGATCGGTCAATATCTGAAACTTGAAGTGCTCTGTAGCCTCGAGTGGGAGTATGTTGTCCAACGCTAACTTCAATCTTGCAAACTCACGTGGGTCCTCATGCACGAGATGAGGGATCGTTGGTTGAGGTCCACGATAGGTCTCTGCTGGTGGGCGTCTGCTGAAGGGGGCAGGCGTCTGAGGCCACTCAGCTGGTTGCAGGCGATCAGGTGAGTACCTACGAGGATCACCGGGGTAGCGGTTATCCCAGGGCTTGTACTGATCAGTATGACTATAATAGCCATATCCATGTGCAGGACGGTAACGACTGTCACGGCAATCAGAAGAAGGATATGTGTGATCTTGTCTGTAATAGTCATCATGATAGCACGCTCTCGGACTAGGCAGTCTATGGGATCTGGCAGGCTGACTGTAGCTGCTGACATGCCTATCATAAATATCATCAACCTGGGGATGATACCTGCTGGCACTATGATGAGGGCGGTGACTGTCCATAAGCTGACTGTAAACAGCACCAGGTGTAGAGCACAAAGTGCGTTGCTCTTGATAGAGTTGCTGCGACTGTCCCTCAGCAGTTGAATTTTGAGGTGGAGGAAGCTTCTCACCCTTTGTTGTGGTTGGGGGGAAGTCTTGAGATTGAGGGGATGACTCACCGGAAGATGATGGTGACTGTGCTGCGCCCTTACTTTGTAACCCTGCTCCCTTTAGACTGCGACTGAGCTCCTCTATCTCGTCATGCTGACTGTCCTGTTGGTGTGAAGACTTATCGCTGAATGGCACCTTTATGGCACTCTTAGGCTGATGTGGGTCCTCGTGACCTCTGGATGGCACCAGCTTACTAGCGTGCGCAGGTGTGGATGTCTTCTCGTCCTCACGCAGTCTGGACTGTGACATGGCGTGCTGTGGGGCTAGTAGAGGAGAGCTAGAGATTACCTCTGTAAGGCGTTGCACATCTTGTCGCAGTTGGTCATGTTCCTCTCATATTATGAATGTACTGGAGAACCTCAGGAGAAGTAGTCTGTCTGGCCTGCTCATCATATGGGAGGCGGTGCTTAGCGGGGTAACCCACCTCATAGTCCTTGAGATATGGTGGCAGTTGGCTGCGTCGGCGCGGGCGATCAGACTCTCTGTATAGGTCTCTCTCTTCCATGCTGAACAGGTAAGGCTGAAGTAGTTGCTCCGATCCGGCTCGAAGGACCAAAATTGTATGACAGATTGACTATTGTTGGGACCTAACCGTTAGGACTACACAATGTGGCTACAAAGCCTACCCAATGCGGCCAGACAAAGAGACAAAGGAGATAAAAAACTACAACCACCATTTTAGTGTCACCTCCACCTGGTCACGAGATCTGACGTCACACAGCTGGCGCCCTATTGGCTGGCAACTGCATGGGACTCCAGGGGGTCCCCCGGACCAGCCGTGAGCTATAAATCCCGCGGCCACCAGAAAACTTTCTCTCTCCAAAGTAACTTGCGTTACGCCAGGAGGTGAAGATTACGTCTGCAGCGTTTTCCTTTGTCCTAGGCCGCAGTCTTTCCCCCAAACTCGCTGGACGAGCAACAGACTGTTTTACCGCTCTTTTTCTCTACTCGTTTTATTTTTCTTTTGTTTATCATTTTGGATCCCGAGGAGACCACCGCAACAGCGTGACTCTCCCATTCCCCGCGGTAAGAAGAAAAACTTTCTTCGTCCCAGCTGCCAGCAGAACGGATAACTCGACCCGTCTTTGTCTGAAATCAGCTGACTAAATCGCCGAGCCCCGCGAGTGTTCATCAGTTCCCTGCAGAAGGAAGAATTACTAACGGTTTTCTTCAACCAATTGGATCCGGCGCTGAACGAGCGCCCACGAGAACTACCCTCCGTTGCCGGCGTCAAGGAACGCCATCCCCGCACGGGACGAAACCCTCACATCGACGCATCTCACATCGACAAAAGTAAGAGGCTATTTGTCTGGGCAGAAGCAGAGATTCGATAGTGTAGGACATGCTTGTAATTCTTGTTAATGTGTTTAAAGTTCTGATCGCGGATCGCCGAGTCCGTTTGTTCATGTGCTGCTGTATGTGAATGCTGATCGTGTACCCACGCAGCTGGGTTGATTTCTGTAACAGTGTTTTCGACTAACCTCCGCCATATTCGTGAGCTCAGAAAGCCTCTACTATCAGTTAAAAGACTGGTCTCGCTGAATAAACGCCAGTTCATTCACGCGAGCCCGTGTGATAGCGGCACGGCTTCTGGGCCTCAGAATATCGCTCGCGCATTCTCTCTCTCTTTGTTTGTGTCCCGCTAACACACACACACACATACACGCCGCACACACGTGTCCTAAGCCAGCTGTTCCCGGCGGACGCTAGGGACATAGCTACATCTGGTGGCTACATACGGCTATCTCTCTCTCTCTCTCTCTCGCTACTCCATCGGACGCCAGTGGCTCCGCCCCTGAACGCTGCGAGGAAAAGTTCCATCTGGTGGCTGCCCATAGCCATCTCTCCCTCTCTCTCTCTCTCTCGACACGCACGCACACACACGCACATGCACACGCACGCACACACATACGCACACACACACTCCACGTGTGTCTCTCCCTTTGTTTAAGCTTAGCTTTGTGTGTTAGGTAGTTAGGTAATAAGGCTTTGTTAATTGCAGTGTTATTGATTGTGATCATTATTACTGATTTTAATAAATCTTATTATGTTATAACTAGCGGTCTCTTGTGCTTGTTGTGTATATGTCACTGGATAACAGCAGGTTGTGAAGGCTAGTGCTTGAATTTCACGCCCTTCTTAATTGTTAGATTGTTTTTATGCTTCCATGCCAATGATCACGATGATTGGCATGTGAGTATAAAACCTTTATATTGAGACTGAATACAGTTTTAGGTTATCTTTTCCCTGATCCCAGGGTGGTGCCCCGTTTATTCATGATTATATCATGATAATATATTAAATATAATAATTAATACCGATAATCATATTGATATTGATAGTTAACTGTTGATAACCAAATCTGCTCCTGCTACAACCCCAACATAATTGGTGCCCCGTGTGAGGCCTTCTTAAACCAGCTTTATCCAGAGATTTATGCACAATAACCTGAGAGGTATAGTAATAATAATAATAGTAAATATTATTATTATGAATATGATTGTTTAGAAATCGATTTTCAAGGATCGATTTGTTTGTCCCCATTACTATTTGCCAAGCAAGTACAGTTGAGGGTTGCATATGCATGTTGTGATTAGCCATTTATTGTTTAACAACAATACTAACAAACACAGGGTTAGGGATACTAAGACGCTATCACTCACCAGAGGTGCTAGAGACACCTCACTACCAGTCCACAGACTGTAGAAGTGTATTAACATTTCCATTGTAAGTCACAGGTCGACGCCGCTCACCTGTGTACCCACATCAGCATAACAACATACATTCTTTTTCGCTATTAAAACCAAACAAGTGAAGCCACCGGGTTCAAGGAGCTGAGGCTCCCCAGGTATCAGTCGACGCAGACCTGCAGGATGCGGTCGCTGGTCTCCTCCACCTGTCCCTTGAGGACAGGGAAAACCTTGAGCACTACGATGTAGTGGCTTGCAATGATCAACTGCAGGAGCTTGTTGATTATGTTAATCACCCAGCAGGGAAACCACAACGCACAATTGCTGACGTGGTGGGTCGAATCTTCCTCCTGTCTCAGCGCAGAGAACAACTGCAGAAAGCTGAGGATGAGGAGTTAATCAATCGAATGGGTCATGCGACCACCTCCCTGCGACAGGAAGTGGTCGAACTGAAGGTGGAGAGGGAGGAAGCCCTCCGCAGGCCGTGCAGGGAGGAGGAGAGAGAACTCCGGCGTGAGGAAACTCAGGCTGCCCAGGTAGGTACACCCCCAGACACGGATATGCCTGACCTGTCGGACCTTGAAACCGCGCCCCCCACGGACGCAAACCGTCCCATGCGCAGGGAGAGACTTGTACCGTCGGAGGTGACCCGAACCATGCTCTCCCTAGGTAAACCACTTCAAATTGAGCCCTGCCACGTTAGCATCACCAGCTACACGCAGGACAGGTCACCCATCACAGAACGTGCGTGGGTGGACCTCACGTTTCAGGGAGTCACTCTTGTGCACCCCATCCACATTTGTGCCATTGACACTGAACCACTTCTCATTGGTCAGGATCTCCTGGACCGGCGGGCACCGCTTATCGACTGCCATCAGGGGCGCATCTGGGCTCAGGTCGAGCCGCCAAAACCGCTCCACCCCTCACGTGGCCTGATGGCCTCCGACGAACGAGTCGCCATAATCCAAGAGTCCAGAGACCCTCTACCAATGCGGATGCCTTTTTCAGAGCCTAATCCTGGCTCTGCTCGAACCGCACCGCTTGCGAGCCCACCACTCCAAGCCGGCGACTTGAGTGCTTTCCGACACCACGGATCCTTCCTGTGTCCGCTGGAGAACCGAAACCCAGCACTTAACAGCCCTCATCTGGTTGGCGGTGTGCATCTCAATGACACCCATGTCCCAGAAGCAATCCTGGGGCTTTGGTCAGAGAAGACAGCCGTCAGTCAAGATCTGTACCACCATCTGTGCCAGCATCAACCTCTCCCAGTTTTCGCGCCTCTCAACCACCACCTCCTTTCTGCAGAATCACCGCAGACCCTCCTTAAGGCGGTGGGAGTGTGCGCCCTCTCGATCCGTATTGGGAAGAAACAGGTTGACCATTTCATAAGCGTAGTGCCCAAACTACATCCACCATTCCTTTTAGGTGCTGATATTCTGGTCAGACTTGGCACCAAACTGGACACGGTCAATCAGATTCTGTGGTCCCAGGCTAATGCTAAGAGCGAGCCTCTGCCCATTGAACTTGAACACCTGACATCAGGCCAAACCATCCCAGAGGCATGTCAGGTTGCCAGCGAAGTTGACATGATGGTCCCTGCCAGGACCGCAGACGTCCCCATCCGGCTCGCCATCCTTAAGGGACAGAAGATGCCTGGCTCCCAAGCATTCTTCCAGCCCTTACCCCATTTCTGGGAACTTAACCTTACAGTCTGTGGCATGCCCCTGCTTGAGTTGAACAATCGTTCAACCTACATCCTGGTCCAAAACTTGACGCATGCCCCAATCGAGGTGGGAGCACGGAAACCAATAGGGATGCTGGTCTACAACTCTTTCCATGACTTTGAACTGACCATACCAGTCATAGGAGAGTTACCTCCCTCCCTAGCCAGGAGTAAAAACTTAGACAATGTCCTTTTCATGTTCCCAACCGCAATGATCACCATGGCCCGCCATGAAACCCTTCACGGGGAAGCCATTTGTGGCACAGCACTGGGAAAAGGGGGTGATCTGGTCGTCTACGCGTTAACGACTCAATCGACCGAAGCAACCTCAGGTGAGACACACCAACCACCTGAAGAACCCTATTCGGGCTTCGAGTCTGAGATAACCCAACAGCTTGCCAAAGCGGATGCCCTCACTACCGAGGACCAGAGAGACGCGCTACGGAAGTTGTTCCACGACTTCCAGCCGATCTTCTCCCGAGACTCGCAGGACTGTGGGGAGACCCAACTTCACACGGTCCGCATCCCCACTGATCCGAAAGCGCCACCGACCTTCGTACGCCAGTACAGGATCCCGTTAGCCGCATACGAGTCTATCCGAGACATCCTGGATAAATTGCTGGAGAAGCAAATCATCCGGGAATGCAACTCAACATATAATTCTCCAATCTGGCCGGTCTTGAAACCCACTGGGAAATGGCGTCTCACCATCGACTACCGGCCACTGAACAAACAGGTTCCTCTCTCCCGCTGGCCCATGATTCACCTGGATTTGGGAACCGCCAGTATACCTGGAATCACTGCCCTTTTGGGTATTCGAACTCCCCCGCCGAGTTCAACATTTTCCTCCACAAGGCGATGAGTGACGCGGCTGCACACGGTAACCTCATCTATGTGGACGACATCCTCATGAGGAGTCGAACCTTCGAGATCGTCGGTAAGCTATCACCAGTGGCTTACCGCATCAGGGTCCCACAACCAAGGCACCCAGCCACACACAAGTGGGTTCATGCGAATCAGATCAAGCCCTACAAACCTGTCACACCTCTTAGAGATCGCAGTTGCCGCACCCGAAAGGGGAAGGCAGTCTCCCTCTCACCCAGGAGAAGACTCACCATGGCCACAGCAGGGTAACCGCATGCACTAACACCTAAACATCAAACCCTTCTCACAGTGACAACAACTGCAGAACTTAGGCAACACCCCCTCAGGGAATCGTAGCCACTGTCAACTTACACTCCAGCCTGCTTAATAACACCTTACATGCCTTAGATCCTGGAGCCTTACATGCGGTGCTATCCTGGAGCCACGACCCCGGCGATTACTGAGCAGCTCCCCGATATCCTGGCCTCCCTCCCGACGACCGTCAACAAAATAATAGTACACGTTGGCACTAACGACACAACCCATCAGCATTCCGAGCTGACGAAAGCCGAGTTTATCCGCCTCTTTGACCTGCTCAAACGTAGTGGAAAGTCTGTTTTTATTTCGGGTCCAATTCCCACACTGGGGCGGGGAATAGGTCGTTGTAGCAGGATCCTTAGTCTCCACACCTGGCTCCTGTCCATCTGCCATACTCACGACATTGGTTTTATCGACAATTTTAACCTGTTTTGGGATCGCCCTTCTTTATTTAACAGAGACGGCATTCACCCAAACAACGTGGGCAGTCGCATGCTCACGGCCAACATGCAGCACGCTGTATTGCATTCCCCACGTGACTGACTATCGGGGTCACGCCCTCACTCTTCTTCCTCCTCACCCCAGTGCACAAAGGTCAGCCCTGTACCCTCTGCTGTCACTAGCGCCCCCATGTGGAGTGACAGTAGTGCTGCCCACAACACCGGACCTGGACCTCATCGACTCACCAACATTTCACCCATCCCCGCAATCATTACACTCCGTCATCACATCAGACACTGCCATACCCACTCTGTGAACTTTAACAACCTCAGACCACTAAAAAAACAACCGTCCTCTCCAGTCCACAAACCACCTGTCAGCATCAACATGGCACTTTTTAATGTTCGCTCTCTTTTAAACAGAACCTTTTTAATGAACGATGTGATTTTAGATAATAAGTTAGACTGTCTTCTTTTAACTGAGACATGGCTTGGCACTGACGCACCCGCTGTTCTCACCGAGGCTTCCCCACCAAATTTTAATTATTTATTTTCTACTAGAGAGGGTAGGAGAGGGGGCGGGACAGCATCCATCGCCCACATCCCCCTTACCTCAAATAGAGTGTTTTTTAACAGTTACTTGTCATTTGAGCATCATGCCTTTACTTTTAGCAGCCCTCCGATTCTCTGCATCAATGTTTATAGACCACCCCATCACTCTAGCTCTTTTATCAGTGAATTTTCAGAACTTATTTCAATTATCCACACCTCTTATAGCAGGATTTTAATAACTGGTGATTTTAATCTACACGTTGATGTTACCTCGGACCCGATATACAGAGCGTTTTTAAATCTTTTAAATTGCCTTGATTTTAAGCAGCACGTCGCACAGCCAACTCACAACAGAGGACACACCCTGGACCTGGTCATAACCCATGGCCTGTCCATTGGTGTGTCCTCTGTTGTCGACCTGGCTGTGTCTGACCACTACTGTGTATTTTTTAACACCAGTTTTAACCAAGAGGAGGCCCCGGTGAGAACGGTGAGGAGGCGCTACCTTACTTCTGAAGTGGCTGCAAATTTTATGGAGATTTTACAGAGCACTCCTGCTGATATTTTACCTGCACCCTGCAACGTTATTGTTGACAATTTTAACAGGACACTGAAGTCAACTCTGGACTCAGTCGCTCCACTTTTAACGAAAACAATAAAAACAAAACCTGCACCCCCTTGGAGAAAGAACAACGAAATCTGTGAATTAAAAAGAAAATGCAGGAGTGCTGAGAGGAGATGGAGAAAAAGCAAATTGACAGTCCACTATGACATTTTACGTCAACAACTCAAAACCTACAATAATGCAGTCAGAAAAGCAAGAATTTCCCATTTCTCAAAACTCATCACCAACCATAAAAACAACCCCCGGTTCCTCTTCTCCACCTTCAATATTTTAACAGGTTCTGAGTCAAAGGAAGTTTTTAAGACACCCACCGACGATCTTTGTGAGAACTTTGCAGACCACTTCAGAACCAAAATCAAGGACATCAGATCCTGCCTTTTATCCCATCAAGTTTTAACTGTTAACACACCTGAACTGATGTCCTTACCTGAGGAAACACTGGAGAGTTTTGCCCTGGTTGATGCAAGGACACTTAAAATCGTTTTATGGATTCTTCGAGGAACAGTTTTTAAACATCATGAATTGCTCTCTTCAGACGGGTGTCTTCCCCAGCGCCTTTAAAACGGCGGTGGTGAAGCCCCTTCTGAAGAAGAGCAATTTAGATCCAAGTGTTTTTAATAACTACCGACCTGTATCCAACTTACCATTTTTAAGTAAAATTTTAGAAAAACTGGTTTTTAACCAAGTTAATGACTTTTTAGACAGAAATAACATCTTGGAGAAACATCAATCTGGGTTTAAGAGAAACCACAGTACCGAGACAGCACTTTTAAAGATTTTAAACGACATCAGGTGGAATTTAGATAACAAAAAGCTCACAGTGTTGGTTCTACTGGATCTAAGTGCAGCTTTTGATACAGTAGACCACCACACTTTATTAAACAGACTCAGCCATCTGGTCGGCCTCTCTGGTACTGTCCTCAACTGGTTTTGTTCTTATCTCACAGACCGATGTTTTTATGTAAGTATGGATACATGTTCCTCAGGAACCCATGAAATTGGATGTGGGGTTCCCCAAGGGTCAATTTTAGGTCCAATTCTTTTTAATCTTTACATGCTTCCTCTTGAGGATGTCATCAGGAGGCACAGCATCAGCTTCCATAGCTACGCTGATGATACACAACTGTACATCGCTGTGTCTCCTGATGACACAGGGCCAATTGATGCCCTTTTTAACTGTATTTTAGACATCAAGTCATGGATGGCAGAGAATTTCCTACAGCTCAACCAGGACAAAACCGAGGTTTTAGTTATAGGTCCTGAAAGCCAGAGAGAGAAACTTTTACCAAAACTACAAGATCTTAAACCAACACAATCAGTAAAAAATCTGGGCGTGATTTTTGATTCTGAGCTGAATTTTATCCCACATATCAGAAATATGACAAAAATAGGTTTTTATCATCTTAAGAACATAGCCAGAGTCCGCCCGTTTCTCTCCCAGGCCAGTACGGAGGTGCTGATGCATGCTTTTATTTCCTGTCGTTTAGATTATTGTAATGCCCTGCTCTCTGGTCTTCCCAAAAAGAGTACTGTAAATCTCCAACTTCTACAGAATTCAGCCGCACGCGTGCTGACGAGGACCAGAGGGCAGGAGCACATTACACCAGTTTTAAAATCGCTGCATTGGCTCCCCGTACGCTTCAGGAACGATTTTAAGGTTCTTTTACTGGTTTTTAAATGTCTTAATGGCCTTGCACCCTCTTACTTATCTGAACTGCTTTTACCATATCAACCCTCGCGGACCTTGAGGTCCTCTGGCACCGGCCTTTTATCGATACCAAAACCAAAAATCAAAACCCATGGTGAGGCAGCTTTCAGCCACTACGGCCCCCACCTGTGGAACAGCCTGCCGGAGAACCTCAGGTCTGCAGACTGTTGACATTTTTAAAGGCAGGTTAAAGACACACCTTTTTCATCAGGCTTTTAACTAATATTTGCATTTTTATTCCATTCTTATGTAGTCATATTTTATGTCGTTCCTCTAGCCTATTTTTTTTAGACGATATTAATCTTAAATAATTTAATTTGTTTTATTTACCTATGGTACAATTTTTTATTTTCTTTCTTATCTTACCTATTCTTATCCTTTTAACCGTTCACTTCATTTATTTATCTTTTGTCATGGTTTTTATCCTATCTAATGTCTTTAGTTTTTAAGGTTTTACTCCAGAGTTTCCTCAGGGGGGTCCTCCACGCTGGGAGCTGAGTCCGGGCTGCTGCTGGGGGTGCTGTCCTCGGGTCCCTTCGGCCTGACCAGCTGTTGTCTGTCAGGGTCGGAGGGCCTTGGCACTGGCGCCCCTCGTGGCACGGTCTGTGACTCCTCCCAGCGTGGATGGCCCCAATGACGGCGCTTCCTCAATTCTCAGTGCCTTGCCATGTCTCCCTGTTGCCGGTATTGTGCATGTGTGTGTATGTGGGTGCGTGGGTGTGTGGGTGTGTGTATGGAGGGTGGGAGGTGTCTACTTTATTGTTTTTATTTTTGTGTAAAGCACTTTGTGCTGCGCACTCAGTGTATGAAAAGTGCTTTATAAATAAAGATTGATTGATTGATTGATTGAGATGCCTGGTCACGAAAATCCTCCAATCGGCTATTACAACTGTGGTGCAACCTTCATAAATGCGTTTGGTTTATAGTCTTGGCAATGCAATCCCGATCTCAGTAGACCCCAGGAACCTGGGCATAAGATTCATCCTCAATCTAAGGAATCATAGGGAAACAGGATACGCATAGGCTAAAGCCATACTAAATGTTAGGTTCCGGAGAGATACCACACACATCCCACAGGCTAACTCCAACCTCCACCCGGAGTAAGCCTAGCGACCACTAACCCCTTTTCCTTTTCCTCGCTTTCCTTCCGTCTTCGTTCTGTTTTTCATAATAGGAATGGGTCCTGTTTGAAATTTCCCGAATGAAATGATAATGCTGATGTTTGTATAAATTGTGCCTTAGTGATGTTTAATATAGGTTAGATAGTTAGAAGTCTCTGCCCAGACTTTGCCTCAATCTCTGCCCAGACTTTGCCTCAATCTCTGTCCAGACAATGCCTCCATCAAAGTTATGGACTTTAACCTGAATGAACTGTTTAACCTCTTTTCCATGGAATATACAGACTGTTTGGACTCCCACGTGTTTCAAGGAATACATGGACGGTTCGGCCCTTATGTTGCTCCGAAGGTTGCGTCCCACACCTCAACCTTCAGACCAAAAGGGGGACTGTTGGGACCTAACCGTTAGGACTACACAATGCGGCCTACAAAGCCTACCCAATGCGGCCAGACAAAGAGACAAAGGAGATAAAAAACTACAACCACCATTTTAGTGTCACCTCCACCTGGTCACGAGATCTGACGTCACACAGCTGGCGCCCTATTGGCTGGCAACTGCATGGGACTCCAGGGGTCCCCCGGACCAGCCATGAGCTATAAATCCCGCGGCCACCAGAAAACTTTCTCTCTCCAAAGTAACTTGCGTTACGCCAGGAGGTGAAGATTACGTCTGCAGCGTTTTCCTTTGTCCTAGGCCGCAGTCTTTCCCCCAAACTCGCTGGACGAGCAACAGACTGTTTTACCCCTCTTTTTCTCTACTCGTTTTATTTTTCTTTTGTTTATCATTTTGGATCCCGAGGAGACCACCGCAACAGCGTGACTCTCCCATTCCCCGCGGTAAGAAGAAAAACTTTCTTCGTCCCAGCTGCCAGCAGAACGGATAACTCGACCCGTCTTTGTCTGAAATCAGCTGACTAAATCGCCGAGCCCCGCGAGTGTTCATCAGTTCCCTGCAGAAGGAAGAATTACTAACGGTTTTCTTCAACCAATTGGATCCGGCGCTGAACGAGCGCCCACGAGAACTACCCTCCGTTGCCGGCGTCAAGGAACGCCATCCCCGCACGGGACGAAACCCTCACATCGACGCATTTCACATCGACAAAAGTAAGAGGCTATTTGTCTGGGCAGAAGCAGAGATTCGATAGTGTAGGACATGCTTGTAATTCTTGTTAATGTGTTTTAAGTTCTGATCGTGGATCGCCGAGTCCGTTTGTTCATGTGCTGCTGTATGTGAATGCTGATCGTGTACCCACGCAGCTGGGTTGATTTCTGTAACAGTGTTTTCGACTAACCTCCGCCATATTCGTGAGCTCAGAAAGCCTCTACAATCAATTAAAAGACCGGTCTCGCTGAATAAACGCCAGTTCATTCACGCGAGCCCGTGTGATAGCGGCACGGCTTCTGGGCCTCAGAATATCGCTCGCGCATTCTCTCTCTCTTTGTTTGTGTCCCGCTAACACACACACACACATACACGCCGCACACACGTGTCCTAAGCCAGCTGTTCCCGGCGGACGCTAGGGACATAGCTACATCTGGTGGCTACATACGGCTATCTCTCTCTCTCTCTCTCTCTCTCGCTACTCCATCGGACGCCAGTGGCTCCGCCCCTGAACGCTGCGAGGAATAGTTCCATCTGGTGGCCGCCCATAGCCATCTCTCCCTCTCTCTCTCTCTCTCGAAATGCACGCACACACGCACACGCACATGCACACGCACGCACACACATACGAACACACACACTCCACGTGTGTCTCTCCCTTTGTTTAAGCTTAGCTTTGTGTGTTAGGTAGTTAGGTAATAAGGCTTTGTTAATTGCAGTGTTATTGATTGTGATCATTATTACTGATTTTAATAAATCTTATTATGTTATAACTAGCGGTCTCTTGTGCTTGTTGTGTATATGTCACTGGATAACAGCAGGTTGTGAAGGCTAGTGCTTGAATTTCACGCCCTTCTTAATTGTTAGATTGTTTTTATGCTTCCATGCCAATGATCACGATGATTGGCATGTGAGTATAAAACCTTTATATTGAGACTGAATACAGTTTTAGGTTATCTTTTCCCTGATCCCAGGGTGGTGCCCCGTTTATTCATGATTATATCATGATAATATATTAAATATAATTATTAATACCGATAATCATATTGATATTGATAGTTAACTGTTGATAACCAAATCTGCTCCTGCTACAACCCCAACACTATATAGGATCTTAGGTGGCAGCAACCACTTCAGGGTGTCGGGTCAGGACAGAGGTAAGTGCAGAATGAAGGACAGAGCCAGCAATAAAGTTCAACCTTTTATGAATGCGAGTGGGTGTGTGTGTGTGTGGTTTCTGCAATGTTAAACACAACAATACAGATTGATTAGAAATAAGGTACAACTTAACATAAAAATATACTGAGTTAGATATACACTATCTCTCTAATCAGATAACTACAGCTCCAAATGATTTATTAACTTAAATCATTATTAAACAATAAACAGAGAATGAGCATTGATATGCAATATACAGTATTAACATCAAAGATTAGCAATACAGTAGCCTAGCATAAGGCACTCAGGCTATTGCTAGTTAGCGGCTAATTGTTTGACACTCATTAGCAGCTAAGTGTTTATCACATAATGAAATCTGAAGGCAAAAACTACTACAGTCATCAGTTGACTCATGAATAAAACAGAAATATCAACATAGTGTAACATATGAATACAACAACATAACTCACGGCTCAAAGGACGCACACACTGCAGACACACGGAGGGACAGTTCAGCCGATACCTGCTCTGCTATGTGGTGCGTTCAAGGACCTCAGCAGTGTAGGAATTCACATGCACAACAATTATCAACAAACTTAAAGGAATAATGCTCAGAGGGACGACCTTTTGAACACACACAGCGCAATTAGCCTACTAATATTTTCAAAATAGTAACTGCTGCAAACGGCCAATTATCAACGTCATTAGTGGCATCAAACTTGTGCTTTGGATGTTATTGCTGTTATAGCCTATAGGGCCCGTCGAGCAAGCCACATCGAGTCTCCTGAAAGATGAGATTGTTACATAGGAGGAAAAAAATGAACGAAACATTGAGTTTAATGCATAGGTGTCTGTTTTTGAAATGGCCAATTTTGTCCCCACCTCTTTTAAAAAGTGTAATTTGTTAAAAATGTTCTATAATGTAATACATGATAACACTTTGAGAAAGGTATATTTGCCCAAGTGAACATGTACAATCTCGAGAACAGTTCGTCCTTTCAAACTTAGTAGGTGTATTTCTGGGGCCAAGTGGTGCAATTTGGACATGTGACACATTTATTGTTAGTAAACTTTGAATTCTCTCTCTGTGGACAAACAGCCCCGCTGTTGAGTCGGGTTTGTGACATTGAAGACATATTAAGGCACTAAAGCTTCTCTCCGCCTCAGCATATGAAGCAGGAACGATGAGAAGCCAACGCACAAGGGCCTCAACCCTAACCCTAACCCACAATACAATTGTTTTGTTTTTTTATCTGAAAAAACCTTCCCCACCACTTTGGTTCAGTGGTGTAACAGAATGTATGGAAGCCCATGTCCGCCTCTGTCAGAAAAACAAAACAAAAAACTGAAATAATAATGTATTAATAATAATGAATGTGTATCTTAAAATAGAGAGAATATTTGTCAAATAATAATGACTTAGTTATTATTTTGAGATACTCAGTCAATATTTTGAGATATTATGTCATTTTTCTCAGGTATCTCAAAATAATGAGAAATCTTCCCAAATAATGACATAATACAGTAGCGGCAATGGGCTCCCATAGTAAGGGACTATAAAGTTTCAAGGTTGGATTGAGATTTTTTTTATTTTATTTTTACAGTGAGGTATTCTGTTGATTTAGACATGCAGGTGTATGTGAGAAAGTATATTGTAAATAATAATAATAATAATAAAACAAATACCAAAAGACTCTTGCAATTGTTGCTGGACATTTTAAATGTGAAAACACTGTACTTCCCCAGTCTGGGATTAATAAAGTAATTCTATTCTATTCTATTCTATTCTAAAATGTTCCATTTGGCTATTAGTATGCATTTTGTCAAGCAGGAGTACTACATACATGGCAAAAAAAGAAATGAGTAGGACTGGAGGGAGTCCACCTCCAGCAGCACACTCCTGCTGAGGCTGGCATTTAATTAAAAGAGGGAGTGTGTGCTCTGCCTTTCGTGCTGGCATCAACCAAAAAAAAAGTCACTTTTCAAATAGGGCACATAGCAGATGAGTCAGTCTCCATAATAGTTATACTTATCTGCTTAGCAGGCCATGCTATTTTAAAAGTTCTTGAGGTTGGGGTGCCAGGTAGGGTCGCTTTGAAGAGTCACACACTGTCGTTTCAGCATTGTTGTATTCTTATAGGGGGTTAAGCCTTTATTTGTTTCATCTGCGTTTCTCCTCACACATTGATTAGGTTACTTGAACTCAAATGAGTGCATCAGTGTAACAGAAAGAACAAGGTATCACTATGGACACAAACTCTTGCATACGCACATACATAAACTTACAACATGTAACATTATAATACAGACATAAACGGCTTTCTAATAATAATACCTTCACCAAACATTTATTTTAGATTCTGGATAGATGCTCTCTCTCTCTCTCTCTCTCTCTCTCTCTCTCTCCTCTCCCCATCCCTCTACCTCTTCTCTCTCTCTCTCTCTCTCTCTCTCTCTCTCTCTCTCTCTCTCTCTCTCTCTCTCTCTCTCTCTCTCTCTCTGCAATTGTGCAGTGCAGCCACTAAGTGTAGCTGTAAGTCCACAGTTGACAAACACCAGCGAGGTAAACTATCTGAAAGCCACAGTTATGGTCAGAAACCCTTTTGGTCAGAGTAGTGCAAATATGATTGAGTAATTTCTCAGTGCAGCTCCTACTTTATATTCAAACACACATCTACATCTGTGAAATCAAACCAGCGAGCAGCTCTGGCACATGAAATGGGGATAAATGCCTTCGGAGATGTAGTGCACCAAATATTTCTAAGGGGGCAGAGTTTCACTCAAACTCATCCATAAGGAATATCAATACTGAACATACCGACAATAACACCCGGTGTCAGATGCATGTACTATTTGAATATTTATTAAGAAAGATAGAGTGTGAAGATTAAGAAAAAAAGTTGTATTGGAGATCTTGAATGTAGCATATTTTGAGGTAGTGTGATTTTGTTTTGCATCAGTAAATAATAAATGCACTTTAATGACCTTTCCTAAGAGAAGGGAAACAGTATCTCAGTCCGTCCTCTGGATCTTTTTGAGTTGAAAGGGGATTTTTAAAAGCTATTTTTTAGATAACTTCCACAACCTAAAGGAAAGCATTTTAATGTTGTTGCTCATCATGGTAGATCACACACGTCATATCTGCTGGAGTTTCACTGGATTTCTGTTTTTCCCAAATTATTTATACAGAGTATAAGGTCTTGTATGTAATGTATATAATATTTAATCAAAATATATACTCATTGTTGAAAATCATTTTTATTGTCTCCCCTATTTATTTTAATTTTTAAATTTCTATTTGTATGTATTACATTTAAAAAGTTATCTTCTGTGCTGCTGTAAGATGTGCATTTCCCCATCTGGGTCCAAATCTAAATTTGAACTACTGAAAATACTGTTACAATATTGTTTTTTTAATCATCAGTGTAGTAGTGCATCATACATTTATGGCCATATGTTTTACAAAACAAAAACATTACATTGTTAAGTAACAATAGCTGTCAAGTAAATGTAATGAAGTTAAAAGTACAATATCTCTGTGCTTTGCATAAGCATTAAGTATAAAATGAATACACTCAATGCAATGTTAATACTTCGGTTATTGTGATTTCTTACCTTGACCATTATCAACTGCACACCAATCCTTCACAGATTCAAGATATTTATCTATTCTGTTTGTCTCTGTATTTTGGGTTTCAGATGTGCACAAAGGAAGAATAACAAGGTAAAGAATTAGACATATACATGGACTTAAGATGGCAGCCGTTTTAAGAGCAGCGAACAAGTCAGACAGAAAAATATTGAGAAAGAGGATGGGAGGGGAAGAGAGGGGCGGAAACACTTTGTTTACTCTGCTTGACCAGACAGCCATATAGTCATTTAGGTGCTCCCTAATTGCTGAGTAATCGTCTGATTGGAACCATTTGCTGCTTGCAATCTGTGTTAGCAGGCAAATACTTTAATCAGGTTTATATCAAACAGTCACCTGTAAAAACATGACATTTACAACAGAGCGCTATAAAGCTGTGTAAGCCAATCAATAAGCACACACGCACTCATACGCACACGCACGCAAACAAGCACAATGCATGATTTAATGTCAGCTTCTCTGCATGGAGCCGAGCCAAGCAGCAACACAGCACACACACTAACTCTCCTCTCCCACTCTGCATCTCTTCTGTCTCTGTCTCTTTGTCTCTCTTTTAATTTTCCGAAACGTGAGAAATATTCAGATCTAAATGTCAAGTGTGCAAATCAGGTCCAAATGCCAGATTACTTTGCTGTGATAGTTTATTGAAATTAATGGATGTAAAAAAAATGTAAATGACAACAATAATTTATTGACCTATTTACACCTGGGAAACATGTTTTAGTTTACATGTTATATAATATTACAGTACTACAAGTGTCTTGTTCCAGAGTGGAAAATAATTATAACTATAACTGTCTGACGTTTAATTCCTGTTATTTTACTGTATATTTGTTTTTACCGTCTTGCCTTTTAAATTAATCCAGTAGAGAAGTTTGTCATATAGTGCTCAAAATTTTGAATCCCCAAAATGTAATACAACCAATGATTCTCTCTGAAGTGTAACCATATTCTTTTTTCAAACGTTTGGCTGAATGATACAAGCTCTCTAAGCATGTATCATATTTTTATGAATAAGAATATGTCCTGCTGAATTTTGCTTTCATCTCAAACCTGAAAATTCCTTAGTGCATTTGTTCATTGGCCTGTTTTACGTTGACCATGAGCACATCCTTTAGAGCCCTTTTAGGTTAATTTTGTCCATTTGTGAGATTGTAAAGCATTGTTTTGTCGCCCCCAGGCCCCCTTTCATGCCCAACACTTCCCACCTCCAATTAGTGCTAAATCGCCTGTTGTTGAGTGTTTCTATGGCTGTATTCATGCACCACTTTAGTATACTCCAGATATATGCTATTATATTATTGACTGAAAAGGCAATGAGGGTCTCTGGATTATCAATCAATCATGTGTTCTCCAGTCTGTTTGACAAACAGCAGCTCCTTTCATGTCATTAACTTTCCCTGCCGGTTATTGGATCAGCAAACACACTGTAGTGTGCATATTCCGCTCGTGCACCGTCATAAAATCACGCACTTAGCCCCGAACCCATGGATGACTCAACCTATCAGGTAAAACATGGCATTGTAAAGTTCTGTGGGTCTAAATCAGCGCTTTATGGTGGTAAAACATCAGATGTATTGCTTTCCTGTCTGTCTCTCTGCATCTTTATCTTTTTTCTGCCAACAGAATCCTACAGCTGCATAATGGAGCAGTGCTTCTCTGTGGTCAATGTGTACATCTGTTTTCTTTCTTTCTTTCTTTCTTTCTTTCTTTCTTTCTTTCTTTCTTTCTTTCTTTCTTTCTTTCTTTCTTTCTTTCTTTCTTTCTTTCTTTCTTTCCATCCTGTTTTCATTGATTGATTTGACTTTCTATGGTCAGGCTTTGCAAGTTACCAGCTCATGTTTGATGGTTTATAGGTAATATGAACATTACATCCACTCTATACCTTTACTAACTGTCTTTGATGCAGATAAACGTAATTTTAATTTTTTTTCTCCTTTTCATCAGAAAGGCAGCTCTTTAAATGATTCGCAGATTAGGTGATTTTCCAGAAATTTAACAAATATTTTCAAAGCTTTCGGGTTATGTCTGTAATTGTGGTTTTAAGATACACTCAAAAATGTTTTTGCTCAACCAATCATTGCAGCTATAGCAACAAAAAATCAATAAATCAATAAAATAAAATAACTCCTTGGAAATCAACCATGGTTTTTATTATCCTTCTCGGGCATGTTAGCTAAATTGAGTCAAACATTTTATTCAACATGTAAAGGTTATCCCTTTTGATGTTTGAAAATCTAAATCTAAATCTATATCCAATGGTTCGCTTACATTATTTGTCAGAAACAAATATCACAAGCATTAAAACCTGTTGGTGTATCACTGCTCTTACATTAATGTATTATTTACAGTGGAGGAGTCCCTTTGCCTGCTGCCAGTTTCAGCAAATGGAAAATGTTATTTGTAAATATCAAAAGGGGAAAATCTGCCTCCTTTAGTCTCAATAAACTTTTGCTAAATAGGCATTGTCATATTTAAACACAAATGGCCTATCATGTACAAAACAAAGCACATGTCTGCACTTTAAATAAAAATCAATTGTTGACACATATCAGATCCATCCACCCATACACGTTGTTAAAAGACAAAACCCTGTGAAGTATATGTTCATGTTTTAATGTAATATGTGGGTAAAACTTTGAACGTGCTCACTCTTCTTCCTGATTGGGATAATCAAACTGCAAACTTCAACATCTTTCGGACTCGTCATAGCTGTTTCTCTTTTATTTCGGCCGTTTCACTAAGACTGTGAATAAAGCAAAGAGAAAAGTCTGACGTTGTAGATTGTAGATACATCTTCCATTGTAAAATAAATAAATAAATAAATAGATTTTTTTTTTTTTTTTAAAGAAAAGAAAACGCCTCCCGGTGTAAATGCTGCAATTTGCCTCTCAGCTGGGGGAGGCAGCTTTGACAACGGCTAAACAGCTCTGAGGCACAAAAACAATCAATACAGATTCTCTGCTCCATCCCGAGCCCACCTGCTCTCTGCTCCGAGTCCCACACAGGGAGGCAACCCCCACCTCCACCACCACAATCACTGTACATGCGTGCACACAAAGACACACACACGAACACAGCCTTCCTGTGTCACATACCAGAGTTTTAAATATTCCCAACAGGACACAGATGAAACGCCTCGCCTCGTGAAAACTCTCATAAATTAATAACTCAGATTTCCTCACTTCCATATACAGGGGGCTTTTCAGTATGCACACTAGGTGGTCCCCTCTGTTTCCCAGCCTCACATGGCTCCTGTTATTTGTGTGTGTTACTCCTGATCAACGCCCACTTCCAGGATTACAGCGCTTGCTCGCCGTCAGACAATCGAGCAGGCGCCATGACATACGCCTATTCCTCCCTCACGGTTTGGGCTGTACACTTTGACTCCTCTTTTTCATATTGCCGCGTTGTTGATGCACCCATGTTCATACTCAAGGTCCATTTGATGCATGTGTCAGGCGTGAGGTGGAGGTTTAACTGATTACATCAAACTCCAGTGTGGTAAAAGAGCACAAAGGTGTCAATCTGGGCCCTGTGATGGGAGATCAGTGGAACAGTAATGCAATGGTAGTGAGTTATTAAATGAATAAAGAGGCAGAGCTGCCGAAGAGTATTGATTTTTCACAGCTCCCTGAGGCTCCGAGGGCTTTCAAGGCAGGAGAAGGACACGCACACACACACACACATAGGCATGGACACACATGTATGCACACATATACAGACACACATACAGATGGAGAGAGAGAAAGGTTTAAGAGCGAAAGGATAATGGTCCCAGCAGTTGCAGTCTCACTTAAAACACAGTTTGGTCTCTCAAGGTTTCCCACCGGTCACCGATCGCCCGATAAAAGGACTCATTCGGAACCAGCAGGGTTTTGTTCTCTTTGGCTCACCTCAGCTGTAATGCATGCACTCAACGTTCTGCACAATGCCAGCCCCACTCACTCACACACACACACACAAACACACACACACACACACACACGCTTTAGCAAATGCAGAGAAGCAATATCTGGGTCTGTAGCAGCTTCCCCCGCCACCTGGGGTTCGACGTAGGGAAGAAAAAAATCAGTTAAAAACCTTTTAATCATAAAAAGATGAAGCGTAATAGGTTTAACAAAACCTCCGGTGTGATGAATGGCCTTATCTGATTAAGATGAGCGATTTACCCTGAAGGTGAATGAATGCCAGGAGAACCTGCCTTCATTCAGAGTATTAAACTGCTGTTTTGCTTTTGCTAATTCTCCAAAAAAAACAGCACTACACATTATTGTTGTTTTATCTTGATTGAAGCAATGATTTGCCTAATCCCGCTTGTATTAAGACGTGACCACGTGCGGCTAAAAATCTTAACGGCCCGAAGTTGGCGCGAGCTCTCTGCAGTCATTTTGGTCGACACTCTTTGCGTGTCATTTTGATGAATGCCTGGGACATTTTCAAGGGGTGCAAATGTGAGCAAGCCGAGATCCATCTTGATTTCAGGAGTCCATCGGAGTCCATAAGGGGAGGGTCAACGTCCATCTGTTAGCTTGACGTGACACAAAAGGGAAGACAGACTACTGACCTCATACTTGGCCTCTGAGCGTGTGTGTGTGTGGGTCTGTTTTTTTTTATATATTTCTACATAGATCCAACAGTAACAAGGACATGTAGTGCTGTCTCCTCTCCTCTTTCTTTCTTCGCCTTCGTGCATATTCTTGTAAAGGCGTAACAATCCCTCCCTCAGCATCCACAGACATTCAGAGCGCTTCAGCCTTTGTAATGAGTCCTGAAGGGCCTCTTGATTGCAGGAACATGAAAAAGATGCTGGCAATTGCTGGCGTCTTGTCTCTATTAGATGTTGGAGCTCTGTCTTATTGATAAAAACCTTTTCTCAATAATGGCCCAGTGTTTCTCTCTAGTCCCCGGTTCCTTTCCGCGAATGACGGCAGGTGCACATGCCTCTCAACAACTACCGTGCCTTTGTACTCAGATAGGAGACAGCGTATTCACCGGCTGATATTATGAGGATGGAATTCTTGTAATAAGGAGAATGTGCACCCTTTCTGCCCGTCTAAAGCAATTAATGCTTTTGTAAGTCGGCTATAGCCGAAACAATGGCTTTGCTTTTCTTTTTTGTCGTTTGTTAGATGCATTTTGTGTGAGTTTCAGATGAGAGAGGAGGCTTTAGTTTGACTCTGAGGCTGAGGCTGTAATGGAGTGTTGTTTAGGTGAAATGTGAACAGAAACAGAGCATGTTTCTGATACGATGGGAATGGCGACAGATTAGTCCACATCTAAACCCACAAGACTTACCAGCTCAAGAGTTGAAAGTCACTGACATTGTTAGAGCAGGACTTGAAACCACCAGCGTTGCAGTGTGGGTGATGAAACTCTTTTGTATTTCAGCAGTGTAAAGCAGCTATTTACACTTCACGGCTGGTAAACACAAAATAACAATGTACAAAAACTTATAGAGGATCTATAGAGGCAAACAGCATTTGGGCCAGACGGATGCAAATCCGGACGGAGAAGATCCAGGCCGAACACACAAAAGACAGAGAGACAAATCGCTGCTACGATAGACAAAAAATCCCAGTTGCACTTGGCTGAGCTGGCTGAGCACATTCCCACTATTCAGGCTGCAGGAAAATCAATAGTTTTCTTCCCAACATACATTACATTTTTTCCAGGCTGGACTCGTATTCTGGAAGGAGAATGGCCTGTTAACCCCTGAATGATGATGACTGATGGACAACAGAAGTGTCCTTATACTTCTATCTGTGAAACATTTAGTACACTTTCTCGGACCACACAGACTTACACCTGGTTAAAACTCAAAATCAGCTGATTTTCACCAAATCCATTTTTTTTTCCTGTTCATTCTGCTTATCTATTGTCATCAAACTTTGACAGTCATTTTCCAAGCAAAAAATACCAAATAAGTGAAATGTTTCCATCATACTGATAATTAACCTTTTTATCATTGTTTTTATATATGAACTGGACTATATATTAATTGCTATATTTTTGTATATATTTTGCTATTTTTCTACTGTACTATGGACCTTCCATTTGTTTCCGGAATACAGTTTATTATTATTATTTATTATTAAACGAGTAAAAGGTTTTGGACTGTTGGTGGGACAAAAAGGGAAACTTTCAAACGTCATTTTGGGCTCCGGGGAACTGCGATGATCGCTAATTTTAGACATTTTGAACATTAAATTATTAATTGGGAAAGTAATGGTATATTAATCAATAATGAATATAAATTGCATCCTTAATATCTATGACTGTAACAGTAATCACGTAATGTGTGGCCTTTATCTGAAGTGTAACTGGGCTCCCAAACTTAACTCTTTTTTCTAAACATGTCCTGATCAATAGAATCTTTGATTTGGTCATTTACATCCCTGCAAGTATTATTTGGATATGTGAATAATTGTTTGGAATGGTTTAATCTGATGCAAAGTCCTTTGTCAGCAAAATAATCAGATGGCAGAATTCAAACTGATAGGGTGTATGTTTTTAGCCATAATCCTGATAATTTGTCCAGTTGGTTTACAGTGACAAAAAGCCTCACACCACAACACTGGCTAACCTTAATTTTGCCAGATTTCAACCACAGCCTACAACTGCAAGGTTATCAATGGAGCTTCCTCACTCTTGACCGAGCCAGTATAGCCGCTGACAGCGCATATTGCTTTGTTGTTCACAGAGTAATTACAGACAACGGAGCAAGTTGTATCCACAGGTGCTGTATATCTAACAACACAGAGGAATTAATGCAGTTAGCGTGGGCTGCTGTAGCATTGTCTCATGCTGTGAGTGTAACCCAACAGGCCTTTAATGCAGAGTGGAGCTGTGAGGAGTGCCGGCCTACGGTGAGCTGATTCAATCCTCCCCTCCTGCCTGTTTTAACACAGGATCCTTTAATGCAGCCCTAACAACATTTGGGGAGTATTTTTAAACAAAATGAAATTGCCGAGGCGCCACCTCCGTCTGCCCCGGCGTGGCGTGGGATACAGTTCCCCGAGTCGAGCGCGCTCAGAGAGGCTGTAGGAATTTAAACTCCTGCTAATGAAGATGGGGGGAGTGCTGTTTCTCCACTATAGGATTACACTGTCATACAGCACTATAATGCAACAGAGTCCTTTCCTTCAGTGTGGCATGATGGTACACCCGTGGGGCGTGTCTAGAGGATTTGACTCCATTGCAACTCCATTTTATTTAGATAATGCAAGTTGGAAAGGTTGTGACATTTTTGAACAATCAATTCTTTGTTTTAATGATATTTTCCTCTACTTTCCTAAAATATATTGGAATATACAGTATACACCACACACTGTGCCCTCTGCGCCCATCTGCCTGTGTTTGCGTGCTCTCGTGCACATATATGTCCTATAGGTGTGTGCGCGCGTCTGGATGCGTGTTGTCTCATGTCGTGGCAGCTGTAGCCCCTGAATGTTTGATGTGACCACTGGTGTGAGGCGAGGATCTGGAGTCCTGAGGTCAAGAGGGTGTGCTTTGACATACTGAGGAGAGAGAGGCACAGGCGAGGGGGGACTCCTTGATGTTTGTCCTGTCAATAGCTTTGCTCAGGGGACTTTTCTGTCTGAATGTGTGTGTGGGGCTTCCATCTTTCTAGGCCACATTTTGTCCGAGTGGCCTTCTTAGCCCCTAAACTGCTTGTGTTTGGTGTCCTGAATTGTTCAGCAGTTGGATTGTGCAACCAATGCAGTTAGAAGGTGGTAATTTCTCACCAGGGCCACACAAATCTGGAGCTTTCTGTGAATGTCACACAGCCTTGGGTAATGTTTGATTGGTTGTCATTCGCCAAAATGTGTTGATGGAAACACGTAACAGTTGTGGGAAGATAGTGAAGGCTGGATGTGCCAGGTTCTTTTTGCAGCAGCAGCAGCACAGAGTCGTTACACGGGGGGGAGGCACTGTATGGCTCTATAGGTTCCTCTGGGTGACACTGTTGTCACCCAGTTTCACAAATATCCCCACCGCTATGTCATGACACACACACTCACAAGGACACACATACACTGAGGCTGCTCTTTCACCACTATGGAAAGCCAGTTTTCTGCACAAGTCATGATTCCTTTTTATTTTAATTTTGTTTCAAATAATACATACGTTTATTGGATTACACCTTCGCATTTAAAACAGAGGCAGAGGGTAACAGCTAACATTGATTTGAAACCACATGTGTACTTTAGATAAGTTGTCTTTGGAGGCTCAGTTTTGATTTCAGTTCATACTGACTCCTGGAAAGCAGGTTTGGCCGTGCGTGAAAGGTTTGCAAAATTCTCAGATATTGATGCTGAAAGACAACATTTTCTTTAGGCAGTTCAATGTCCATTTCTGCATGTTGTGTGAAAAACCAATACTCTCAGAGTCAAAGTATCATTCAATATTAGTAACATACCAATTGCGTATCAACCCCTTAATACTGGTACGGATCATTTCTCATTCCTGAGAGGATCTCAAGTTGTGAGTGTGCGTGTGTGAGAGAGAGAGAAAGAGAGAGAAAGAGAAAGAGAAAGAGAGAGAACGAGAGGGGGAGTAGAGGTGTAGTAATCCATTAAACAGTCCCTCCATCTACGGATTAAGGTAGGCCATCAGGAGATGGCTCCTTCACTCCGAGAGAGGGCCGAGGTGTGGGTCAAGCATTTAGTAATAAGCTCAACTGTCCTATAGTGACATGTTACCAAGGTTACCAGGCTGACCCTGCCCTAGTAACACCTCTCCAAATCCTTGCATCACGCAGGATACTGGCGACACTCGTGTGTCCACACAGAAACACACACATGTATACATTCAAGGATCATTGCACATTTCCTTATAAGGTAACTCTATCGTTCTGCGTTTCCCATCTCCATGCATCCTTGATTTCTCGGGATTGTCCCGACAAGACCCCATCCTTCTTCCACTCGCGGGATGAAGGTATTCATGTGGCCTTTTTGGACACTCAGCAAAATAAAAGCTTTTGACTTAAGAGCAATGAGGTCAGTTTAAGTGTCCGATATCAACCGTGGTATAATTGCAGGGTCATCTCTCTTCTGGCTGGTCAAAGTGACTCGAGCCTCGACCACTAGCCTCGGTGACCAGCGATCGCAGCGCTGGAGCCCTGCAGAATGCTGATGCACCATTTGTCTGAGGCATGTTCTAGTCCACATGATGGATGACATGCGCTGATGCACAGGCTCTAAGTGATTGGGGAAGATTGAAGACACCCAATTCACTTACAGTAGCTTTGCTCTCCATTCCATAACCAGGCAATCAGAGCGATGGGCACGTGTAAAAATGTACAAGAATGTGCTGGACACACAGATCTGAGCTGCATAACCTGGACTTTTGTTGTTGCTGCAAGTCTGCTCTACCTTCAGTCATGTGTGTTTGAGTTGGAAATCACGTCGTCTCGTTGTCTTGTCTCTCAATAAAGTTTTTTCTAATGCTACAAGTGTCGCTGGAGTTGGGATGTTTTCCTTTTCCATGAAAAGTTGTGCCAGTAATCCCTGCCTTCATAAAAAGAGCAGTGGTGAGATACACAAGGCTTTGGACCAGGCTGACACTGTGTGTAGATGGACACAAGGATTACTAAGTAATATTCAAAGAACAATATTTCACCCATATTTTTCAACCAAAAATATGTGCTTTTTTTAAAAGGGACAGCTGGGGCACCAGAGTCCTTCTAAGTAAAGTATTGTTTGCAATTTTATGACAGACATTGAAAATAGAGATAAACCCCTGTAAGATCACTGAATATAATAATAATAATAATAATAATAATAATAATAATAATAATAATAATAATAATAATAATAATAATAATAATAATAATTAAATATTTCACTCCAGATGTCATGAATTTCTGAGATAGAGCACATTCCAAATCCTGTATTGTACATTTGGATCATCATACCTTTTTATTTTTAATGGAAATCTCCTGAATGAGCCCCACCCCTGTCTCCACTGCCATATTTCCTGTCTCTGATTCTTTAATGAGGAACCATATGCTGAGATGGGCACATCCTGAATCAAGTGCTACAAAGATGTTATGCATCCTGCATTACAGCAACAAAAAAAGATGAGAAAGTATTGATCATTAGCAGGTCTCATACTTCGAAGAGAGCAGGATAATCACCTATATTTGGTTGTTTTTCTCTTTAGGCTCCTTTCACACGCTGAATGTGATTTTTCATGAATGTCCTTGATGATTTTGTCATTGATTTTCTCCACAGCGCCAGACTGATTTCCTTTTGATGAGCCGCTGAGTAATTCCACTTTGTATGTGTCGATTTAGGATGATGTGGCATGACTTACTATTCATGAACATTTCTTGGAAAACTTTTTTTGAATAGCGGATTTTTGCAACTTCTGTGTTTTCTGTGCAGTGTCTTCAGATATTAAAAGAATGTTTTTAAAAGTTCCACATGAATTTGTTAAAGTTCTGACGCAGTCCTTATTCTACAGTTAATCGAACTGTTGTGCTGGGGTTTTTTTTGTTCTCCCATATGTGCGAGCTCTCCTAAGGCCACTGTTGAATGTGTTAATCCTTCCTTTGGAGTCTTGAATGTGAATGTCATTGAAAGTCCTTCATGAATTTGCCATTGATTTTTCTTTTCCATAAAGCAGTTTTCCTCGGGCTATGTGCCAACCACAGCTACAGGTAGCTGGTTCAAACAGGGGGCAGTTAAATAAAAACTGCTTTTGAATTATTCTTTTTTTGTCACATAATCCTTATAAAAAATGGAACAACCCTTGTAGAAATATAGATTATTCTTTTATGTATGCATCAAAAAAAGATATCGCGATCCTTTAATGCATGTGCCATATTGTTAGGTGCAAGTTTTTAATTGCATGGAAATTAAGGGTGAATACATTGTTCTGTAAATCATTTTTAAACAGAAGTTACTTTTGGCAATTTTGCAGCAAAAGAAATAAAACTAAGAGAGGAAGCCAACAAGGAAAGGAGGGATGAAGAAAAAAACGGATGTCAGAGAGAGGGTATTTTTAGCTGCATATCTGTCACACGTCTTTCTGCCTTTGATTGCTGGTGTCCATCAGATCTCTGGAGTGTGGTGGCCTCAGCCTTGAAGCTGCATTGGGGAGATGCATGCACACACACACACACACACACACACACACACACCTTGTAGGTGAGGGATTTGCCAAGAGCGAGCTACAGAAAGGAAGCAGAGAGGAGGATGACATATAACAAGATGTTTAGGTCTGAAACAACACGCGAGTGTTGGAATAAGATACTATTATTATGTGATAAAAACAAACATCATGGCATTCTCCTGACAGACACATGATAGGTCTCCCTGTCTTTGGTCCTCAGGGTCCCAAGGTCTGTCAAGCGGCTCCCCTTCTGGGAAGTCTGAGAGTCTGGGCACTGGAAAGGTAGAGACCTCTACCTACCTCTCCCTGTCAGACTGCTTCATTAGTCTCAGACACATACACACACAGGCATACACACATGCACATCCATAAACAAACAGTTAAGCAGTTTGCCTACAATGCATGCAGCTCAAAGTGCTATACATAAAGGACAAACCAGTTTCTAGACATATTATTATTATTAGACTGAAATAGACGTTCTACGATGATGTGTAAAAACTCAATGCAGTTGTCTTACTAATAATCTTGAGAATGGTATTGCATGGTTTAGGGGAAACATTTTATGGAACTTTGTTTAGTTGGTTTGCTGCAGAATATAATATAATAATTTAAACTTTCTCAACACAGTATTTGGACATTAAAAGTGCCTTCATTCTGGCCGGCTGGAGATGAAACATGAATTAGCATTTTGGCATCTCTCTGGCTTACCCTCTTTTGTTTGGCATCTCTCATTTCTAACAGTGCCTTGGCAATAATTATGAGACAAACACTCTTCCATTAGCCACTCATGAGATGTAAAGTAATGTGTAAGCATATTTAACAGCTTTTGGGGGTTATAATTTGATCCGGGGAGGCTCAAGTTTCTCTATACTGCTGGACTCTACACCACAGTTTACATTTGGTGCCAAGAATGGTTTGGAATTAATGGGAAATGTACAGGTTTGTGGGGTTGAAGGAGATTGATTTTCTTGTAGCTTCCACTAACAGACCTTCTCATTTTAATTAAGGTCTGATTATGGTAAAAAAAACAAAAAGAAACAGAGTATCGCTTGAATAAAATTGCTACATGCCTGGACGATCAGAGATAACTTACAATGCTGCTGCATTCGAATCTCTTGCGTGTCACTGGGTCCCTCTCACCTCTCCTGTCCTGCTCGCTACTGGCTGCAGCTTCATGACGTAGAAAACCATATAATTACCCTGGAGAACACAAGCATCCCTGTTATAATAGCAAACCATGCACACATGCACAGGACAATGCAATTAATGACGGCATGGAAAGTCCACAGTTATGTTGTCCTGACTATAAGAAGAAGTCAGTTAGCGGAGGAGATCTTAAGCGTGACATCACATACGGAGGAAAATAGAAAATAGAAAAAACACTAAAAGCCAAATTATAGTTTTTGATTAAGTCTTTTCTTTAGAGCACATCAAGTATTAAAATATAATAATAAAACAGAAATCAACAAATAAAATGAACACAACATGGCAACAATGGTGACGGCAAAAAAACAACAACGCAGTAACGGTGCACAATTACCAAAGTGAAAAAGATTTCACAAAACTCATAATATGACGAGGGAGAGGGGAGAAGGTGGGACAGAAAACAGGCTGTACGGTTGGCAGCTCTCCATAGGACAGGAGGCCCGGTTACCATGGTGATGCAGTATTTCTCCAGAATTGCACATATTGATTCGCAGAGGCGTCAACGGCCAAGCAGGAGTGAGAAGAAAATGTGTGTGTATGTGTGTCAGGAGGGGGGATATGGGCTGTAGGGAAGAGGAAGAGAGGGAGAACGTAGGTTGGAGAATTACCAGTCAGTACTACTACTACTACTACTACTACTACACACACACACACACACACACACACACACACACACACACACAAACATTTACCAGTATACCTTCATGGGATAGTCCCTCCACTGCTGTCGTTCTGGTCTTTTTTCTGCTCTCATGTGTGATGACATTTAAGAAGCCGCTGTCACCTCACACTGCACATATTGTACCATTTGAATGTGTTTTCTGATGTACAAGCTTGTTTAGTTTACACACAAATGCACACTGAACCCCTCCAAGCCAAGTGATGCACAGAGAACAGCTTGGATGGAAAGCCGCTCGTAGGTGAACACCAGTTAAAGCGAAGCATCCTGCCTCAAACACAATTCACATATGCTATTTCTTATGTGCAGGACAATTTAATCAATATTTCCGCGCATGAAAAACTGTCTCCTAAAGCCGGAAACAGAGCGCCAGTCTGTGATGTAATCAACAGACAAAGCCCCGGAGCTGTTTCACCGATAATTATTCGAGAATGATTTGGTGGATACCCGCAGGGAAATGTTTCACTTTAAATGTAAAAAAAAAAAAAAACACACACAACGTTGTTTCAACAAATATTCAATTGTGCATGAATCTGAACAGATACATGTCAATATACAAGATACAGCATCTACAGTGAAGTAGCTCCAGAAGTTGTTATTAGCAACTTTTTAGTTTTTAATAACATGGCCTTGCTTTTGTGGGTGTTGAGTGATTCATTCAGCCAACAAAGATTTAAGAGGGGTAAAGATTGGTTTATTCAGTTTGGTGCCAGTATGGTTTATTATCATTGTGCTTTTTACTGTTACCAGCTGTAAAACGATTTTTTTAAACAGCATAAAGAGCAAATATAATAGTTGCATTTCTTTATGTTATGATTTAAAAAAAGACAATAAGAACAAAACCAAAGATGGACACATACCACAAACAGTAAAGTTCTGACTGTAACAGTATGATTTCCCCTTACGTATTCCTCATCAGCCTGAAGCACCGAACCCAACAGAAAAACAAAACACATCCACTCCAGCATGTTTGTGGTATTTAACAAAAAATGAGGGCTATTAGGTTGGCAAGCAAGCTGAGATGAAGGGGAGCCGGGAGACTGTTTGAAAAGCTGTGTGGATGTGAAAGCTGAATTCCTTGAACGCTGTTTGAAAACTGTAATCCCAGCTGAAAGGTCAAAAGTCTCAGCAGGTTTTTTATTTGTGTCTTTGTGCTGCTGTTTTAAGCCCAGAACACGCTTTGTACTCCGTTCAAAGAGCAACACGAGGGGTCTGTGAGGGGATTAGTCTGAATGATGACGGCGGCGGCAGAGGAGGAGGCGGTGATGTGCGGGGGCGTGTGAGCGCGGACGCACATGCACGTGAGTGTGCTGCTGCTGTCATAATAACCAAACCTCGGAAATGTAAAAGTAAACTTTTCAGGGGCTACCTAAAAAATGGATACTTATCTTAGGAACTTTTTTCTTTCATACCACTGACTGCAATATGACCAATGACTCCAACACTAGTTGTGTTATTTCCCAGTTCTGTTTCATTATAAATGTCACAATTTGTCTTACACCTTCCTTGCAGAGCTGTCCTCTTGTGCTTTTCTTAAGATGGAAATGTTCTCTCTTTTCTGCCATTGTTAGTTGTAAGTAATGGCTTTGTACCTACTTGGGCGAATTTTGAGTTACAATTATCTTCTTCTGCTAGGTGACTTTGGACTTAGGGAGCACTCACACTAGGGCTAGTTGATTGTGCCCTAGTGTGAGTGCGCCCTTAACCGCAGTCGTAATGGAGGATAGTGGCTAGATAAGTGCATAATGACAAGAAAGAAAAATATTTTTTTCTGGAGACAACAACTTGTATCACTTCACAGAAAAACTATTGTGTACCTAAATGTGTCATGCACTCCACCACATTCCTCTTCAATGTCTTCACAATCCCTTGAAGGTAAAGTCTATTCTATGAAAGAAAATATCAAGAAATGTGTGATCTAAATCTATAAACCAAATACTTTAAGCAATTACCTGAATGTCATACACCAGCAAATAGCAAAGACATTCATAAATGCCATTATTGCAGCATGAAAAAAGTTTTTTTTTCAATCCATGGCCTTCTTACTTTTTTCACAGAATATCATTGAAATATAATACTTTTTTGAAATATTCAACAGTACTGAAAACATAACCTCGCTGATGGAGGTACTGAAAGAAAAAAATGCTGCAGCAACAAAGCACCCATTATACTGACCACACAGCATGTCTTTAATGGAATCAGTCGTTGGCATGGACGGTTTTGGAGTTTGATCATTTTAATGACATATTTCTGCCTGTATATACAGTAGATATGTAGATATATACTGTATATATACTGTATATATTAAATGATGACAAGTAGCATATTGATGTGATTGATGTGTGTTACCAGGACCCTAAGACCGTAATTTGGTTTGAAAAGGTTTTGGCAGGTGCTATTTGCACCCGACCTGGGTCCACATTGGAAACTGTATGTGTATTTGAACTGCATTTGAAAATAATAAGTCCACTATGTAAAAACAAGCTTCTCTGTATAAGAAAGCACTTTCTTGTAGAAAGCGAGCTAACTATTGTTAAATTGAATTGCTCATTTGACTTGGCGTAAATAGCCAAATAGCTGCTGTGTGACTATTCTCATCCGAGAGCAAAAAGACTGCAGGTGCCTTTGTGGAAGTGCTGTGTCTGGTCATGATGTTTTCATAGCCGGCATTTTCTATATTTTAGCACTGCAGTTTCCTGTGTTCCCCATTTCTTTTCTGAATGGTTGCACAGAACCCCTTATAATGTGAACTATCATCTAATGTGTCCATGTCTGCAGTTGAACCCGCACACACACACAAACAATGCCCAATGTCTTGTTAGCAGAGATTAGCATGTTGAATAGGTGCAGTGGACACACACACACACACACACACACACACACACACACACACACACACACACACACACACACACACACACACGTCCACAGAGCATTCAGACAAATGTTGCACAACACAGTATACACAGCGTTAGCCCAGAGGTCCTTCGGCCAGGGACGAGAGCTGAATTTAAGAGCCTCAATCACTTTCTTAAAAAACACAACTAATCCTCCGTCTCTCCACAACAAACACACACACAGAACACCTTTTCCCTCTCTCACACTCTTTTGCCCTCTTTCCCACTCTACATTCAAAGCGGCATGCTCGTGACTGTGAGAGGGAGAGTGCGCGTATCTATGCGTGTGTGTGTGTGTGTGTGTGTGTGTGTGGGTGTGCGCGCCTACGTGTCAGTGTGTTTATTTGTCTTTGTCTGCATTGTGATTGTGATGGTGTGCTTGGAGACATTGTTAGCCCCAACAGAGGATTGCCGCCGTGTGTTTCAGCTCAAGGTCTCAGCCTCCGTCTCCGGCTGTGGTCTCAGCTCCTTCCAGCTGCTCCTGAAAGCTCCACTCTGCCTGAATGAGCTGCTAACCTTGGCACCAAATCAATATCAGCCAAACTCTTTGAAGAATCACAGATGGAACCGGCCTCACTGCTCTCTGCTCTCGGTGCTGTGCGATCTGTGTGTGTGTGTGTGTGTGTGTGTGTGTGTGTGTGTGTGTGTGTGTGTGTGTGTGTGTGTGTGTGTGTGTGTGTGTCTGTAATTGCTCCAGCCTCCCTTTCCTGCTTGGCCTGCGTCCAGAGAGTTGCACAGTGTGATGGTGGAGTTTCTGCTCTGAGGATGAGGTTTAGCGCCCCCCCCCCCCCCCCCCCCCCTTTTCAACAAACATTTGTTTTTTTAATCATTTGTTCAACATTTCAGGCAATTAATTCACTCTCCGACTCTGCAAGTAAGAAATCACTTCTCAAAGCCATCTGCGTTCTTGGCCCAAACACACACACACACGTGCTTCCTGTAACCCGGCCCAGTATCATCTGATCTGGGTGTTGCTGACGCTGATCGATGGCTGTGTTGAAATATCTCAGGGTATGATGAGATGTTGCGTTCACACAGGCACAGAAACATATCAATAGCCTGGAGGCTCACGTCCATCGTCTCTGTTTCCAAATACAATTAAATAGCTTCTTTTGCACAAATGCACTCTGTGCAATGAGCAAACATTCATACAAGTAGATACGCACCTAAATCGATTTTATGACTGATATGACGCACATGTTCCAGCGCTGGTGTTATGAATTAAGAGACTGAACAGACATTTTGATATAATTAAATGTTGATTGGGATACCGGTGAAAATAACCTTCTTTTCAACCTCTCAAAGAATTGTTTATTAAATTGGGGAAGTGACTGGTTCTAGGGAGGTCAGATGATGAAGAGGATTCCTATGCTGAAGGGGAGTGATTTGTTAAAGACACAACAACACATTGTTTAAACATCCAGAAGGTTGTTTAACCACCAGACCACAGCAGGATTGGCTGACACAGTGCTGATATATTGTGCTGGTATGTAACTCAACATTACAGTAGTAACCAGAATGAACCGCTGCGGATTAATCTTTGAGTTTTCATCTGAAATACATTCATGTTGATTCACAAGCCAGAAGAGCTTCTTTTTAAATTAGTCACATGCTGAGGCAGCCTCACCGTCTAAATAATTGAATGAATTCATATTTGAAGCTGCACCTTGGTTAAGAAGCTCCCCCGTTGTTTTATAGTTATCATGTAAATGTAAAAAAAAACTGAACTGAGCATGAATGTTATCCTGCTTGACAAATAATATACTCATATATATATATATATGAGTATATATATATATAATATATACTAATTACTTACTTTTTTAAAAAAACAGTAGAGACAAAATAGAAAGTGAAGGATGTGCAACAAAGCTCAGATGAGCATGCTCCGGCTCCTTTAACCATTTGCCAGATAAAACTTAAATTTTATTTAAAATTAATATAGTAACTCCTTATCCTCTACAGTTTTTTCCTAACATCCCACACAAGCGAGAACACAAGGAGGTACAGCACGCCTGGAAGCAGTGTTAATTATTAAATGTGATAGTACCGTGCCACACAGCACTCAAAGTCTTGTATACACCCATACCAACAAGTAAATCAATTATTTGAGAATGAGGAGTTACTGGTTGCTGCTTCAAATTCAACATTACACAGAAACATGAGGGGGTGTTTGGAACGGACCCAAGCACTTTTCACTCATCAAATCTACTAAGGGCAAGTCCGTCCGTCGTCCGGCTTGAGTCTAATGATGGAAAGGACAGCCACACAAAAACAAATATATTCCTCTGATTGTATGCCGCCGTCATTTCTCTTTGTCTCTTTCTTTCTGCCCTCCCTTCTCATTTCTTCTCCTTCCTCCTGTCCTCATTATTTATCTTTAGTCTATTCTATTACCTCCCCCCCACAGTTCTTATGCCTTCCTGCCTTCTCGTATTGATTTTCATTTATAGGTTTTCATCCTTTTCACTCCCATTTCTCTGCACCGATGTCACCTTGCAGCTTGTCTCTCACTCTGCCTCTTCCCTCACCTCTCCACAGGTAAATGGTAAATGCCTTTCCAAATTCTCTCGCTGCTCTTTTTACATAATATCAGGTACGCATTGGCTTTAACAACGGGCTAGCGAGAGAGAGGCGGAGACGGATGGCTGACTAGTAAGCTAGATAGCCTGTACTTATCGTAGTGGCCAGGAGGGAGGGAGAGAGACCATAAGGCCCAGTGCTGCTATCTTCTCCAATCCGTTAGCATTAAAACATGGCCAAATTAGCATGTTAGCTAACTAGTCAGCTTTCCGCTAGTTATGCTTTCCGGTGAGATAACATTTTGGGCCTAGTGTAGCCTAAGCACATTTTTCTTTTTTTCTTTTTTTGTGAGGTTTTTAAAGCATGTCTCTAAAATGCAATGTTAATCAATTGAAATCAAGTGTTTCAATCAGATGATGCCTCTTGTTCATGATGAGGTGCGTGTTCATCATAAGACAAAAAACAACAACATTCAACAGTGTCACTAGTGGTATTAGGGGACTGGGAATTAGAAATATTACTATTGCAATCACAGAGCTGTACTGTGGCAGAGATATAGAGGAAATAGTTTGATATGTTTGAAATGCTAAAAGAAACTCCATGACTTGAAGTAATGATTTAGCATAAACACACTGAGACAGTCTGTTTGAATGGTTGCATGATCCCTAATGTCTTGTATATTTACATCATAACACGTGTTGAACAACTTTATAGCTTTGCAGTGCTGATACTAGTCACGAAGGGAGCTAGTCCCATGTATGCCTGTGCAAGACCAAAATCTACAAAGAAAATGTAGTCTTCCTGATTAGATGGATAGCTTTCAGATTGTGTGCCTCCTGGTCGCTGTGTTTGTTTTGACTCTCCAGTATCAATGGAGCAAAATGTCAACGAAGAAGAGAGATAACCACACGGTATTGGCGGAAATGCATGCCCTTATTCTCCCGCTCCTTACGCAAACATGCTAATATCAATATTGGTTATTAATTGACCAGACAAAGAGTCATCCATGGAAGCAGGCTGTTTCACGTCTGATAACGACAGGCGCTGTCTCTGCCTCTAAACGAGTCTTGATAGCAATAAGAGACGGGAAAAAAACTCCTGGAATGAGTTGATGTTCACAACACAAATACGCCCTTGCACTTACATAGGCCATATCAGACCTCAATTCTGATGACGAGCTGGTTAGAGAGAGATTCTGGTTGAATTTGTAGGTGCTAAATTCAATATGAAATTGCCTCCACATGGCTCTCAAAATGGCGACGGCTGAGCCATCGGCTTGAATGCTAACCGTGCTAAAAGCATGAATGGTGCAAAGAACTAAACTGTTTGTTACAACCCAATGAGTGCAGAGTGGCGGCCATGAGCTATCCAGTGGGACAAGCTCACATGCACTTACATGCTACGTGATGTAGTGGGGCAGTTTTTTCCACAGTCGCCCCTGAGCTTCCGTCTGGCCCAAGGGAGGACCAGGAGGGACTGATCAGAGGACCTGAGTCACCTGGGTGGGGTCTATCTTTACGTAATAGCAACTATATTTATGCTTTGAATGTCGTATAGATAATCTTTAATGGAAAGGTGACCTCCTTTATACTAGGCTGGGTTGAAAAGGTTTCTACCACATTTTAGGTCTCCAGAAAATAAGGTGAGAATGCGGTTATGAATTTCACATTTTACTTATGTTTGGGGCTAGGGGTCATGCATGGCTATTGGTGATAACTTTACTGTTCCCACCACCAAAAGAAGAAACTAATTACGTTTTCGGGCTTGGTCAGTTGCTACTGCTTGTTTTGCAGGAAATTTCTTTCAATGACTGACCGACCAGTTCCATTAACTCCCAGCTTTGACCTGCATTTTAAGCCTCACATGGATACAAGTGAACAACTCAGTGGCAGTGGCAAAGTGTTTGGCATTTGTTTGACTTTGCAAAGAATCCATGTCGACCTTGATGCTGGGAAGCAAATTGTTGTATATCGATGACCAAAAGCAAAACCTCCTATCTGCAGGATAGGAGATGGTGGATTTTACTTTCGATGATGAGAACAAGGAAGGTTAACAATACCTAGTCTGTATTGTTAACACATAATATAGTAATATCGTCCAAAAACAGTGTATTATGCATTGGGTATCCTTAACAAATAGCATTCTGCAAGAAAAAACAATTTTCTTTTAGTTTTCTCAAAAAGTTAATTTTTCAGAAAGGAGGTTTTGCGTTTTGGCCATCGATATATTGACCATAACCCATTGGATTTATGGGGGGGAAAATTCAGTCCAGAGGTTGAAGCGAAGGAATCTTGCAGCCTTACAATCTGGACATCTGACACATCGAGTGCAGATGCCCTTTTTCCCACACACCTTTGTAAGTTTTTCCAACTTCATTAATGGTAACATCCTTTCACCTCTGTTGTCTGCAGTCTTTGACTTTCCCCCTCCTCTGAAAAAGCTCTGCTGGGATGTGAGATGCTGAGTCATGGTAGGAACGTCGAGTCGTGTCAAGATTTGTCTTGTGGGAGGCGGGGGGCAGGTTTGGCCCTAACACGTCTTCTGTGGTTGGCCGTGCGTTTCCTTTTGTTTCTGGGGATCAAAGGGGTGGGGGGGAGACCTTGTCAGAGCGGCAGTACACCTGAGTGGGCTGCACTCAGGAGTCTGTAAATCAGAGTCTTCCCCAGACCTGCCAACCCAATTGCACACACCATTGACCTGCTCACAGACATACCTTGTTTGTATTTCACATATTTAATTCAAACATTTAGCATGAATTAAAACTTGTGAGAAGAATAAGAATTTAAGGATGCATCTGTGTGTGTGTGTGTGTGTGTGTGTGTGTGTGTGTGTGTGTGTGTGTGTGTCTTGGTGATTGCTTTATTTCAGTCTATACGTGAGAAGAAGCAGAGTCTCCGCTTTAGCATGGTATGAATATGAGCACTCCCAGTTTCTCTTCTGCTCCCCGGCAGGACCGCACCTCCAGCACTACTTTGCTATTTTCCTCTTCCTGATTGAAAAAATCTAAAAGTGTCCAGTAAAACAGGGGTCTTTGCCCCTTTAGCCTGGCATTACCAAGAGTCCCATTATCCTCAGTGATAGCTGTGAGACATGGACACACACACAAACACACGCACACACACACACACACATGAACAATGGCACATCGATCACACATCACTATATTCTGACATTCTGAAGACGCCCATGCACACACACACACACACACACACACACACACACACACACACACACACACACACAAGAACACACAAGAACAGTCACAACAAAAACATTGATTCTTCCACCTCCCTCTGCAGAAAAACACTGCCAATCTTCACCAGGCTGTAATTTTATGGCACAACAAAATGAAAGGGTAATTTTCGCAGGATAGTGAAGGAGAGGCACAATCGGAGATAAAGGGACGAAGTTTGGTGTCTGAAAGGCCAGTGATGATGATAGCAGCCGTGCGGGGAGAGAGAAAAGGGGAGAAAGAAAGGCTGTTTGACAAGGCTGACAGCCTCACGCCTCACTACCCAACACAGCACAGAGAGACAGGTGCTAAAACACTGCAATTTAGATAGTTTACTGGCCATTGTCAAAACACTAGTGCAATCTGTGGAGGGCTTAACGGGTTTAAAGTCACTCAGTGAAGGACCCCCACCACCTCCACCACCTTCTACTCTACGTTCTACTGCTGCTTCTCTGAAAAATCATTTGAAAACGTTAGAAATTACTGGTATCATTACTATTATCACTGCTGTTACTATTTCTGTGTGGCCTTTTAAAAAAATTGAATTATGATCATATAATGTATTTATTTAGACATAAATCTGTGCATGTTTAAGTTAATTACTATAACTCTTGCTTAATGTGATCTAATGTAAATGTGAGTGACGTCCGGTCCTCTTGAAAAAGAGTTGCAAACTTTTGGCACAGAAAGATGTTACGCTCACTTGCAGCATAGATAGATCATGTGATTCCCTATTCTGTCTTTTGACAGTAGGCCTAAGCAGCTTAACACATATGAACAAATAGGATAGAATATAAAAGTGTAAAGACAAATAGTTTTTCAGTAATGCAGTCCCTGAAAACCACAGGACTAGATTATGTCAGAAATGGTATCGTGGTGTATGGATGTGTCCGGGAGGATTTATTGTGATTTGTCACTGTTCCCTCTTCTTCCTCGCTTTGTCCTCCTTTTCTTGTGCCAGATCGTATCAGTTTATTGTGCAGCACTGATGAAGAGAACCCATACCTTATATTCAGTTTGAAGGAAGGCCAGGATGGATTGATATTGATAACTTGAAATGGAGGCTTTGGTCTGTGGTTTGCAGACTGGAAGATGTCCAACATTTTCCACTTTTGCAGCCCTCACAGACAGAACTGGGTGCTGCATCTGTATTGATGAATACATTCTGCAAAGCCAAGAAGTCTCTGACAGTTAATCAGTTTCCCTTCTCTTTTGTCTTTCCCCTTGTATCATTCATTACCTCCTCACTGTTGGACTGTTTTGCTGATGTTATATACAACCATGTGAATGCACCTTCCTTCCTGCATCATTCTAGATGCCATGTGCATACCAGTGCAACAGATAATGAATAAAAAAATAAGTATACTAATGGGTAATATCATATGCATCTCTTTTGTTTAAATATAAATTTAACTTACATTGTTTTAAGGGTTTAAAACAATGCACAGAGAAACATGCACACAATACAGCATACCTTTATTGTGTTATTTATGTATTGTGGCAAAAAAAAAAAACTATTGGGAAAGCATGTTTTCCCTTTCTACAAAAAAAACAAGCTGATTTCACATACACTCAACAAAAATATAAACGCAACACTTTTGTTTTTGCTCCCATTTTTCATGAGATGGACTTAAAGATCTAAAATTCATTCCAGATACACAATATTACCATTTCTCTCAAACATTGTTCACAAATCAGTCTAAATGTGTGATAGTGATCACTTCTGCTTTGCTGAGATAATCCATCCCACCTCACAGGTGTGCCAC
Source organism: Eutrigla gurnardus (assembly GCF_963514095.1). NCBI lineage: Eukaryota > Metazoa > Chordata > Actinopteri > Perciformes > Triglidae > Eutrigla > Eutrigla gurnardus. Next base: position 23,916,903 of record NC_139915.1, on the reverse strand, counting down.
ATCAAGATGCTGATCTGACATCATGATTAGTGCACAGGTGTGCCTTAGACTGTCCACAATAAAAGGCCACCCTGAAATGTGCATTTTTTTTGCTTTATTGGGGGTCTGGGGACTCAGAACCAGTCAGTATCTGGTGTGACCACCATTTGCCTCATGCAGTGCAACACATCTTCTTTGCATAGAGTTTATCAGATTGTCAATTGTGGCCTGTGGAATGTTGGTCCACTCCTCTTCAATGGCTGTGCGAAGTTGCTGGATATTAGTGGGAACTGGTACACGCTGTTGTATACGCCGGTCAAGCACATCCCAAACATGCTCAATGGGTGACATGTCCGGTGAGTATGCTGGCCATGCAAGAACTGGAACATTTTCAGCTTCCAAGAATTGTGTACAGATCCTTGCAACATGGGGCCGTGCATTATCTTGCTGAAACATAAGGTGATGTTCATGGATGTATGGCACAACAATGGGCCTCAGGATCTCATCACGGTATCTCTGTGCATTCAAAATGCCATCAATAAAATGCACCTGTGTTCTTCATCCATAACAGATGCCTGCCCATACCATAACCCCACCACCACCATGGGCCACTCGATCCACAACATTGACATCAGCAAAGCGCTCACCCACACGACGCCACACACGCTGTCTGCCATCTGCCCTGAACAATGTAAACCGAGATTCATCCGTGAGGAGAACACCTCTCCAACGTGCCAGACGCCATCAAATGTGAGCATTTGCCCACTCAAGTCTGTTACGGCGATGAGCTGGAGTCAGGTCAAGACCCCGATGAGGACGACGAGCATGCAGTTGAGCTTCCCTGAGACGGTTTCTGACAGTTTGTGCAGAAATTGTTTGGTTATGCAAACCAATTGTTTCAGCAGCTGTCTGAGTGGCTGGTCTCAGACGATCTTGGAGGTGAACCTGCTGGATGTGGAGGTCCTGGGCTGGTGTGGTTACACGTGGTCTGCGGTTGTGAGGTCGGTTGGATGTACTGCCATATTCTCTGAAACGCCTTTGGAGACGGCTTATGGTGGAGAAATGAACATTCAATGCACGAGCAACAGATCTGGTTGATATTCCTGCTGTCAGCATGCCAATTGCACGCTCCCTCAATGCTTGTGGCATTTGTGGCATTTTGCTGTGAGACAAAACTGCACATTTCAGAGTGGCCTTTTATTGTGGGCAGTATAAGGTACACCTGTGCACTAATCATGATGTCAGATCAGCATCTTGATGTGGCACACCTGTGAGGTGGGATGGATTATCTCAGCAAAGCAGAAGTGCTCACTATCACACATTTAGACTGATTTGTGAACAATGTTTGAGAGAAATGGTAATATTGTGTATCTGGAATGAATTTTAGATCTTTAAGTCCATCTCATGAAAAATGGGAGCAAAAACAAAAGTGTTGCGTTTATATTTTTGTTGAGTGTATCTTGACTCTAGTTATGTTAAGGTTTGACATATATCAATATCTCTCTGAACATTATTTAGTGAGTCAATTTGACCTCTGAACCTGGAACATTGACAGAAAGCAACTGTGAGCATTAAAGTCACCACTTTAAACTGTAGCATAATTACATATTTAATAGGGTTTTTTAAAGGTAATTTTGATGTGTATTGCTTATTTTTAGCTTGGCTAGCAGGCTGGATTTATGGACGGCGCTCTCTGTCTGTCAGTCGAAATATCTCAATAACTTCTTGATTAAATGTCATGCCTCTTTGTACAGATATGCATGTTCCCTGGATGACTCTCAGTCTCTCAGATCATCCTCATCATCATCATCATCATCATCATCTTCTTCTTCTTCGTCGTCACCTGATGACTGAGCAAGACTGTAGAGTTAAATTGAGTTGGTGACTGAATAGTGCTGATATAGCTGGGAGAAAAGAGAACAAGTGCAATTGGAGAGGCCTCAAGGGAGCTGAGCTGACCAGAAGAGGGGGATAGATAGATAGATAGATAGATAGATAGATAGATAGATAGATAGATAGATAGATAGATAGATAGATAGATAGATAGATAGATAGATAGATAGATAGATAGATAGGATAATGAGAGAAATGGGTGGGAGAGATGGGAATTTGGGGGAGGGGTCGCAGTTTAGAGGTCGTAACCTTGAGTATCGATCGGGTTTTGTCATTTCCATGGCGACTGGAGGCCCCCAGTCTCTGACCTGCTGGAGTACATTAGACCTGAGATCCATAACGCCTGTTTGCTCTCTCTTTCACTCCCTCTCTCCTCTGCCTTGCTTTCTCACACACACATACCGTGACACACCTACACAGAGGTGCAAACACACTCATCAATAGACGCACACACACACACACACACACACACACACACACACACACATACACACACACACACACACCTACACACACAGAGCTGTTCATCCAAGCACAGGAAGAAACTGAATTAAACCTTAAAAACAATCTGGGCCTACAGAGAGGACAATTCATCATGATCTCTGTGTGTCTGAGGTGTGTGTGAGTATGTGTGAGTGTTGGGGTCAGGAGGGGGGGTTAGGGTGCAACACTCCAGCCACTGACCAGTTGTCCACAAACACACACACACACACACACACACACAAACACTGCTCTTTAAACACTCATCCACATTCCAGCCAAGGTCAGCTAGATTGTAAATGAAGCTACATGTCTGTCCAGCGGTTTGTGTGTATGTGTGTGTGTGTGTGTGTGTGTGTGTGTGAGGGGAAGAGGCTGAGTGTGAGAGAGGAAGGATGAGAGGAGAGAAAAACGCAAGATGAGAATGAACATGAGTTCATGAAACCAAATCATGAAAGTGTGTTCAAGATTGGCTTATTCAACTTCACCCCACGCTTACATTTCTCTCATTCCAGCCTGGCAGCATTTATTTTATATCCATTTTTCTTAACTGTCCTCTTCCCTTCCTATCCGATTAAGAGAAGCATTAATTTGCCATCCTTTCTCTCTGCTTTCTCATTTGCTCAGCTCTTATTAGCCCACTATGAGTCGCTCTCTTTGGCTTTCTTTTTTCTCTTCCTGTCCGTCTTCTGATTCGTTCTCCCTCCCTCTGTATGTCCATCACTCCCGGAGGTGACTGAGGCAGAAGAAGGGCTCTGTAGTTTGTCCCGCAGGCTGGCAGGGGCCCGCAGAGCTGAGGGGCAGCCTCTTTGTGAGGAAATGATTTTCTCGGTGCTGAGGAGGACACTCCAAATCATCTCCAGCAATCTCAGTAATGGCCCTGAGACGCTGCTGCCTTTGTCCTGTAATGGTGACAGATGACTGGCTGGGCAGACGGGGCCATCCAGACGCCCAGCAAAGGAGCGAACAAACCTCCACGCACACACACACACACACACAAACTTGCATAAAATGCCACTCCACTGGCGGCCAGTGTGATTGCGGGTAATTGTCTCTTCTCGAGCTTCGGTGTTAGTGCTTATCCTTAACGATCACTCTCAAAGAGGAGTTCTAACTATCTGTCCTTTCAAAGGAAAGATGATTCCATTTTACAGAGTCAAGCCTAAGCATCCCACTGCTACCTCCTTCAAACATAAGGGCTACAACAATGCAACTTTTAATGTGGATGTGTGGGAAGTCTTCTGGAGTTCATTATTACCAGATGATTAATGTAGAGGATAAAAAAAAGATGGAGGCTGGTGTCCATTGTATGTGACATTTATGTGGATATTACAATAAATGTGCTGGCTTGCTCAAGTGTGTTCTTCATTGCATTGTTTTTTCTAAAAAGGACAGACGATCAAGTTAAAAAGCTGCTTTCAAGGTGAAGTGTACGCATGCTGCACGGGTGGGAGGGAGGCTGAAACGGGTGGGACATTCATTCAAATGAGACGCTACGCTGAGAATCGGTGTCCCAGAACTATGCTGCTGCCAATGTCACTGCCAAAATACAATGTCACGTTGTATTTTGCATCTGCAACTGTTTTCTGCACTATCCCTGTAAATGTCCTCACTGTGGGACTAATAAAGCACTATCTTATCTTATCTTATTTTGGTGATTTTAAGTCCAAACTAAATATTGAGTAACCTTTCAAAATGGGATGTAACCATTTTTAACGTGAAATACAGTAGGATTATGATTACTAATTCATTGTTAATCCCAATGATCTGTATACAGAACCCAGACTACTGTAGAATAAACATCATCAGATCTTGAAAAAACACCATTTGGGTTCGATGTTGTTGTGTCTTGGGTCCTCCCACTGTCTCCATCACCGAGACATAAAAGGACAGCTTTCGATCACAAAGGTTGAGAACATGAATAGAATGGTTTGATGTGTCCTAAAGTTCGACTTTTAGCCAAACAAGACTCAAACACATGTCGGCGACAGAATCAATGGGTGTAAATGGAGAAAGCCTGTCGTCTTGTTCCAGGTCTAGTAAGGAAGAGGTGTGAGATGTTCAGTTGCAGTCCCAGTGGTCCGAGGTGTTAGCTTCACTTTAACTTGTTTGGTAGCTACCATATTCCTCCTCTGTCAAGTGTGGCAATGATCCAAACGGACGTTTGTGCATCAGGGTGTTGAATGCATTTTCTATATTTGTTTCAACATCATTATTCTGTTTTATTTGTCAGTTTGAATCTGTAGTAGCACTACCGCTGATCAAAAACAGTTTGTATGTTTTATTTTTAGTTTTACTCATCATTTCTTGAAAGATTGATATTGACAAGATCGATGATTTAAAACCAACATCATGGGAAATTCTAATATACTAGTATAGAAATCAATTTGATGTCTAATTCGTAAAAGTCAAAATATATATTTAGTAGGAGCAGGTGAAACAGCCGCCTTACGTTACAGCCCTCATCTTTATACTACTCCAAGCCGTTGTTGAATGCATGATTTTTAATTCCAGAACTGCAGAATCCTATTAGCGCATGTCACCAATAAGAATCAACAGACAGAAGACGTGGTCAATGGCTGCCTCCTCATTAGGAGATACCCACCAGCAGGCCTGAGGGCAGATCAAAGGGCTGGTCTGAACATCGCCTTCAGGAGGGGATTTCTTTCTCTCTCCAGCACTACAGTCATCATGTCTCACTCTGTGAAGCATGTAGGTGTAGCACTCTGTGGGTCATCTGGGTCTGTGTTGAGTTGTTTTCCCTCCAACTGTTCAGACATGGCATCACAGAAACAAGTCTGGATGTTTCTTGTCCAGTTTCTGTCTCCTTTGTCCCTCACAGTGGACGCTGAGACGGGACAGGGACTTATTTAGATGATGCCCTGTTGTTTCAAATGTACAAATATAGTTCCTTCATTTCACAAATGAAAAAAAAAATACAAATATATTACCTCTGACATGTGAAGGCCATGTGCCCTAGTTTCGTGGCGCAGCGCAGGGCGGCGCAGGGTGGCGGAGCCGGCGCAATGCAAGTTTCGACCAGCGCAGCCTTGCGCACCGTCAGTTTGGCAGTTTGGTGGATCGCCTGCGCCAAGATGGGTGTGGCGGCGCAGCAGGGGGAGGCGTCACAGATTCAGCTTGGCGTAGCGGAAGTTTCGTGGCAAAAAGCCTCGCCGAGACTGCGCTGAAAGCTCGCCAGCTCCAACCTGGGGTGCAGTCGAAAAGTCAAAAAATAAGGTCCTAACTCCTATTCCTAACTCCTATTCCTTGACCTCTGGGGAAAACGTCACGGGGTTAAGGAAAGGCAATAGGAGAACTCAAAAGGATTTAGGAAAAGTCGACCGCGGTGCTCAGAGAATCCGACCGGACTTTCACTAAGCTACGTCATTATAACGCGGCCGCTGATGATTGACAGCTGATGATCGGCACCTGCGATTGACGTGCGTCTGCGCTGGAGAAACTACAATAATGGACTACAAAAAGCGTATCGTCCACTTCTCCCCATGTTGGTTTTATAAGCAGCTGGTTCACTGACCGGCTTCAGGTCCAGCAGCTCCTCCTTCCTGACCGTTTGCTGTATTTACGTTTCATTTGTGGTTTTCGTTTCGTTTTTGTAAAGTTTGTAACATGATTGAAATAAATAAAAAAATACCAGTCAATTAGTATCACTGTCCACACACATTTATCATCACTATTCCAATTACTACATGTCTGCATGAAAGTCATTGTTAAATATGTAAATGCACGTTTGTTTTCATGAACGGCCGAGGTGTGCGTCACTTTAAATGTTGCTCTCGCAAAGAATTGTGGGTCAGTGTAATCTCCTTTCCTTTCGCATAGGAAGGGCCGTTGCATCCTATGCTAAAGGAGCTCTGAAAGGAAGCATTGGAGCTCCTTTCCTTTGCATTTAGAGAATTCGAACGGCTCTTATCATGGCGGCCACTTGTTTACTTCCGGGTCACTTCTTCAGTTAGGAACCTTCCTAAGCAAAAGAGACTATTCGACTGCACCCCTGGTCTACTTTCGGCGCAAGGCGCAAGGCGTAAATAAAGTCCATTGGGCGCGTTTGGGATCGCATGCATTTGCGCCGATGCATGCACGAGACTTGAGAGGATCCGCCGGAACTCGTCATAAACACGCCAAGTTCCCACCACGTCAAGTCGGACACAGGTGCACTTCACGGACTTTTTTTTTTTTTTTTTTTTTATTTAAACTTTATTAATAATTGTATACATAACACAAACTATCGCGCCAGGGGAAACTTCACGGACTTTGCACAAAGAATATGGCCTGCCCAGTGGCGCTGGCTTTCTTCGTCGAAGCATTTGAACTCCCCTTGTTGACGGAGGCTGAGGAATTTTCTCACGTGGGAAATACCACGTGATAATTCTAACCAACTAGGGCAACGTTGAGGGGAGTGTCTTATGTCCGCACTTATTTCAGACCATCTGCAGAGAAAAGCATGCGAAGGGAGGTACCTGGAGATACCGCGAGTTTTTAAAGTCATGTGACATGTCGCAAAGGGAAGTTATCACCAGCATTTGTGATGTTTTTTTCCCAGAATGCCTTGTTTTGCGAGGCAAATGCATGTGCATGCTTGATTCCAAACAAGCCTATTCATTCAATGCGAATCACAGCTGGCTGAGTGGAAGTTTGGCTGACTGCGCGCAGTGCGCACACGTCACCGAGACCTCACAGGCAGGTTTCCACAGTTCCAGGCGCTGCTTCTGTCATCGGGTTGTCAAATGACGGAACTTGCACTGAACCTCCCCTAACGCATTAAAGGTGAGGAGAGGAGCTCATTTGCTTGGTGAAGATCTGAATCGGCTGTATTAATCCCAGTCCACGCCTCGTCTCCTCCTCGTCTCCCACTCACGCCTTCTTCTCCTCCCTCTTTCCCACTTGCGCCGGTGGGCGAGACGGGAGGTGTGCCTGCGCGAGCCTACGCGAGCCTCCGCGAGCTTGCGCGAGCTTGCGCGAGCCTGCGCGGTGCACGAAACTTGCAAAGTCCAGGCGGACACACCCCGTCGGCGCGGCGCAGGTGCGCTGAAAGCTGACTGCGCCTAGTCTACGAAACTAGGGCCCCATGTGTCTACAGAAAGTCACCTTTCCAAAACTCATAGCATACATAAGCCAAATATTGTCCAATAATTGGATTGCGTTCCCCCTTGTCTCCCAGTCTTAAATTCCCAAAATTGCCTCTTCAATTGCTTTCAACACAATTTTCAAAATAGCTACATTGCATATTTGATTGTTGCCACACAAGCAAAGAATATTATATAGATAAGAGGAAAATACTGAATAACGAGTATTTCCTCTAATTTACAGCATAACAGAGAATAGTCTTGAAGGTAGTTTTATTGGAAAACTTTGCTGGTGTGCAATGCTGAGCTATTAGACAAATATGATGTTTTAGAAGTATCATCCAGGCCTAAGTGTTGCTTAAACCTTCCAGGAAAAGTGAGCTGAATAAGAGCACTCTCCTGAGGACGCTTACTTTAGAACTGTCTGGATAAACTGCACTTACAGTATGTTGTAAGTCTCTCTCTCTCTCCCTCTCTCTCTCTCTCTCTCTCTCTCTCTGTGTGTGTGTGTGTGTGTGTGTGTGTGTGTGTGTGTGTGTGTGTGTGTGTGTGTGTGTGTGTGTGTGTGTGTGTGTGTGCGTGTGTTGGGGGGGGGGGGGGGTGGCTACCCATGTGTAAGGCAGTGGAAAGTGGACGGGGCTAAATTGCTTTATCGTTTGTGGATGAATTGAATAAAGTCATATCTGGCTTTTTGGAATGTTACCACAGGGTTCAGGAAAATTGGTTAGTGGAGCAATCTCGCAGAAATTTCCAAGATCCTGTTATGCACTCACCATGCACTCAGTCAAGGCTGTTGTGGAGAAATACCTTATAGGCTTGGAAAAAAAGATAAGTGCAACTTCATACGGAGTCATAGCAAATTCTTGGAAAATCGTCTTGAAAGCAATTGAAGAGGCAATTTCGGGAATTTAAGACTGGAAGACAAGGGGGAAAGCGATCCAATTATTGGACAATATTTTGCTTATGTACAGTAGATCATCAGTCCAGACACAACAATAGAGTTGCAAAGTGGTAGGAGTTAAAAGTGAAAACCCCAATCATTTTCCTCCCAAAAACAATGTTACATGACACTTTTGAATTCTGGATTGATTGTATTTGAATCCCACGTCTACGGCGCCCTGTTGTGTTCTCAATTGTAACAGCTATGCGTTTTGAATTTGCTACACCTCTAATTTGCACATTTTGGTTGGCCTCTTCTCCATGCCAATAGGAGCTGAGGTCCATGCTAAAATTATATTAGGACTGACTGCACAGTTTGTTTATTTCCATGTCCTTTTGGCGTATCACCTATGTAGCATGCCATAGTGCAATATCGCAGTATTGCTATAGTTTCAGGCACCAATCACATGCATGTCTATTCTATTCCAAAAAAAATCAAGCCACCCTCATTCAAAACAATTGCATCCCAACGTATTCATTCTTCCGTTTTACACATGTAATTATAGTGATTGTGTATTGACCTACACTCCGTGTGCCTGAGCACATCCTGTGTGTATGGAGGACTGCTCCTTTTATCACGCAGACTGTTTTGTGTGTCTTGATATCACAATATGTCAGCAACATCATTGTTTTTAGTAGTATATGCTGTGTAAGTGTATCGATGGTAGGCTACTATATGTGTACATACTTGATTCTGATTATATGCCGTGCTAGATTGGAAAGCAGCGACAGTAACTCTGGAGGTGGGCATGAATCAGTTGTAGAAGCCATGAGGGATTCTCTCTCACCAAACAGCTTCTAAAATGCATTAAACAACAACTTTCTGTCACAAAATAGGGCCTTTAACTGTAAAGAGTAACCCTTGACCCCCATCGCACCTCAATCAACAACAGACGACAGTAAACTACTGTCACAATAGCTAGTTATACATTTATTATGTACTTTGGTCAAAAAGTTTGGGTGACTGTTTAAATAAAGGCTGGGTGCATGTGTGTGTCTGTGTGTGTCTGTGTGTGTGTGTGTGTGTGTGTGTGTGTGTGTGTGTGTGTGTGTGTGTGTGTGTGTAAGTGTTAGTGTGCATGCGTCTTTGCAAGGTGGGGCAATTTGATAAATGACGCCAAAGTAGAATAGACTGGTGTTCAGATGGCTTCAGCCTTGTAAAGATGTGACAAATGACGGAGCAGAAAGTATTGATTCCAATCTCTCTCTGGTGCAGTGTTTCACTGTCGAGGCTGCACAGACACACACACACGCACACACACACACACACACACACACACACACACGTACAATACATACATACATTCGTTCAGTCTCATACATAAGAAAAGGAGCACAAGGACAGTACACCTGTGAATGCAAGCATTGTGTGTACATGTACAGAATATGTGCTGGTGTGTGAATTGAACACAGATCATCAATGGGGCTGCACTGTGTAAGAATATATGATGTGTGTGTGTGTGTGTGTGTGTGTGTGTGTGTGTGTGTGTGTGTGTGTGTGTGTAAAATTGTAGTGTATATTTATGTGTGTCAGTGACATGTGTAATGTACTGTATATCGATGCTTTGTGTCCACATGAGGTTGTGTGTGTGTGTGTGTGTGTGTGTGTGTGTGTGTGTGTGTGTGTGTGTGTGTGTGTGTGTCTCTGTTTCCATTGTTAGTAGTTAGTGTTCGGATGCCAGCAGGACTCCCTGGTCACACACATTAAAGTCTCATCTCACTGTGGTTTAAACCAGCTGTGTTTCTCCACGCTGTCAAGTACATTCGCTCAGATGATATTTGTGTGCGTGTGTGTGTGTGTGCATGTGTGCGTCAGGGAGTGTGTCAGGCTGTTTGTCAGGGTGCATGGGAGTGTGTGCCGCGTTAGCATGATCACACAAGGGGGCAAAGGTCAAAGACAGCTAACCAGAAGAGGAGAGGAAGGGGGGAGTGGAACCGATCAGATGAGAAAGGAGGATAGGAAATAATCCAGAGGAGGGGGGAGGGGAGGACAGGCAGCCACGTTGTCCCACTTGGCCGATGGATGGATGGGTGGATGGATGGATGGATGGATGGATGGATGGATGGATGGATGGATGGATGGATGGATGGATGGATACTTGCAGATATATTCATGGTTTGTGGCAGCTGCCCTATTTTGTGTGAGTGTGGGGTTTCACTGTTACATGAAGGCACACATTAATTATTCAATCAACAGTGTCCTGTGGTTGGTTTAAAAACAACCTCCTAGCCACCTACTTGCCACAAAGAGTCCCCTGACTCCCAGTCAGTGGACCATTGCTGTCTATCAATGTATGAATGAATGGCTAGTTAAAAAGCTATATCTCGTTTATTGTCCCAAAAGCTAAGTTAACAATCTGCATGTCTAAAAATATTACAGACACATGATCCTCCCCTAGAATACACCAGTGCTGAAAAGCTATATGTCTACTGTGATATAATATATCATTACCCTAATATAGCATAAGAGAAGTGTTTGTTTGCTGTGATGCTGACCTTCAGCAGCTCCTGTTGCTATTCACTGTATTGTGTTTCATGGGCTGAAGAGGACAAACAATGAGAGAGAACGACAGAGCAGGAGAAAAAGAGAGAGCGGGACCCTTTGTGACCCCTCCATAACTCATCCCAGCTCCTCCATCAGGCAGCCATCATAAAAAAAACCTTTGGCCAAGACAAATATATTCAAAAGGTAATTCATAACAACTGTCATTAACATGACAGACACACCATGAAGGAGTTAATATACTACACATGCACATATTTGGACTTTACAGCCAAACTGTTTTTAACTATACATGTAATAAGATGTGTTTCTTTGTCTTTCGATGCTATGGGTATATTTTGCCACACGTATGTTTTTATTCTACCTGTACCTGTGTGAGCCATGTCAGACAAATATTCAAGGGTTTTTTTTCTGATTCAGACAGAGAATACATGTTTGTGAGTCAAGTTGAGGGTTAGATTGGGTTGCCGACTGCATATTGATAAGGTGGGAGAAAAGAGAACAAGTGCAATGTGAGAGGCCTTGAGGGAGCTGAGCTGACCAGAAGAGGGTTGGACTTAGAGAGACGGATGCAAGGATGGATAGGTGGAATAAGATATCGGTGCTAGTTCTAACCCTAAAGCTATATGAACACTGCATGTGCATGCACACACAAACACAATCATTACTGTCTATCAGTCAGTGCAGAGGGAGAGCCTTCAGCAGGGGGTCAGTGCAGAGGTCAAAGGCATTCAGAGGACCAAACACCACCATCCCCATCCTCCTCGCCACCTCCTACCCTGCATCACCGCCTCCCATCACCCTCGGTCACTCCCAATCAAGCTCCTCACACTCACCTCTCCTCTTCCAATCTTTATGATGTGTGTGTGCGGCACCTAGGCATGCTGAAAAACAGCTCATCCCCCCCGATGCGCCTGCTCCTGAAGCTGCTGTAGAGGCGGGGGGGCATTATTTACAACCTTTGACCTGGGGAGAATTGACTCTTCACCAGGCCTGTGCGGTCGCTCACCCTTGACCTCTGAGGTCGTCCAGTCAAAGCCAGCCAATCACGATTGTCTTTGATTCACTCTCCGACCCTCTGCTCGGAGGCGAAAAGGGTTGGGCTTACGGGGGGGGGGGGGGGGGGGGGGGGGGGCGGGGGCGGGGGGGTACTGACCATAAAAACATACCACCCTGCTGTGATGGAGCATATGTTGTAGCGTCTGCCTATCAAGGCAGATCTGTAAGGTTTCACAGCAGCCTGCATTATCAAGCCGAGGCTTGCTGTGTGTGTGTGTGTGTGTGTGTGTGTGTGTGTGTGTGTGTGTGTGTGTGTGTGTGTGTGTGTGTGTGTGTGTGTGTGTGAGAGTGTGCTTCCCTACGTACAAAAGAGTGTGAGCAGAAAAGCGTGATTAGTGTAAATTGGCATTAGACAAACCAGAGAGTTCCATCTGATCTTATGAATTCAACATGGCCCACTATATGAAGCACACATCTCATTCTGAATGTATGTTCCTGGTGTGTTTCCTGCCCTAAAGCCTCCTGCTGGTCTGGGAATGGACTTTACTGGAAAGTGATGGAGAATCCTTACGGTCATGACCGTTGGTGTAATCTAATGACCGCTCACTCAGGAGCGGGACGGAGGAGGAGGAGGAGGTGGAGGCCATGGGGGGAGTGGCAGGAGATGAAGCTAGGGGGGTGGGGGGGTGGTCAGGAAGGATTGGTGATGAGGTTTGGAGTGAGGGGGGGTGGGCGATCTTCTGTCCTCAGGACTGACCGGCTGGTGTTGACCTCTATTCGATCAAATCAGATAACCAGCTCTCAGTCAAAGGCAGTATCTCGTTGCGTGCCCCTGAAAACCTAATGCAGGTTCCGATTCATCCTGGACTGGATATACAGAACAGTTTAATTAAGTATTTACCAGATCAAGTTCGTAATTCAGATTAACCTTATTCTCTTCCGTGCCAGTCTGAGGAGATTCGTTCTGCATTTAACTGTTCGGAGCGAATTGATTGTAGGGAGCACTTCATTATCACAAAGATGCCATTTGTAAACACAAACAATATATATACTAAAATGATGGTCAAGTCTTTTTGTGCATGGCAGAATATTTTCATTATTTTGTGTATGTGTGTGTATATGCTATGTGTGTGTAGCTATCCCGCTGACCTCCAAGGATTTATGGGCTGCAAGTGTGAGAGCTTTGACACAGAGATATATCTGCAGGACCCATTGTGTTAATGCAGTGTGTGTTTGTGTATGTGTATCTGTCTCTGTTGGTCTCTTTTTGTGTGCGTGTGTGTGTGTGTGTGTGTGTGTGTGTGTGTGTGCGCGCGTGTGTATGTGCATGTGTGTGTGACAGGGACTAATTCCATTAGTGGTCTAGTGCTACGGGAGATGAGCAGGGATTGACAGAGCTGCAGTCGTAATGAATTGGCTCTGGCAGCATCACTCAGCCTATAAGTTCTCTCTCTCGCCCCCCTTCTCCCCCACTTCTCTCTCGCCTCTCCCAGCAACACTTTCATCCAGCTGCCTCTCAATAAACGCGCCCTCATTAAGGAATCGTTCACTAATCACCGCTCTTCATTACGGCCGCATCCGCTTAATTAGGCGCTTTCATTACAACAGCTGGGCCTGTAAAACGCACAGCTACCTGTATTTTCCAGATTTCCTCTTTCTGTGGCTGTTGAGCACATTCACAACATGACCAATTACCTCGGAGTTGCCCTATCGTATTTTGTTGAAGCAAAAGTCTCTGTTAAACACACAGATGCCTGAGCCTACTCTTTGGATCCAAACCAGAGATGATGATTTTACCAGCCGCACAGGTTGTGGACTTGAAGTTCAGATTTTATTCGTTTTGTGCCACATTTATTTTCATATTTTACCTTTAAAGACAGAGCTTTTCTCCTCGAAGTACATTAGTACACAGGCAAATGAGAGATTGTAGTAGAGTTCCCAAGCCTGATATAATAAAGGCTATAAATGCTATGATGCTTTCTGTTGGATTGTTGCACAATCCACATGACTTGTATCTGTCCCTATCAAATAAACGTGAAAAAAAACAAAAAAAAACAATAAAGCAATACACACCCCAATTGCGAATAATTCCATTTACCTTTCACATTTACATTTCGTAAAACGTGTTGGCAGATCCAGTGTCTGCCCAACCCACACCTCCGGGTTCAGACATAAAGAAACGCATCGTACGGTTTCTCACGTTAGAAGCGGATCGGTGGCCGGAGAGCCTACAGGGGAGCCGAACGGGCCGAGGACCTGAAGGCTCTGGGCAACGCCACTGACCTTTAAGTGGAGAAAGCCCCTGCTCCTGTAGTCGGGGGGAACCCCACTGGTTGCCGCAGTGCCATCCAACCCGGTGATAAAGGAAACCAAAGTGGCGGGGGGTTCTGAAAGGGCAAACAATGTCGATATAGGAGGAGGAGTGGTCTTCTGGTCCCCCACCAGCACACTGAAGATGAACACACTTGGGGTCTGTAGGTCTTTATCTGAGTGTCTTGAATCGTTGCCCTTTGTGCGCATTGTGTGATGATTGAATGTGATCCGATGTCACAATCAGGTCTGAATGAACTTCACGCCTGATGACAGCCGATGCAGATGGCACATTTCTCTCCGTGAAAGGGGATGAACCCTTCGAGAGCTTTTCAAGATAGAGGGGAGCATTTGTGTGACCTGCATGTCTCCCACCCAGCCACGAATCCAAACATAAGTTACTTTACATACACTTGGTGATTTATTGAAGCTTTCCCACCTCTTCAAGTGCCAAATTCAAACATGTTTGTGAGCAGGTCCAGACTCCAGTGACCATCGGGTGACTAATTGGATTCTGTCGTTTATGTAATCTCACCACAGTGTCTACTCAGGAGCTTACCTGAACTTTTTTGATGGCATCATGCAATTTCAGCTGCTGTCTGAAAAAACGTACTTCTTATGTATTTTAAAAGTGCTCCACAATGTCTAAACAATTTTTCCCCAAATGAATTGAAAAAGATTGATAGCAGTAGAGTGTGTGGCTAGTTCAGCAGCTTTAACTCAATATTTTGGAGGAAAGTTTACATTTCTTTTTAATAAAATGACTTGTTTTATATACGGTAGCCTTTTATATGTTTGAATCCAATAGCTGTTTCTTCTCCTTGGTGTCAGTACTTTGTACAGGTCCTCTGTTACTTCCTGATGTTAGCCACTCTTCTGATCTTGTTATTTGCTCTTTTATAAGGACATTGATTTTGTAGGTCAGGTTTGCTGACCAGTCCCCTCCACCTGCTCAGAAACTCTTTCATGTTCCCAGCAGTAACCTGACACCTGCTCGGGACCCCAGCAGTCAGCTTCCATAATCCATACATCACACACACACACACAGAAACACAGCGCGAGAGAGAGAGAGGGACACAGAAATGCAAACAGTGAAGTCACACACACATCTTCCCTCAGGCACACGTATGGGCATGTCCACATCTGCAAACACACGGCTGCAGACATGCAGACATATACACTATTATTGACATTCTGCTGGACATCAATATTCTGGGACAAATTGATTGGCCGGCTTGTTGTGCCGTATGTGTTTGTCAACACTTGAAGCAATTCTCTTCACACGGTCTCTGTAGTGGCAACAAGGCAATATAGCTTCAGAAAAATACAACTTCACAGGCTATCACTTTTTTTTTCTATACAACTTTCACATCAATATGGACCTGTCCAATATGTACCCTGCCTCTCACCCAATGCATGCTGGGACACCAGCCCTGAACAGGAAAAGCAGTGAGAGAGGGATGGATTGTTTTTCTTGATATGGATGGAAATTAGTTTGAATTTCAAAATACCATAAAGTTCACTGAAAAACGTAAGTTAATCTTCATTGTTTAGTTTTACTCGTAATGTTGCTTCTAGGTTACATGCTGAAAATTGACATGAAATGACATTGAATACTATCCATGTTATAAAACATTAGACATTGTACATATTTACAGAGTCCATCATTCCTGTGCTGGATTGAAATTGAGGGATTCAGAAGAAACGATGCAGCGTTACCAAATTTGATATCAGCCATTTGCTGTTCATTCTCCTACAGCTATAACAGAGTTATATTACGTTACTGCTAATGAGAAACATTTCATACTAATGAGGTAGTCACAGGAAATGATGACATATGACACAATGTTAATAAAAAGATGCATCTACAAAACAGTAATTTTCCTAATTATATCATCATTAGTCATCGCAAGGCGGTTAGATAATGATAATCAGATAATAAATACAAAGAAATAAGTACTCGAAGGCCAACTGTAGCACATAGTGGTAGTCTACAGCTAGAAGATGTATTATTTATGCCAGAATATATTCCAAATCATAAATAACACATTTTGCATCCAGCTTCTTGGGATTTGCTCATCAAGCAAACCTGAGGTAAACCCAACGGACATACCTTAAAAAACCCATTGTTCTCTCTAGAAAGCTCCTTTAAATCACGCTGTAGTGTTTTTAGAGACTCGGTGCACAGAGAGACTTGACATTTCTCAGGGGTGATTTGTCCTAAAGAAGAAGCGCTCCAGTTGTGCAGGTGAATAAAGTGTTGATGCTGCACAAACATGGGTTGATGTGATGGGGTTTTTTGGTAAATGACTTGCAGGCTGTAATTAGTAAGCAAATTGAGCTTTCAAAGATTACCATGACCTGGATGACTGACAATCTACATTTTTAATTTGTAAAAAAAAAACAAAAAAAACACTTAGGAAGTAAAATGTCAAGAAGAGTGGAGGAAGTGATAACAGTGGGAGAGGACGAAAACTCCACCAGCACGTGGTCTCATTGTGTGCTAATTGTGTCTTTAACTACACTTTGGGGCGGTGGAGCAGATGTGGAGCGGGGAGTCTTCATGCTGATGGTCTTCCAGCGGGTCCATATATGAAGTACCTTGTTAAGCCGAGGTGGTCGATAGAGTCAACGGTGTTTGTGTGTCCTCATTAGCTGCAGGATGTCCCTCAGTAGGAGAGGGGAGGTAAGGAGGCCCTCATCGATGATGAGGTTGTGTGTGTGTGTGTGTGTGTGTGTGTGTGTGTGTGTGTGTGTGTGTGTGTGTGTGTGTGTGTGTGTGTGTGTGTGTGTGAAAGTGAACGTTTGTGTGTGAACCATCAGATTGATCGATCCCACTCATAATCTCCCATGACCCCCTAGGCAGCATGAATTACACCAGTGGGCAGTGTCTTCTGTGTGTGTGCATGTGTTTGAGAGGCTGAGAGAGGAGGGGGTGGGAGTCTCTATAATTACAGCAGATGGAGATAGTATCTGAGGGACCGAGAGTCTGCACACAGGGGAAGCTGAGCGAGGGCAAGTGGATTAAGAGAAAGTGGAGGTGTGAAGAAGGCAGAACAGCAAAGGAGTTCCTCTGCTCTGCTTTAGAAAAGGAGTCTTTCTTCTCTCAAAAAGAAGGAGACAGGTGAAAGTTTTGATCCCATTTTGGATTTTTTATCTCTAAAATCCACAGATTGAAAGTTGGTGTCTGTGATGTACCAAGAAATGTAGCCATGAACCAGAAAAAGGCAAAACACAAACATGTGAAAATGCAGCTTAGTGATCAAGAAGTCATAGGACAATTATTTTGAAGGAAATTCATTCAAAAAATGTGTTACCAAAACAACAGCCAGACTGCACCTCTGCACAGTGGTGGGGGCGCTAAATGCTAACACGTTAGTGGGAGTTGGCAATTAAGGCAGAAAAAAAGGCTGACGGGCATGTCATTCAATTATGTGTATTTGGTGAAAAAATTATGAAATGTTCTAATTTTGACCCGATTGAAGTGGTAGATTATATCAGGTGATCAATTGAGTTTATATAGTTCATTTTAAGGAGAACATGCGTGCACTAAATGTCTATGAAGCCATCCAATTAGCAGAGACATTTCACGTCAACTTCATGTTGGTAGAAAAATAAAAGTCAGGGAGATCCCTAAACCAAGCGACAATGAATATAAAATGGAATTTGAATCCATTTTATAGCTATTTCAAGTGACAAGCTGCTCTGTATGCTGACTGTGACTGTTGAACCGGGGGGAAATCAACCACTTCTTCTTTTCGTGTCCATTGGGCTAATGTGTGGTGAGTACAAATCATGTTTATTGTGAAATTAGCAATTGAAATCTACATTTGAATCAAACACTTGACATTTGTAGCACAGAATGTTGCACAATGTGTTTAAACTCCTACAGATTACCAACATCCCCAACAGAATAGCAAAGAGTGAAAAAGTTTGGATAAAAGGGGCCAGAAATAAGACTCAGGCACAGACAGTTTGGCTTTTCTGTGGTTTGTTTTTTATGAAACGAGAGCAAGATCACATCTTCTCCTGAGTCCTTCAGCCGTTCCTGTTAATTTTCTTGGGGAGGAGAGAGGTTGGAGTTATATGAAGGTTGAAGTTATATGAAGGTTGTCATGCGTCGGCTCATACATCAAACCAGATGACCTTAGCCTCGGTGACAGTCGGGACAGGGCGGTGTGAGTGTATCTGTGTGTGTTACTGTGTGTTACTGTGCGCGTAGAAGATATACTATACTTTATATCACATTTTGGCTTGTTTCGTCTACGTCACGCTCGGCTCACCTTCTGTCCTTTTCCTGAGCCCGCTTACTTTTTTGCACAACTAGTACACCGAACATGCTAATCAGAAACATCCCAAACGTCGCGCGAAAGCAGGAAGCCGCGGTGGCGCTGAGGGATATCCTCAGGTATAGGATTACACCGGCAGAGGACTATTATTGATTTGCTCACGGAGCTGTCAGTCTCCGCTCAGCTACCGGGAGCAGGGTGACTGACAGGGACGTGGTTGGGTGGGCCACAGCCAACCAGGAGGAAGCACTCCGCTGGACGGGCTGGGAAGACGGAGGGAGATTGAGGAAAGGATAACGAAGAGGGTTAAGGGTAATTGATGATTGTTTCAGCAGTGGAGTGGGAGGAGGGAGGGAAAGGGGGAGGGAGAGAGAGAGAGAGAGAGAGAGAGAGAGAGAGAGAGAGAAAGAGAGAGAGGATGCAGGTGATGAGATTCAGACAGTTGGTGTACATTTTTAAATTAAGGATGAGGACATACTACCTGTCATTACTTCTGCTTTGAGGGTTTAGACTTGCTTTTAGCGCTAACGGATGACGGTGAGGGGTTACAGGCCGAGAATGCATTTTGTTAGTATAGATGTGTCAGTGTGTGCTTTCGTGAACAATGTATGTGCATTGATTTTTTTTTCTGTTTTTGCAGTAGTATTTTGTCTAACACAATCACTCGCTGGCCCTCTTTTTTTCATGGCTATCTTTCCTTGTGCACAGTTCATCCACTTTTTAGCTAAAAGGGAATTTTGAGATTTGGCCCTGCTTTTGAGCCCATTAAATTCATAAAGTATAGGCGTTCCTCAAGCAAGTCCCAAAAAGCAGCATTGGCCGGAGAAAACCATTTTTGGCCAGAGTTGCTGTTTTGGGTCATGTGACGCCCACTGAACCCAAAAGGAGTTATTTCCATACATAATTATTGCAAAACGTCCAATAAAAAATAAGAAGTCTTAAAGAGCTGTGAAAGGAAATTCATTTTCTTACCATTTGTGTGAGCCGGGAGCCAGCGGGACGTCAGCCAGAGAAGTGAGTAAAGTAAGTAAAACTTTATTTATATAGCACTTTTTAACACAGGTTACAAAGTGCTTTACTGAAACATCAGTGAAGAAAACATTTTGAGTCACTTACCACACAGCTTGAACAGTGGGTTTTTATGTGGGGGTTTTTATAATCAGACCCAGCAGATCTAATGTGAGGGGGAAGATTCTTCCAAAAGTCTAGGTGCTGGTTTTGATGACATTACATCAGGTCAGTCCATGGGGACGTGGCTTGAGAACTGGAGGGTGGACTGGTAGATCTATAGGTCGAGTTCTTCAGTCGGATCAGGCTGCTAGCATGTACTTTGGGGGCATAAGCAAGTAAGTGACAGGTGCTGTGTACTCTATCTGCAAAAGGATATGAAGTCACACTAATTCCCCCATTTTATAACGCATGTAACACTATTTCCAAATACATTGTTGTAAAGTGGTTCACAAAGAAAACAGAGATACACAGAAATACATGTAAACATTCAGCGGACAAACCAATGTGCACTCAGACTCTTCTGTCAGACATTCGACCTTGAAAACAAACAAAGCAGCCATGAAAAAAAAAAAAAAGCTGGCCCATGAACGTTTAAGCGAGAGAGACGCCTCACCCAGACAACATTTAACGTGGTATGATTGTTTGGGCCAGACAGCTCCAGTTGCTCCGTCTCAGGAAACAGACTCCCTAATTGGATTTTCATGCACTAAAGTGTCTAGTTTTCTAAAGAGAAAAACACTTAGTTAGCTGCTCTGGACCTTCTATTGTACACATTTGTGTATATTATTCAAGCAAAGCACACATTTACATCGAAAGGCATTCAGCCAACGCTCTTCCCAAGAGTGCAAGAGGTATGATATATTGTGAGGAATGACACCTCCGGTTCTCCTCCGTGGATGGTGTGTTTGTGTGTAAATCTAGTTTGTGTGATGCCTCCTTTATCTCTAAAAGTCCTCCTTCCCCCGCTCAACACTTTCGCAGAGGCACTTTAATCAACGGTCATCTACTGATGGGCAACAACACTGGCAGAAATGCACACACACGTTCCTTTTTGGTACAATTTTGATTCAGGCTTTGCCTTCACTACTCAATCTCTCTCTGTGTGTCTCTTTCTCTCACACACGCCGTGATTCCCTCAGAGTGCACACGCAAGCAGAAACACTCACTCCGATATTATTAGACGTTGCACTTAAGAAAGCCAGATGATTCATGTTTTTTTTATTTGAGATCCGTAAAACAATAAAGTATGACTGCTCGAGCCGACTCCCATACCACAGCTTCCTGTTGAGGGACAATAAATGACAGCGTTGATTTCTGCCTCACACATTACGCTTTGCCATGTAAAATTACCCATATTCATCTGGAGACATCCGTGAAAAGGGCTTTTAATAAAATGCAGACAGGTGTATTACACTAATGAGTCACACATGTAAAATGAAACATTATTATATTTTGTATTTGTAATGGGCTGTTGTGGAGCTGGAATGCAGTGAGATTGTAGGAATTCATGGAGATGGAAAGCTGAAGAAGCTTTATGTTAGAGGAGGGTTATTTTATCAGAGGTGTAGCAAGAATATCCCAAATGTGGTCAATTAAAGTCAAAAGCACATCCATCCAACCTTCTGTGCCCTTTGAGCAGATGCAGATCGAACCCAAGAGCCTTTCTGCTCCAGATTTCTCGCTAAAAGGCACATTTCTGTAAATCTTGCTCCTGGGTGATGTTGGGACTTTGACAATGCATTGACACTGAAAATCAAGTGTTCTAGTCCTGCTTGATGTGAAAAGTGAGATAACTTCTGCTGCGATATGACACTATAAATAAAATTGAATTGAATTGAATTTTAACCACCAATTGCTCCAAATTATTTGTTTGATTAGGGCTTTCCATATTGCTACAATATCCAATGTGAGACCATATAAAGAAAATACTAGACCACAGGCGGTTGGTTATCGTATTTAAGGTACAAGTTAGTTTTCTTTTAACTCTGTTACCTCCTGCTGTTTTTTGGAAGCTGGAAAATTGTTGCCGGTAAAGGGGCCTAAAGGCATCGCTCTACTTCAAACGGAGTGCATGTCGGATCTTCAGACTGCGTCTACAATCCCTTCCCCTTACATGGCTTTAACGTTGGGGAGGGCTGCATCCAACACCTGTTCTTGAACTGGTAATCTCACAAACATAAAGCCACTTCATGCAGCAATTACCAGGTGTGTGGAGGTGAGAAGGTAGGGTATTCAAGGTTTGCTTTTAAAATAAGCTCTCGCTATTCATTCTTTGTGAGTGCAACCGAGTGCAACACCCTGGATGCCTTTTAGGAGAGACTGTCTGAAAATGTGTGCTGTTATCCCCATTTGTATGATTCATGACATCTCCCCCCACCCCACACACACACACACACACACATACACGTATACACACACTCTTATGACCTCAGGCTTTTTGCCCGGCCTTCGAGTGTGGCCATTTGGAGGAGCTATAAACATGTCTGCCTTGAGACATGGTCAGATGACTCATCGCACAAAGTTTGTTTCAAGCATACCCTGACCTTAATTCCAACAGGTTTAGGGCCTTTTTATTTCCACACACAACGCCTTTAATTTCAGCTATTAAACATTTACAAATTTACAGCTATTGGAACATGAAAAACTGCAATGTTTATTTTATATAACTGTCTGACCAATGAGACATCAGATCTTATCCCCTCCTTGACTTCAATGCAAAAATTAAGACTGTAGGTAGCAGTGCTACCGTAGCACTAGTGCAGGCTACACATCATTCTCAGTTATAGGACTATAAACCGAACAAGATGAACACACACAAACGAGCAAGCCAACACATTCACAGATTCCTTTCAGCACTTGCATCGAAGAACAACATCATGGGCCTTTTTCGCAAAAGACATTTTGACACGTCGCTGCAGGGAAAGCATGGGTGTTAACAATCAAATGAATGATGGCTTGATTCCATTTAGCTGCTTCAGTTTTAGGTCCTGTGCCAACATATTATAAATATTGTTTGGTCAGTGTGATGACCCACCTGGACTCAACTCCCACGTCCTGTTTTATTTTATTTTTCACTCACTGTGTTCACAGCCTCCAGTTCAACTTCCTTCCATTGTTCATTTTCCCACCACCACACTCACCACTCCTGCACCTCATCACCAATCAGTCACCAAGCCATATACCAGCTCACACATGCCAATCCCCTTCCAGACTGTCTCAGTACTGCATGTCAAGCTCTCCAGCAGTTAATCTTTTTTTGTTTGTCACTTCTGTTCTTTTTAAATGTGCTTTTCCAATAAAGTTGACTTGACTATGTATTAAAATGTCATATCCACCACTTAATCGACATGCTACACTGTGCACTGATACCTGCCATATGGAATAAAACTGGCTACTCATCTCATCTGCACGCCAACAGTCCAGTTCTCACCTTCACAGCAGCTGGCAAGTCCCTTTGGTACAACTCCTGTTGCTTTTAGATGTGCTACACAAATAAAGTTGACTTTTGATTACAAAGTCATAATCACCTCCACTAAAACCTCGCAACCATCACTGTTTGACAAGTTGGGAGTGAGACTGGGTTTTCTGTGCATGCTGTCTCACTGTCACTGGTCATTCCTTACTGGGACGTTGGATTATAATACACTGTTACTGTTAACAGCTAACAGTTTTTACTAATATAACAATACAAAATGCTGTGGAAAAAAAGACCTGTGGTATTGGATGTCTGGGGGGGAAAAAATTAGGACGCTTATTTGATATAATTTTGAAACATATTTCCATGTATTACCCTATGTGCTCTCTAGATAAGTAACATTCAGAAAAAAGTTGTATTGAACATGTTTTGCAATGAATTAAACACTAGAAATATATTATCCTTTGTTCAGAGCATCATTGACAGTCTTTTATTGCTGCTCAGGAGCAGGACTGTCCTCCCTTTCACCTGTCTATCATCCAGAAGGACAAATGTGACACAGCTTCTTCCATCTCAACGCAGTAACAGTGAGCTCAGAAAGAGAGGACATTGGCTGTATTTCTCACTACACCTAGGAAGGTTTTTTTTTCTCCGTCCAAATTTGTGTCTCCAAGGTTCAGCCTTTTTAAAAGATGGAGGCCACTGGGCTATGTTATACAATGCCCATCAACCCAAGGTATCTTCAAAGTGTATCATGGATTAGTTTTTCAAACATGTTCTGTGAACTTTTTAACAGACACTGTTACTTAAATTTGCTACAAATGAAATCAAATGTTATACAAAATGTCTAAAATCTTTCTCTGTCTCTCTCTCTCTCTGTCTCTCTCTGTCTCTCTGTCTCTCTCTCTATCATTGTAGGTTATTAAAAGATTGAAAATAGATTCTATAACAAATATTTAGTGAAGTCTACGACACTAGAATATTTTTGACAAAGTGAAGTGTGCATATATATATAACCATCGTCTCCAGGTTTTGACTTTCCTCTTCCAGCACACATTATTTACAGGCAGCTGGTGGGCTGTCTGCCACACCTCAAGGTGTCTGTGTCACTGCCAAGCACAAACACACACCCACACTGAAACATCACTACCCCTGACACACACACACACAACCGACACAGTCTGTCCCAGTCCCCTTGTCACACAACCCCTGGCCCCACCTCACTCTGTCCCCTTAAAATGCCACTTCACCACCATCTCCTTCCCTCCCCCCTCCATCCGTGTGTGTGTGTGTGTGTGTGTGTGTGTGTGTGTGTGTGTGTTTGTGTGTTTTTTGAATGTGAGAGCGTACACGTCTCCCTCTCCCCTCTGAAATATGGCTGTGTCTGCCCGGTCTGTATATCTTGGCTCGTCCCTTCAGCAGAAAACCTTGGTCGCCGCTGATGGAAGAAGCACCGCCACAAATAGCTCAGAGACGCAGCACTCTAACAGGTCACAGGCAAAACGGAGGAGGCATGCACTCCATGACATTTGTGGACTGCATTCATGCACTACTGATCCATTAATCATGGCTGGAGGCCACTGTAGCAAACCATAAAATGTTATGTTTGTTACGAGAATAAAATAAAAACAATATCAATAAGTCTAATAACCAGTGAATAGATCTTTTTATCTTTGGACGGTTCTTGTGGGACGGTCTTCTGTGTGGGATGCAGTCCCAACCGCGATGCGTCACAGTCACCTCTTTTCTATCATGATGATGACATACTGTAGCCTATAACGCAGTAATTCGATTTAGTCAAAATTCAGTTTAAAACCAATTCATAGATAAAATACCCAGATGGGAATGTCTGTTTTGGGTGAATCCAGTGGATAAAATTGAATGTTGTGGCCGATACCCGATCCACTTAATAAGGTCAGTATTGCTGATAGTTATGATATGAATGGTTAAGAAAAATCTCTGACAGTTAACAATATCCTTCGTCTGAATCCTATGAGACATGACATATCCTCCCAAGTTTGTGGATTAATTAATTCAGTCTTTGGTTTCATGCTTATTGTCACAATGTGAGATACAAGACTGGGAGCATTTCAATTCTCAATGGCTTTCAACATGTAGACACCTTTACATAGCAAATAGTTTGCACCTTGAATCTGATTCAAGTTCATTGTCTGTTTTGCCTAGTGGGAATAAAAAATTAATCTTGTTAAATACTTAAAACACAATGAATAATAATAAAGAAAATAGAATAAAGTCTGCAGGAATGATAGCTAAATTACTTCATATCGCACATAATATTTAAGTGAAACTCTGTTTCTACAGGTTTTTCAAAAAGATTGAAGTTTGCCCTTTGCAGTGGTGAAAAGCAGGACTTACAGGCTTCATGTGTGTTTTTATCCGTTTCTGTGTGTGTTTTGTTACATTTCCTACAGTAATGGTGATTGAGTCCAACTCAAAAGGTGGATTTTGGTTGGATCTTGAATGATCTCTCTATGTGGGTTTTTTACAAGATGTTCCATTTCCAACTTCCAGTTGAAAATTCACTCAAATTAGACAATAACAGATTGTTTGAGAGACTTTTTTAAAAGAAACGTTGAAAGATTGGGTGACATTAAGGGATTTTCTTAAAATTTGATTTATTAGATTATGTGTTCTTTCACTCAGACTAAAGCCATTGAGGAGGTTTTTATAAACGTCGTTAAACATGTTAATTATAACATGAAAAGCAACATGTGGTGCTTTGACATGTGCCATCAGGCAGTTACCAGCTCTTTATTCCTTCAAGTGTTTTGTCAAACGGCAGTGACATGTTAAAAGGGGCTCATCCTTCTTTTTCTTTTAAGTGTAGGTGTGTTTGGCCGCCGTGTGGGATTGACTTTCTCTTCACTCCACCTATGCACTGTTCTCTCATTAGCACCATTACGGGCTGCTGGAGCTTTGTTCAAGAGCACTTGGTCACCGAGCACTAACATCTAATGAGAGCATAGCACCGTAATCTTCCACGTGTCACGCGGCCTCTCCAGTAGCATGATGATGACTGCAGGATGATTGTGGAGGATTATGTAGAAAATGGACCCACTCAGGGAAAGTCCCCCCTCAAATCTCTTCCTCTTCTGCTCCGAGTGGCCCCGCAGCCCTGTTGCCTGATGGAATCAATTATCAGTTTCCTCAATCAGATCACGATCTCCACGGCTGTGGCGATAGATGGAAAGACTTTGCTCGGAGACGCCGAACAAACAAAAAAATCAAGGAACAATGAATTATTTCATTTGGAGGAGGAGAGTGACAGGCAGCTACGTGGGATGCGTTTAATGAAATGCGGGCGCTCACAATGCTCCCGCACACACTGGGCCTGTCAAGATATCGAACCGAGAGAGGCCTCGGATACCTCCCATGGCTGCACCAGTAACGGGATGCACCAATCAGCCTTGGGCAATTCTAGATGCGTGTTTGTGCATTTGTTTGTGTCTGACAGTTGACAGCGCGCTGGTGTGCATGTCTTACATGCATGTTCATGCACCTGTATTATTCAGCTTGCTTATTATATCTGGGAGGGGGGAAATCTGCAAGGATCTCTTCTTTTTAGGTAATTCCCCTGTTGTTACAACTCAGCAGTGCTAGAGGGAGCCCTCCTCCATTGCTGACAACAGTCAAGGACCCCCCCCCCCCCTTATCCATGGACTCTCGGCCCCTCCTCCCCTCAGCCTCGAGGCAGCCAGCAGGGCCACTGGGCCAAGGCCAGTCCAGCCCTTCGGCCACAGATATGTGCTTGGACGCCTCAGGGGACCCAAGAAGGAGCTCACGGGGGCCTGAGCTGTGGTCTGCCACAGGGTGGGACAAAGAGAGGGGATGCTGAATGCAATCTGACCCTGTCACTCACACAGTGGATTCAGGGTTAGGAGAGAGAGTACAAGTAAAGGAGGGAACATACAGAGAGAGAGAGAGAGAGAGAGAGAGAGGAAGACTGGGGGAGTCAAACAAAGATACGGCAGAGGTCCTAGCAGGGCTGAGCGGATCCATCAATACAGTAAATAGAAAGAAAGAAAAAGATTCAGGCCGGGAATTTTTTTTGGGACGGTACAAAAAAAAACCTTACTACTTTGCAGATTGGGTGTTTAGTGTAAAAACCCAAGGTCTAAAGCACGGCTTGCTTCAGTCTGTGCCCTGAAAAGCCATTCTCTGAATTCTGTTCTTTAAATGGGAAGAAATATTGATCTGGCTCAGCTGGCCCTGTAGTGCTCTGTGTTCATGTGTGCGTGAGTGTGTGCGTGTCTGTGTGTGTGTGTGTGTGTGTGTGTGTGTGTGTGTGTGATTCTTTGTCTTTTAGGACCCAGTGGGGGTGGCGGATGGGGTGTTACCATGGATACGGCCTCACCCCCCCCCCCCCCCCCTCCCATCACCACCCACCCCCACCACCCCCCTCTATCCCAACACACGCACACATACACACATAAGAACATACATTGCCCCGACCAAAGCTTTAGGTGTAAAGTACACACACACACACACACACATTTTATAGGCCTCAGGTAAATAGATGTAGGAATTTCTGAAGGCGTTTTTAGATGTCACACTCCTGGAAGTACAGATAAGGATAAAAACCTGAAGGCTACACAAAGCTCACACACACACACACACACACACACACACACACACACACACACGTAAGGTCCAAGCAAATAGATAATCAGTGGAAAAAAACTGCAGAACACTAATGTGCGACACAGACTCATCCCTCATCATTTCCTTTCAATTTACCCTCTTTGTCTCTTCCACCCTCAACACACTCCTCCTTCTCTCTCTCTCTCTTTCTCTCTCTCTCTCACACACACACACACACACACACACACTTGTGCTGTGTGCACTATATCCTGTACATTTCTTGCATCTTTACCCATTTATGTGCACTTACATACACAGACACACACTGTCATGTTTTTTTACAAATGCCAACTAGCATCAAAGTCCAGACACACAGTCACACACAGTCACACACACACACACACACACACACACACACGTGCGTATCTGTCTTGTAGGAATGAGACATGAGGAAAAGAGATCCGAGTGGTTTACTGCCAGGTAACTGATATAAATACACCTTATTACAATGGTGACAGCAGCATCTCTCCGCTGGCGAAATAGCATCATTAGGGACACACACACACGCACACACACACACACACAAACACACACATAGCACAGACACACCTGCAGATAAACAGAGATAAACATACAGACATAAAGGCAGCGGACTAAGATGCAGGTATACAAATACCGACGCAGTGCACGGCACCCACGTCTGAAAGTATACGCATGTATACAAACAGATTGCGCATTGCTCTTTTTCTCTAAATGATGATGACGATGTTGATAATGATAGATCGTGGAGGGTTTCACAGGGTCGTTATAAGGCAGGAAGTCGCAGTGCTAGCCAACACAGGAAGATCAATACGCCCAGGGTCGGTTACAATATTTAGGGTTGCTTGACTCCAGGACCAAAATAAATCAGGATGTGAAATATTGTTGGGGTGGATGCCGGGACGGGCCCGCGACTGAAACGAGTATGAGGGAGCAGAGGGAAGAAATGAGAGGAGGAGAGATAGGGGGTGTACAAAAATATGAAGACGGAATATCAGCTAAAAGAGGGGGGGGAAAGCAAACAGATATTGTAGAATGTCGTTTAGCTGTATTTGACTGAAGGTTTGCTAAGAGGACGTTAAAAGGCATCTTGCACACGTTTTAAACATATTGTGACAAAGTACCAAAGGTCATGTTCATTATGAAAAGTACGTGATACAATTTCAGCCAACTCATGATTCCATCTGCAGCAATCATAAAGCCTCACAACAACAGCATATTTATTATTAATAACAGGAAAGGCTAAATGCTTTTGACATAACAATGTAAATCAGTGTCCTAACTTGCATTTACCTAACTTTGGATAAAATGTTGAAATATTGCATTTTGTGCTACATAAATTAAATGTACATGGACTGAAATAGATAATTCAACGTTTGCACTGAAAAAACTTGGTGCAAGTGATCGTATTATACTTACTGAAGTAGAGTGAAGTAATTCCTTATTATTGGATACAGAGGAGAAACATTTTTCCCAAAGAAAACACTTTGATGGTGAGGTAACTGAAATCTGATTACATATTGTAAACTCATTGCTCTCCCCTCCTACTGGATTAGATCATATCGCACTTATTAATTCCTCAGTTGAGGAGATTTGCTGTTTTGCTGACTAATGCCGCCACCGTCCAAACGGACAGAAGAGCAGAGGGAAGACAGACGAGCAACGAAAGACAACAATTGTATTTCCTCTTTATAATAAAGCTTTTAAAGTTTTAGCCGGATCAAAGACCCCCCCCCTCTTGTGTCTCGCTGCTGCAGCACGACGCGGGTGAGGAGAGAGTGATCGATGGACCCGCAGATGTGTCGTTTAAGGCAAACGCCGGAGCGGAGAAAGCGACTGTTTGGACCATAACTGTTACGACTTCAGAGCCGTCCTCTTCCCGTTTGTTGTTGACTGACTGTCCTGATTCACTGCCCCCACAGAATTATATCCATGTCTCGTTAGTATGCAGCAGCGTGGCTCCAAACAAAAAGTGTATTAGCTTATAATTGACTGATTGTGTGTGTGTGTGTGTGTGTGTGTGTGTGTGTGTGTGTGTGTGTGTGTGTGTGTGTGTGTGTGTGTGTGTGTGTGTGTGTGTGTGTGTGTGTGTGTGTTTCTGTTTGTGTGTGTTTCTGTTTGTGTAATTGATTGGGGATTTCTGGGTCTATTCAAGAAGAGCTGACCTCTGACCTTCTTAACAAGTAGCAACTCCGCCCCCCTCTGGCCTCGAGTCTCTCAATCTCACACTGTGTTCAAAGAAATTAGTCACACACTTAACCACGCACATCCTGCCCATTGTTAAGTGACTCCTAAAGTGTGTCAAAGAGGTTTCATGGTTGCGGTAAACAGCTCGCCGCCTCCCTAGACGCACGCTCAGGTTCAACACACGAACCCTTCCAGACTCCAGCGAGGTACTCAACTTTGAGACTCACACACGCTGATGTGACGGCCCTAGTTTCCATTCTTCAGACAATTTCACAAGATGGAGAATGGAATCATAATACTTAAGGCTGCTCCGGGAGATTTGGGTCCTTCTTCTAAATAGAGCCTTTTCAAAATCTCATGTTTAAGCTTTCAATGGCCACAGATTCCCAACATGTCAGGTGCTTTGATGTCAAATACTGAAAAGGTTCCAGCCACTAGCACCACCACCAGCACCACCAGCAATTTACACATCTGGTTCAGCAAAAAATAAATAAAAAGATCCTGAATTGTGTGTGGGCTGTCGGGAAAACCACTTGGAAGTTTATGTCAGTAGTTCACAACTTTTAAAGTGAAGGGATGGCTGTCAACCAATTGTCAACAGTTACATAATGTCAATAGTCTCTGAGCAAAGCAGCTGAAGATGCTTGAAGGGGTCAAATGTTTCAGAAATTTACAAAACAAAAAAAAAACAATTAGAGGAATATCTGGGGAAATAAACAATTAATAACTAAAAACAATTTTTGAGTGTTTATTTTATTACAGATAAAAGAGAAGGGCAAGAAATGACAGGAAATACATAATCCCCAACTCAAACCGGGAACATTGCCGTTCATAGCCAACTTCTCATCCGCAGAGCACATGGTCCCCCCAAGACATATCATTTTGTGCAGCAAATGTTCGTCTGTTTTCATACCCAGATAAAAAAGAATCACAATTAAACAATCATCAACACAATTTCTGCCAGTGTGTGTGTGTGTGTGTGTGTGTGTGTGTGTGTGTGTGAGCACTAATGTGTGATTGTATGAATTTCTGATCTACACAGATGATCACACACACACGCACACGCACGATCCCGGTGATTGAAAGTGTCTGCCGATTATTGATTTCCCGCAGAGAAGTTGCTAAAAGTCTTGCAGCTAATCCTGGCGGGCTGAACATGCTGTAGATAATGACGTGTAATGAGCTAATGACTTGCTGAAATATTTAGTAGCGCCTCAATAAGGTTGCACTATTAGAGGTGGGAGAGGTCATTAGAGGACCGTCTGAGGGACGGCCCTTCAATTAGTAACACCCAGGGCCCTCGTCTCCGTCTCAGAGCTGCACACACGCACACACACACACAGGTATATGTATGGATAAAAGCATATACACCTACTCAGATACACATGTATATGCTCATGGCCAAACGCACACACACACACACACACACACACACGCAAAAAAAAGAGAGAGAGAGAGAGAGAGAACGGACGAAAAAGCTCGGCTGTTAGTATTTGGAGTTGGACCATTGATCGGTCAGCTTTTAAGAGAGTGACCTTTCGCAGAGGGCTCCACTGGCCTTGATAAATCTGATCTGGGGGCCATCTGTGTCTGGGTGTGAGCAGCCTCTCTAGGATGGGACCCCAGAGAGGAGAGGAGAGAGGGGGCGAAAAAGGAGAAGAGAAGGAGAGCACAGGGAGGGGAGAGGAAAGCAAAGGCAACAGAAGACGGGAGTAGAACGACGAGGAGGAAAGAAAAGACAGGAAAGGATCAGAAGAGACGGAGTAAGAGAGGAAAGGTCAAGGGGGGAAATAAATTGAGGAGACGAGGGGAGCGGAAAGGCTTAGAAAATATTGTAGATGGGAGGGCAGAGGGGAGAGAAAAATGAAAGGAGTGAGAAAAGGAAACAGTGGAAAGGACTAGTTATTTGTTGCTGAACAGCGACTGTTAGTTCTCCGTGTGCAGTAAGTCTCTGACAGTCACCTTGCAGTTGATAAAGACCCAGCAGAAAGCATCTAACAGGCTATCAATGCAAACAGCTTAATTGCACAATGACTATTGACAACGGCTATAAACATCTCAAGAGTTTACCAGAGTGAGCTAATAGAGATCAGATTGTCTTAGTTGTGACTTTCTGTTTGCTTAAATTGCAGTCTCTGTTTCTAAATACACCCTGTGATAGACTGGCGTCCTGTCCAGGGTGAACCCTGCCTTCGCCCAATGATAGCTGGGATCGGCTCCAGCCCCACCGTGACCCTGAATACAGGATAAGCGGTAGACAATGGATGGATGGATGGATGTTTCTAAATACAAGAAGTCAAATGCAGTGAGTGTAAATGAAGTCGTCGTACCGATCTGCACAGCTGCTGCTCACACAAAGGTGTTGTTTCTGAAAACTTGAGGCTGATTGAACAAATGTTAGTAATCTACTGTATTATTCAAAGGCTTTTTTTTTATTGAATAGTTTCTTCTTTTTTTTTCCTGTCACAAACACTGAACCATACTTTTATATTTCTTGTTTTCCAGTAAAAACAAAAAGTAGATTTAATATTCTCCACCATAATTATTTACCTGGTAAATTCAATAGAAAGTATAACATCAGGAATCATTAACAAGTAAATAAAATGTGGGAATTCATGACATTTAAATACTAGTATTTTAGTTGATAGGGTGCTGACAGTGACAGTGGAAGTGTTTCTAAAAATGCCGGCTACAGTCTTGCCCTTGAGCAAGACATTTCAAGGAATAATTTAGACATCTTGGAAAGTGTACCTATTTGTGTTCTTGCAGAGAGGTTGATGAGACTGGAAACAGTTAGCCTGTTGCTTTCCAAAGATAACAAAATCTGCCTCCCAGCACTTCTAAGGTTCATTTATTAACACGTTATATGCTGTTTTTTGTACTGTAAGTGTATCCATGATAATTTTGTGTTTTTACAGGAGCTTGTAAGTGGGATTATTTCTTGGCAGAGTGCATTGATTAAACAAGCCGGATGTAAGAAGTGTTGGTCGGCTGAACAGAGACAGACACACTCACGGCTGTAAGTAACCTAAAGTAATAAATTGATTTTTTTAAAGATCTGTTTTGTATGTTACAGTCATGTGGTAGAGATATTTAAGAGAAACAATATTTGATCTCACTATCTCCGCTGATTAACTCGAACAAATTGCCTGATCTGTGAGAAGCTTAGCAGCTATCTTCTCATTCACCGTGTAATTTGCACATCAAAGCCGTGTGTACTGTAGATAAGGCGTGCACACACACACACACACACACACACACAACCACCCATCAAACTATAACCTCACCTGCTGCAGTAAAACCATTTTGACTTATAGCAAACCAGCATGTTCCTTACAAACCATCCACTCCCAATGTACCTTCAGAACTTAACCTTAACACACACGCACACACGCTCACACACACACACACGCTCACACACACACACACACACACACACACACACACACACATGCTCACACACACCATTACTCTTTCTTTCTCTCTATCTACTACGTTTAATTCCCTTTGGAAAAGACAGGTGCAAACGTTGATTGAGCCTGAGCCAGATTTAGCCCCAGCTCTCAGTGTGCGTCCAGCTGTACTCTCCAACCCACTGAGATCGATGTCCAGCCAGCCAGGCAGCCAGCAGGCAGGCAGCCAGGCAAGCAGCCAGTCAACCAGGCTGCACCCAGCGGGCAGAGGGGGCCTACAGCTTTCCCCTGGCCCCAGATACAGCCGCGCTTCACTGGCCTCATTGGGCAGACCGCAGCGGGGCATCGCACAGTGCCAAGCC
Organism: Eutrigla gurnardus; assembly: GCF_963514095.1. NCBI lineage: Eukaryota > Metazoa > Chordata > Actinopteri > Perciformes > Triglidae > Eutrigla > Eutrigla gurnardus. The sequence continues at coordinate 23,883,398 of NC_139915.1, read as the reverse complement.
CTATCACTGCACCATTGATGCAGGATGTGCTGAAGGCAGGACAGGGGAGGGGACCCCCAGAAAGCATGCTGGACCTCCACCCCATTTTTCTCCCCTCACAGCTCCCGCTTAAAAACCACCTTTTCCTCCGTGCACTCCTCCCCTCATCCTGCATCCTCCTCAACGCCTCCACCTCCCTCTCTCTCTCTTCTCCCTTCCTCTCCCCGCTCCATCCATCTTGGAGCTACTTTGATTCAGGTCTCTCTCTTTTCCATCCTACATCCTGCCAGCCCCAACCCTTCTCCAGCCAACCACAGTTTCCTATTGATTTATTGATTGCTGTCTGCCTGTGGGAGAGCGGCCGCAGTCTCCCTCTTTCCCTCTGCTCTCCCCTGCATGGATTTGTCTTCCCTTTTCCCCTCCTTTCTTCTCCCCTCTCTCTGTCTCTCTCTCTCTTCGCCCTCTCCATCTCCCCATCGATGCTGTAGCTCTGAAACATGAATTAGAGAAAGCAGGGGAGTCCAATTTACCGGGAGAAATCGGATTCACCTTCTCCTACACTCATTTCTCCTCTCGCCCCCTCGCTCTCTTTCACTTATACCTGTCTTTCGCCTCCATATTCCGGGGTCTCTTCTGGGTTTTTGCGTTTGTCGGCTCATCGCGTCGCTTGCTCGTGATGCTGTTACAGGAGAATTTACACCGAGACGCCACCAGACGTTTTTCAAGATACTTTGTCTTATGATTAAACCGCGATGAGTAGTCTTTTACATTTTATTCAGCTGTTTTAGAAAATCTATATTTACACTCCAGCTTGGCTAAATATCCACTTTATGGATTGCTGCAGGAATTCTGCCTCATTCAGAACATCCAATTATCCTTTAAATTAAAGAGAGTTGCATCCGCCAAAGTGATATTGACTAGGCTAGATTGAGTTTTTCTCTTTGTCCAGATTTGTTGCTTCCATATCTGTGCAATACATGTATAATTTTTTTTTTTACAGTGACAGACACACCTCTGTTGTCTTTCTGCATCTTTGTTTAATGTCGTGCAGTTTCACCAGCATGTTGTGTTGCATCCCAGAGAAACTGTCACTTCAATTATCAGGTCTCACAACACCGCTGCATCCCTGTAGTTTATATGAGCTTGTCTCTCAGGCTGAAGACTTATTCCACACTGTCTCCCTGAACTGCAGTTTAGCTCAGGTCACCGAGGAGAGCATCTGATTATCTGACCTCTCGGGTCAACTCGCGGCTCTCTGGGTTTGGAACAATAGGATCAGCTGTAATGGATGGACGGACAGAATGACAGCGAGAAAGGGAAGAGGATGAGAGAGAACATGGACGCTCAAGTCGTCAAATTTACCATGTAATGCTCGCTGGGGTGTCGAATATTTGGACGCTGTTTAGCTGATCCTACACATAGGAGTGACATGTACACACACGCAGCTTTACACTCAGTACATGAGTACGTTAAGTCAAGTGCTTTCTACTCAGGCTCAGTTCACTCAAATTAAAGAAAAAATGATTTTTGCACTTACCTCTAGTCAGGAAGACCATTTAGCTCTTGTTCAGCCACGTTTTCAGGGATTCCTGCCATCGCCTCAATACAAAGGAAGGTAACGAGTGGTTCTGACAGCAAATAGACCCAGTTACATTTGTTTATAGCATAGGTAAATAAAACTTACATATCTGACTAGATACCCAGTGTGATCATTTCAAGGTACTTGTACGTGTGCAACTTTATACATCTTGAAAAATATTGTAGGTTTTGTTATTATTTCAATACATGTTGTATTTAATTTTTTTACAAATACTGATAATTTGTAGTTAATGATTTATATTGATGGATTAAAACTACTTTGACTTTTGGTGCTTTTAATGCATTTTGCTGATACTATTTACATACTTTTTCAAAATTCAAATATTGAAATCTAGTATTATTACATTGAGATATTGCTACTTTAACTTAAGGGAAGGCTACTTTTTCCACTTCTTCTTCCAGCTGCTTGAGAAGATTCACTGGAAATGATGTTTCTTGTCCAGGACAGGAATTCTATATGAGGACAAAAATCCAGAATAGGGATGCGAGGGGTTGAGGAGGAGGTGTGTGGATTGCTGATGGTTGACAATAGCTCTTCCAGAAAAGACTACAGCACTGGCATTGCCTCAGTGCACGGCGCTCTTTGTATTGATAAAATCCATACTCCTGAGATGCGTCTGAGTGCGACAGGGAGCGTGAGATTAGTTTCCTGACTGGAACCTAGTTAATTCCACAGAGGAGGAGACGCTTCACACCTGAGGCCCTGGAAGACACAGGGCACCGACAGGCAGACTGCAGGGCAACCTACACACATACACACACACACACACACACACACTAAATATCACATAGAAGCATACTACTACACACGTAAACATGCACATACAAGCACACACACAGGCTCCGCACACACAGTTGCACGGTCCCCCGGTCTGACGCCACCAACCCCGGTAGAGGGGGGGGGGGGGGGGGGGGTTAGGTGTCTGCAGGCCAGAGAGTGGCAGCACAAGGACAGACGTCTCCCTGGCTGTCTGGCTGCCGACAGGTCTGATCGATCAATATGCTGACTCGCACTCTCTTTCTTCCTCTCTTCCCTCCTGTCTTCTCTTCCTTTTTTCCCCTTTTCACTCGATCTCTATTTCTCTTTCCTCGCTACCTTTTTCATCCTTCCTCTTCCCCCCCTTCTTTCACTGTACTTCACATTTATCAGCCTTTTCTCTTCACAATTCTTCCTACAAACCACCGATCCCCTCACCCTGTAGAGCAACCTCTCCATCCCCCCCCCCCCCAACATCCTACTGACCTAACCCAAAATGTCCCCCTCTCCTCCTCTCCCGCTCATCACTCACTTTCTCCACTGCTTCATCACTCCGTCTCCTTCATGCACACTCGAGGCCTTCTGCCACCTGAGCCACGGCACCTTGTGAAATGCAAATTGATGCTCCATCAACGGAGCTTTATAAATACACAAACTGTTATAATGCTCACCACTCAACTAAACCAAAATCATAAAGCGCAAAAAAAAAACCAATTCTGTTGTGAGAGCTTCAGTGCTGCTTCTCTCTGGTGCTTAGTTGGAATAACAGTCCACATAATGACAAAGGTGCCTTTTATATTCTACGATATGCTGCAGACCTTCATATGTACATGTCTTTAATGTAAGTGTGCATAATGTGTCTTTCTATTTTTTTTTCATTTTTTTTTCATTTGAGCATACAGCTCAAGAACAGCCTCCTCAGGAGAGCTTTCAAGGATGAAAGGAGGAAGAGGATATTAGCGATACAAAGGGAACATGAGAGTTTACACGGTGTGGAGGATCAGAACGGACAGCTTCAAATATTCTGAGTTCAGACTGAATTTTAAAATTCAACTCTAAATCAAAAATATATATCTTTCCTAGTGAGCAGTTCCAAGAATGAATGGACGAAAAATACTTCCGACATGAAACTGCTCCCAACAAGGTCCGTGCATTATCTTGAGTAACCAGGTCATCATTTCTAGAGAGAGGAGTTTTTATAATGTGTTTTGTTGGCGCTTTGAGCACCACAAGTCGAGTGCCACATACTCTAAAGCTATAGCCTAACACCAAAACGATCTAGTAATATGCAATACTACATGAGAGTCGATTTCTTACCTTACCTATTGTGAACCTGCTTGACTGCGGTGTCTTGCTCTTCACTCACTCTTTCTATGCATCTCTATTTTTCCCCCGCTGCTCCAACAGAAGTGCTCACCTGTGGCCCTTTTATTTCTAAAGCTCTGACTGCTAATTTGAACAGTTGTGCAACATGTTGTTGCCCATGTGAGGAGTCGGCATGGATAGGACTTTTCTTTTGGCTATTTGAGTGACGGGATGTTCCATGTCAACAAAAGTAGTTTCAGACTGTACCATTATTAGTGTGTAAACCATTGAGGATAAATGCATTGATATGGTTTTTAGGGATGATATTTCTATTGATGCGGACTAAGTGATGTGGCTGCATTCAAACAGAACATGGGATGAATTAAACATCCACCATCCTTCATAATGCTATTTTCTGTTATTTTTCTGTAATGAATTTTGCTTCAGTGATAGTACATACAGTAAATTTTTCATTGTAAATACCCACAAAGGCAAAATGGCATTCCTTTTTCTCTGAAGCTTTTTCATAATTTTTGTGTTCATTGAAATGTGAGTAGATGTACAACAACAGCGTACATGGTGAAAAATCTATCACAGAAGCATGTATGAGAAAATCTATAGTGTACAAAGTACTAAAGAGAGCTGTCTTTGGTATAAAGTACATAAGTGTGTTGTTGCTGCTTTGAAGGAGACATTAAAATGGTGCATTTGCGCAGCATTTTGTTGCAAAAAGGCCATTTTGCAAAAGGATTTTTTGGTCTTTTGAGCTTCATATTGACATAAACATGAGATGTTGCTCTCCAAGTGTTGTGTATTATTTGGCTTGTGTGCAAAAAAACTGTATTAGTGGTGTTGCAAAAAATACTTATGTAGCCATCCATCCATCCATTTTCTACCGCTTATCCTGTATTTAGGGTACTTATGTAGCCATGAAAAAAAAAATTAACTTAATTCAAATATTTGTATTTCTCCCTTCCACAAACATCTAGGAATAAAAAAGCATCTTGTATCAACCACCCACTGAAAGAAAGTCACTGTCACAGTCATTTGCGTTTTCTTAAAAACTTGCTGTGTAATTTGTCCCATTAAAAACTCAAAAGCCAAATAAAACACGACACTTAGGGGACACACATCTGACCTGTATGTCAAATGAAATGTTACAATCCTTAATATCAAAAATGGTATCTCCTGATGTACTTTATACATAACATTGCTGTCTTTAGTACTTTGTATACTACTACTATTTTATTCTATATATACTAAGCTTTTTATTATAAGAAAGAAATGGTAGTTTTTTACAACAACAACAACAACAACAAATAACATGACAATTACAATATAATAATAATACAATAAATACAATATGTTACCATATGTAATAAAGTACTGTAAGGGATGGTGGGCGGTTTATGGTTATTCTGTTTGGTTCTGGCACCATCACCTCATCCACATCACAGGTATTATCATCCCTGGTCCAGTTCTTTGTCCTCCTCCTCCCCTATTTGTAGTGCAAAGCCTCAGACTGATTGATGTACAATTAGTGTGTGTGTGTGTGTGTGTGTGTGTGTGTGTGTGTGTGTGTGTGTGTGTGTGTGTGTGTGTGTGTGTGTGTGTGTGTGTGTGTGTGTGTGTGTGTGTGTATGTGTGTGTTTTCATGTATGTTAGTATGTTCGTTGCCAATTCCAGGTGTGTTTTGCAATATGAAACCAAGTGTTTTCCCTGTGATTGCAAGAGATTTCATTCCTGAACGTGCGACTAACTTAAGAAGCGGCATGTAGTGCTTTGCAAGAAGTGTAAAGTTGCCAACAAGTGCAAAGCAGAAAATGTGTTTTGGTGCCTTTTCTGAAAGGCACAGCTGCAAAAGTTAAGGTTTTGATGCTTTTGATAAGCATTCACTTTTAGTGTGCAAGTGATCTAAAAAAAAGTCCATCTGAACAAGAGCACAGTGTGTGTGTGTGTGTGTGTGTGTGTGTGTGTGTGTGTGTGTGTGTGTGTGTGTGTGTGTGTGTGTGTGCGTGCGTGTGTGTGTGTGTGTATGGCGGGGGTTTGGGGGGCCAATTATGTGTAGTTTGGTGTCTGTGATGTTTTTTGGGCATGACCTCACCGAGGAGTGCTCACGCGTCTCTAATCTCTTTTAGATGGGATGCCTCACCTTCCCATCATGTGTTCTTTCCTCGTGGCCCCTGGGTAATAAATCTAATGGTCTAAACTTCTACTACATCTCATTGCTATTTCTCAACAAAAAAAACAGTGCGCTTTATGTTCTCTCGAACTTCGTTACAGCGGGCCAGAAAGGAATGATTTCACAGGAAAATGTATATATCGGCTTTGATTTTTGCCTACTTTCTCGCAATATGGGCCCGCTTTAGTGGAATAAAAATTGATTTCTTTTTAAGCTTTTTTGTGCATTAGCTTTTAAATTTGAAATTGTATTTGCAGAACCTGTTTGTGATCAATGAGAATCAAGATTTATGGCTGTGATGTAATATAGGAGGAACATCATCACATCCTATTTGGACAGTGTCTATCTATCCATCCATCCATCTATCTATCCATCCATCCATCCATCCATCCATCCATCCATCTATCTATCTATCTATCTATCTATCTATCTATCTATCTATCTATCTATCTATCTATCTATCTATCTATCTATCTATCTATCTATCTATCTATCTATCTATCTATCTATCTATCTATCTGTCTGTCTGTCTGTCTGTCTGTCTGTCTGTCTGTCTGTCTGTCTATCTGTCTGTCTATCTGTCTGTCTGTCTGTCTGTCTGGCCGGCCATCCATCATTCAGTATTGTTTTTTTTTCCATCTTTACCTTTTTCTCTTATTTACTTGCACCAAACTTTTACGACTTCACTTTAACCTTTAAGGACCAAAGAGATAAAAGCAGTGAATCCATTATCTCTCATCTCGTCCTAATTACTCATCATCATCATCATCATCTTCATCCCCTGCCTCTTTATTTCTGTGAAAGCCTCTTAAGTGACTGGGTTTGATGTCCTGGCTGCCTGTCTCCAACTTCGGAGAGCTTCCTTGAGACCAGCCAGTGGTCTTTCATACATAAAAAAAATAACATACCATAAAAACAGTCACATACACGCACTCAAGCACACTCACACACATACACACTCGCACACACATTGCCTATGTTCCAGACTGTCCATTGTGTGTATCTGCAGCCTTGAAGAATCTTGAGGAGTGTCTTAAAAGCATGAAGGGGGTTCTAAGAGGGACACACAAACATACACACTAATGGCCTCACATTAGCATCATGTGTGCACTGTGCAGACACACACACACACACAAAGTTGTGTGGCCCCTAAAGACTTCCAAAGCAGAATAATCTGTTTTAAGTCTTGTTGAAAGTAAGGTAAAGAAAGAAACGATTGCATCAAACACGTCGGTGTGTGTCTGTGTCAAACTACCTTATAGCATCCGTTTTGGACATGCAGGACATGCTGCCTCTAGTGGCTGTAGGAATTATGACAGAAGTAAAGCAGGAATTCAGGCGAAGCACTATAAAGAACAAAGAAATTGGTGTAGGTAGGAGGTCAGGTTGGAGAGACGGCTCAAATAAACACAGGACTTTCACCCAGAGGGCTGCTGTTCGTGTCCTGTGTGAAAACCAAATCCATGCTTAGATGTTTTAACCTACAGAGGTCATTTAACTGAAGTAATGACCTCTAACCTCTAACTATTGCCCCAGCCCTTCCAAGTCTTTAATGACACCTGAACTCTTTTTGTTACAGTAAATACTTAATCAAGCGTGTTGATGTCTGTGAATGAATGTATGGATGCTGGATGGTTGAAATCAGAACAAAATGAAATTTTTTTTAACCTTTTGAGATCTTGTTTACATCCACATTTACAAGCAAATAGTCTTCTTCCCCCTTGCCTTTCTGCAAAAGTGTGACTGTTTAGGTCACAAACTCATCGTAGCACCTTTCAGTTTAGTGAATGTTTTCAGACATGAAAGTGAAGTCAATGGAAAGACACAATAAAATGTGAATTATCTTCACCAGGGGATTGTGCAACTCTGTGTTTGTCCATTCTGCTGCAGTAAATTGTATATTTTGGGGGCCTAGTTATGGCTGCATGTTGAAGAAGCTCTGTTTTTGGCTGCACTATACTGAGTGCACCTTTCCAGCTGGAAAAGTTTTCAGAGAGAGGCTAACTTGAACACAATCCGCAGAGATGGTTGGTGTGTCTATTGCATTCATCGATTCAGCTTTACTTTAGTTTATTATGAGCCACTTGGTTGTCATAATTCCTCATAATTTCCCAGATGCCAGTAATGCTGAATCATCAGCATACAATAGAAGCTTGCATTTTACAGCAGCTGGCATATCAACAATATGAAAAAATAAATAAAATCACCTTCTGACACAATTCAGCCAGTTAGATTTTATTCACATGTCATCGTTGCCCTCTCCCTCCAGCATTTTAATGCTTATCTCTGTTTGGTGTCAGAAGACAGAATCCCTTCAAAATAATCCAAAATGCCTTTGAAAATCTCCACCATCAATCCATGCATGGTTTTTCTGCATAGTGCTTTCTCAATTGTTTCTTATAGCTCCCAGAAGACATGGAATACTTTAGTTTAAGTTTCATGTTAACTACCTAATTATTGTGGCTTAAAACAAACATATACTCTGTTTTTTTAGAACAATATGACGAATACCATCAAACCATCGACTTCATGTCTAACCGCGTAACTCTGGATTTCTTTCAGGATATGCTGTTTAACCATGTTTCCAACAAAAACATCCTCTAATATCAAAGACCTGCTGAGAGATGTGGGAGTGGGAGTAAATTACTGCTCTCCTCTCTGCGGGCAGCTACTGTAAATAATGTCAATACGTTCCGAATCTACCGGTTACAAGAGGGTTGCGAAAGCATAGAAAACTCCTCGGGATCATTACCTTTTCAAGCATTCTCCTGCTATTATCACAAATATCCATGATATACTGTTGTCCATTTCTTTCAGTGATACAAAAAATAATCAAATAAACAGATTTAAGTCGCAAGGGCAACTTTTTTTTGTTGTTTTTTGTGTCTCCCACTGTCTGTGTATGCATGCGTTGGCGTGTGTACTTGCATGGCGGCAGCCCGCTAGGCTGAGACCGCTGTTGGTGATGGGGGACATTGATTTCTTTTCTCCCCCCTCTGTTTTCTCTGGGATTTTGACGGAATCATAGCACCATGGAAACAAAGAAACTGCTTTGTGACAGAGGAAAACCTTTCATTTCAGCTGGAGTGAATGGCAGCTTGCCGCTGATAACAGCATGGGTAATCACACACACACACACACACGCACACACACACTTCCAGAAATACACACACACAACCATGTAAGGAACCACAAAGCACTCACATATAAGGTTAAAGTATGATTGTTGCACGTGATTGTGAAAATAAACAACTCAAAGGTCCCTTTTCAGTAAGCTGCAGCTCAGACACACAATTACAGCTATTATCAGCCTCTGCAGGAATAGATGTCAGTCAAAGGGCTGTTTCTTACTGTGTCAGAAATAAAACATATAACTAGCGTCTTGTGATATACAGATCTTATTTAGCAGAAGAGGTTTCATTTTTGCAGGCCAATTTGGGATCATTTAGCACATGTTAAAACTATTATCATACACAGTATTTAATTGTGCCAATTTTACTGTAATATCTGTTTGGTAATAAGTCCGTCTGCACGTCCGGAAGTACATAGTACAAAGGTTTTATATATATATATATATATATATATATATATATATATATATATATATATATATATATATATATATATATATATATATATATATATATGTTGTTTTTTGTGGTAAAAAAGTCAGCCTTTTTTTCCATTTAGGAATGTAACTGATAAAAAATAAACCTTTATTTTAACAGCACCAGTAATCTGGTGGGCTTTTGTATCTTCTTTTTTTTATGCATCAGATAATTTTAGAGTGATAGCTTGTTTTGACTTTTGTTCTGGCCCATTTGTTGAGACTGCAGATTCCACCTTGAAATCACTCCGACCGCAATCAGCTATATGCCTAAAATGCAGCTGTATTATTGAGAGCAGTTTGGCTACAGTTCCTCAGGCAATTCTGCTCTCTTCTTTTAAACGTCCTGTATTCTAAACAAAGCATCTGGAAAAACAACATCCTTATCGATAGCGTCCAGAACGAACAGTGAAAGTCCAGAGTCAGATTGCTCTTCATTAAACGATTTGACCCCAAAATATTAGATTTCAGAGATTCTATTGCATTTAGCGTCTTTTCTATCATTATTGAGATGACGAGGGATCAAATCGATTCTGTGTCAAATTAACTTGAAGAACACCAGACTGCCAGGCTTTCTTTGGTGTGTGTGTGTGTGTGTGTGTGTGTGTGTGTGTGTGTGTGTGAGAGAGAGAGAGAGAGAGAGAGAGAGAGAGAGAGAGAGAGAGAGAGAGAGAGAGAGAGAGAGAGAGAGAGTTTCCAGATGTGTTTAGATGCACTTAAATTATATTAATTTCTATGTTCAGGCATGTGTGTCTTCATGTACAGCTTACTGTGAGTGTGTGTGCAGTGTGTGTGTGTGTGTGTGTGTGCAGGGCGTGCACGTGCGTGCACAAGTGCATGTGCTGCAGCATGCTGAGTTTGTCTCTATTGAGCTGTTGGTGTAATCTGAACAGCTCTACTGAGAGGCTCCTAACCTGAACCAGAACAGACGGACAGCGGTCAGTGGTCACCGAGAACAGACGGTTAAAGGGACAATCTGCTCTAAAAACATAACTCACCCTGCAGAGGATACAGGGGCTGTAAGCTCATTCCTTACAAAGTGCCTCCACCATCAGACTGTCTCTTGAGAAAAAAGCCTTTGGGGGTGTCGAGCCACCCGTTACTCCAACTCAGTAATGATCCCACTAGCCGGAAGGAGCTGCTGTAAGGAGGGAACTTAAACAACTGCACTGCATGACTGAAGTGTGTGACTGAAATGCTTTGCAAACTTTCTTTGGATGTTTAAAGGTCATTGAAAGGGATTCTTGATTTGCACATTTCATACAATAAAACTGCACGGAATCAGTCGTCCACAGAGGTTTGTTAGCTTGTTTGGTACGGCCATGAGTTTGATGATTAAACATCGTTTTAGGGCACAAAGCCTCACATTTCCACCCATTTCAATATCACTGAGACTACGACTTACAACAAGAGTGCATACAAAACAGATCCGAAAAGGAAATATAAAATATAATAGGCAAGAGAAAACCTTGGATTTCTATCACGTACCTCTGCAAATTTGGCTCTGTGTTGCTTAGACTAGTAAATTATTCAAAAAAGACCAGGATGGGACATGACTGTAATCAGAAGGGTTCAAGAGGGCAACAATTTCAGTTTGGATATCTCATTTTCTGGCTTGTGAGCAAAATAAATCCAGCTCCTGATGCGGTGTGCAGCATACTTGTTTACTTAGACACACTTACTGTCAGAACATCAGATATACTGCTGTATAATTCATACGCACACTCAAATTTGACATATGGAATCTATTAATTGAAGCACAAATCCATTCTAAGTCATTCGTTTGAGCAAATTCAACACAATGAATGCAATACACTGGGTAAAATCTCCATACACACAAACGAATATACCTCAGAGTTTGATGGTGAATTGTGGATGAATCCTGAGGGGAAGGTCTGGACAGCATTTGGTGTTTTGATGTGCATTCGCTGCATCTCTCTGGCCTTTCGAGGATGACTCGTCTCATTCCGAGCCACTCACAACTAAATGTCCCATCTGGTAACATTTCCACGTTTCTCCGCCTTAAATCAATACCAATAATTTTCCTAAGACCCTGATGCGCAGACACACACACACACACACACACACACGGACACACGGACACAAGGACACATGCATAGGTCCGCTTCTCTTTGTTTCAACTGCTATTTAATTTGATTGCCGTTCGTGTGGATCTCCGTCCTCTGTGCAATTGGCTTTTGAATGTGCACGTTGGAAACAAAAACAATACGCCGCTCTGCGATGCGCACCGCATACCCTTCTCATATTCTCATCCTTTCGATTAAATTCTTTGATTGTTTCCCTTCCAATATTGTTGATTTGTGGTCTGTTCTCTGAGTGCTTTGGTTTTTTTCCCCCTACAAATCCATACGCAGATGCAGCACTGCACACGCACAGGAGCTGACACGCACATGCACCGGTCTCCATTTTAGCTCGCTCCTGCGGCAGGTTGGGGCTGTGTGATGGCCGACACTCTGCTTGGAGGTGCATCGCCTCGACGCTCCGCTTCCTCAGAACGTGCATGTTAACGCGCAAGCGAATCTGCACATCTTTTCGCTTTCTTTCACACACCTCGCTGCGTACTGTGATTGATTCGGGGGAACCGAGGTGACGGTGAGTGATGCTTCGTTATTAATGTATCCAAATGAGATAATTACTCAGCCCTCCTGCTCCCCCGCCGGTCGGCCAGTTAGTTAAACACACGTCGGGGATTATGATGTCAACCAGATTAAATGATCAATTACGCGCGTGGAGCAGAGTGCACGCTCCCCTCTTACTCTCTCTGAAAGCACACACACGTAAACACACACCTCCAAATACAAAGCGGAGTACTAACGGGGGGGGGGGGGGGGGGTTGGATATTGAGCGTGAGCATACTGTATGTGTGCGTTGGTCAGTGTTTGGTCAGTGGCCGGGTGGTGTGGGGGGCCCTGGCTTTTGACCTTGAGCTCAGGGGTCAAGCAGCAGACGGCCGGCCAGCTGGACATTTCCATCTCAAAGACCCCGAGGACCCCTCAGCTCTCTCTCTCTCTCTCTCTCTCTTTAGTGCACACACACACACACACACAGAGACACACACACACACACACACACACTCACACACACACACACACACACACACACACTACCTCGAAGATCCCCTCCCTCCTTTTACTTGTATCTCATTTTCTCCTGCTGTGGACGGTTGGATGGTTTATGAGTGCGGAGAAGCTGCAGCCATTCATTTCTCCCTAACTGGGGGTCTAATGGAGAGGTCTACGCTGGAAACCTGAGCTCTCACTGAGTAATGAGCCGCCCTTTACTGTCCAGTGTGTGTGCTGGTAGGATTTTGTGTGTGTGTGTGTGTGTGTGTGTGTGTGTGTGTGTGTGTGTGTGTGTGTGTGTGTGTGTGTGTGTGTGTGTGTGTGTGTGTGTGTGCACTGCCCAGTTAGCTCTGTGCGGCCAGGCTCTGACCCTGTAAATGATGTCTCTTCTCCCCTCATCCACAGTGGCTCTTTACTGCTAATAACCTCTGATCAGATCTTAGATGGCAGAGCCCTCCACTGGGCCTGGACTACCTCCAGCCCCAACAGCCTGCTAATACGCTCCAATCAACCGTGGGCTTCTCTATTGGAGATTGATACGCAGGGATCCGCCACAGGGTTGGGTCACGCCTCGCCCCCCCCCGCACGTAGTAGCCCACGCCAAAGTCCCGCTGACTACCTGTGCCATCGCTGAAGGAGCGGAGGGGTCTGTGAGGGAGAAGCAGCGGTGTGTATGGGGGAGGGAGAGGGAGCCAGCCACTTCTCCACAGTCTAATGTAGTTAGGGCAGGGCCAATCAGTCATGCCGACCAATACTAACCATGTCGCTGGGCCTCTCCTCCCATCTTCAACACAGGAGCCACAGAGAGCAGCACTGTACATTTACCTGCAATTAGATTTGCCCGAGTATCCTGCTGGGAGTGATGGAGGCCCCTCAAACCCGGAGATGGCAACAACAGTGTGTGTGTGTGTGTGTGTGTGTGTGTGTGTGTGTGTGTGTGTGTGTGTGTGTGTGTGTGTGTGTGTGTGTTGCAGTACATGTATACAGTAGACTGTGCTTGTATTTGTTACATTTTCCTGTGAATGAATTCCTGTAAGATATTGTCATATTTATGGAATGTACGTGTATGGTGCATTCTGTGTGTGTGTGTGTGTGTGTGTGTGTGTGTGTGTGTGTGTGTGTGTGTGTTGCAGTACATGTATACAGTAGACTGTGCTTGTATTTGTTACATTTTCCTGTGAATGAATTCCTGTAAGATATTGTCATATTTATGGAATGTACGTGTATGGTGCATTCTGTGTGTGTGTGTGTGTGTGTGTGTGTGTGTGTGTGTGTGTGTGTGTGTGTGTGTGTGTGTGTGTGTGTGTGTGTGTGTGTGTGTGTTAGTAACATATTAAGGACTTGTGCTGCTTGGTGACAGCCCAGTAGTGTTTGTCTGGCCCTTTGCTAAGGTGGTGGATGGATAATGATTTAACCATTGAAGATTAGTGATCAGATGAATACAATGGACAGGCTGATAGCTGCCTCTGTCTGTTTGCTCTGTCCCTACTGGGAACAAGGCTGATCTCACACACGCACTCACATGCACACACACGTGCGCACGCATGCACACACACGAATACACTCTCTCTCTCTCTCTCTCTCTCTCACACACACACACACACACACACACACAGTTACATTTGCTTAATCCCATGTCAGCAACTTCAGTGCTAAATTCTATATAAGCATACACACGGCACAGGAGCATCTTAACTAGAGGGAGGACCCTCTAGTGTGTGTGTGTGGGTGTGTTTCAATGTCTGCGTGTGCATGTGTGTGTGTGTGTGCATGCGTGTGTGCATGCGTGTGTGTGTGTGTGTGTGTGTGTGTGTGTGTGTGTGTGTGTGTGTGTACTTGTACCAGTGACTGTGTGAACCTGTGCTGTGTAAACACGTCGGCGGTTTCGGAGGGAGGCTCTCTCTGCCTCGTCAGAATGCACACACACAGATTTCATTCCCTTGTCCCTGAACCCCCCCCTCTCCTCTCCTTTCCTCTCCAATCGCTCCTTTCTTCACCTCCAATCTCCCCCCTCCTCCCCTCTGCCTCCCCCCATGTCTCGGTGATTTAGAGCTCCTGGCCCCTCCCCACACCTCGGCAGCACATTAAGAGCATTTAAACTGTGGCCGTTACTAAACAGGGGTCTTTATGGAGCCGGTCCACACATCTAAAGCCCATTACAGCTACATCAAAGCTGGATAACAATGACTAATGAACAATAGATATCATGAGAGACTGTGCCAAATCAGTATTCACTGTTACTGAGGGTGTGTGAATGTGTGTTTGGTGCTATCATAGCTCCATTCATTCCTCCCCTCTCATATACAGTCTGTTTGTGTGTCTGCATCTACAGTGTGTGTGCAAACATTAGCACGGTTTTAGTTGTGTGTAGCAGATGGCTTGTAATATAACTCGTCGGCATGTTTTGTGCTCACGTTCATATTTCTGAATACAGTAAGACACTACACCTTTTCACTGTTAGAATCACGAAACAGTGAGTTCCAGTCAAACTCGGACAGGCAGCCTTAGTGCTGCTGCACTCTACCTGTTGACCTAAACAGGACCCCCTACCCCCCCTCCCTTGAGTGAGTGTGGAGGTATGAGAAGGTGGAAGTGGCTTCCGTAATCCCATAATGGCAGGTACATGAAGACAGGGGGGAACCTGTGTAATCCTCTTTTAGATGCAGCTATCATTGTCCTCACCGCAGCCACTTTCCCTACTAATCCCTCCACCTGCCCCCCAAACACACACACTGAAACACACCTGTGAGTACAGCACTCACCACAGCACGCACCATTAATGACGAATAACGCACACTTATGTTTTGTGTAAGAAATACATACACTAACGGTCAGTGTCAGTGTGACTGACCACCAACTCACGCAAACTCATCATAATCATGTAACCACATGCCTACAAGCAATTGGACAGTAATCACTTCATTTTTCTAAATACAAAATATATTTGAATGACAAGTTATGAAATATCCAATAGTTCTTCAGAAAGGGCACATTAAGGTGATGACACACAGACAAATAAAATACCAGCCAAAGAGACCAATGCTAGATGATAAATTGTACATTCAGAGATGTGGAAATCAATTAAATAAAATACACTGATGCCATCAGTGAAATCTAATTTCATGGTGAAACATTTTGTAATTTAACTTTTTTTTTTAATCAAAGTTATTAACTGAAACTCATTGGGTTTTGGGCAGATGATGGGAGCCCAGGATAAACCGCCAACCTTGCTGTTAAAGGCACTGAGCTACAGCCACAACACACATAACCCCATCAATCAGCTGGTCACAGATTGGTTACGCATTATTTCAAACCAATCATTGCTTTGATTGGGGGAAATTCTCAGGTGTGAATATATAAGTTCTATAAGAGAGTATAATCACAGTTCACCTGTGTTTATCACACCTTACGGTACACACCTCATCAATGAAGTCTCTTTCTCACACACACACTAGCAGAGACCCACTGTGCACAATGCTAGGCCCCTCACAGTCCTACACACATACACACTAGTACACACAAAGGAGAGGACGGCCTCCTGTTGACATAAAATATATAATCCATCCCCTTTCCGAGATATAGATTTTCAGGCACAAGTAAAGGACAGCAATCCTTGACCTAACCACGGAGCACCTTGTTAAATCTGCACACACTATGCACTGCACACACATCACTTTTTAACAGACAGAAGAGAGTTATTATATGCGTCTTGTCACGGCTGTGACTCTCTCGCATTTTCAACCTGGTGTCTTAAACATTCCCATAGAACAAAATTGCATCATTAGTTACATTTTGATAGAAACAGGTTTGACATTTTCTTTTTGAAGCATCATGTTTCTAGTCATAGTCCATGGGAGTCTACACAGGGACTTTCAATCAGGAGACCCCGTTTGTGGTGTGAAACCAAAAGTCAACACTTATTTAAATTTCCCTCTGTGACTAACTGTTATTTTAAACTATGATGTGTTTTTTAACCAATCATCATCACTAAGATAAAGGCTCATAACATTGCTTAAAATCCTGCCTCCTGATATATTACCTGACATGCTGGTCCATATACAAGCAGAAAAGACCTTGAAGTGCTCAAAATGAAATCTACCATTACATGATAACATTCCATCTGCTAATGGAGGTCATGCGATGTGATCAAAAGCTCCAGAACCGCCACTAAATCAACCTTGTGGTGACGTTCTTTGTCAACAACACTGCACATATTGAATAATGTCTCTATCAGAAACATTTTTTTTAAAGGCTTTGGAGTTCAGAAAATCCTTTTCAAGTGGTGTAAACCAAAAAAATGCACGAAGCCATTCCAGCCTACCAACTGGATAATCTGTGCAAAAACGAGGACATTGGTAGAAAAACGGCCACCTTTTTTTTTATTTACCTTTATAATCCCGTCCCCAGCGTGTACCTGCCAGTGTGCTGGCCACAGTGCTCTCGGGCCAAGGGGGTCGCCAACCCTTCACCCCTGACCCCCTCAGCTGGTCAAACTCTAACCCTGGAACAGATGGATAACGGACTCTATGCTTTATCTCCTCCTGACCACACTCTCCTTTTCCCCGTAGGTCCGCTGCAACTCTCTATTCTTTTTAATCAAGGTTGAAGAGTTTCCTGTATGCCGCTGCCTTTCCTCAGCTCAAATAATGATTCATATCTTACTGCATCGCAACTTTTATCCTTGTATTTTATACATGTCTCATTTTACTTGAGCTTGTTTTAAATATTCTGCTCTGCAGCTGGTGATGTCCTAAATGACTACCAAAAAATATACATATAACAATATATATATATTGTGGTAGAATGTCCTTTTGTGGTGTGTTTCTTTTGGCACTTTTGGATTTGTGTTATGTAAATAAACTTGCCCTTGCCACAGCCTTTCCTTTCACCTCTTGCTCTTTTCCCTTCATCCTCCTGCTCTCGATTGCCTAAATTCTCAGCTCCAAACCTGTCTTCACATCGGCTCCACTTTCTGTGCGTTTTGCCATTACTCTTTTTCCTCCGGCACTCCTCCCCTGTAATTTCACCCTGGCATTTATTTTACCTTCAACTTTTTCATTTTATCTCTATATCCATCCTCGCCTATGGTGCTCCTTCTCTGCAGTGGGTTTGTCAGAACACTCACACACCCCTCTATAGGCTACATGTTTGTTAGATTATCAGAATATGACAGCCAGATACTTTTGATTTGATCAAAAGTATCAAATCAAAATTATGATTATGAATCAAATCATATGACTGCTAAGTCATGAAACATCGTCAGTTCACATTACTCAACGTTCAGTGACTTGCTTTGTGTGGCGATTCTTGTTGTGTGTTTCCAAAATGTGAAATGTTAAAATGAACACTGATTTCAGTCCTCAGTTTTGAGCATAATGCAAAAGGGTAATTCCACTTTCACACTAGCACAAATACATAACCTCCTTTACAGACAAATTAAATCAACCACAGGTTAAATATTAATTTTAACATAAAGTTTAGCACCTTTGATTGTGATTTGATTGAATAAAATGTATTTAGGCTAAAAAGGTCTGAGTCATTGAGGCACCATCTGCATCCCTAGATTTACATGTTATCAAGTAAAGAATATTAAAGTTCAGTATTTTCTTCAACCAGTATTTCCTCTCATCGCTGTGTGTGTGTGTCTGTGTGTGTGTTAATATATTGGATCATTATACGCATTTATGCAGCAAAGGAGCCTCTCGTGCCAAAGGGGCTGACGCTCAGGCGGATCGAACCTTTCGATTGATACTGAAACAATTTGCATACTGATTCTCTTTCAGTGCGCACGGATCCATAACAACACCGGCCAGCTATTCAAATGCGTCTGCATCGGGAAAAGCACGGAGAGAAGGGACAGCACCGGAGCAGGAAAACACGGGCTTTTTCTTTGCGGGATGGATGATATGCGATTGGGGGGAAAAGGGGGACGCATGCAGCGGCTAAGGATGTTTACCTCGGACCGGATTCAGCTCTGGAGGAAAAACTAGAAGTCGGAGGAGTCGGAGGACAGGGGAGAGGGTGGGACGGGGACACACGCACGCACGCACGCGAGCGCGTGCGGATGCGAGGCATCTTCTATTTTTTGTTTGCAAGTTGGAGTTAAATAGTTCATGTACATTGATGTTCAACCACTGTCGTCCTGTGCGCCGCTGAATGGGAGTGACCTGGGAAGCTGCTAGATGCTTGACAGAAAGGGATCCTGCGGTAAAGTCGGGGGACGACAGTGCGTCTGTGTGCGCGCGCGCGTGTGTGCGTGTGTTAGAAAAAGGGGGAATGTGTGTGTGTGTGTGTGTGTGTGTGTGTGTGTGTGTGTGCGTGTGCGTGTGTGTGTGTGTGTGTGTGTGTGTGGCGCAGAAGAAGAGGAGTTGAAATGCAGAAATGTCGCGGCGTCCCTTTGAGAAGAGACGAAGAGACAAAAGAGTGCAGTCCAAATCTGACGCACAGTTAGTTTCTCTGCACGCGGAAGCATCTGCACGCGCGTTTAGCACATTGCGAAGGTGTAATGTGTACGTGTTGGTTCACGGCACAAACGTGTCGTCTGTTCTTGAGCGTTCTTCATTAAAGACTCGGCGAAATGAGATGCTGTTATAATGACGCAGTGTCAAGCCCGAAGGCGGCGATATTATAAAGAATAAGTCATTGATTTTCCTGCATAATGCAGCTCTTAATATAGAGTTGTGGTGTCTTAAATATGCGCTTAGTTCGCTTGCAGCTACAGGAAGACATAAGCAAAAACCACTAAACGCATACAGCGTTTTACTGTTTTGTTAAAGGGAAAACAGTCTCATTGCAAATGCATCGATCTTAAATCATGACTGTGTTGCGGTGAATTTAGGTGGAAAGACAACGTTGCAATGAAAGACAAGTGTCTTATTAGAAAGCAGCCCCGCCCTCTCGTCGTTATCAGATGGAACATAGATATATTTTTTGGATACAATGCTAGAAAAGAAAAAGAAAACAAAAAAATCCCAAATGATCAGGCCCCAATTTGAAAAAGAATGTCCTGCCTGAATTAGGAAATATTCATACAGGATGGGAATGATTTGCAGTTTGTATTAAAATAAACACGTAGCTAAATCTCAAATAGTGTATAGTGTTCAAACTGTTCTTTTGATTTAGCCAGCACAATAATCCTTTTAAATTCGCCCCAAAAAATGTTTTTCAAGTTACCAATACAGTAAACTAGTTATTGATGTTTTCCCCAAAACGATAAAACAGAGATAGCCTATCAGATTCAAATACAGCATCAAACTATATTTCTAAATCCCACACGATATATTTGGAAGAAGGCTTTTCAATTTCCCCCCAAAATGATTATGGATGCTCACAAAGGCACCGTCTGTTTGAGTAAGAAGTCATCAGGATTTGAAGTGCACATTTGGAGCATCACGGCGGGCTGGTTTGGCTATCGTTAACACGGTTTTGTTGTCATAATTGGAGTCTCACCAAAGTTACAGCGAGTAATTGGGCGGCATATGGACACCTTAATGTAAAGTGATGCCTTATTAATTTCACATGAGTGCACGAATCAGAGCAAGTGACGCGGAATAACGCGACGGAAGAGGCAGTTGATTTACCCCTGAGCAAGGCAGCAGGTCTGGCATCTGCTGCTCGGCCATGATGGTATTTATATTAATTAGGGAAACTTAAAAAAAAGTAAATTCCTTAATCAAGTGAGAGAATTTAATTATTTGTATTATTATTATTATAGCTGATGGGGTTTTTATTTGTACCTGTTTGGTCCCGTGACTCACAGAAAACTGAGGCCAGTTTGTATTAAATGTTACAGTGTGGGATTTAAAACTGCAGCAGCTTAAAGAGAAGATGATCTCTCTTTAGCTCTTAATGTAATCTTGGCTTGTCGCCTGCTCTAACTGGTTGTTGAAATGGTGATTATTGTTTTAATTCGTGATGCTTATTTATTTATTTTTTTACTGTGCTGTTTCAGTATCAGAATGAGGTACAACACGTTTAAACAGCTCCATCCGTACAGCTTTAATACTAATAATACATAATTCAAATAAGAATATCTTAACTCGATTGCTGATTAAAATGATCGCCTTACTTAAATAAAGTTATATTTATAATACCACATATATAAGCGCCTGAAAAATACCACAGAGGAAGTATGTATGAAAACATATTTTTGAGGTTTGTTTATTCTCACAAATCAAAGGCCTTAGCCTGAGTTCCTCCAGGAATTATAATTTTATTCAGTATTGATTGGCACGGTGTGGTGTGTTTTCAAGGCCTATACTTCAAATATGCTGTAAAGGCCAGCCACAAATACTGCAATGCACTTTTTTTTCTTTCTTTTTTTTTTAAGAAAAAAGCGCATAGAGGAATAATCTCATATCTTCTCAAATAGTTATTTCCTACAAACATTCTTGATTTTGGGAGGATTTGATGAAGAAGAAGAAAGGAAAATCATCAAATTAGATTTGCAGAGCAGCAATATTTATGGAGCACGAGACATAAAAGGTGAAGCAATAAATAATTTTATCGACTGAAAAGGCTAAAAAAAAAAAAAAAACAAGAGCAGCTTGATTTATTTTTTTTCCAAAAGGCTAATTCAGTTTTCCCAATGCACGCGCCCTTTTATCATACGAGTCCATCCGCCACAAACGACCATGGGCCAAACTCAAGTAGCCTCATTTATAAAAGTTTAGTCTCACCACATGCAATTCGGCGAGAGCTGTTTCTAAACAAGCTGTAATTGTCATTTTGAACATCTATAACGTTTGCGACGCTGTGTCACTTTGCAGAGCTGCCGAGATATTGATCCGGTCCTTTCCGCGAGGCATTATATTGTTTCTGCTCGGACGCAGCTATGGGGCTTCACGTGGATGATACCCCTGATTAATAATCAGCGTGAAACTAAGGGATGCCTTCAGGTGCCCACTGCCTGGCACCCCTTTTGCCCTGGCATAAACTCTTCCTTTCCATTTGTAAAGCTGGATTATAAACGAAAGACCTATTTTTCTCGCCGTGGCTCTTTTGTGTATAGGTTCCGTGACATGGTTTTTCCTTTGTATTAATTGAACTGAATCCCGCTTGAAATGTATCCTCTTTCATAAACGCCGTGTCCCTTATATTCCCACACAAAGCAAATGTCACCGGCTCATATATGGCAGGGCCCGTCTCGGCACAATGGCCGTAGAGAGCCAACACACATAAACACACAGCTCAGGTCGCGCAGACATGACAGGAGCCGATCGATCCGCATGAGAATGTGTAGATGAGGTTTTGCTGCCATGTAAGGCCAAATCTTGGCCTTTCGTGTGCCTCTGTCTTTTCTACATTTCTCTCCCAGTGCGAGTATACAGCCAATACGACAGAATAAAGAGGGAAAAGTCATACACTGTTAAAAAAGAGTTCCTTATTTTTTTATTATACAAAATAGGGTAAAACTATTGTCTGATTAGAGATTATAAAATACAATTCAGATTCAACGAAAGTAAAGTGGTACCTGTAATGTGGAGCATGTTACACCTGATTAAAAATGAACATGTAAGCGCATTCACGGCGTTTTGATTCCCCGCTGCCTGCCTCTAAAAGTCTATTATGTCCACAGGACTACACGGTTGGACAGCCACACTTCGAGGAATTAGTGTCCCTTTGTCTCGACACACGTTACACACACGCCGTTGACATTGACTTCACATCAGAGACAGTTTAACTTCTTCTTTTTTTCTTCTTTCTTTTCTTTTATTTAACTCGTTCAACCGAGCACTGGCTCTATTGTGGGGACCCTGACAGATGCGGGGCCCCTAGCAGGTCCAGGACAGGGAAAAGTCTGAAAGGTTAATCTGTCCCCCCGCAGATGTTGGCTTTGGGAGTCTTGAAGCGTCACCTTTGACATGTCCCTCATTCAGCGGGGGGTCCAGCAGGACACTGACCGCTGCAAGCTGTCACCTCGGCCGGCTGAGGACGCCCATGCGCTACCGCTCTATTAGGCTAAACGGCCCCTGACATGTAAGCAGGGCCCGGCTATTATCTGGTTATAGTGGCGACGTGCATCGTCCCCTCCGTGGCCTTGGATTTGACAGAGAAGCTGTTTGTGTGTCTGTGAGTTCATGTGTGAATTTGTATTACTTGGAAGTTCCTGTCGCCACAAAATAAATGTTACCTCATTTGAATAAATACCAATGTCGGCGTTTTATTTGTAATGTCACTGTGAATGTATTCTCAGATGACACACACACACACACACACACACACACACACGTGCTGCTGGGCTTGGTTCGTTAAGCCTTAATGGTTGAACAATAGACACATCTGCTCATCTTTTTCTATCAAAAGAGAAGGTACGACAGTCTTCTTCGTTTGGTTAAACCGCCACATATTTGGCGAGGGGTGTGGGGGAGGGGGGGGGGGGGGGGGGCAGCTGAAGCCTGAAGATGAAATAATGGATTTATGTTGCTACACATGAATGCAACTTTATTGGCATCCCTTTAGCAGCTAATTAATAACAACAACACAACAAATAATGTAGGCTTTGTTGTCATTTCTGAAGCCTAAAGAATAATGTGTTGTTGTTGTTGGAGGCTTTTGAATCCCAGACCTCACTAGTTAAAAAATCAACTCCAAATGAACCCGGAAGTTTACTTAATTTGCACTTAATAATTTAAGGAGGACTGGGATAAAGCCTCATTATAGACCTAATGAACTACACATTTTTCTAAATAACAGATGGCTGTCACTGTCCACAGCTCGGTTCTGTGAGGATTTTATTAGACAGCCATCTATTTGCATTTTTTTTTACATTTCATTAAAGGCTGAATATCGGGGGAAATAGCATTTAGCAGGTGGTTTGATACCTCCCTTCCTTAATAAGGTAGCTGACGTCAGAGCCGTCGAATGGTGTGTGCGCGCGCTTGTGTGTTTGAGAGAGAGAGAGATCGAGAGAGAGAGCATGGGAGGAGATGGGTGTTCACAACGCGCATGTGTAGACAGTGATCTGTGCTGCGGTGGAAAAGGGGCTGGTGACACACAACTAGAGAGATGGCGCGGCACCCGACCGGAGCGCAAGGACAGCTGGTTGGCGGTGGGGGGGCTTGAATTATAAAGAGAATCAGAAAATTCATAATTTAAAAAAAACAACAACAACAACAAAGATATCAAGGACAAGGGGGGGATTCGGAAAAAGGAGATTCCATTCTGCAAAAGAGCGTCAGAGGTAGGAGAATATATGTGACTAGCTGAGGACAGAGAGGAGGTAATAGTGAAGGAGGCTGCTGCTGCTGCTGCAAGCAGAAGAAGGGAAAAAAGCAACAAAAGAAAAATTGAACTTTACCGGACGCGAGGACTTCTGGACGTCAGCGAACTGCGGTCAGACCAGATAGATGGTTTGTCCACAGCGCTGCCCGGATCATGAACGCACAACTGTCGATGGAGAATATTGGCGACCTGCACGGAGTGAGCCATGAATCCGTGGCCGGTCACGGAGACCTGCTGAGTGGCCACAGTCCGCATGCCCGTCCGAGCCCCCGGGGTTTGAGCCACCGCGCCATGGGCATGGCGACCCTGCTGGACGGCGGAGACTATCACCCGGGACACCACGGGCACCTGCACCCCGCCATCAGCATGTGCGAAGTCCCCCCTGGCATGAGTGCGAGCAGCACTTACACCACCCTCACCCCCTTGCAGCCCTTGCCCCCCATCTCCACCGTGTCCGACAAGTTTCCACCCCATCACCACCACCACCACCATCCCCACCATCCTCACCATCACCCCCACCAGAGGATCCCCGGAAATGTCAGCGGCAGCTTCACGTTGATGCGGGAGGACCGGAGTCTGGCGCCCATGAACAGTCTGTATCCCGCGTATCATCACAAAGATCCCTGCATGGGTCAGAGCCTCTCCCCGTTGTCCGGCTCCGGTCTGGCCAGCATACACACCTCCCAGGCCGGCATCCCCCCCTACGCTCACCCGGGTGCCGCCATGCCCGGCGAGAAGATGCTCACCCCCAGCGGGTTCGAGGCGCATCACCCGGCCATGCTCGGCAGACACACGGAGCAGCACATGAGCTCCTCGGCGGGCATGGTACAAATCAACGGCCTTCACCACCACCACCACCACCACCACCCGCACGCCCACGTCGGTGCACAGGGGCACGGCCAGGGGCTGGTGAACAGCCGGGAGCAGGCCTCCGGGCCCGGGCAGCAAGGTGGCGGCGGTGGAGGGGGTGGTGTTTCTGGGGGCCAGATGGAGGAGGTGAATACCAAAGAGGTGGCGCAGAGGATCACCACGGAGCTGAAGCGCTACAGCATCCCTCAGGCCATCTTTGCCCAGCGGGTCCTTTGCAGGTCCCAGGGGACCCTGTCCGACCTGCTGAGAAACCCCAAACCCTGGTCCAAGCTCAAGTCCGGTAGAGAGACCTTCCGCCGCATGTGGAAATGGCTGCAGGAGCCTGAGTTCCAACGCATGAGTGCGCTCAGGCTCGCAGGTGAGCGAAGCCTCGGTAATGCCCCCCTCTTTGTTTTCATCTTCTGAATGTGTTGCTGAGAGAACCGGACGCTCAAACACGTTGATCCAGCACAGAGGGACATGAGCCCTGAATGCTAGACCTTACCGAGCAATGGGACTCAAGTGGGCTGGGGACTACAACTGATTTTTGTAGTTTTTTATATTCTAACAGAGAGAACAAATATCATTTCCCAGCAGTGTAAATAGCCTATAATGTAAAATCACATCAGGACAGCATTCAGGACTCATCCCCTCTGTGCTGTTGGTTCTTCAGCAAAATATTGCAAATGTCTCCAGAAATAACTTAAATAACTTTATGAAAGGAGCTTGTTTGGAACTAGGCCATGCCTTAGTGTTTGGTTAACGGGGGAGCCTGCTTACCTTAGACGAGGCCTCCAAATCAGAGGTTTACGCCTCGATCGGAGGTCTGAGGTGTATTCAACAATATGTGAGGTCGCTAAAGTTGGAAAAGTGCTTCGTCGAGCCAAAAGCAGCCGTCTGATATCAATACGCTTCCCCCCTATTCTGTCTCTACACTGATTTTTTTTAGGTTGTGTGAAACAAGTGCCCATGTCATTTTACCTCAAAATATCGACCGCTGGACTGTGTGCGTAAGACGATCCTTCGCCCAGAAATCGTTAGGAATGTGTTTATTTTGGTGTAGATGCAACTGATCGGCCTTTTTGGTGTTGCCCTTGGTGTAAACAGAGCGAGAGGGGGGAGAGCGTGCATTTGGCGTTCAGAGTGTGTGATAAACTACATTTAAATGCCAAGTAAAGCTGAAGTCCCAGTCTTTGTCTTCCACTTTGTTCTAATTACAGGCCTTCGATTGGAATAGAACAGAGAGCATGTGTGTGTATGTTTTGGTCGTAAACCAACCCTGACTCGACTTGAGGTTTCCTCTAATTAACTGATAGACCTCTGTATTAATTTGTCCCTGAGGTACAGGCACGAGTCAATTAGGGCGCGCTTTGAGGCCCAAATAGCATGTGCGCGTTCACACGCCCAATGGATTTTTTTTTAACGTTTATAGGCCCAATCAATGACCTACAAATGGGCTTTTTTGCTTTTTGAAAAGTGAGGCTGCGGCCACATGGAAAGTGCATGTTTTTTTTTACTCACATTTGTGTGTACGTGCATGCTCGTGCGCGTGCATGTCAGTGGAATCGCAATTGATTACTTTTCAGTTTTCCCATCTGCTGCTCTCTCTCTCTCTTTCTCTCTCTTTCTCTCTCTCTCTCTCTCTCTCTCTCTCTCTCTCTCTCTCTCTCTCTCTCTCTCTGTCTCTCTTTATCGCTGACTTTTTCAAATGAGTAAAACAAAATCGAATTTAACTTTTAAAAGCTGGCTTTGTATTTTATCATCGACAATAGCGTGATAAGCCTAAAACTGAAACACGATTAGGATACGATCAGGAGCGTATTTATTGTTATTGATTATGGTTTTAATTTTTTTCAGTCGTCTTCATTTCCTTTTTCCTATTCTTCTTTCCTTTAGCATGTTATGTCCTGTTTCGTTTTATTTAAAGTGTTTCGCCTATAGAGGAAAAAATCCTAAATAAAAATGACGAAGCTTCTTGAGCCCAAATATAAAATCACCACTTTTTGTTGAAAACGCCACAAAAAAGAGACTGTGAGATGACAAATCCGTTGCAGTTAAAAAGCCAAATTAATTTGGAGAGAATAGGGTGAGCACCATTGTATCGATCCGTTCTTTCGCGAACTAGATATGTGATCGTGTGCTGAAGTAGATGTGATATGCTTATTGATTTTTAGGCTTCTGAAATTAATCTCGGGTCTTTTATCCCTTTCCCACGTATTCAATTACCCAACCGAATTTGCTTGAAAAGAATACGACAGAACAGACGGGAGCAGTTTTGGAGCAGGTATGATTTTGGCACAGGACATAATTAATGAATTCAGACGCGAGAGATCAATTTAAACTCGGTCAATCAGTTGTAATTGCAGAGACAATGTTCAATGCTGTGTTTTAAGAAATTGTAAATGAATACAGCCTGCTTACACTACTCCAAATCAGAATAGGCAAAGTTCGAGGGTTGTATATTTGCAGAATCCGCAGCAGCACAGAGGTCTGTTTGTTGTTCTCGGGGAGATTATGAAACGCAGGACTATCGTCACACCGTGTCTGTCGGCCCAGTGTGTGCGGTTTGTTTGAGAGTGTGGAGTTATCTGTGTGTTTGTAATGATTACCCGGCAGCAGCAGAAACAGCGGTGTGTGTGTGTGTGTGTGATTAGCGTGATAACGAGGCCCGCTGTCCTCCCTCTGGTCCTGGGAAAGCTCCCTCTCGGCCCCGGGCCTCCTGCGCCGGGGCCGGGCCGCTCTGCGGTGGCTCCTGCTGTCTGCGTGGCCTTCACTGCTGCTGATTTATAGCGGGCCGTACACGAGGAGCTCCGGCACTCTGTTAATATTTACCAGCACTGGAGTCACCGGGCTGCTCCAACTCACAATTACACTCCAGTTTATGGTCATGCGGACAGGTCGCTGTACATTACCACACACCTGAGTGTGTGTGAGAAAGAAAAAATAAATAGGTTACAAGGTGGAGTCAGCGAGAAATGCATACGGTTGATTTTTAATCCCTGTAATAACACGTACTGTTTACTGCTACTTTACACGTGCATTTAAAACGCAGTCACAAATGTGTCACAAACTAGACCGAACATATTATAGGCCACGACAATGGTAATACACGAGTTTAAATGCACTGCAAATGCCTCGTGCAATATCGAATTGTTGGTCGTTTTTATACGATAAGAGAGATTTTTTTTTCTCAGTACGAGAGGAACCGCAGGTTATATGTTGTCTTCCATTTGTTCTATTTAAATGGTTTCATCTGTGCATTACTGCGTTTTATTTTTATTCTGCCGGTGTGCTTTGCAAAATGTCTCAGCACTGGTTAAGAATGGCTTTGTGGTGAGAATATGCCCGTTCATTAATTTCCCCAGTGAGTAGCCTACATTGGGCCTTGCTCCAGCAGCTCACGCCTGCCCCCTCCTGGACTCTGTGAACCTCCATCTGGATGGCTGCACTAGGGCTTTAAAAGAAAAAAAAGAAAAATCAAATAGCAACGATAGCAGTTGAAAGGAGGTTTGATTTGCTGTCAAACGGATTCCCAAGTTCTTATTTTCAATATTGGATGTATGTTTCCACAGCTGTAGGATATTGCGGCGCAGCGGTATTTTCAGCACCGCGGACAGCTCATTGTTCCCCGCCGACAGGCTTCCTGTCTGTCCGCTCTACTCCGCGGAGCTTCTGCTCCGGTCTGTGAACCCACAGAGGTCAATGGGGCTCCATGGGGTTCCCCTCGGAAGAGTTTAATCCTGCTATTATTACCAGCAGTTCCGCTGCTTCCAACCTGCCGGCGTACAAAGTCACATCTGACAGATCAAATCAAGACGGGTGCTTCTAAGCAAGGGAATTGTCTTATTCACATTTCTCGTCACTTTTGCAGCATCAGAAATGAAATGTGCACTGCTAAAGTGTGGATAGGATTGTTGTTTTTATCTAGATAAAACTGCAGCAGCTGGTTTTACTCATTTAACACAAGTTAAACCAGAGAGGAGGAGCATCGTCATCATTGAAATCAGCTGTTGCATTTGCTGTTTGTGTGCGTTGCATCAGGCATTAAATGATTGCTTCCAGTCAGCTTGATGTTATCATTTACAGTTACAATAATGACAATTTAAAACAATACAAGATTTTTTTGAAGATTGTGGAATTACCATTTGTGTGATCTTAATGCTATTGTCATATTAGCAATATAAATTAAATTTTGTGGACTCAAAAGTAAAAAATAATTTTGATATGAAAGGTATGAAAGGTGCACCGAAACAATCAAAACCAAAACAGAGTTAGTTTGGGTGAAAATGGACAAGCACACACGTCTAATTTCAATAGGTATAATGGATAATTCATGGGTCAGTCCAAGGATTTATTCATACATTCCTTTAAATCCAAGGTCAAGGTGTGATGGAGAGAAGATTGTCATGCATTATCCCGTATATTCTGCCCTCTCTCACAAACTCTCTCTTTGTGTCTTTCCTGAATCCTCCACAGCATGTAAGCGTAAGGAACAGGATCATGGCCGAAGCGAGCGGGGGAGCGTCTCCAAGAAGCCCCGGCTGGTGTTCACAGATGTGCAGCGGCGGACGCTCCACGCCATCTTCAAGGAGAACAAGCGTCCATCCAAAGAGCTGCAGATCACCATTGCCCAGCAGCTGGGCCTCGAGCTGACCACAGTCAGCAACTTCTTCATGAACGCACGCCGCCGGAGCCTAGACAAGTGGGTGGACGATGGCTCCGGCCACCCACCCAACTCTGGCCCCAATGCCTGCACCAAAGCCTGATGAGACGGACTGAATATGGCCGACTCATGGACTGACTCAACCTCGGTGGAAAAGCTTTAAAACTTAAGAGAAACAAAGAGAAACTTAAAAAAAAGACCTTGAAGCAACGTTTTGCCCTTAAACCTGTACTATATTGATATTTATAGTATCCAAAGATGAAAAAACAAACCAAAGACTTCTTGTTTGACCTGCTTTGAAATGTTTGTTTCAGCAACACATTTACGTGTAACATACTGCAAAAAGACTATAGTTTTACTCCCCCCTCTTCACACACACTCACTGTCACTGGTCTCTAGCTTTACTATGACCCCACACCTCCCCAGCCAGTATCAATCTATCATTCACCATCCTTATCTCTAATCCGATTGGTTGGTTTTAATGATGGGTACCTATTTGGAGGTTTAATCATTTGCAGTCCGACCCGCAGCTGTCCACACCTTTTGAGAAACATCCAGAATGTGGAGCTCCGGTGGGATTGGCCAATCAACGAGAGAGACAAACGAAATCCTACAGGAGCGACTGGATTGTTGGGCAACCTTGTTTGGATCGGTGGCGGTGGACTGTCTCTCTGTCCAGCTGTCTGTCTTTCTATCAAGCATTCTAGACAGATGAAGACGTTCCCCATGCATAGGCTGCTAACCCAAAAAACCCCAAAACCCTCGACCCTTGAACCAAACCAAAAAGAAAACCCGAAACCTCAACCCACATGGTAGTGCTTTCTTCCAACATGCTGAAGCGTTGAATCATTTACACAAGAGAAACCAAAGCCTTTTACACCCTGAAGCCTCTCATACAGCTTAGAAATCAAACCACTTCAGAACCTGCTATGAAGTAATATGACCAAAGATTATATTTTGTAGCTGATGATCTTAAGAGTTTTTTACCTCATTTCCTCCCTCACCTCCTGAGACTGTTATTTAGGCACCACAAAGAAGAGAATGTCACTGCTTATGGTCCATACGACATGTTTGAGTCTTACGTTTCCCTGCAAATGGAAATATTATATGACACAGCCCTGAAAATTAACAATTGACATTTGCCTTATAGATGCCTTCTTGAATCCAAAGAAATACCCAGTTATATCCCCGAAAACACTCGAGAGAATGTTCCTGCAAACGCTCATTGTGAAGATTAATCATTGCAGATCATTGCCTACAGATTACGCTCAAGTTTATTTGCTAAAATGCCAGCAGCAAAACTTAATCCGTTCAGTAGTGTGTTTTCTCTGCAAAGGTGAAAACAAAGGTGCTGCCTCTGAGGTGCTGTGGTTGTGACACAGCGAGGGAGACAGACGGCCTCTGGTGGTTTTTGTGTTTTTAAGGACACGACGTGTCACCACTCTAATAATAAGCATTCAGCGTCGCTCTGTCGTCCCCGTGTGCTCCACACGGATTTGATTTTATCTCCTCATCAAAGATGTTGGGTGGAGGGAATGATATCAATGATCAAATCACTTTCAGGCGCTTACACAGCAATGTCACCCTGTCACCTGAATACGAAAGCACCCCACCCTGCCTGTTGCCAACTCCCAGACCCCCCCCCTCCTCCTCCTCCTATCCTGCCTCCGCTCTCCTGGTAAGCTATGCATTTCAGCACTAGGAGGAAAGCACTACACAGGGCTGGCCCAGGGCAGCGTATCATTAAATATATCGAGCTGGCCCCTTGCCGTCATCCTCCTCATGGCCGGGGTTAGCAGCTCTACATTCATCAGAACAAGCGCCGGAGGAGAGGTGAGAGGGAGCCGCTTCTTCACCTCTGAAAGAAAAACCAAAAAAAAGACGACAAGAAAAAAAAATGTGTCAAGACCTGCTGATGTTTTATAGTGTGAACCAAAGATGCTACCTCACTCAAGTTCCATACGTGATTTCTATCACTTTGATGATACCAAAGATTACCAAAGATTTTTTCTCATTGCACGGCCTCCGAGTGGTGTAAAAAAGATGTTGGATGTCTCCCCTCCCCCCTAATCTCCTCTCTCTTCCTTCCTTCTCCCCTTTCTTCCCCTCCAACCTGCACTCAACCCCATGCACCCCCACCCCCCACCCCGCTACGTGTGCTCTTGCTTCATCTGTGCTCTGATTACAGCTCCATAGATAGTCATGCTGATGTAGCTATAGGCAGATATGCTGATCTAGCCATAGATACACACAAGCAGCTATACGCAGGTGCCTGCAGGGTACAGCCAACCTGAACTAAATATGATCGGCCTTTCTTTGTGCTCGGTAGCACTACCAACAGAATATGTAAAACAGACATTGTGTCTATATATTAAAACAAAAATCAGGATTCATTCAAAAACAATGGATGCAAATTGGAGAGCGTACCTTGCTGGTGTGTCTTTTTCCCCTGCTCTGCTCTGCCTTCTAGTGTGTATCTATAGGTCGATAATCCACCAGATAGGTCAGACGTCTTTTCATGACAGTAGACAGACAAGCTGACATGGGCAGAATTGTTGACTCAACTATAGGCAGACATGTTCCTGAAAGTAGAAGCAGACGTGTTGCAATCTTTCTAAAACTCCCAGGACGAGTGCCTTGCTTGAACCAAAGTGTTAAACCGCTGTTGACCTCTCACCTTTGACTCTGTGAATACCTCAGCCTGTAGAAGGGCCACTACTGAAGAAACATGGAAAAGGTTTTTTTTTTTGTTTGTTCTTGTTTTGTTTTTAATCACACCGGGGTGCTTTTCGCCAGCGCAACCATGCAATGAAAACATACCAAAGGAATTTCTCTTGTCCACTTCTACAGATTAAACCAAAGGTCGTAGTTTCTCCTCTCCCCCACCCCCCCTTCTTACCCCTCCATCCCTCCTTTCCCCCCAACCTTCCTTGTCTCTCCGCTGTGTGTAGGAAGGTTCAGCACTCTGGCCGTGCATGTCTTTACCAATGTCTCTGAATACCTCATAGTAATAATTCCTTTGAGTTCTGCATTGAGACGTCTATCTGTGAGTAAGGCAGAACTCCACTCGTGTGGTAACTGTTATTGTTACTTCAAAAAAAGCTGTATGATTATCTATTTTGAAGTTGTTGTTCTTTTGGCAGAAGTGCTCTGTTTCGAGTCACGGAGGACAAGTTTCAGGGTCGATGTATGAAACTTAAGGGATGGAGGGAGAAGCATATTTTTTATCAGACATTGGGTAATGCCAATATTATGATGGTAGACTATTGCTTTTACAGGGTAAAACCAACTGCTGTGATATTGTGTTCATATTTTCCCTTTTACTCTACTTCTGTGTTGTGATTTTAATTTAATTGCATTTTTGTAATGGTTAACCACTGCTTTAATTTATGCATTTGTAGAAACTCTAGATTTGTATATAGTAGGTTTTTGGAAAAAAAAAAACAAACAAAAAAGACAATGTTTTATTTTACAGCCTTATTTCCCACGCTTAGATATAAAAAGGAGTAGTTTGTATTCTTCTTCAGCTAAATCCTAGCCGGCATTTCAATGTGTGTTTTAAACACTGCCAGAAACCCAGACAGTTGATTTGCCAATGCAGACAAAGTGATACAGGAGCTACTTTGTTGATCAGCTGGCAAAAAGCAGTGTGTACGTGTGTGTGTGTGTGTTTTTTCTATTCTTTTGACTTTATAAAAAACGGTTATTTTATGAGTATTACTGCACATCCAAAGATTTTTAAAAACAAACCAAAAATTGGAAAAAAAATATCTATAATGTTGAAAAGCACTGGCATTTGTGAGGTAGACTTGTTGAGTTTTGATTTGCCATTCGCACGGGTATAGAATGTAGAAGGCGTAGGGCTATGTAGACAAGCTTACTCCTTACCATGTGGGGAATCTCCTGTTCAATGTACAATCTGAAGCATTTGAAAAACGAGGGCTGCAAGTCCCGCTCACTTTGCTGTCTCATGCACAGAGTGAGGTGGAGTGTAGGCTGGGCAGCCGGTCTGCCAGGGGCTGTGCCACGGAGCTGGGTCTGTTTTTATTGCCGTGGCACTGCTGCCTCGCTCCATCTAAGTATCTGTTCTTTTGGTACGTACTCGTGTAATGACTATGAGCAAAGTCTAATAAAACTGCAAAGAACCTTAACAAGGAATCAGTGTGTGAGTGTGTATGGGAACGATCACCTGCTCGTTTCTTTTCCTGTCTGAGGAGGAGCGCGTGTGTGTGTGTGCATGTGTGTGTGTGTGTGTGTGTGTGTGTGTGTGTGTGTAACAAATGTTGACGAGGTGCGTAGGTTTTGTATGTGCTCATTTGCATGTGTTCCTTACTGGGTGTTGGTCCATTGTTGAACCTGTATACTGCTGGCACACATGCATGTGCATGGCTGACTGGTGCATATTCCCAACAGTAAGTTTGACTCCCACTGGTGGTCAGAGGCCTTACTGGGAGTACTGCTTCATCTCTGTCATGCAAACAGCACAGTATCAGCATGCTATGCAGTCATTATGTCAAAGAATGGAGAATGTGAACAGTTTTTTCATCAAAGTAGACAGGACGATGCAGTGTAGATGCATTTTTCCCCCATTTTCTGTTATTTATTCTGTCCGTAAGGAGTTCCCATATGATGGGTAGCTTGGCTACAAGTCTCATAACAATACTGCGGCGCCTAAGACAATCATCTGGCTCTCTCACGCTGGGGAACTAGTTTCTCACCCGTAGAGGGGTGTCCTCCAGCTATTCATATACAAAGATGCTTGAAGGGTTTTGATAAACAAGCATATTTGTTGTCATAGACATTTAGGAATAGATCACAGTGGTAGTTCATCTTGCACTCGCATTTCAAGATGAAATTTCATTGCTCTCGTCAGCCTTGTGCTCTTGTCAACCTCTTTCTTTTGACCTCCTTCGCAGCTCACGATGCTTCTTCAGTTTTCAGTACACGTGTGTGTGTGTGTGTGTGTGTGTGTGTGTGTGTGTGTACGCATGCATGTGTGTGCCAGAGAGGCAATACTGTCAGTGTTACTCTCAGATGTATAACTCCATGTCCCATGACTTGATTTGTCATTACTGTTTCCCAGGCTTTGCTACTGCTTTCTCAGTGCCGTGCAATATCATCTGTTGTGATTGCTAAGCAAATGGAAAAAATAAGAAAAAAAAAGAAAGAAAATTGACAAGCAAGTGATGATGTCACCCAGCTTTTTTCAGTGTTCAAAATGTTTCAACATTTCTGTAGTCACAAAAAGTAGAAAATAAACTGTTGGTATTTCCAACTTCTGAATCTGGGCTCTGGTTATTATTATTATTTCATTTTTGTGACATTGTGATTTGTCTTTTTTGGTTGTTGTTTTTTTTTGCTCAGACAGGAAAATTGAATCAATAAAACATCAAATCAGATAAAGAAGTAGAGGACAAGACAAGCAGGCGTATGAGTCTTGGAGTCGGAACCTGCATGAGGATCAGTGGATAGTTTATGCTTTGTATGCTGTCAGGGTAAGAAGGTTGATTTGCAGCGGGCTCCCCATCTTCAATATTATAAGCACAAATGTTGAATCAATGTATACCTATCACATGTCTTTATTCATAAATGCTCTATATACACAATATATTGAACAATCAGTAAATAAAAAAACATAGTATCTAAAGGTCAAAACATGTGGGGTGGGTGACTTAATTGACGATTTTACAATAAAGATTTGCAATGAACCAGTCCCACAACAAAACTATTTGTTTAAAAATGTTGCTGGACCTGCAAAAGTAGGAGCTGCAAAGTCATTAATTGGTCATTCTGAAATCAGCCACCACTTTATAAACTGCTGTGTCATGTAATTTGGGGTCCACCTTAACCTCTTACAGTGCAATACCAAATAAGGATAGCACCATTAGAAATGGAATGACTGTGTACTGCTGTTGGAGAAGGTGAGTTTAACCATTTAATTCCCTTTGAAGATCTGATGTTGTTGAAAATAGTCTGAAGCCATTAGAATATCAAATGACAGAAAAATAAGCAGAGGTGCCCTTTAAACAGCTTGCAAATAAGCAAAGTCATCAGTAGAATCATCTGAATCATCATTTTGGACTATATACTATGAATATATTTTACCTTCAGGTCCACAAAATCATACTTGAATCACGCCAACCTGAGACATCCACACTTCAATACATAAGTAATTGCATTGCTTGAACTCAGCAACGCAACACTAAAGTTTAGTAAATTGTTTTTTCAATGGGGTTCTTCTGTTTGTGGTGCTAAGTCACACAAATCCATCGGTAAGTATAATGCGTCACTGTGACAGCAGGGCGGGCGCGCGCGCACACACGCACGCGGACACCGCGGGCTGTCGCTCGCGGCAGACGGAACAGAACACGCCACAAACATCTCTCTTCCGTGTTTTCTGTTTAATTAAGACACCTCGCCATTATCTCTCCCTCTTTAGCAGCCGCAGTAGCGTGAATACGGGTGCACACTTGGACGCTTTGCCTTCGTTATAACTTATACGTTATAAGCATACATTCATACACGTTCTCACTCACCATTTGAAGGGACGCGTTCACTGTTGCCCCGGTTAAGTAGAGGCTCACGCGCTCTTTCTAGGTCATGTGACCAGCATAAATATGCTTTATTGTTGAATATGATTTCCTGTGTTTTGTTTTGTGGGTGGAAAAGTGTGAAACATGAATGTAACATATACTTAATTTCAAAGGAGCTGTAAAATTCTTGGAATAATTACAGAGGAGGTAACAGCTATCCAGATGATACAATACATTTCCTTGTGTTTCCCTGCTCTGAAGTGGTGAGTTATTGAAGAACTCTAGTCAGTGCTCTTTTGTCATTTTTATAATGACTCACTTTTTCATTTTTGATTTATTTTTAATCTTTAGTAAATATTTGCGCTTTGGGAGGCCGGAATAACAAATTCTACCGTTGCCACGTTTCTGACTACGGCATTCTTAGTGAAGTCGAGGAGTTTGGAGTAGAACCACGCGACAATCACAGAGAGGTCATATGTTGTGCTCTGATTACACAGATTCAATTTCCGTGTAAATAGGGGTAAAAGATATATGTGAATCTGTTTGACGTGGCCAGACTTCCAAGCAAAGGAAGTTGATGGTCAATTCTCAAGTTAAACACTGACTCATTGATCCTCATCAAACTGAGCCACTGGACTGCAGATCTGCCCTCAACTGGTGAATACTATAAAAGGTATCCTGCCATTGTGAACAGCATGTGATATAATTTCATGTCAGCCATCCACCGTATTGCAGCTCTAAAGCTAAATAATGCTCAAGCTTTTATTACCTGCTACAAATCAATACACTATTCTGTCTATATGTGAGCATATGTGTATGTGTGTTTGTGCTTTTCAGCTCTGTCAGGCAAAGTGTACTGAATAAGGGCACTACTGTCTGTCTGTCTGTCTGTCTGTCTGTCTGTGTGTCTGTCTGTCTGACTGAAAGCATGTTCTCCCCGTGTCAGCGTGGGTTTTCTCTGGGTGCTCTGGATTCTTCACACAGTCCAAAGGATAAGTTGTGAGGGTGAATGGTTGTCTGCCCATTTGTCAGTGGTGATCTGTCCAGGGTCCGCTTCTGCCACTAGATGGGGCTATGACATGGATTTTTCCACACACAAGAACTTCTTTGTCTGCATTGACCAACATTCACACTCAAAAAAGATCTTTCCCACTATTCAAATGATTTTGGATGATAAAATCAATATCTAGACATACAGGCTGTGTTGCCATATTTTAAATCATATATAATATTTGGTTCAATTACAATAAACACTGTGCACCATGAAGGAGTCACTACTCTTTTCTCCAGGATGTATCTC
Source organism: Eutrigla gurnardus (assembly GCF_963514095.1). Classification (NCBI taxonomy): domain Eukaryota; kingdom Metazoa; phylum Chordata; class Actinopteri; order Perciformes; family Triglidae; genus Eutrigla; species Eutrigla gurnardus. The sequence goes on along the minus strand of NC_139915.1, from coordinate 23,846,318 downwards.
TCTATATGACATCACCCCACCAACTACAACCCTAACTGTGTTGCAGGTTTTGGCAGCTCATTGCTAACCTCAATGTTCACTTACTAAAAATAAAAATAACGCACCTCTACAGGTTAGTCTGTGATTGGCTTGTTACAGGACTACAATGAAACATAATCAAATTATAGTTTGGGCAGCAGTGCAAACACAAAGTGGCTGATCTTCTAAACACCAAGCATGTCAAGGATTCCTCCCACCTCAAGTTTTCAATGCATTTCAACCACAGAGGTCTGCATTATCTCAACAATATATATATTGTAACTGATTTGTAATATTGTACTTACAAATATATGTGAAGTTAGTTTTATTGTAGAATTCCAGTTGAGGACACCACATGGTTTCTTATGGGGGTCTGGTTTTGTCAAATGTAGGATCAATGACTTGCATACAACGCTCCAGTTGATTCAGTGTAGGAAGATAGATTCTAGTGTTTTTCCTAATTAGTATTATAATAATATGATTAATTTCTCACCAACCTCTTGTCCTTATATGCGTATGTGTGTGTGTGTGTGTGTGTGTGTGTGTGTGTGTGTGTGTGTGTGTTGCAAACACTAATTGCACACAAATTGCAACTGCAGCTGCCAAACAGATTTGTGAGGCAGATTGTAGTGTCCTCAATCTGGCCTTTGCCTTTGCTCCAAGAGGTTCAGAGAAAAGATTAAAACAAAGAGCATTCCCTTTGTCCTTTGTTACCCGTAATTTTCCCACGTTTCTTCAACAAAGGTTACTTTTGCTTTTCCATAACATCACATTGGGCTTAAATATAGGTCTCATGTGTTACAATTACAATCTATAGCTATTTTTGTTCAATATTACCCTATTATTATTATTATTATTATTAAGAAAGATACAAGATATAGCTCTCATTTGTTTAACAACATAACAAGGGGGAAATATAGGGCCGTTTATTAAAAAAAAAAGATTCCTTAATTTTAGTTTAAGTTTCAATCTCATGCATTTGCCAGGAACATGTTCTGACTTTATATTCGCTTATCCAGTCAATTCTTTGAACTACAACATATGACATAATTCCCTTAAACACGAGATCTTTGGCTTTCTATGAAAGCCGGAACAAAATGTTCACAACGGGAAAAATAAAAACACAACGAAGCCTCGTGTGTGCACGTGAACGCACACCGAATCCCCCTGACCAATCAGCTCACAGAGAGTAGCCCATCGCTTGTTTGTCGTGTTTCGCCAACTCAGACGTCCACTCTTCAGTAATAACAGAGCCGTAAAGGAATACATTCAGGTGTTTTTTGTTTTGTTTGTTTTTTCCTTTTTAAACCGTTTGACACGGCGTCCGTCTACAAGTGTTGGTACCACTCCTAACTTTGCTGGTTGCTATGGCTGCGAGTTCATGCGAGGCTGGGCTGGCAGAGAGAGGGAAGTGACGACTGGGGCTGTTGTTGGGACACGTGACTGGAGCTGCGCTGATCTGTTTTGACAAGCGGGTGGGGAGGGAAGCGAGAGAGGGGAGGCAGCAGACTGTAAGCATCACGACTAGGAGGATTCACTGCTCCTTTCATCTGCACGTCGTCTGGATATTATCGGTATCGACCTCGTCTTGTAGTTTCGGCTAGTCAACTAGTCAGTCGCCGTTAAAATTAGCTACGGCTGCTGTAGTTAACGCTCGCGAGGAAACCGTTGCTCCCCCTATGTGTGTCGAAGCCGAGTCGAGACTATTTGTTGTTGGTTGGAAAAGTTTGTTAACGAAGATCGCAGAGGAAGTACGCGCAGGTTGCGTTTCTACCGTTAAATAGATGGCTACTGCTCCGAGGTTGTGGATGGACAGAAAGTGGACCGTATCCGTCTGATGTCCCCCCGTCAACATTTTCGTGAGAAAGAACGATGTACTAAATTATGTTCTCGTCGTAGTGAATAAATAAATAAATAAATACCGAGACCGTCCGTCATCGGAGGTGGCTACCTGCGCTGTATTGGGGGTTGGGGTGTTTTTTGGGGGAGGTCGTCGTCACCGTTTGACGCTTAAACATACGGTGACGGTTAAGTTAGTTAGTTGTGTTTGCTAACTAGCTAACACTGCTGAGTTAGCAACTGGCAACGTTCAGTGTTAACAGGAGATGGGACACAGAAATGCACCGCGACGTTAACTATGGCTCAGGTGGTGGAATTTGATTCGAGCTGTGAGAGTAGCCAGCTCGCTAGTTAGATAACTAGTCGTCAGGTCGGCTACTCGCTAGCAAACCGATTGACAAGTCCGCTACCTTAGCGCTAATCGTGACTGGCTGATCAGCTGTCTTTGTGTTAAGTCAGTTGGACGATACAGTGCGACTCGATGGAAGCGTACAGTACCATGCTAACAAAGCGATGCTTTGTTGTTGGATAGGAGGGGGGGTGCAGCTGGCACCGACGCGCAGGCATCAAAGCTGATAATATTGCTCAGCTATTACAGCAGGTCTCAGTCACAGAGGGTTAGGGTGGTGGTGGGGGGGAGTTCCCGCACGCCGTTGTGTTGCTGTCAAGGCCGCGTGTGATAGGAAAAAAAGAAAGAAAAGACTGAGAAGACCCTGCAAAGAGACCCTGAAGGCAACCTGATGACACTGGACAACATGAAGTCGGAGCGAGGTATGTGGAAGCACCACAAACACACAGGGACACGTAGAAGCGGACTCACTGGTCAGTGACTGTTGTGTGTGGGCAAGCTGTGCATTTCCAGCTTTAGTGCACTGACTGTACCCTGAGAAGAGAATCAGGCCAGGGGATTGCGTAACAGCTGGTCGCCCTGGTCACTGGTTATGTGAATTAACAAAGCCTGACCCGAGTCAGTGAGGACATGTATGCACAACACACATTTTTACTGCTCTAGTTTTGGATGTTAACACAAATGTCAGCTGTACCCCCCCACATTCAAGCACCAACACATAACCTGCAGGATTCTCTCACGTCAAATGCTGTTCCCTTTTTCCAGAAGCTCTTATTTTTTACAGTCTCTTGCATGCGTTTGCTGCAAAATGTTCCTGACACCCACCCTGTTGTGGAAATCAGGCTCCTGGCATATGCTCTGCAACCTGTTTACATGTCGCTGTGTCTGCAGCAAGAGGTAAAACAGGGACAGAGGGGACACCCTTGTTTGTTCCAGTGTGATTATGCTAATTTTATTATTGCATTAATTTGTTTTCCCGACAGGGTACCTTAATCTGTGCCCTGGAACAATTAGCATTAGGTGTTGTATAAGCTCCTTCATTTTATAAGCTATATTTACTTTGTGATTGGGCGTACATGGTTGTTTGGGATCCAGGGTAACAGCTGACTGGATCCGCTGTCAACAACACAATAGCACCATACTTGGAAGCAGTGAAGGGCTACTGTTCTCAGTCATGATGAGATTAGCTGCAGTCAATCAGGGAGAGACTGTGTTTTTGCATAGGTTACGCAACTTCAGTCAGGACTGACTGGCCTGAGTGGGATCTTCCTTTGAGCACAATATACTGGTAATGGGACTCCACATCACTCAGTAAACATGTGCCCTATATGGACCTAGACTTTTAACCCTTGCCTTGCCTTTCCTTGACTGTAGGATCCTAAACCTTTATATAGAAGCACTGACCCAGACATCTGTGTGATGTGACTGGCCAGGGTAAAGGACACTCTGACTGACACTGTGTACAGTGTAATTATATATTAATATCGCAGCATGGCATGCTGGGTCAACTGTGAACAACATCACTTCTGTTGCATGTTGTAGTATTGGTTGGTTAATGTCTTGAATTGGGGGATATTGTTGGCATAATGCACATAAGTGAATCTGTCAGGTTGACTCACTCACTGTCAAGTTCTCATTATGAAAGCTTGTGCCAGTCGAAGCTGCTCTACAGCTCCCTGTTTGACTGGCAGACACAATGGGACTTTTGTTATTTTTTTACATCCCACTGTTTCATTTCTGTGGTGGAGATACCAGCTTGCCTATAGCCCACACACCTTCGTTCTTTTGCCTTTCTCTCTCCTCCCTGCTCTCAAAACAAAGGGACTGCAGTGGTGAGTGAGGCTGTTTACTTAGACCACACCAAAGTCGAGCTGAGCAGTTGAGCAGGCTGTTTTACTGCTCAGATGCTGGGTTCCTAGGAGAGCCCAGCTATATTAAGTTTGAGAGTTGGACATGTCCAGACATGTGCATCTAACACTTAAACTCAACAAGCTTCATAGGCTATGTCCTCTCATTAGGTGGGTGTTACAAGTCAAGTAAAGGCTTTGGATGGGTGAGGAGGTGATTGATTCAGGATAGGGTTGGGCGGTATGAGCAAAATCTTATATCACGGTATGAATAATTTCATATCACGGTAACGGTATATATCACGGTATGGTTTTTCCCCCTGTAAATTCAATTAATGGCTTAAAAATAACCATACTGTCGCATTTGATCATTTTCCTCTTTTATTAAAATTTTCTCACAGCAGCATAACATTATTTTAAAGAAAATATAATAAATAATAAGCCACAAAGAATGTGCAAATGTCTGGTAAACATTTGAACTCCAGCTTTAACTTAAGCTATAGTGTGTGTGCAAATGTAAACACAGAGCTCCATCTTAATAAGAAATAAAAATAACAAATGAGAAAAAGTATGCGTCGTGATGGCCTCCGTTATCACCCTCCATCGATGTGATTTATTGTCATACGGGGTGCCTTTGGCGAAAGACTCATAATACTGCTTCGCATATTTTAACTTTAAGTGGTGGAAGAGGTTACCGGTGTTTCCACCTCCAGCAGCAACAGTCGCGCTTTTTGTTCGTTGTCGGATTTTCTAAATCCGAAAAAGTTCCACACATCAGAACGAGTTCCTCCTCTTCGTCATGGGTGGGTCGCGCTGCCTCCGTTTCCTCGTGACGTTCAACTCTCCGCCTCCGCCATGATTGTTATTACTCAGGTAAAGCTGTTTTTTCTTCGTCGTGCTCATGCAACCACGCCAAGCAGTCTGCTGCAATGCCTGCTGTGCCCCGTGTGTCGAGGCGGTGTAATTACAGTGACTCAGAGCGACGCCGCAGACATCTGCGCTTTCTCCGGTATAAACGGTATTGCAAAATCTCTACCGGTAGACACTTGTATACGTCACACGGTATAATACCGTCATACCGCCCAACCTTAATCCAGGATGTACCCTGCTGTACCATAGCACTTGTTCCACCTTTAGCATATTGAGAGGGGACTATGGGATCCTCAAATCCCAACATATTTAATCTGTATTATATGGACCTCAATAAACAGATCCCATCTCAGGCTGATGTGACCAATCCAAATTAAGTTTTTGTCATTGCTATAACATGGACACAAGGTGATTAAATGTTGTCACCCACAATTAACGGTAAACACAGTATTCAAAACGCCCCCCCCCCCTTCCAGCTGAGAGACAGTAAATGAAAAAGAGAGCCCAGCGTGAATCAGGAGAATAAAATGTTGTTTAAATGTTTCATGGTGGTTATTAACCATAAATAAACACATCCATACCTTCATTTTGAGTGAATACAGCCCAAGCAACGCTTCATCCTGCAGCTCTTTGCTGATGCTCTAAAGTGTCCAGAACATAGTAAAATAAGACGAAAGACAGATTTCGTCATCTTCGTCAACATCTCTTTGTGAACCATGTATTTTTTTTTTTTTTAAATAATGGTAGAAGAGGAGCATGTGATGTTCTGCTCACTTTTCCTAACCAGACTCATCTGACCCCCCCCCCCCCCTTGTTTTTCTGTGAGTTGAACTGTGAGTCAGGATGGCATTTGTGTGTGAGTGAGTTCATGCGGGTGTGAGGAGATGGTGAGTGTAGCATTGTGTGCAAACCTATTGCTATTGGCCAAACTGACTTAACCATGTGGCTCAAGAGACAGCTTTTACAGGTCCTTAAAAGAGCCACTATGGAAAACTCTGAACCTGTTTACACCAGTCAGGAAAAAAACATGGCTTGTCATATCTGGTTTAAAACTGTTTCATGTGTGTGGTAAAGCTCAGTTATATTTGTAACCTGAAATAGATCATTTTGTTTTGATGTGTGTCCCATCTTCACATGTAGAATGGTGAAGTTTGATTTAAAAAAACACATTTTAATTTAGGCAATAAAAATAATCTGTTTTTGCTGTGGTCCTCTTTACAACCAAATCACTGAAGGGGCATTAAAAAAAAGACTGCATTATGGTGATATGAGTTGATATGGTGCAATGTAGGAGCAAAGAGCTAAGAATGGTGACTGAGTGCTTCTTCCTTTGTGCCCTAAGCCACAGCTCTCCTTCGCTCCCTTTTACACACATACACATAAACAATATACAGAGCGATGACCTCAGAGCTAGTCATATTGGAGAGACTCAGTCAGCTGGGAAGACTGTGCTCCTGCTCTCTGTAATGTCGTTTTGTGTTTTTGTATTGCGGCACTTCCTGTTTAAAGTTGTTAGTCTTTTAAGGAGGAGTTGAATACAAGTTCCCCCCCACCCACCCACCCACCCAATTTACTCCACTGCCTGCCTTCTGCCAGGCACTCAGCCAGATTACAGCTGCCCTGAGATGTCCCAGCCTAGGGTTACAAAGTTATGTGAATATTTACAGGAATTTATGGGAACTAACTGGGATATAATGGAAATATAGGGGTCATGTGCTCAGGCTGTATATACCATTCATTTGCAGATATAATCTAACATTTGTACCTTATCATAAACGGACATAATCCATTCATTTGCCAAATAATCCATTCATTTGTCAAAATACAGTACATACAGAGTGAAATGTACCAGGAGATTCCAGAGCTTAACTTCCCCTGGAACATTTCCATAAATGTTAGGCTAGTGAATCACAGAATACACTTTTACTGACGAGATAGAGTGACATACACAGTTGTCCCGTGCAGCACCTGTCTATTCCTGTGTTGCTTTTGCCTCCTTTGCAGTAATTTACCCCCATAGCAGGAGGAAGCCAAAACAGGTGCTCTCTGCTTTTTAACAAAAAAATTGTTTACTTCTGTCACACAGTTGGAGTCCATCTGTATAATCTTTTTAGCAATGTCTTAATTTACTATCTGTTTTTTAGCTGCATCTAAACGAGCGTTGGTTGGTGGTAATGCCTTTTTTGACACATCCTGTCTGTTAAATGTAAACTGAAGCAACCCGAATTGGATACATTGAAAACCATAATTTTGTATTTGATTGTAGGGATGGGACAATGTAGGATTTTATAGCACATCAGGATAAAAAACACTCACAATAATCAATCGTGGTGCATTTCCATTACCCGGATGATCGTAAATATCATCATGAGTGACTTGAAACAGCTGTCTAGCTCGCTATCATGGTAGACAAGTGAAACATAGTCTGATTTAAAAAATACGGAATTCAAAAATGCATTTTGAAAATGTATTTATCCTTTACTCATACAGGGAGACCTTATAATTCACGATCATCATCATATTTAAGATGATTTGATTGTTTTTCACTAAAAAGGATGATCACAAAATTTTACATTTTAAGAGTTTTAAGCACATTTTGATGATTATTGGGATAATAAAGTGAATCGCAATTATTTTGGCTGGGGTAATCATGCCTATTTGATTGATATTTATTTAGGAGGTCTGATTTTTTTTCTTCTCCCAGCTAAGTATATTCCTGTTTATGCATACATAGTCATTACATAAGGTATACAGTTCATTCATCAACTAGTTTAAGTCAACTTAAGTGTTTCGCCGTATTGCATTTTCAATACAACACCACTGCCATTTGCTGACCCAGCTGCACTGAACATGGATATTGGACTCCCCATTGTACAGCGAGATTCAGTGCTGCCTTTTGCAATGAATACCAATACTGTGTAGTATTTCAGCTGTGAATTACTATCCAGGCCCCCGGGGTAATCAGCCTAAATCAATGCTGTTGTGACAGGTTCGACTGTAAGTAGCCTAGCCTTGCTTAGCTGCTACATGGGATTGGGCCCCCAGTCCTCCCAGTCCAGCAAAACTCTACATAATGCTGGAACACATTATTTAGCACAGCGACCCGTTATCAGGACATACACAAGAAGCCATAGTGAGCTGTATACACAATCACATATAAGATTGTAAATAACTAAACATTTAGTCCATATTAACGCTGGAGTAGGAGCTGTATGGACACACAAAAATATACCTAGTCTTAGTGCTGGACTGGCTAAAGCTGAAAGTAGCAGCACAGGTCGCTTTAATGCTGTCAGGGTGCCACTGAGCCGGTGATGTCATTACTGGTGTGTTCGTCACATCCTCCCGCCCCTGTTGCTCCTCATAGCCAACCAGCAGCCAGCTCTGCACGAACAGGAAGGACCATCTGGACCTGGTGGTTTTCTCCCGGTAGGAGGGGTCGTTGTGGTGGAGGTGATGGTTTTCAGTGTCTTTATTTCTGTCTTTCTTTGACAATACTCAGTTTGTTCTTTGGTTACGCATTCATATTTCTTCTTCATCTGTGGGGAATGTGGTCGCCAAAATGTTTGATTAGTCGGTTTAAGTAAAAGAAGAAGTGAAGAATTCTCGGATTCCAGCTTCTTAAATGTGAATATTTTCTGGTTTCTTTAACAAGACACCTTTGTTTTTGGAAAACCTTTTCCTTTTCACCATTCTCCGACATTTTATGTACCAAACGACTAATCTATTAATCGAGAAAATAATCGACAGTGAAAACAAACTACTTACAGTGTCTTCCTTAGTGCATCTTTCCTTTTACTTTAGTATTAACCCTGATGTGATGTAAGTAGATCAGTGCAAATTCTGTGGGACGAACAAGCCTTGCTCAGAAACCACATACGAAAAAAATCACACAAGCACACATTTTAAAGGATTTCTTTGTGTTTCCTTCCGCCATGTCTGTTATTTTTAGCCGAGAAAACCAAAATGACATCTACTTGTTCCTCTCAGCAGTATTCACACATGAGTACATTGGGGGATGTGTGATTTGTGTTATCATGCAAGATTTCTAAGAAAGACCTTTTACAGGCAATTTAGTTTCTCTCTGACCTTGTAGTGAATCAACTTTCCCACTACTCACTCCACTGGTCTTCTTTTAATTATCCTATCTTCCTCCCCCCTCCTTTTTCTCTCCGGTCCTCTGAGTCATGTTGCATAGACTAACACCTCAGTACTTAACACCTCCACCACCACCAACTGCTGAAAATATCTCGACAAAAAAGCATATTGACAGAGCAAGCGCTTTGTTGACTTACAATCTAAATGCAAGATAGAAATAAGTGATAGAAGGACCTGCCATATTTATCAGCATACTTGTTGGATGAAGGCATTAAAGCATGAACTCTCTGCTGTGTTCACAGAGCACAATGGCAACTGATTTATTTTTTTAAATTAAGGATGCATTAAAGAAACTGGTGCCCTGTCAGTAATTGATTTCCTAGAACTGGTTAATGTTGATATTGACAGACCGGCTGAGCTGACTCTGAAGACCTCAGCTGTTTTGTTTGAGTGCTAAAGCTCATAATTAAAGAATTTAATGATAACCTGTTCTTATAATCGCATGAATATAGAACAATCTCTAATACCGACTGCTGAAGAGAAAACCAGTTAATATCCACACAGCGATAATTGATCTGTCTCTGATGGGAACTATTCTTTTAATGTATTAGAATCATTGTTACACGTAGACAACCTCCCTACTACGGAGAGTACTTTGGGGGCTTATTGTGGAACCATTAAGCACATTGTTTATTAACAAGAGTGTGAGGTTAAGTTAATTTGAGACTCATCACAACGATCCTCTTTCCTTTTCTCCATTGTCTCATCTCATCACTTTCAGGCCAACAACCGACCTGAACATTGAGTGAGGCGATTCCTCTATCACAGACAGTCAGTCAGTCCTATTACACTGGGGCTTTTTGGTTTTTGATGTGGAAATATGTTGTTAAAGAACGCTCTTGTCGATTTGAAGTGGGCATGGAATTGCTTAGTTCAAAAAGTCTGTACAAAAGAAGGCTCTAAATGTTAAAAACATGAAGTCCAATATACAAACGAAAAGTGAGAAGCATCAAACACGAGAGAAGGTAAACTTTTGTGGAGTTTTTTTCCCCCTAGCCACGTCAAGAATTTGTCCTTGTGCTTCTGTGTCTCGAGCAGTTAATTCCAGTCACCAACCACCTCCATCTGCCAGTGTCACAACTGACACACTTATCATGTGGCCTTTGGAGCTGCTCTGCTCAGGTTGCTCAATTCGGACTCGCCTTTCTAGAAATTGGCATCTGCAGCACAGGGCAGGTCAAATGCCTGTGTGTTCACCTTGGTCGGGGTGGCTTTTGGTTACAGAGAGGGGCTAGTTTGTCCTACTGCCCTAGTGTCCCGTAGATACCAACAGTCAGCTTGCTGAAATTTAACCTGCTCCAGTTAAGATTAAGTGTCATGTGTTGCCATTAAAGGAGATAGGAATTGGTCAAGGAGACAACTTCAATTAAGTACATATTCTCAACGCCCTTTAGCCAATATTGTAAATAATATTGCAAAGCGCAATATCTACTTCGTGGCTATCTATCAAATGAATACGTGACAATGTGTGCCTGTAATGTACATTGTTAAGGCTTGATTATGCAGGACTTACTTCTGGCTCTACCAGTGTTTAGTAATTCCTACTTGGCCAACCTTGACCAGCACTGCTGTGCTCACTCCACTCCACGTTGCATAACAGGTGTTGGACAATGAGTTTTGCAAAGGACCACTCTTGCTTGAATAACAGGGGGCTTAGGGGGCCTAGCTACAGTCTGTGCGAAATAAGGTCAAAAAGGGCAATGTGGAGGGAACAACAAACCTTAGGTCACTGTGACTGAGGGTCTGTTTCCTGTTATTTCTGGGAAGATGAGAGGCAGATTAGATGAGGGAGGGAGAAAGGTGTGATGATTTGTTATGAACAAGTACATGTCACACATTGTGTATGCTTTAGTCCCAATGAGGTATGCCTACTTCATTTATTATTTATGGATCTTTTTAAAACTCTCTTGAAAGTTTACAGCACATATCTTTTTTTCCCCATCTTCACTCTACTTGAAATGTACTCCGCCTAATCCATTCACACCTTGAAGTTGCCGAGTGCAACCGGTATACCTCTTTTAGCCACCAAGCAACTCATCTGAATAATAGGGGGCTTTAAGTGCCTTACTTCAGTTGCTATGGTTGTTGAGGAGAACAAACTGTATCTCATTCCTAACCTAGAATGTCTCAGCGGGTCTGGGATTTTAATATATACCTTTGTAGTCAGTATCTGGCAGAGTATGCAGGTTTTCATCAGCTTCAAATGCTGTAACCAGCCCGGTTGAAGTTGTGCTTCTCACTGAAATCAGCTGGCATAGAATGTGGTTCCAATGAAATCGGCACTCCTCCAACAGTGGTTACCTAACCGTGATAGGCTCCCATTGTTTTTGGTGCTTTCGTCATAGAGAACTGACCTACTACTGTAAAAAGCATGTATGAACTCAACCAACATTTACTGCATTAAAAATAAGGTTAAAATAGATGACTGACAAATGCAACTGTGTTAGAAAAAATTTTGTTTTTGTTCTATAGCCATGTACAAAACATTTACAAGAATTTGTCTCGTGCAAATTTTACCAGGAAGGTGTTTGGAGAAGGGAGACAAGGATGTGTCGATAACCAAGTGAAAGAAGTACTAATTAATAGACATGGCAGATAGATACTCTCCTAAATCAGGTCTGAGGTGAGACTTTTTTTACCCATTTAAGTGGAGATGAGATTTGTCTCAGTGCCACATGTTGAAAAGTTTTTTTTTTCCACAGGCTCGCAGGCTTGTTTACCGTGTGACTTCACTAGGGTGCAAGTTGCTCAGCTTCTAAACAACAGCTTTCTTTATGGCTGACAATGATGGGTGTGAGAGAGAGAGGACAATGTGGTGTGTCAGTCTGGGTCAAGTGTGTGTGTGTGTGTGTGTGTGTGTGTTTGTGTGTGTGTTTGTTTGTTGGCAGTTGAGAGAATAATACCAGCTGAGTTCACAAAACAGAAGAAGGGTTCTCCTCGGCAGGACCTGTACTAATGCCTCTCAGCCAATCGGTGCCTGTTGCTATGTATGCTGAGAATCTGCTCCTTTTGTGTTGCAAAGTGGGAGAGGGACACACACACACACACACACACACACACACACACACACACACTCATTTCAGTAAATCAATTGGGAGGAAACTGGAAAAGTTTCAAGACTCAAAGATGAGTCTTGACCATAACAAAACTTTCTGGTACGACAGATAAAGGTAGTTTTCGACCGATTAAATCCAAAGTTTACTGATGAGACATGCTGATAGCGCCCACCAAAAAAGTAAAACAGCCTGTTATCAGTAATTTAAAACAAATGTGTTTAATTTCAGCACATCAAACTGAATCTGGATCAGCTCTTCCTCACCGGTGATCATTACCATTCCTAAAATTCTTCTGGCAAAAACATGCCAGTTTCTTGGCAGACTCGGCCACCACTTCTAGTGTTTTTTTTTTGTTGTAACACAAGGCAGACAAAAACAGGAAAGGTGAGCTGGCAGTGACATGTTATAGTACGCTATGTTATTACAAATGTTATTTCGCAGCAAACCTCAGAGAGGGAGAAACAAAACACAGACACAAACACAGAGACGCACTTCCGATAACACTAACGCGTACACACAGCCGGATCTCAACACACACCCACAAAAGCGAGCATGAGCATGTAAACAGGTTTAACAGACGCACAACAGGCAGTCTTGCAGTCAGAGCTCGGCTGCCATGCTCAAACACAAAACACTCCGATGCTGTGTACCGGTTGCTCGTCACGCACACACCCGCAGAGCACAACAGAAGCATTAATTGTCCACAAACACTTTGTTGTAAAGATGCGGCTCCACTGTCACATACAAAGACACATGTCAGTGCAGCCGTGATGGGAATGTTGAACACAGTGTCTCCGTTGCCTCGGCAACCCTTTTTTTTAATTTTTTTATTACCCTGGTCAACATCGTTGATCACTGTTCTCCTGTAGTGTCAGGTCAGTCAGCCAGGAGAGAAGTGACTGAGGCCTTGTATCTCCCTTCCCCCCTCCTTTTATATTGGGCCTGAAAAAGGACAAGTGATGCTGTTGTGCTTTGCCACGGGGCTCAGTTAATTGTGTCTTAAATCCTGCTGCACTTTCTGTTTTAACAGGAAATTCAGCACCGTTTAAACATTTGAAAGCCACATGAGTACATAATAGAAGTGGATGTTTAATTTTGCCAAGGTAGTCGACATGTTTGTTGCATATTATGTCTTGATCTATGGCATATTGATAGTGTACTGTAACTCCTGTGCTAGTGCAGTAGCTTGTTGGGGTGTTTATGTTTTTCGTCAGACATACTTGGCAAAATCTAAATCTTAAAATGTCTAGGTCTATTGCTACTCTAAAATATCAAATATGATATAGGTTTAATTATTCTTAGCTGTGACCATCTGCCCCTTAAAAATATATCCGCTCAACCTGATTAGCATTTATTCAGTTGTGCAAACCTATGGTCATCTCCTGCCTGTCTACACATTTTCAACATGGGAAGTTGAAGACACAGTATGCTTGAAGCCATGACAACGCCCTTGCTAGACAGCTGACGACAAAAAGACACCGCAAGACTTCTCCTTGGTCTGTTGTGAAAAATGGTGCCTGATTTATTTTCTGTGGCTTTCAGCACACAATGAAGAACATGAAAAGACTTGATAATAGCTGCGGCCAAATTACCTCAAACCTATCAGAACTTGCACTTATGTTGTAAGCACCATGTGAGTCTGGATGATGAGCCGGTATAAAAGTACTAGATTTTAGCATGAAAAGCACAAACACTCTGCTTCCACTCAAAACACCCATGTATTGTGAGAATCTGTAGGTACGGCTTGATTTAGTTTCAGATTGCTGTGACTCAAATGTTATATTAACTAGCAAATTGCTACACAGAATTTCTTGAAACAGTGTTTCGTGAACACAGCATTTCCTAAATAGCAGATTGAATTATGTCAATGAATACTCAGAATATGTATAACATGCAGGGCTGTCAATCGATTAAAAAATGTAATCAGATTAATCACAAGGTAGCTGTGGATTAATCACGATTAATCACCATTCGTGAATATATATGAAAAATTCCCATTTTCTCTGTATATTGTGGGAACAGAAAGATAAATGACAGAAGGTGTATGCACCAGAATATGAAGCCCCGACAAATGGAGATGCACAGAATAGCACTTTTTATCAGACTGAGTACAAATATTTAAATGTCAGGACTTGCCAATACATAGTACTGATACTTAATAATACCATTACAGTTCTAACGATAACTTTGAAAACATTCAACTTTGTGTTTTCCTGATACAAACAGAGTTTGCAGTAAGGATATTAATAACCTGCAGTCAGTTATACAGTTAAAATAAATATTAAAGCTCAGAGACTCAGAGGAGCAGCTTGTCACTGAAAGGACAATAGTGCTGGTCCACCTTAAAGATCAGATGCGTTAATGTGTAATGAGTGCATTAACTCAAAGAAATTAACCGATGTGCATTCACGCGTTAATCTTGACAGCCCTAATAAAATGTAGTCTGTTACAATGAGTGAGTAGTTACATACAGTATACAGAGCATGAGTCTGTTCGCTCTGATGTAGTTTCTCTTTAGGCCTGAAAGTTTTATTGTTTTGCATATTTCAGGTCATGCAGCCCGTTTAGAACCGCACTCTTGTGACGAGATGCTCATAGAAATGCCAGGAAGAAATACTTTAAGAAAAATCAGAAGAAATTGGTCTTGCAGACCAGCTGGTCTCCAAATATAGTCGGACTGCAGGACTGGCCATGGAACAGAAAAGACAGCATTGCAAACAATTCCCATGGTGTTGTAAAGCAGTGGCAGAACTGCTGACAGTCCAAATCTGCCACCTGCTTTGCCTCCAGTGCATTTGAAAACTTTGAAACTGGATTTGTGCTTTCACAGTCTTGGGCTAGCTACATAGTGGACATCACGCAGCCTTCAAAAGCCCAGCCAGGTGGATTTTTTTTTTCTTTGTGATTTTCAAATAATCCATCAGCTATTTGTGCTGTGCTTTGGGAAGAGGTTGGTACTTAAAGGGTTAGCTTTGCCTGTAAATCAAAGGGACACAGTATGGCATATGAGCTGCAATTGCAATTCTTTTTTATCGTTCCATAGTTTATGACTTCAGACATTCACCACATTAGTCCTTTTTAACATGGGTACTGTTGGCAGACACCATCACAAAGTCATCAATTAATTGATGAGAGAGAGAGAGAGAGAGAGAGAGAGAGAGAGAGAGAGAGAGAGAGAGAGAGAGAGAGAGAGAGAGAGAGAGAGAGAGAGAGAGAGAGAGAGAGAGAGAGAGAGAGAGAGAGAGAGAGAGAGAGAGAGAGAGAATATTAGAAGAAGAGAGCTACCAAGTTGTGTCTATATTTATCTTACCGGGGGCTGCAGTAAAGAGATTTGGCATGAAAGAACCGTCATTGTAATCTCCTACTCTGCCTCTGTGTATTCATTTTAGAAATACAGATGCGTGCATGTGAGTGTGCTGCACAGTTCTTGATGAGAATCTCAAAAATATGATTTTTGTCTCACTATTCACAGCGTAACCATTTGAAAATGAAAATATTGCCTCCGTAATCTTTCTGAGCTTAAAATAAATTGACAAGTATGATGTTACACTGTTAGACAGCCTTGTACAGTGCATCAGCATCATAATATTGTCTTTTGTGGTTACTTTTTATTTGAGTGTTGCCCCTGTGCTGTGTGTTTGACTCTTGCATCCATCAAAGTCCCACACAACAGAGTAATGCTGAAAACTAGGTGTAGAATTTAGAGTTGTTTACATTCCTGCACCATCTACTTATGCACAGTTCAAAAGAACAACACAATCCTGTCATCCGTTGAGCAATTTTGGGAGAAATTAGCTGCAATGTGTTTGTTGCAGTGGGATTTGTTGCTAATGCAAATATGGCTGAATGGTTAAAGGATGTCGACTGTGCATCCCTGTTTGACCATACGTACACTCTTATCAGAATGAGGACTTTGATTCAGAAAGAGCTAGAAATCATTGTGTGTCGAGCTGACACACTCCAGCGAGCTCAGCAGACTGCTGCCACTGCTGCATTGAAGATGCCTAGAAATGCCTTTAACACACAGCCTCCGGGCAGCCTAGTTATCTTGAGTCTGCAGGTCCCCAAAAATATTCAAGTGTTTTAAATCATATCAGCTTAAGGCAAATGATTTAAAACTCAGAGAGCAAAATAGTCTCAAATCTTAACAATTCTCTGGTGTCCTTGTTGCATTCTTTTTCATTAAGGAATTGGTCCCCTTATATGGACCTTTGTTCTCTTAGTTTTATTATGTATTCATCTAAGAAAATGCACTGATCCCCACTGGAGCAGTTAGGGGCTTTAGTGTTTTTTGTCAACAGTAGCGGTAACACGGCCAGTCTTGCCAATTGCACTGAAAAATGCAGTATACCAGTCTAGCCATTCTTTAGATTGTTTGTTTTGACACGTATTTCAATTTATTTGAATATAGAGAGGCTAAGTCACGCCCATGAGACCTTATTTCAGGAAAAAAAGACAGTCAATGGCAAGAAGCAAATCATTTTGGATCCCGTATGAATTGTGACATGAATTACACGATGTTTGGCAATTTGAAGGAAAATTCTACTCGTCAAGAAAGTCTCATTTTGTGCTATAACACTGTTAAAATATGTAATTTGAAAGACTAACACCTAAAGTACAACAAAGGTCGCTTTAGACATTCTGTAATACATTTGTCCCCCACAGTCTACCAGACAGGTCATGCATGGTCTTGGTATATCTACGTTAGATTTTTATGTTTTCATTAAAGAGCACAGAAACGAATAGTAAACACTTGCCATTATTTTACCTACTTGTGGACGTGTTTTGGCGTTGAGAAAAAGGAGGTTTTATATCAACTCAACAGATGCAAATGCCACCCAATTCCCCTTCTTTTCTGCAAGGTTTAGAACATTTGCATGAAATTAACTTGACAAACAGCTAACTGGACACATTGTTAATGTGACCTCCTGTCTGCCTTGTCAACTAACATTGTGTTTCCTCTCTGCCCTTTAGACTACTTATCTGTCTTTTCCAATATCTGTGAAGACCTTCTGTCTCTCTCCCTCTGAAGCGTGTCTCATCTCTCTGCTTGCTGCCCTGCAGTACATTATCTCATATTGTCTGTGTGTGTTTAACGCTCCTTGATAACCGGTAGCCCCGCCATAGGTGAGCTCATCAGTGTATTGTTCCTGCTTAGACCTTGATCTGTAACTCTCCCCCCCATCTGCCATTGGCTTTTGTCTCCCGTCCCCAACACAGGCACATTTACAAATGATGAAACACTAGGAAGACTCTAGCTGTGCTGTCTGCTTCATTTGAATGAAACGTGGTCACAAACAAATTACATACATAGTGAACTGCCACGGCTGAATGGAGGAGGATGGGAGCAGCATTTGCCATATGGGTACTTACACAGCATTCAAATTAGCTGTGAGTATACGTGTGTGAATGTTTGAGTGTGTGTGCAGAGAGCAGAGCAATTTTCGGTGTAGAAAGAGGGCCAACCATGCAGACTGTGTGTCCGCAGTGCACAGATTAGTGGGTCGGCTTATATGAATGTGTGTGTCTCCCACTTTGTATCTCTTTATCCTTCTATCTGTCTTCCCATCTGTCTATGTGTTAAAAATGAACACGTTACCGCATACAAAAATGTAAGAATTTAATCCAGCGGCATGTCATTTGAATGACAAGAATCAGAATTCAGAATCATGATCACTGTCGTAACCATTTTGACCAGGCACCGACATGTTTGACTTGTCCGTGTGCCTCTATGACAAGCTTTAAGTAAGGATGAATCACTCCATGGTGTGTTTACTCCGAACACTGTTTATGCTACCGAGGCCGACTGCTCCACTCGTGTCCTGTAGGCCTTTTTCCATCCCACATGACTGTATACTGTTGGCCCGAGGACACAGAGACAGCTGAGAAGCATGTGCGTGTGTTTGTGTGGGTATACAGGTCCATCCAGCCCATCTGTGGGCGGGTCTCCAGCCACACTTGGTGGCAGCCGGTCACAGGTCTAATAATAAGATGCCTGAATCTAAATCCGACCTGTTACATAATTCACATCACACGTTATCGAGAGATGGAGGCGAGGTCAGACGCACGTGGAAAAGAGACAGATCCATGTTGCATTGTGTGTTATGGACTTGGGTTTGGGACTGTTATAGTGGAGGATATATGCAGTGTGGAGCCTGTTATTTTAGAGCTATTTTGGACCTAAATCTGATTATGTTTTCCAGATTTAAATTAGATTTCTTTCTCTGTTTGCATTCCTCAAGTAGTGCTAGCAGTTCCTATGGGACATCTCTAACTGAAAGCATGTGGATCAGTGCAGTCTATACACAGGTTTAAAAAAAGGAGACTAAATTACTTCATATGCAGGTAGATCACACAGAGAAGGCTCAAAAACAAATTGGAGAAAGAGGGGAAAATACATCTTACAGACAAACATTAATTCAAGCAATACAAATTTAGATTGATGAGACAGATTTCACATTTCAGAGAAATGGAAAGACAAGAATGAATTGGTCATGGTCCAGTGGGAAAGAGAGGAGGAGGGGAAGCAAAAGGCAGAATTGAACATTGAGCCCCGCTTGTGAGGCTTAATGATTGGTAAACAACCCAGATTGTTACATAAATTCCCAAATTATGTCAACTATTTGTACCATTGATTTGCCTCTTAAGCAGAAACAAAACCTCTGTCTTTCTTGAATATTACAATCCGATTGTTTGCATTGATTATTTCAAGCTGTTGAAAAAAGGAAGAAACTGGTTCACAGTTCTGTAAATGTCTTTCTGTGTGTTTAACACAGCTCTCTCTTTTCACGCCTTTGGAAAGGTTTCCTGCCTCTGCCTTTTAATGTGTTGTTCTGCATCCTGATCACCTCCCAGCCATTTAGGCTTGCTTCTGTGTGTGCATGTGTGTGTGTGTGCACGTGTGCATGTGTGTGTGTGTGTGTGTGTGTGTAGGCTTCATAGGAATGTTCTCTTCAGTCACGACGCCCTAAAGAATGACAGCTCTCATCTATGGGCTGGGCCCCTTAACCAAAGCTTCCATCACTAGTCCTTTTGTCCTGTGTGTGTGTGTGTGTGTGTGATTATGGTGTGTGTGTGTGTGTGTGTGTGTGTGTGTGTGTGTGTGTGTGTGTGTGTGTGTGTGTGTGTGTGTGTGTGGTGTGTGTGTGTGTGTGTGTGTGTGTGTGTGTGTGTGTGTGTGTGTGTGTGTGTGTGTGTGTGTGTGTGTGTGTGTGTGTGTGTGTGTGAGAGAGATTATGATGTGTATGTTTACCGCTCTGTCGTCATGTTTGTTTTTGTTATGTGCTTTAGGAGGAGGGTGTATGAATGTATGTGTTCCTGGGTTTGCCTTTCCTAGAAAGCAGCAATCTGACACCCACTACGCACACATAATTGTTGCTGTGTGTGTGTGTGTGTGTGGAAGGGGGTATATGGAGCACACCGCTTCTCAGAGGCTGTTTTCCATTTCCCCCTTAATCACTCTTCTACATCCATCCATGCTTCCTTTTTCTTTTGCCTCTTGCCTCCTCAAAGCCCCTGATAAGACCAGGAAGTTTAGCTTTCCCCAGTGCAAACTGGGAATACTTTATACTGCCCACTGCTATCCAGTACATTCAGGCCAACCATCATGTAAAGGTGATGGACTCTGTGACCTTGACTCTTTACCTTTGTCATATATTACTCCCTCTTGCTCCCTTTTCCTTTCTCACCCGCTGGTCTCTTTCTCCCTTTGTTCAAACCTTTCCGATTCCAGCCCATAAAGAAAAGGAGATTGACCCTGAATATAGCCTCCATCTCTTTTCACCCTGCACTTATTCAGCCTACAGCTGGCTGACAGACCCCCTCCCTCACCTCACCTCACCTCCCCCGCTCCTCCCTCCTCATGTTTTGTGTTGGGCTGCGCCTCTCTCCACGTGCAGCAGCAGCTCAAAGACATGTAGGAGGAGTTCCCTAAGAGGAATGTGCGTGACTGGCTGGCTGGCTGACTGCGATATGTGTATGCGCACACACACACACACACACACACACACACACACACACACGCACACGCACGCAGCAGCAGCAGCAGCTCAGCTCGTAGCTCACACTTCTCAAAGCCAGCTGAGAGGGACACTGTTCCAGCCAGTATGGATCTGGGAGGACTGTTTATGTGTCCGTGTCCGTGTGTGTCTGTGTACTGTGTGTTTTGTGTGTGTATTTGAGCTTCTAGCCTTATGAGCAACTGACAATTTAAACAAATTTAAACAAAGGCAGGTGGAGGGTTTGAGATTGTAGGACAGGCAGCTTCTTGACTTTTGTTTTGCTTGTGTGCTGTAAAGAAAGCAACCTGTGATTCCTAGAGCTGCTGTGTATCAGCTGACCTCCTGCGGGATTCTGGGAGTTTTCTCTGGAGGAGCACAGGAGCTGGAGTGCTAAGACTGGCTCTTCAAAATTCTGCTAAAAATATCCCTACTTTAGATCTAAGCTTCAATTATAACACCAACAGAGGAGGGTTTTGTTACTTTAGGTAATGCAGGAGACAAACTGACAAGCAACAGCTACAATTTAGTCATATTCGACTGGTGACTTAATAATACGAGGGGGGGGAGACAGTGTGCGCTTCACCCCTCTCCTCAGCTGACACGAAAGGTCTAAATATATTCCTTTGAAGCAGTCAAACTGGAAAAGTTGTGTCATCTGCCGCCTTCCCTCACACTGCTTCCCTAAACAAGTCTTTCCAGCCAAAGTTAAATGGCCATGTCTATTTGAGTATAACACATTCAGGCATAAATCATGTCAATACGGGCTGCATCCTGATTGCATTTTTATTGCCCTCAACATCTGTCACAGCATGTGTAGATTAGTGGTTAACCTGCTTCTTTCCTCCAATGAGTTCCTCGTTTCTGTTAAGATGTGAAGTGATCAGAAAAGAGAAAGATATGCTGACGTCAGTTTCTCTGCCTCTCCTAGATGCAACGGAGGAGTTTTTCGAGTACGATGCAGAGGAGTTCCTGGTGTTTCTGACCTTGCTTATCACAGAAGGAAGGACACCAGAATATTCCGTGAAGGGTAGAACCGAGGGGCTTCACTGTCCACCAGCCCAGTCGGCCATGCCGCCTCTTCACAAGCACGAATGCAGCGACAAACTGCCCCAGGTAGCACGTTTGCGCACACATTTATGCGCACCTGAAGTGAGAACGCAGCCTCTTCTCATTTCACGAAAGGTTGTTGTTGCTTCATTTGTGTCATGAGCGTTTCTTTTAAGTTCCGTTCATGAAATGGGATCCACATTTTATATATTGTTTGCTATTTTTGAGATATTAGTAATACTTGTATACAGTTCAACACCACCACAAACTACAGCCTCTGAAATGACCATGAAGTTGAATCAACACCTTTATAAAACAGTTTTTAACAAATTGACATTATGTACCAGAAATGGTAGGGTTTATAACAGGGCTTTTGTATTAGACTGCATTTGTTTTAATTAGGCTCACTGGATATGTATAATCATGTATAGCTGCAACAGCTATACACAAAAGCATATAGTAAAATTCCAAGTAGGAAAGATTGTTGATATGGTGACTTGAGATGTGACCTAAATAAAATCACTGAGAAATTCAGCTGTAAGTGAAGCTTTTTGTGGGTCCCATCTGCTCTGCCCTGAGAGTTCAAGGTCCTGGTGTTGACATTCAGTAATGAACACTAACCCTCCACCTTTGTCTGCGGGTGTGTGTGTGTCCAGTGTCGGCAGGCAAGGCGAACCCGTTCGGAGGTGATCCTGCTTTGGAGGAACAGCATCCCCATCATGATCGAGGTCATGCTCCTGCCAGACTGTTGCTATGGTGATGAGTGCCCCCCAAGTGACCCTATCAGTGACCCGATCATCAAACAAGATGCTCTGCTGCTGGAGAGGTGGACCCTACAGCCAGTTCCAAGACAGTAAGACACACACACACACAAGCACACACACTTACTATTTAAACATGGGCAACACTAGAAAAGAGATGTATTTATACAAAGTAGACTGCTGTTACGAGAGAAAAATGGTATGTCATTGTTACATGGTTCAAGCTAAATGGCTGTATCCAGAGAAAAATGTATGTAGCAATAAATTCAGTGCAGGTTTTAGTCTTGTCTATAATGTACAGAATGGCATTGTTAATGAGAGATGTATGACTTCATCATCTTCAGCTTGATCCAGAGACATGCAAAGGTAAAAGCTAGAAAAAGGTATACTGTGTAAAAAATTAATTAGCTTTACAAATTGTCCTACTTTCTCACTCAAGTGTAGGACCAGGGAACACTGTTTAAAAAAACAACCCCCCCCCCCCCCCCCCCCCCCCCCACACACACACACACACACACACACACACACACACACATCACACACACACACACTTCCTTGAATTGTCTTCTCATTAACCTGACATACTGGCACATTTCCACATATTTTAACTGTGTTTTTAATAGAAGCGGTGATCGTTTCATTGAGGAGAAGACCCTGCTCTTGGCTGTTCGCTCCTACGTCTTCTTCTCCCAGCTCAGTGCCTGGCTCAGCGCCTCCCATGGTATTGTCCCGAGAAACATCCTGTACAGGTCAGACATAACACTCACTTAAGACTATGACACTGGTGGCCTGACACTGGTGGCTTTTTTATTGAGGCTGTT
Organism: Eutrigla gurnardus; assembly: GCF_963514095.1. Classification (NCBI taxonomy): domain Eukaryota; kingdom Metazoa; phylum Chordata; class Actinopteri; order Perciformes; family Triglidae; genus Eutrigla; species Eutrigla gurnardus. Next base: position 23,823,552 of record NC_139915.1, on the reverse strand, counting down.
GCACCACAACATTGAAACTACAGGAAACTGCATATGAAGTTGTGTTCTTTTCAAATTTATATATGGGTGTAAACCTTGTGTGCTGTGCTGTTATTTTGTCCTGAAAATTGAATCAGAGGAAGTACATCTGAATCATCGGAGGCTCTGACAATTCCTGGATATTTTAAAGGCTAACAATGGCGTGTTAACTGAATCCCTCTCTCACTGTCTCTGTCAAACAGGATCAGTGCTGCTGATGAGGAGTTGGTGTGGCAGTTCTCCCAGCCTCCTTCAGAACACATTTTTCCCATCCCCAATGTTTCCCAGAGTGTTGCACTGCAGGTTCATGTCCAGTCACTCCCCCGCCAACCCACCTACCCCACCCTGGCCTGCAGCATCCATACCGGCCTGCCTCCACTTTACAGCAAGACCCCCAGCCTCAACCCAAACCTCAACAGCCATGGTGGCCTGCTCGCCCACAAAAAGAACCAGGACCCCAGCAAAGACGACCTCCTTCACAATGCTAACATGTACAGCAAGAACTCCAACTCCATGTCTGGCCTTCTCCTCAATGGATTACCCATTCCTAATCTCCCCATCAACAACATCCCCATTAATAGCCTTCCCCACACTGTTGTTCCTCCTCCATACATCAAAAAGAGCCAGGAGCCTGGTGAGGACCACACATATCAGAATGGAGAGCTTCCGCAGGTCAACATCCCCCAGCGTCAGGGCTCCCCACTGTTCCACAGGGCCTCTCACTCCCCCACACCCCCACGCTCCCACTCCCCCTCTCCACTTCCCACAAGTAAAGCAGGGAAGTGGCTTTACTCTGCTCTCAATGGTTCGTCTGACCCCACACAAGTAGAGGTCTTTGGGTCCGGCACCAACAGCAGTGATAGGTCAAAGGGGCCCATCCCTGAGCCACTGAGAACATTTAAGAATTTCTCCTTAACTGAGCCACCCCGTTGCCCCTCCCCAAGGCCTGCAACCGAGACGAACCCCCTGATTGGCTCCCTGCTGCAGGAGAGACAGGAAGTTATTGCCCGCATTGCACAGAGGCTCAACTTCTGCGACCCCACAGCACCGCCACTCCCTCCTGGCCTTTTTGCTTCTGACAACCCTCCCAAAGCCATGTGGGGCAGTAACCATGACGACATAACTGCCAGTAAGACCAAAGAGCCCGAGCTACCGCCCTATGAGTGTGTGGGGCGTGTGTGGCCCAGTCCATTCAACACACCTGTGACTGACACTTCTTTCAGCAAACGGGAGAGCTCCTCACCCAAACCTGCAGCATGTAGGAAGCTGAAAATGACTGAGACGAGAGATGCAGAGGAGAGAGAGAAAGAGAGGGAAAAAGACAGGGAGAAAGAAGGCTCCCTGATCGCCCAGGCAGTACAAGACATAACCAGACTCATCCAGGAGAGACTGTCTGTCCCCTCTCTGTCCCCGAGGCACAGCAGGAGTGACCGCCATCTGCACCAAACACACACAACAACCGTCACACACACAGTCCGCACATACTCGCACGCCACACATATCCCACAATTCTCACACACTGCCACCAACGGCTACACTAACGGCCACATACCCAGCCATGAACCTCACAGAGGCAGTGGTCAAACCCCTGCCACACACGCGCCCGTTTGCACAGACAAGCCCCGGGTGGATCCAGGTAACGAATGCCATTCTCCCCGGGCCCAAAATGGTGCTCATTTTACACTTGAAGAACCCTCATTTAAAGGCCAGTCCCACACCCAGGCTGGTCGCCGTTTACGAACTCCCCCGCAGGAAAAGCTCAGAGTCAGGACACCCAGCAGCCATGAAACCCCCTCTGCCTCCCCGGTCCTTGAGGACAGCCCAAGGAATTCCCAGATCTTTAGTTGGACTTGCAATGATGCCAACCTAGCCATGAACTGTAACATAAGCCACAACCACAGCAAGCCTCAGCCTCAGCTTCAGTCCCAGATGCAGTTCTGTGTACCAGCCCAGGCCTCTGCCCTGCAGGATGAGAACCAGGCACCCTCGATGTCTGGATGCTCCAACACCTCCAGTCCAGACGTGACCCCCCCTTCTACTGTCCTGGTAAGGGACTCCTCATTTCAATGGGCTTTGTTTTTACATATACTTTTGAGTGATACCCCATCTACTAATCTGCACCTATTCCATTTACCATGCCATATCCCTGTTTTAATGAGCCTTGGTTTAACTGTGTCTCTAAAAAAGGAATTGTTCAACATTTTGGAAAAAGAAGCGTATTTGTTTTATTGCCAAGTGTTAGAAGAGGAGATTGATACCGCTTTCATGTCTGTGCAGTAAATACAGCACTAGCTCAATCCAGCAGCAGTAGACAGGGAAACAGCTAGCCCCCCTGGACACTTTATTAAACAAAATGTGGGTTACTACAAGCATCACATTTTTCAAATTTAACAAATCAAATTAGAAGGAAACCTCCTCGTTTATACACCACTCAGTTGAATGAGTGTTTTGCTGGGAGCAGATGGGACTGGAGTGATAATCAAGATTGCATGATATATGAGAACATATCTTACTAAATCCAGATTATTTCAATTTACTTGCAAAATGTCTTAATCACTCTCCTTCTCTGTGATCCAGCGAGCTCACAGCCCCTCCCCGCTGCGTCCCTGCAACAGTTGGAAGAAACAGAATCGCCACTCATTAGACGCCACAGCAACCAAGGCCTTCCACCCCTGTACTGGCCTGCCTCTGCTCTCCAGCCCTGTAAGAAACACGCACACTTATCTTTATAGTGAAACTCACTGTCATTGTCATTTTCTACATGCGGGCTCTCAGTCACAAACACGTACTGACTCAGTCATAGTCGATGTTTATGCAGTTGAGTTTGCAAAAACACCACACTCACTACCCTCTTTATTTCAAGTGTTAGAAGTGAGCCTGTGAATGTTCGTTGTAAGGAGACTTTGAAATATCTGGCAGCTGTTTTTATTGCTGCTGCTGGGCCACTGAGTTGTTGGCCAAGGTTAATGTACGCACCCACACCCACACACATACATGCAATTTATCAACCTCACTAAATTGTTTCGCTGATTTTATCAGATTAACATGCTGCCGGAACAGTTTCCTACCTTCTGATCGGCCTCACTCATGCACACAAACACTTACATTTACTCAGAGATGCTCAGGGTATTCTCAGTGTACCACATCCTTGCCTACACACAAGCTACTTTATTTTCACATACACAATATGACGCACTTTGCACAAAACAACGTCATACTTAAATATTCTGAAATCACTTCATCCCTGTGATGCCTTTTGAATCTGATTGAGTTGTATAATTTTAAACCCTATATTTTCTATATGCATGTATATGTCATCCAAGCTCTAACCTGGGATACTGTGTGTGTGTGTGTGTGTGTGTGTGTGTGTGTGTGTGTGTGTGTGTGTGTGTGTGTGTGTGTGTGTGTGTGTGTGTGTGTGTGTGTGTGTGTGTGTGTGTGTGTGTGTGTGTGTGTGTTGTGTGTGTTGTGTGTGTTGTGTGTGTTGTGTGTGTGTGCGCCACAGGTTCCTCAGAGGAAAAATCAAACGGGCTACTTTGATCTGGACACCTCTCTGGCTGGCTGTAAGGGTTTGCCTTGGGCCTCTGGGAAAAGGTACACATTTTCTCACCTGGGAGCTTTGTTACTATAGTTACTCCAAATCAGTTTGTCCAGGAGGATAAGGCCAGGATACTTTCACAGGTCTAATGCAGTCTGATTAACAGTTGGACGACAGATAGTTCTTTTTGTTTTTGTTTTGCAGTTGCCTCCCACGTTATTTTTATTATAGTACCATCTGGATCAAGTTACTCATGCTTTGTGTCATAATTTTAAAAACCTGTTTTTGCACTATGCAACATTTCAGCTGTTTCAACTTACCAGTTGTAAATGGCAGGGAAATAAACTCTGTTTTTTATTGTTCTTTATTGTGTTTAAAGTTGATTCATTAGTATCCAATCCAAAGTCATAGGAGTAGTATTTAAGGATATATATTAGAGAGGTTTGCCACAGGAACCATATTTAACCTTAACAATCAGCAACAGGTTCCAGAAGTATTGTCTGTGTTGAGAGATCAGACAAAAAGAGTGTTGTTCTGAGTGGTAAGGTTAGGTCAGCCCTGTTCTGCTGACAAGCTGCCACCTGCTGAATCTATGCTGTACTGTGGCTGCATCTAGAATCACACACATTCTGCTCAAAATGGCAGATGGAACTGAGTCTATTTCATATACATGGAGCTTCATGGCACTGCCTGCACACAGCAGATGTGGGTGGTAACTCAGTGCTGCTTTTGAGAGCAGATGTTTAAGAGTTTGGTCCTCGGGGTGTACAGTTAATTTAAGCTTTCCATTTATTTATTTTTTTATTGTTTTTTGTGCTTGATTAATTATATATACTAAAGATGTCTGTGGCCATTGAACACATTCTGTTTTCCCCTGTCTGTTCCTTTGGTAAATTAAGATGTCAGAGAACAAACATTTTGCGATTTAAAAAAAAAAAAAAAAAAAAATGTGTTCACACAAATGAAATTCACAATCACACATTTGTTTTCTCACCGTGGACGCAGGTCTTTTTTAGACATACCAGGAATGCTTGTCTCATAGACATCATAGGATGTTCTTTCACACACCTTGCCATGACAACAAGTTGATCAAGTGTGTGTGTGTGTGTGTGTTTTAACCCTTCAGGGTGTGTCCAAAGAGAGAGGGGTACACTGATGAGTCACAGCAGCTGTTCAGTGCCAGCGCTCCACTTGCCAGTCTCAGTCTGCTGGGAAACTTTGAGGTATAACACACAAACACACTCAGTAATTCAATACCAATGATCATATAAAATAAAATAAAAATTGAATTCCATTAAAATATTAAACTGTGTTCCCCTAGGAGTGTGTGTTGAACTACCGCCTGGAGGCTTTAGGGTTAGTGGAGGGCTTCACAGCAGAGGTGGGAGCCAGCGGGTCCTTCTGCCCCAGTCACCTGACCTTACCTGTGGAGGTGTCATTCTACAGTGTATCCGACGACAACGCTCCCTCACCATACATGGTGAGATAGACAATTTTATCAGCCTGTTCAACTGAACTTTGACCTGAAAACTGTATCTGCAAATGTGTGTGAGCGCTGGTGTGTTTGTGACACGGTAGTTGTCATGTGTTTTTCACAGGGTGTGATAAACCTGGAGTCCCTAGGGAAAAGGGGCTACCGTGTACCTCCATCAGGAACCATTCAAGTGGTGAGTTTTAGTTTTTTTTTTTTTCCAAAAACTTAGAAATGTTCTTAAAATATGTATTAACATAAAATATCTGCACCATGGTGCACACATGGCTGAGAACAAAGAGGAAATTACATCAAGTAACAAAGGGATAGGGGAGCCCCTAGTGGTTATTGAGGAAAATTCATCATGTAACAAAGGCCTGCTTTTATTCATGTATGGCGTTGATACTTTTGAATTTTGAAAGACATTTCCCTCTATTAACTTTACTTTCTTTATTGTTAATTTTATGTGTCTTTCACAGTTTCTGTTATGCTGTTAGAGATCGAAACCTGTCTATATCCTCCCATGCTTCTCTGCTTCTACCTTTCAGACCTTATTCAATCCCAACAAGACAGTGGTGAAGATGTTTGTTGTGATGTATGACCTAAGAGCCATGCCAGCTGGACACCAGACCTTCTTGCGCCAGAGGACCTTCTCTGTTCCCGTCCGCCGTGATACAAACAATCAGACCAGCAGGAAGCCCCTCGGTCAGGGACGCACCTTGCGCTACCTCGTTCATCTGAGGTATGTCGGCTGTCATTTCATCTCTACTGCACTCTACACCCGGAATACATCCAGCAACGGTGATGTTTCTCCTCCCTTATTCATCCTCTGTCTGGTTTGTCTCCCACCCCAATCCCAACAAGGTTCCAGAGTTCTAAGTCTGGGAAGATCTACCTCCATAGGGACATCCGTCTGCTGTTTTCCAGGAAGTCCATGGAGGTGGACAGCGGAGCTGCCTACGAGCTCCAGTCCTCTACAGAGTCCCCTATTGACCCACCATTCTCTCCCCGCTGCTGAGACTTAACTCCCTCCCTCCTCCACCTGGCAGGCGACTACCGAAGCTTCAATCACACCTTGATGCCAGCGATAGACTCATGCGCAGCCCATGGCTTGATTAACAGCTCTAAAAGCAATTTAAGGACTGCAGTCAACAAGACTCACCTGGCATGTGCCCAAAAATCTTAAGCGTCATCCCTTCTGTCACACAGAACTGACAAAAGGTGAGGCTAAGAGCCCGGGAGACCCGTCGGATATGATGTTCTTTGTTAAGTGCACGTCCTTGGATCAAAGAAGTTGGGTCAAAGGTTACGGTTATGGAGATCAGATCCCCTAGTTAAGAAGGCATTACCAGATCTGATAGGTTGTATTCTTTTTCTTACTGTTGTGTGTATCCCCTCCAGCGTCTGGCAGGAGAGTAGAGAGCAGTGACCATCTACAGAAGCAGTTAGACACTGAAATGATTTCTGCAGAGTTTAGGCTACTTCACTCCGTTTGACTCAAATCTAAATGTTAATTGGACCTGAACACGACCTGATGAATAAATGTTGAATCACAATTCATTTTGTTCCAAATGCAATATGAGACCCTTTTAATGGTAAAATATTTTTGCTTAAAATCCTTGAAGATAAGCTTGATCAAACTGAAATCGTGGTTAACTTTGACCCTGTGATTCTTGAGCTCGGAGCAGAGGGAGTGCGTATTGAAGGGGAAGCAGGTGGCGGACTGTGGTGCAACGCCATCCCCTCGTCCAAAAAAACCCACATACGACGGACCACTAAAGAAGTTGAATAAGCAATCAAGCTCGATTCAACTGAAAACATCACACCAGAACATCGAAAGTGCACTGTGGATTTTTTTTTCTCATTATAACTGGAAATGAAACAGAAAATAGTGATATTCTAATACTTTTGTACTGTTACAGAACCACTTTATTGGAAGTGTTGCAATAGACAGAGTAATCTTAGTTTAGTGTTTACACATTCACTTTCAGTTTACTTACCATCAGTTTATTTAATATTTAAATTAATATTTCAGTTATTACTTGTGACGTCTGTCATGCTAAGATGATGTAGTGCAAACGGTATATCATAGTATGTATTTTTGACATTAATATTCAAATCTGAAAAAAAAATATATCTATATATCTTCTAAAGCAATCTTGAAAGCTGCTCTGTCTCTCTGTGTTATAATTTATCCCACCACTACATCGCCACACAGTCACACACTGGAATGAAAGGAACAAAACACAAGTTATTTCTGTCGTCCTTAAAATTTGGTCCTAAACTGCACATTATGAACCCCTTTGGGTTTTCAGATGTAAAAACAGATGTAAACTCAAACAAGATTTTTTATAATGGACCAAAAACAGGAAACAGGGTTGAGTTTAGATGCACAAGAATGGTTTATCTACAGGTGATTGTTTAAGTATAACAAAGCACATATAGCACATACTAAATCAAAAGAAGATACATTATACATGCCGTGTTTGTCTGCATATTAAGTCTAAATTTCCAAATCACCCTCTTAGACAAAACCGCAGGTTGCTATTAATCATTGCTATGAATAGTAGTCTGTGCAGCACAGCACTGACATAATCCCTGACCTAAATGCTGGTTGCTACAGCTTTGAGTCAGCACTACTTCACACGTGTAAGAATACACGCAGCAATCTACACAACAGTTGACAAATGTAACATGGCGGCCAATGTATGCCACTTGGCTGTTAGATGCACATGCGCAGCCTCACCACATTTGTACTATGCACCATATATATATATATATTTTATTTTTTTGCATGGTGACAGTCAGCCTGTGGATTTGTTGTTGACCCGTACGTGTTTGTGTCGCATATGTATACTGTGTTGCTTAATTCAAATGTAATTCAACACAATATGGAAAGTTTTGGATTTGAATTTTAGTATAAACACACTGCATTAAGAATAAAACACTATTAGTATGGGAACATGTCAAATGAACTAGACCGTGTTTATCAACATCAGCATCCACACTGGAGGATAATTTGACTGAAATTTGGATTTATTTTTCAGCACGTGGGTGTAACAGCTGATCGGTATGATTATGCAATGTAAATCCGATCCCAGCAAAACGTGCGGGTGCACGGCAGGCGTTCCCGGAGGTGGGCGCGCATGGTGTCTCCGCATGTGACGTAGGATTTTTTTTGTGCGGGAGTGCGCGCTCGGCAGTCGGCAGGAGGACTCGTATGGGCACGGAAAGTCACAGCGGGGGATTTGTGAACCTCTTGTTCAACTAGTTTCGACTAGATCTCTCGTCTGGGATCTCGACAACACAGAAATGTCGGAGGACAACGGAGAAACACAGACTGCCGAGGAGACACCGGTGGAGGAAAAGGTAACTCTGCAGCGGGTTAGCGGTTTAGCTTCTTAGCGCCTTAGGTCCGCGCTCGTTACTGTTGACATTTCAACCGAAACCAGCTAATGCATCGACTCCTGTGTGGAATTGTTGATCTTATTTGTCAAACTCCACAACACAATCACAGTAAGTGTTGTCAGTTAGGCGGCCCGTCGTTTCGGTTGCCAATAGAGCGGATGTTCTCGGACGGCGACGCTGCTAGCTAATGTTAGCAGCTCGCCGTTGGCCAAGCTAACTGTCATGACATTCAAACTGGGGAAATAGGTAGCGTTAACCGTTAGATCCGCTGCAAATGTATGAATGAACGTAGCTCAACCCAAAAGATTGCCATACCCTGAATTGAAGCCTCATTACAGTAACCATATTTTTCTATTCCACTTTATCCTCAGCAGTTGTGCTTGCTGCTAGCTTGCTACCTAGCTAATCGCCCAGCTGGTTACGCAAAACAAACTGACGTTTATGTTGCTCCATTTATAACGTTAGCGGTTAATCCCAAGCGGTGGTGTAACCCACTAAACTAAACAAATTTGCGCGGTGCTCTACAGTATGACACAGGTGAAAATACGCACTCTACCGTAGGTTGCATCGGTCTTCTCCAGGAATGTTTTAGTAAACGTTTGTATACTTGATTATACATCACACAGTGGTCAAACAGCGGAACACCTTCTCCCACAGGCTGCTCCAGCTCCGCTGTCGAAGGGACAGATACAGGAAATGTTTCCTGCCACATGCCATCACATTGTACAATAACAGCTAAAAACCAAAACAGTCCTCAAGCCCCATAGCCTATTATGTTTATCTGTTCACTGCACCTGATTTTTTTCACTTTTCAATTTGCACTTTAATTTACTGCTATTTATACATTTTATATTGCTCTTTTTATATGTTGTGTCTTTACCTATTGTGTTCTCTATCTTTAGTTACTGTGTTGTCACTGTGTGTAATGCTGCTGCTATACTTTAATTTCCCAGCTTGGGATCAATAGTCTGTCTATCTATCTATCTAACTATCTAGCATGGAGCCAGATTATCTCTATAGCGCACTGCAATCATCTGACAGATGTTTCAGTGGGAGTCACCAATTTCATCTACTCTCTTATTGTGCTGCATGTTTTTTTTTTTTTTATCAAAACGTTTCCCCTTACGTTTATTTTACAGGAGGTTCAGGAAAAGACGATCAGTCCTGAGAAGTCAGAGGAGGCTAAACTGAAGGCCAGATACCAAAATTTAGGAAATAAGCCAGGGGGCTCTGACCTGCTTCGCAAACGCCTCCAGAAGGGGGTGAGTTATCTCTCGTTTGTCTGCAAAATACACAATGATTAGATGCACTCTCTAAACATACTAAATGTTGTTTGTTAGTAATGTTGCACTTAGACTCAGTTGCCAGTTCATTAACTTAAATGAATGTGGTTTGGCAAATTAATAGTAACTCAAGCTTCACGTTCTTGAGATTTACACAGCATAATATTTACATCAATGATTACAAGCAACATTTCAGAAAGGCTTAGTGCAACACAAATCTCAATGCACAAAGGCTAGATTTATTGCGGGGATTTTTAACTAGACTGTGTCCGTATTCGCTAGGTGTGCGGCTCACATAAATTGTCAGTAGAGTATATGTTTTAACACAGTGGACCATTGTGATAAATGACAATTCATTGAGCAAGTCAACATACCAGCAATGCTACTTGCTGGTTAGCAGCCTGTCAAATGTGAGGATTAGTAGCTTCTTTATGTTTTCGGTATATTCTTTTCACTTAAAGAGTGTTGAAATGTGCTGAACTATTGGTGGACATTTGGCAAAAACAAAACGATTTGATGACAAAGACTCGAAATATATATATATATTTTTTCTTGCCTGCCAACCAAGCCTTAAAAGTGTAGCTTATCGGTGGCCTGTAGCCAAAACAAAAGTTTTGTATACATTCACTTTTTCAGAACACATTGTGTGCATCCTTGAGTTGCAATGAACAGTGAATGCATTTCCTCCTCTGTAAAGCATTTGCAATGTCAAAGTGTCTTTTTTTAGTAATTAATATATTTGTTGGCAAGTTATCGCCACAAATTGTCAAACAACAGAATAACATGGAACCAATGAAACAAACTGTTTAACGTTGCCTGTGCCACGTTGCGTGTGCTTGCACAATCCAACGTATACTGTCCATCTTACTATGGGATCACACTAGCCATGGTAACAAATTGGGCCTGGGGTATAAGGTGAGGGGGCCCAATAGCCTTTCTCCCCACTTGCTCAAACCATGCCCAACTTTGAACTCAACCTTCATTTTGATCTCAACTACACATTTGTTAAGTTTCGTGACTGCATCTTGTACCGTTGTGGCGCGATCGTGGCTACCAAAATATATCCATGAACACAGACTCACTCGCTCAAGGTGAAAACAAAAAAAATGTACTTAAGATAAGAACTGTTATTAATCTGTCAAAATCACAGTAAATCTGTTGTTTATTAAATATATAATTAATCTCTCCTTGCAATGTAATTAATGTGTTCATTCTTCATAGTTCACACATCAAAAGTTTAATTATCTTGTCTCTCTGTAGCAAAAGTACTTTGACTCTGGTGACTACAACATGGCTAAAGCCAAGATGAAGAACAAGCAGTTGCCGACGGCTGCACCAGAGAAGACTGAGATCACAGGGGACCACATCCCCACGCCCCAGGACCTGCCCCAGAGGAAACCTTCTCTGGTGGCCAGTAAACTGGCAGGCTGATGCACACACAGCCTCGACAATACCTCCCAGCCCTAAACCTCTCAAGTCTCAGAGATGTACCATTCAACCCCCTCCCCCTCCTCACGGTGTACCTGTCCCCTGCCTCTGCCCTCTCCCCACCCATCAAGAACCCTCACCCAGCAAACTGGCTAGCTAGTTCGTTTTTGTTTCCATCCCACCTGGCCCTGCCCCAACTGCCTCCTATCCTTGCCTTTATCCCTCACTTCTCCAAACAAACTGCCCTTCTGTCATTGTCTTCTTACGTCTCCATGTTCTTTTTTTATTTTCTCTTTATTCAATATAAGATACACTGAAGGACAGGACATTCAAGTGTAAGTGGGATGAGCAGCTTGGAAACGCCTCAAAGTACAAGTGATACCATGGCGTTTACTGGCTGAAGAGGGGGGCGAGCAGTGGAAGCTGCGCTGTGTGGTTTGAGGGCTGTAGTATGGTCATCAAGAGCCTCTTTGTTTGGAAGTGTGTGTATGTATGTATACATACATACAGACATACATTTCATTTTGTTTGGCACAGGGGCAGATGTCAGCATTTTAGACCATTTTAAATCAAATTTGTATAATTCACTGTATGCCCTCATTTAAATGATGCTGTCAATATGCTTGCGATTTATTGAAAATGGTAATTGAAAGCAGAGGAATAGCTCATTTGTTAACACTATGAATATGAACTATGGGAGGAAGCTGTGCTAAAGGATCACACAGTGAAGGCCAGAGTGTGACATGGGACTGCATGTGTGAAGCAGGGTTCCCAAAAGCAAATTTTAATTAAGGTTCACTGAACACAGAGGTTTACGCAGATGCTGAAAAGCTCAGGTGCTGCATATATAGAGAAATATGAGCGAGATTTTGCTTCAGTTTGAACTGCAATGTTGAAAGTTTGAACTTTATTTGAGGTTTGCCATCCAGTCTCGACTGTCCTCTCCTCAGGTCAACATTTCAGGTTACAAGTTGTCATGAATAAAATGTTAACCATGCCCGAGGTAGAGGAGTATATGGGACATAAACACTAAATTTCTGTCAGTAGGGACCAGTCTTTGCGTCCTGTATGCTGTGTGTAGACTAAGTAAAAGATAATAATACAAAAATAAATAATAATAATACTGGGAGCAGCTCTTGGCACAAATAGTGTTATGAACCATGTTCAGTTTTGGGAAAAACCTTCTATACTCATGAGTTTAAGTATTTTATCTTCAAAATCTCCTTGGCCCTGTATAGTGCTATCCCAAGGTCTTTACTGAGTGGATGAATCTTACCTGCAATGTGGTAAATTGAAGCTAGCACAACATCTGTCTGAGCTGTGCATGTGGCTGTCCTGCTGTCACTTTGTGCCATTTGGTTTTGTAAATAAAATAGTTTTGCACAAATGTTTCATTGCTGTGTCATGTGTGTTATGTTTACTTTTTGATGTTTTAGGACGTATGGTTATCAAAGCTACTTTCAGATGTTTTCAGATGTTTAATCAGATTATCATCAATAATAATGGGATTCACTTGGATGAGGAAAATGGTACAGGTTGGACTTCATCCTTGTCTTTTCTCCCATGTTTTGAAAACATGCTTTTGAATAAACTTTCCCTTAGAGTTTGTTCAAGTCAATGTTATTTTTTTATTCAGTGGTCAACTGACTAAGCCAGCATCGCAGTTGGTGCAACTTCAAAAATGGAGTACATTTGATTTTCCTTTTATAACAAAACCCCAATACTTGCACCAACAAAATAAAATCTCATTAAATACTGTTGAAAGGCTTCTTGATGAAAACGATGCACATCAAAAAGACATTGTAGTTGCTTTATTCTGCGATTTGTTCCTGCATTTGAATTCAGTTGTAACAGTGCCACAAAAAAATGACATTTTTCCCCCCCAGCATGTACACATGTTACATAATGAAAATATCTGAAAAAACATTTGAATTTGTGAAATATTATTAGTCATAATAAAACTGAAAAATACCCCTAAATGGATTAAAAATGGGTTTAGCTCAGGAGGTAGAGCGGGTTGGCTAGCAACCGCAAGATTGCCAGTTCGATCCCCGGCTCCTCCTAGCTGAGTGCCTGGTGTCCCTGAGCAAGACACCTCACCCTAATTGCTCCTGATGAGCTGGTTGTCGCCCTACGTGGTTGACTCCGCCGTCAGTGTGTGAATGTGGGAATGAATGGGTGAATGTCATTCATTGTTGTAAAGCGCTTTGGACAAAAGCACTATATAAATGAGGCATTTTTATTATATTTGATTGTCGGCCCTTTCATTTCTAATTGTTGGCATGATTTCTGAACTAATTCCACTTAAAAATGTTATTAAAACAGAAGAAGAGCCTCATAAAACATATATTACATATTGTATTATTACATATATTTACATAATTAATATGTTGTGATTCGTGATGAAGATAACGACAAATATAAATATAATATAGAGTTGCCCTTTCAATTTCTATAGTTTTTTTTTTTTCAGAAGCTAAATTGATTGGCTTTTGGGTTTTTTTGTGATTTTTTTGTTGTTGTTGTTGTGTTGGTGTGTTTTCAGGTCCTGGCCATCGGGGGGCGCAGTTTCCCACGCGGAAGCAGCCCCTTCTCCGTTTGGCTCATTCGGCTGAATCATTTCATCCATTGTACCCAGAATGCAAAGTGAGAGCCACCGAAATCCCGGCAGCCTCAAGCGTTCCAGGTTATCATGGCAATAAGAGACACATCTTCCTCCTGAGTAACCGCCGCGGCAACAAAGGACTCCTTGCTCACATACATGAGAATACGCACCGAGTCCCGGGGACCTGCCGGACTCGTAGCCCAGACTGGAGAAAGGACATAGCGTGTGACTGTCCGTCATGGCAGCGTCGGAGCTGTACACAAAGGTAAAACAAGTGTATATTCAAACGTATCGCTGTAAATCGCTAGCATGTCGGCTCAATACATATCACAGTCGCAGGTTTAGCTTCATGCTAAACGTCTTTTAACATTTCCAAGGAGACAAACTGCTGACAGTTTGATTTTCGCTACGGGGAAAAGATCTGTCTTTGTAATAGCAGGCTCGTTGGTGGTGTTTTTAAAAGAATAAAATGCACGTTGAATCACATTAAAACACGCTGGCCTGGCAGGCAAGTGAGATGTGTTTTTAAATATAGATGTCAGTTCGGCTCTGAAATGGGTGCAGCTGACTTAAAAAAAGGAAAAAAGACAAGGTTAACAGATGCGGTGCCGTGCTTTACATACAGTATCAGCTTATTTTAGCTTTTATGTCATTTGTAACCTTGTTTATTCACATTCTCCAAAAAAAGGATACAGTTATCCCCCCCCCCCCCCCCCCCCCCCGGAGGCTAGCGGGCTGGGATGATGCAAAGGCGGTGCCAGCCATCATGGAGGCTCAAATGCGATTTTAAACCCCTTAAACATTTGGCGCTAGCTCAGCCTCGTGCATCTGACACGGCCCTGTGTTTGTCAGCGTTCTGTTTTGGGCGCGTGTCTCTCGGGCTCGCGCTGGCGCTTCTTGGGTGCAAGCCGAGTTCCCGCAGGTTGGGTACCGCTAAGATGCTGCGATGAGCCGCTGCATCCGGACAGTTTTAGCATCCTTTAGCATCCGGGATCTTTAGACTTGTGGAGGCCCTGAAACCCTCACTGTAGCTTTGTACGGCCCCAGATGCTCACTGAGGAGAATGTGACACCCACAAGGTCATAAGTGCTGATGTTGCTGCTGCTGCTGCTGCTACTGCTGTATTCTGTGATTGCAAATCTGGAAACCAATATAAGTGTGCGAGGGAAGGAGGAGATGAGTCACCCATCCCCCTACTTTGACAGCTGGTGTGTTCAGCTTGAGGAAAGTGGTGGTGAGAAAACGTGTGTGTGTGTGGTTGTCATTGAAATTCCTTTAAAAACTAAACAGCAGCACCACAGCATTTGTTATCAGAACCACTCTACTTTCAGACAGTTGGATCTCTTTTGTTGATGAAGGTGTGTTGTGGTTTAACAAACGTAGCCGAGCTGTCGATCACTGTGACACACATTTGAACCCTGTGTATGCAGATGGACTCCCCGCTGGGGTGCTGTTCTACAGCCTACTGACCTCTGATCATCAAGGAGGCAAGAGGCAACAAAAAAGACATCTTGATGTTGCATTTAGTGCTGACATTCTTCAATTGATCTACTTGCTGATTGACAGAAAATGTACTGGCAACAAGTAGCATTTCAAAGCATATGAAAATATTACTGTTTCCAGTTTCTTAAAATAGAAATATTAATGAAGATAGTAAATTCAATATTTTGCAATCGTCTGTTGGATCATTTCGTAATTGGGGAGTTGTCATGTAATGATGAGTTTTATCAAGAAACGTATTGCCGCAGTATACTTGGGTAGAATAAGCTCATGTGATTATAGCAGGGTGCTAGCAGGTTGACTGTGCTGCTTTTTATATCTTAATTGTGTTTGTTACACATTCAGTGTGTTTCAATTTTCTGAATGTCCTCCCAGCAAATTTAGATTTTTGCATGTTTTTCTAGTGGTGGTGGCTTTGAAATGAATGAAAACCACATAATACATGCTGGTCTGACATGCAGTATGATGTCAGCATGCATTATAAATTTAAGAAAGGAGCATGAGGGTTGCTGCCTGCTTTCACTCTGTTTCAGCATGTGCTGGGTCCTGTTAAATACCACCTAGGTGAAAACCTACTACCTATGCAAGATTTTGGCTGAGGCTGCTCTTATTAGTTTCCTGTGCCAGCAGCATAGGCTTGTTCCATAAGACTCTTGTTGGGTGTTAAATGGCTTTAAACGCAGGAGATGGGGGAAGCTTTGAACGTATGTGTAAGTGTGGCTGGGAAACACAACGTTGGTTTCTCCTTTGAATGGTCCCCTCTATTTTAGAAGTCAGCGTCTGATGTCAGAGCACTCTCTGTGATTTACTTTTCCAACACAGGGGTGGGAAACACTCTGCTCTTTGTGCGAATGAGTCAGCCTCATAGAAGCTTATTGAGCGGTCTGCGCTGCTTGGTTAGCGTGTGCACAAACACACACATACAAATACACACGATAGCAATACATTCTGCTCCGATGTACACCTGGCTCCTGTATGACCTGGCCGCCAGTATGAAGAGAAAGTGAGTCAGAAGTCCAATTTCGTAGGTTGGAGGAGAAGAACAAAGCTACTGTCTTTTAGTTGTTTTATTGAGTCTGTTCCATCCGTCTGACCCAAATAAAGTATGTGGAACAAATCAGGATGGAAACTAGT
Organism: Eutrigla gurnardus; assembly: GCF_963514095.1. Lineage (NCBI taxonomy): Eukaryota > Metazoa > Chordata > Actinopteri > Perciformes > Triglidae > Eutrigla > Eutrigla gurnardus. The sequence goes on along the minus strand of NC_139915.1, from coordinate 23,807,167 downwards.
AAGAGTTGGTGAAATTGTGGGAGACAGTGCTATGTGGATAGAAGCAGAGATGGAAGAGAGGGAAGCTATTCTTATGGAAATGGGAATGGCAGTGAGGCAATGCTCCATTAGATGACTCAGAGATGGAAAGACCCTTCAACCCCCAACCAATAGTTACAAAAAGACATACTATCATTTAAAGTAATCTTTAGCTGCACCACAATAAGTTTAAACTGAGAATAAAAGATTCCTCTCTAGATTTCCTTTTTCACAACAAGCTAACTGTGTAAAGATAAAAGGTCTACTTTTGGAAAACTGCACCTTTAGGATCTGTCATTTACAGGTGCTAAATTTGATATTCACAGCAGGAATAAATCAGCAAACAGGTATTTGCTATGAGAATATGTAATGGAGTAATGTCTACCTGAGCATAGAATGACGTCGCTCTCCCTCTGTGTGTGTTGTGATCCGAGCTTCTCCATTCTTTGTTTACAAACCCAGCCTGATTGCACGTGCTTTTAGCGTATGTCTGTGCACGAGAGTGCCCCCAGCTGGCAAGCTCACAGCTACGGCTCGACACCACACTCATAACGGCGGTTACAGCTGATGGCGGCGTCATCTTGGAAGCGTAGTTCCCATCCTCATGTTCCCTTTCAGGTAAACACTGTTATCCATGTCAGCACTTTTGCAGCTGTTTGCACCGTTAGCTACAAGCTGCTGGCTTAGTCATCACCATGTTGTGGGCAGTTTAGAGCAATGACTCATTTAAATGAGATATATAGAAATATATATATATATATATATATATATATATATATATATATATATATATATTTCTATATAGGGCTGCACGGTGGTGTAGTGGGTAGCACTCTCGCCTCACAGCAAGAGGGTCCTGGGTTCGATTCCCGGGTCGGCCTGGGTTCCTTCTGTGTGGAGTTTGCATGTTCTCCCTGTGTAAGCGTGGGTTCTCTCCGGGTTCTCCGGCTTCCTCCCACAGTCCAAAGACATGCAGGATGGGGATAGGTTAATTGGTGACTCTAAATTGCCCGTAGGTGTGAATGTGAGTGTGAATGGTTGTCTGTCTCTACATGTCGGCCCTGCGATAGACTGGCGACCTGTCCAGGGTGTACCCTGCCTTCGCCCAATGACAGCTGGGATCGGCTCCAGCCCCCCCGTGACCCTGAATACAGGATAAGCGGTAGAAAATGGATGGATGGATGGATATTTCTATATATTGCTAGAGAATCAGCTTCATTGCATGCATTGTATATACAAATATACAATATAGCCTACAGTGTTTCATAGAGCAGGAATAATTAATACATTGTCCATGTGCAGTGTTTTCAGGTTCACATCACTCTACAGACCTCTGTGATGATGAAGCCGTATGTGACAAACTGTGTAGCCTCATTTACTTAAGCACACACACACACACACACACACACACACACACACACTCTCTCTCTCTCTCTCTCTCTCTCTCTCTCTCTCTCTCTCTCTCTCTCTCTCTCTACTGGTACATGTCTGGTACATGTGCCAGCATTCATTCAAACTGGCACATAGCTAAACTGCCAGTAAGCTGTTCCACACTTGAAATGCAGCAAAGGAGAGAAAGGAAAGAGAAACACCTGCTGTTACATCACTTGTAGTGCGGCGTGTTTGACCGTTTTAAGTCCAGCAGGAGCAGTGGTTTTCTGTGCTTTGGTGTACATTCAATGTAACTCATGCAACCTTTGATTTATCCTGATCCCTCATTTTTTGCCATATTAGCAGCATGGCTCCGTGATTACCAATGAGAGTCGGTCCACTTGGTCCAGACTGAAATATCTCAACAATTATTGGATGTTTGATATTAAGTTTGTTGCAACCATCCATGTTGCCTCAGAGTATGAATTGCTTTGGTGATCTATGTACTTTTTGTTGACTTTTTTTTACTTTTTTTTAACTTTTTTTGGTTTGAGTGAAATATCTCAATAGCCTTTTGTTTTTATTTTAACTGTAAAGCGACTTTGAGTACTAGCGAAAGCGCACTACAAATTAAATGTATTATAAATATTATTATTAATGTTTGGATTGAGTGCCATGAAATGAAATACAGACATTCATGTCTATCTCAGGATAACAAATTAAATTTATTTAATACTTTTAATACTTCCATCCATCCATTTTCTACCGCTTATCCTGTATTTAGGGTCACGGGGGGGCTGGAGCCGATCCCAGCTGTCATTGGGCGAAGGCAGGGTACACCCTGGACAGGACGCCAGTCTATCACAGGGAGACATGTAGAGACAAACAACCATTCACGCTCACATTCACACCTACGGGCAATTTAGAGTCACCAATGAACCTATCCCCATCCTGCATGTCTTTGGACTGTGGGAGGAAGCCGGAGAACCCGGAGAGAACCCACGCTTACACGGGGAGAACATGCAAACTCCACACAGAAGGAACCCGGGCCGACCCGGGAATCGAACCCAGGACCCTCTTGCTGTGAGGCGAGAGTGCTACCCACTACACCACCGTGCAGCCCCCCTTTTAATACTTACTTTACTTTAATACATTTTATATTACAGCATAGTAGTTAATAATATATCATGTCATGATTATTTTGGCCAAAATAATTGCGATTAATTATATTATCCCGATAATCATCAAAATATGCTTAAAACTTTAAACATACTGGAACCATTTTTACATACAGACATCTGTTCGTTTAACATAAATGATGGGGTTGTATAAATAAACTAAAAAAATATTTTCCACCTTGTATTTTTTTGTATCGCTACCATGATAGCGAGCTTGACAGCTTTTTCAAGTCAGTCGCGACGATATTTTCAGTGATCCCGATAATGGAAACTCACCAGGATCAAGTTATTGTGACTGTTTTTAATCTCTATTCTTGATCAAATCCTAGATCGTCCCGTCCCTTCATGTAACAGTCATGCTTTGTGTGCTTTAGGTGTTCCCTCAACCGCATCAGGTGGTGAAATTTTGTCAGCGGTTGGTTTTCTTCTTCCCAGCTCCATTTGAGAGCATGTGCATTGGATTACTGAGATAACCCAGTTAAATTGTGCTCAACTCATGTTGTATATGTTCTGGCATGTAGTCATCGCAGTCCTGTCCAACACAAACAAACACACCGAGGGCAGATACACCGAGGCTGGCTGTTTAATGGCTGTGTCTTATTTCAACACTTAACTGTATCCTAAAGTAAATTTAACTTGGTGGTGTTTGACAAGACAGACATATATTAGCTTTGGAAACTCCAATTTGCATACATTTTTGGGTGTTAATTAATTAACACACTTTCAATCCAGTGTGTAGGGACGGGACGCAGGTTTACGGCTGTTGTTTGGGGTCGTGTGAGTTGGTTTCTCGTCATGTTTTCTGGCCCTGTGAGCCTCCCAACTCATGTGATTGAGGAAGGAAGCCGGGACGCCTGATGGACGGCAGGGATGGCCAATTATCTGTCACAGGGCTAGCAAGTTAAGGGGGGAACACTGCTTGTGTCTTCAGACACACTGGGAAGGTTTCATCCGCCAGTGAGCTCCAGAGCTCGGTGCTGTATCAGCTAGCGTCTGGTCTTGTGGTGCGCGTGGCTGGAGGCATCCAGAAAACCAGCAGACTCAACAGCATGAGCTAGAGACTTGATACAGACACAAGATGAACTGGGAATTGGAGTATATGTTTGTCCATGTAAGTGTTTGCTTCTTTTGAGGCTTTTTAATTTTCCTCCCGTAGATATGTAGAACATACAGATGAACCTTTATTCTGATCTGTTAACGGTGAAGCTGCTTTCTCTGTTTAGCTGCATGTGATTCTTTGCGATCTGTAAGTTCTGGTCTTGAAAAGGGTATATTGCCTCTTTAATGTGCAAAATAGAAGCCCGGTTGTCCTGACACACCCTTCTTCTGCAGAAAAAAAGTTACGTATATGAAATCAGACGCAGTAATGACTCCAGAGTGGCAACAGTTCAGATTTGAATCTGAACTGCGTTTTGGTATCTGAAATAAAAGCAAAGAACGTAGTCACGGGATTTAGTTTGTCCCAACTTTTGTAGATACAGGGTTTTATATGTGGGACTACAGTCCTTTAGAAGGAGAAGCAACATGCTCTCCTAATGAATGATAAATGTGCACCATGTTGGTGTCCTATAGATCTACAGGCCATATAAATAATTACAGGTTACCTTTTTGCTAAAGCATGATTTGCATAGCAGCAAGGGAGGACATATTAAGAGAACTAACTTAATGGTTTCTCTGAAGAGCTGGTTAGCTTAGCATAGCTTGTTCCTAATTAGATTTTTTGTATATCTTTTCCTTTTTAATAAGCCCATTGTCTGGTATAAACATAAGACAAACGCATAGTTGTGCACTGATTCTCCTATCCTGATATAACATACAAGCAAATCACACTTATCCGAGAGTCAGCAGCGACTGAACTAATCAGATTAGACACTGGGCATCGTCAGAGCTTCTTAGTAAGACACCCTGATGTTTGGCGATCACTGGATGTTGGCACCTTGGTTGTTTCGGGAACACCATCGGGTGTAGTGAATCTAGCACAGTTTCTTTCTAGCCAAAAATCTCCACCAGCACTGAGGTCTCTGTATCTTGGCTTCATGCTGTGTCTGCCCAGCTGAGCAGAAAAACAGCAGATTCTCACATGAGTGGCATCATGTGACGAGGCCAGTCTGGGACTCCATTGACGGCTTAAATGAGAATCTGTGAGCAAAACACTATTTCACATACCACTGCAGCTGTTTAGGAAGTTGTCTTTGCCGGATTGTGCCGTAAAGTGTTTTCAGGTTTCAATCTCTTTGATCAGGGATATAGGATTGTATTGCAGATCACAGTTGATCACAGTGGATTTCCATTACTGGGAAAAGAGCCCTACGGAAGATTAGAACAAAGAGACCTTATCCTTTATTTGCCTTTTTACAATGTTAATTAAAGATCATGTGTCCTATCTGTGATGCAATAATTGCAATTATTATTATTATTATCTTGACAAAATGTAAGTAAGAGTGATTCCAATGTGTTTTAGTGCCGTTTTTAAGAGTTTAAAGCACATTTTGGTGATTATTGGGATACTGTCGGGAGCCACAATTATTTCAACCAGGATAATCATAGCATTAAATGTTGATATCGTCCCATACCTACACTTCAGAGGAGTCCCAGTAGGCTGGAGTGCATCTGATCCAAGAGTGAAAGCTCAGAGCTCAGTATTAGCAAGGTGAAGTCCCTCTAATCTGCTGCTGACTTTGTGCAGATTTGTAAACTTGTCATGGATGAATGCCCTGCCCATCACTAACCCTATATACACACACGCACACACGCAAGCCAGCACGCACACACACACACACATTACTAGCCATACTGAACACACAAACCCATTGCCCCAATCACTTTGACCTCCGCTCAGTCTTTTTCATCCTTGCTGCCTTGTTGCAGTAGAATCAAGTTCAGTCATATTAATTTCAGCCCCTGAAATTAAAACTTCACATCAATAACATCACAGCTTCAGCCAAAATGTGATAACTTAACATCTGTTAAATCTTAACAATTTTATACATCTGTTCCCCTTTCTTCATATTAAGAGAGCTCTATGTTGTGGCACACCATTTTTAATGAAATCGGGTTAATGTAATGTCTTTATTGATGTGAACACACTTACGCCTATGTTACTTTGTGTGGGCCAGGACCAGAACTTAAACACGTGAAAGCTTTGTCACCGTGTCAGCAGTACTGTGGCAACCTGTAGCCATATGTGATGGTAATGAAATCTTGGTGTAGTTGACTAGTATACGATTAGCCGGTGTTAAGTTAGCAAATCAGGTCCTGATCCTTTGTCTCAGTTAAACCAGGATTAGCATCAGCCCAGCCTTGTACCTTGAAGAGCAGCCGTGCCCTGCTGTGAACTGACCCAGCTGTCAGCGACCATCAGGACGAGTGTAGACTAGTTAATTATTTGAAATAAAAGAACTTGCGTCATTTAATTATTGATTTGTTAGAAAACACAGTATATTGCTACTAGAATACTGTTGTTGCTAGATCGTGTCTTCCAATATGATCCGTCAGAGGTTAAGATTGTTTTTGTCGTTTCCTATATTTTATAATTTTATTAGAATGTCCTTTTTATGTCATAAATATTAGTCCAGAACAACAATGGCATTGCCAGGCATTATGACATTCACAATATCAAAATAACACACATTTTGTATATTGTATTATGGACGGAGGTTATTTAATGCAATTCAGAATTTGCATAAAATTTCATTGACATGATTGTCAAAGCAGACAGGATTTAGTTTTATGCTCAGGGCATGATCTCACTGAATACATTGCTTTTTTTTTACACCTTTCATTTGAAATGAGAGCATCTGACTGTTACTGACTGGATGCAGATGGTAGAAGGTGTTGCATTGTTTGTATGCAACTTCTCAATATTGTAATTCTGATCTGTATGAAACATATAATAGCTGATTCATGTCCTGTGAAGATCACATTTAGAAGCAGCACACATTTATTGCATCGAATAACATGTGAACCTCACATAAGTGTGACCTCATCCTGTTCCCTGAGGTAAAGGGAAAAAACAGCAACAACAAATTACAGATCTACAAACTCAATTTAGCAGCTTGAGTTCATAGCCGATGTGTGTAGCCTCATGCACGCGGCATATGTAGGGCGGGCTAAATGCAGAGACCCTTTAGTCATGTGATCTCTGACGTCACAGATGCTCTGACGTCTTTTCTCCTTTTTTGTCACCCTCTCCTCCTGGTCTGTTGCCCATAAGTCACCAGCTCGACCATCATCCTTCACTGTAAGGCAGACAGAGAGGCTGCACTCTGACTCATCACATTATCTCTCCAGCTTTTAAACACTACTCTTGTCCAGCTTGTATTTCATTGTAGAGGATTATGTCCTTGAAACGTGTGTGTGTGTGTGTGTGTGTGTGTGTGTGTGTGTGTGTGTGTGTGTGTGTGTGTGTGTGTGTGTGTGTGTGTGTGTGTGTGTGTGTGTGTGTGTGTGTGTGTGTGTGTGTGTGTGTGTGTGTGTGTGTGTGTGTGTGTGTCATCCTTCATCTCTCGTTTGTTTTCTGAACCCGGGGGGATTTGTTGGTCTATAAATATGATTCATAGCCTCTGCAGTTGCATTATATTGTTGTCTTTTTGCCCCCATACTAGGTACACACACACACACACAAACCTTGTACATTTGTGTTTTGGTCGAGCAGAAAAGAGAAAGAAACAAAGCATGACAATTACTGGCATGTTAACAATGTGTGTGTGTGTGTGTGTGTGGGGGGGGGGGGGGTGATAATGAGAACCAGGAAGTGTGCTCAGCAGCGCAGTGATGTGTCTGTGAGGTGTGATGCTGCTCAAATCTTGCTCTAGCTATTTTTAGCCTCTGTCCGCCTTCTCTCCTCCCTTTTCTCCCTGTGTCTCCCGGCCTCTCTCTGCGTTGCTAGGAGGCTGGCAGCTGGGATGGTCTCCTGTGGGTACCAAAAAGGTGAAACCACCAACAAAATGCTGGAATGGGAAGAGTAATAGAGACAATTTCCCCCGTTTTGTTTTTCGTTTAAGTAGCATCAACACATTTTCCTAAAGTATAACCTGATATATTTTATATATTTTAGATACTTTGGAAACCATGCCTCCATTTCAAATAAAGATCTGCTGGTTTGAACAATGTTTGGCTTCATAGTAGGGGTTTGCAGTGATGAAACAAACCTTGGCCTGGAGGTGTTTTATACTTTACACTGTTTTATACAAAAAATGTAATGAAAACTGACAGCAACAAAATGGTTTTCCTGGACAGTATAGTAATGTGCAAGTTGTTAATTTTCTTAAGTGTCAGGAAAGGTTGCCCTTTCATTGTTTGTTGTTTTTTGTTCAAGAATACCTGACATGCATTTAAATATTTTGATACACAATGGGATGAACATACGACCACAAATGGCTCCTTACAACTGAAAGTGACAGCAGCTTTGATAAAGCTGTCAGTTTTGGCAGGCAGATGTAGCTACATAATTTCTAAACATTATCACAGAAGGTGTAGCCTATAAATTATTCAACCAGCTCATTGTGCCAATGATATCAGCGTTAATCAGACAGTCGGGGTTGCTATTGTTAATTGAGCAGGTGGTTAACTGGCAAATTAAACGGGTTTTTAAGGAAATTGTGTGAATTGAAATGTTGATTGAATTGTTTTCATTTAATTCATCATAAGTGGGGAGAATATATTAGTTGTGAATGTAGATGTGAAACAGGTGTGAGCTTGTGATGCATGGTTTGGTAATACTGGTTGTTTGTGAAGGTCTCCCGTTTTTAGCTCCCGTTTGATTCAGCACACACACACACACACACACACACACACACACACACACACACACACACACACACACACACACACACACACACACACACACACATACACATAATAGACTCCGTCTGTCTCACTTTATGCTTTTGTTTTTCTTTCTCTGACTACACACATACAGCTCACTAGCAACTCAGACAGTTTATCACTCCTGAAAACCGCAGGCACACATTCAAGCCCGACATTTATCACCTGGCATTAACTTATCACATATTCATATCAGCGTATGTGCCAGCTGATAATTAAAAAGCATGTGCAGTACAGAAATGCCAAGGTAATTTAGAGCACTAACAAGTTTAACTGTAAAAAAAATTTTTTGTTTTGGCCTCAAACATCCAGTATTGGTTGGCTACTCTCCACGTTCAACCATTAGCTTTACAACACACACGCACACTTCTTGGAACCACTTCACCACTTCAAGTAGCTATGTGTTATCCCCTTCACACTACTTACTGATGTCACGGTTTGGTCTTCCTACAGAGGTTAAGAGAGAAAGGAATTAGAGAAAATACTGGGAAAACCTGGGGGATTCGTGGTGGCAGAGAGATTAAACACTTCTTTTGTTAAACTCCTTTGTCGGAGAGGCTATTGCTGCCATTTCACATCACAACTCTTCTTAATATGAAGAGCAAGAGATAGAATGGGGGGGAGGGGGGTGCGAGGGTTTGTGTGACTGTGATGTCATGATGAGCGGTAGTGAGGCAGAAGCTGGAATTTAGTAGGCTTTCAACCGTCATGCTTTCTACAATCAGGCCTTTCTCTCTTGCATCTCCGAAACTGCCGTTAGCAGTTTATAACGAAGCCTGAAGAAGCCATGAAATCCTTGATGGACTTCCGGAAAGACACTCCCAGTTCCTCAAAAATTATCAAAAGTGTCATTCACATGTTCCTGTATTAGTAATTCACTTGAAAAATTAGTCACAGCAAAGTGAAAATCCTCATTCATGTTGTTTAGTTTGAGACTAAATCCTGCAGTGATTAGTGTATAGTCTTTCTGTTCATTCCTCAACAAAGACAAAACAGATGAGCATATTTTATCTGCTCTAGTTTTGCGAATAATAATTTAAATAATATTTTCACACTTACGCCATTGATTCTTTTCCATGTTGTGATGGATCCTTCACAAAACTATGATAAATACATGTCAATTGAACGTTTGTTTCTGGAATACAAACCCCACCATAATCTGTTTTGTTGAACCTCTTACTTAATTTCCTCTCATCTGCCCTCCTTATCTAATTTCAAATCCATGGTTGGAAAAACAACCTCTGTGTTGTTTGACCACAGACTACTGACTGCTTCACTCCAGCAGAATACACACACACACACACACACACACACATGCAGACGCAGGTCTCGTCGGCCTGGGTTTTTTCAGTGCACAGTGGGATTCTCTCTATTCTCCAGTCACTGCACAGTCATCCAGCAAACACCTCCACCATTAGAAGTAAGGCTTATGTCTATGTTTGTGAGCTGGATTCCTCAGCCATGTGACTGCTAGTGTTCATCACTGTTTTTCCACATGTCTGTAATCAGCTGATTGCCTCCAGTCACAAGTCTGTAAGGCCTGAAACAGTTTTATAGTGAAGTGTGTGTGTGTGTGTGTGTGTGTGTGTGTGTGTGTGTGTGTGTGTGTGTGTGTGTGTGTGTGTGTGTGTGTGTGTGTGTGTGTGTGTGTGTGTGTGTGTGTGTGTGTGTGTGTGTGTGTGTGTGTGTGTGTGCGCGCGTGTGTGTGTGTTGACACTATGACCACACAAGATCCACATCTGCATTCCTCAGTCATTATGGGCCTCTATTGGTTTGACAGACTGTTCCCACAACTTTATTGACCGTTACGAGCTCATGACCGGGAAAACATGGAACCCAGTGTTTTCTCTGAGGTCATACTGTTTTAACAATTAGCAGAAAGATAAGTACAACTATACGTTTGTTGAACGGGCTGATGTAGTGCAAACTTGTCAGTATTAATAGTAATAATAAGGAAATGTACTATAATTGGAAATACATGAAGTAGATTTAGCGATCAGGGACATCATATATTTAAATGGAGTGTTACACGTTGTTTAACTAAATTTTCTTTTCCCCTGTCTCCCAGTTGGCTCGGGTGTGGATCCCCGATGCAGAAGAAGTGTGGAAGTCTGCTGAGCTGACCAAGGACTACAAAAATGGCGACGCCTCCCTGCAGCTCATGCTGGAGGATGGAACGGTGAGGATTGATGGAGATGTAGGGCCTTTGTGTTGCATCCTCTGTGCTCTCCCTGTCATTGCCTTAAAGACACTTCAGACTGCTGGTTCTCATTAGTGGTTATTGGTTTTAACATTGGTTCTAACACATTTAAAATGTGTAGCAGTAAATTTAATAATACAAACGGCTTCCAGCACACAGTACTCCGGTTAATGAAAGCATGTGGCAAGACCATTTGCCAGATTGGTCCTTATGTTTAAATCACAGTATTTTTCTGGTTGTGTCTCTTCAATGTCTCCGAAACTTGTCAGCAGTTTTCAGTGACATTGGGTAGTAAATTGGGGCGTGAAAGTGACAGATTATTTTTGTGCCAATCCAGGCATTTCTTTTAAGTATTCAAGGTTATTTCTGTGGCTAAACACCACATAACATCTCTCAGTAGGCTCAGCAAAGGTTCTCAAAGTAGCTCAAGGTCTTAATGAAAAAGTATACTGTATGTCTGTCATTGTAGATTTTGCTGCTGATCCATGTGCAGAGCAAGCTAAACTTCTAAATCATTTAAATTAATAACAACACCTTTAGTTGGTTGTGCAGCCTTGATGAGGGTTTTGCACTCTTTGAGTGCTCTCTGTGTTTATGTGGAAAGCTGCTGTTGAAGATGATCAAAATAACGTCACTCCATTAGTCACTCTCATTAAATCCTGATGTTGTCTGTTAAAAGATTTCCTGTAACCAAATCAACCATACATACAACAAGCATCAGAAAGAGAAGGGGATCCATTTAAAAGGGATGTTAAAATGTCAAAAGAAGGAGGAACTAAAACAAGATTAATACAATACAGCTTTGAACAACTGGTGGTTTTGCTCCAGAGCCATGCCAAATCACTAGCCTCATGACATTTTTGAGTACATATGCATGAAATATTGACTGATATTGACCTTCAGCAATAAAAGGCACGTCATCATTTGGTGAGTCTAAGTATAAGAAAATCAACGCTTTACACTCGTTTATATTCATACCATGGCCACTGAAATAACTTGCTGTTATAACCATGCTCTATTTTCTTGGTCGTCTTCAGAACATTGAGCACAAACTGGACCCCAAGACGAAGAACCTACCTTACCTGCGAAACCCCGACATCCTTGTGGGCGAAAATGACCTGACGGCACTAAGCTACCTCCACGAGCCGGCTGTGCTGCACAATCTGAAAGTCCGATTCATAGACTCCAAGCTAATATATACTTATTGTGGTAGGTGAAAAAATGCATACTTTTAAACAAACAAAAGTAATGTAAAGGCTGTGTAAAACGTTGTTCGAGGTGAACATGATGAGAGTTCCTTTTCACCCGCCTATACATGTCTTTTACACAACTGTGTGATCAAACATGAAAACATTCACTCATTTTACACAACAGGAACAGTAAACAGATGAGTCAATGATTTCCACTAATTATGGCATGCCAATTAATGTTTCAAAGTGGATGGTTTTCTACTTGGTTAAACACTGCATTGTTGTCTGTGAGAATCCATAAGCTCTGTAGAATGTAGAATATATGTCAAGCGTAAGTAATTGAGAACAGTGTTGCCTTTAATCTATGTGACGAAGAACGAAATGCAGTATGTTCTGTACATTTACATATTCCCGCTCATTCAGGCGAGCTCATACTTTCCCCTCTGTGTTCTGTGTCATAGGAATAGTTCTGGTGGCCATCAACCCGTATGAGACGTTGCAAATATATGGAAGTGACATCATAAATGCCTACAGCGGTCAGAATATGGGTGATATGGACCCACATATCTTTGCTGTGGCGGAGGAGGCTTACAAACAGATGGCCAGGTTTGTGTGTGTGTGTGTGTGTGTGTGTTACCTGAGTAGTAGTCTCCTTATTGCTCAGCCCTCCCTCTCTCTCCTCTGGGTTTGTAGGTCAAAGCCAAGACAGAAATAGGCTCACGGTGGTCTCACCGTCTCTCGCTCCCTTGCTCTTTTAATACTGCCAACCAGTGGATCTGGGAGTTTATGTCACCAACACACTGGCATACACATGTACACTAACAGTACTGTATCTCAAGTTTAATCAACACTCGTATCCCTTCCTTCACTAATGTCAGTTTTATTTGAGCTGTCAGCAGTAGCCCTCTCAGTATGTCCTTTCTGACCTCACACAGTTGGCATACAGTTGCACTGGAGTTGCAACTCCATCCGTGAGGAACTTACATGCATTCTAGGGCTGCATGTTTAAATTAATCCATAATTTACGATGTTACAGATGTAGCCTGTTGATTATTCTAATGTAGGGGGGCATTAGCTTAGGAGGTACAGCGGGTTGGCTGGTAACCGCAAGATTGATGGTTCGATCCCCGGCTCCTCCTAGCTGTGTGTCTGGCGTCCCTGAGAAAGACGCCTCACCCTAATTGCTCCTGACGAGCTGGCTGCCGCCCTGCGTGGTTGACTCCGCCGTCGGTGTGTGAATGGGTGAATGTCAGTCAACAATGTAAAGCACTTTGGACAAAAGCGATATATAAATGAGGACCATTTAATGTATTGGGGCTTTAACTGCAAAGGCCCAGTCACCTTTTGTCACCAGCTGAATCCTGGGAAAAACCAGTATAGCCAATCCACCAATCTTAAGGGGACGTACAGGCACATAAGAGTCAGCAAATCAATGATGTGAGGCAGCCTACATATCAGCAGCTCTGAGTTTATTTCTAAGAGAGATGTCTCAGTAGGAAGAGCCAATGCTGCCACAGGATTTTGGTTCAGTACTTTGGAGAATTTGAAGGGCAGCCTGCTGAGATATCAGAGCGTGCATAGGAGCACATGGGATTAACTAGGAGTGTTAACACCTGCTCTGACTGCAGGCAATGAAAATGTTCGTTGGTGATGGCATCTTACATTTAGCATTTATATTTTTTTCAATCTGTTAGGGATGAGAGAAATCAGTCAATAATTGTGAGTGGAGAGTCCGGAGCAGGAAAGACGGTATCAGCCAAATACGCCATGAGATACTTTGCTACGGTCAGCGGCTCCACCAGCGAGGCCAACGTGGAGCAGAAAGTCTTGGCCTCCAACCCCATCATGGAGGTAAGGACAGGAGGCTTTGTGCTGAGAAAGACCTTGGATCCCCATTTTTTTTTTTTATTATTAAAAGAGACTTACACCCAGAACATTTCTTAAAAATGAATGTTATTTTTCAGTTTTTGTATTTGTTTTCTTTTTGCTATATTTCTCTACAGTATATACACGTTTAGTTTATTTATGAATGAGATGGGTTGAATGTCATTCTATATATCCTTCTCTCTTAATCCTGCTCTTCTGCACTGGCATTCCCTCACTCCCTTCCCTTCAGTTTCTCCACCACACTCTGACTGGGCCTCAGGCTTCTCCACTCCACTGTGATAATGCAGATCTTATCCTTGACTGTGTGTTTTTTGTAATTCTTCCTGTCGAGTCACGAGGACAGGAGAGGTTGGATAGCTCCCCCTGTGCCCGTACGCTGCCCCCCATCCCCCTATCTCCTGACATCGTCTACCCACCCCGTCCTTTCCAACCGCATTACTAACATCACTCTCATCCTCCCAGCCACCGCTTTCACCTCGAGCCAATCGAGACACGTTGACAGAATGAATAGAACGCTTTCTTTCGTTGAAGTGATGTCACTTTAGCCTCTAAGCCTGGATGCGGAGTAGGTGGTTGCGTCAGCTTTTTCAATATTACAAAACGTGTGTGTGTGTGTGTGTGTGTGTGTGTGTGTGCGATGTTTATGCCCGTCTGGCTGATGCAGGCAGAGATTGGCCTACCTGCTGAAAGACTCCTTGTCTGTAGTGAAAGACTGTGTGTTTGGCCTTAACTCACAAGATTTAACTCGGAACAAGCCAGCTGGTTGTATGGCTGGAGTGTGTGCGTGTGGTGTGTGTTACATCAGTTGGACAACATTTTAGTTTCTCATCCTTGCATTTGGGAGCGGAGCTGGATCAAACAGCAGTTTTGCTATCAGAGAGAGGAGACAACGTGTGGAAACGGGTCTCAGTCTCAGCCCAACCAAAACCAGAATGCCTTGTAAGAAAGTCAGACACGGAAAATGAGAAAATACTTTTTCCAGTAACATCGTTATTGAGATATGAAAATGACCTATATATACAGTATATATATATATATATATATATATATATATATATATTGACAATATCGCCCAGCCACCATAATATGTTACGTGTGTTTTATCATGTTGTTTTTCTCCCGTTTCCCAGGCCATTGGAAACGCAAAGACCACCCGAAATGACAACAGCAGTCGCTTTGGCAAATACATCGAGATCGGCTTCGACACACGCTACCGAATCATTGGCGCCAACATGAGAACATATCTGCTGGAGAAATCACGTGTGGTGTTTCAGGTGAGCACACCAACACACACACGGTGTGTTTTGTTTTTACTTCTTTTTTTAAGCTTCAGTTCATGCATAACCAGTCACAGTGGTGTTGATGTGTTGTGCTTATGAATACACACAGTTCTTTAGCTTCTTTAGCATCTCGCAAGGTTACAGGCAAAAAAGACATTTCTGAAGTGCCATCTGTGATTTGTTATTGCATTTGTCAGTCTAGTCTACTTTTGTTTGTTTCCTTTACAATGAAGACATTTTTGCTAGATCATTCCTCAAAGCCTGTCAGCAGTAGTGTTATAGCCATGATTTAACGCAAGTAGCCAAAATATGTGAGTTATAACTTACTGCCTAGTTTGAACCATTACTGCAAAGAGCTAATCTGGAATCATATTTAACAGCTTCAATCATTGCAATAAAACTGCCTTGAAATTAGAGTAAAATTACATCTGTATTATGCTGTTAGGTGACACAACGCATGCACAACATGTACCTACACACACAGCTACACGCACACTGGGACCATGACTCTGTAGTTAATTGGCTTCCAGCGGCTTAAACATGACTCCTGCTGCACACACACCATACGCACACATTTTGTTGGGGGAATACAGACACATATAGAAATGCCAACATCCCCGACTCGGTTCAAGCCGGGTAACTTTTTGTTCTATGGCCCTCTTTCTCCCGGCATTACTTATCCCTGACTCTACCGTCAACAACCCTACAGACCCATTTGACCTATAATTCAACAATAATGGTTACCCTGGTCAAAGCACACACACACAAACACACACCCAAGCAGAATGTACATCAGTGGGACCCAACATTAACTGTCAGTCTGTCCATGGTGTCCTTTAGAGCAGACGAAGTATGCGGCAATAACTTCAATCTTCACAAAGACAAGTAGGAGGAAACAAAGTCTACATCCATCTGTCACACAGGTTTACAGCAGAGCACTCTTTTTTTCTCTCTCGCAATGTCTTTCTCTAGTGTCAAAGACATTCTTTCCCAAGTAACAATTTCATTTGTGTCCTTTTCTTGTCTAAATCCATCTTTAGAATTCCTTTTCTTTACAGGCAGCACAAAGTCTTAGAGAAGCCAAATAAGCACACGTTTAACAAGAGAAGAACTTTTTCAGTGGGCTTATTCACGATGTTCTAACTTTTAACATTATGTGTTTTTTTTTTAAATTCTATCTATATGGAGAACACCTTTTTCACACGTTTGTTCTCTTATATAACTTTACTTACTTATTGTATATTCAGTAGGTGTGTTTTTTCACTGGTGGAGCCAGTAGGGCAGATAAAGAAACATATTTCAACTGAGCACACACACACGCACACACACACCTATAAATGGGCGATGGAGCCAATCATGTCAGAAATGTGAGGAGGAAATAGACAACGTTTTCCACCAACATCCTCATTCCTGTCTAAAACAGCAGAGTGTGTGTGTGTGTGTGTGTGTGTGTGTGTGTGTGTGTGTGTGTGTGTGTGTGTGTGTGTGTGTGTGTGTGTGTGTGTGAATTCTGTCTTTGGGTGTAGTAGCAGTAGTACCAATGTAGGCAGGCTGACATTTGAGTTATTTATTTTCTCTACAATTGAATCGGTAGCTCCAAACTTCTGTCTCTATGCAGTTATTTGACACTTGTTATTTATGCCCATTTACTGTATGATCCGTCAGGTATAACCATACCATAGGTATGGAAATGCATGCACAGATAGGCAACATCTTTTGTTTGATTTCATGTATGTCTAGGGAAATATCAGAGTAGAAAATAAACATGTAATATTCTCATCTTAATCAATAATATTTGTTCATATGCACACAAGCAAGGCACTAAATCCCCCATTGCTCCAGTTGAGCTTCCAGATGTTAAACTGTCAGACTGTATAATTGTAGAGTCTAGAATGTGATGATCACTACCATTAATCTGATTTTATTTGAATAACCTGAGCATGAATATGTGTAAATGCAGCATTTCTCTCACATTATATGACCTTCGTGCTTACTTCCAGGCTGACGAGGAAAGGAATTATCATATATTTTATCAGCTCTGTGCATCATCCCATCTGCCTGAGTTCAAGGCTCTGAAGCTGAGTAAGTATCATCCACACACACACACACACAAACACACACACACACACACACACACAGAGCTGCACAGTAAAATCTACACTCACACCATAAGCGATGATAAAAGCAGTAGCTTGATCATTTAGATCAGTAACTCATCATTTTCTTGTCCGATTCAAGATCCGCAGTGAATACAGAGTAACTGATTGAAAGAACATTTGTGTTTAGCTGCAGTGGCTCTCTCTCTCCCCTTCCACATCTCCGAAAAAAGATCTTGATAAACCACAGACAGATTCTATATCACTTCACTATGAAACATGTTGACTCTGTGGTCATGCTCACATACAGAGCTCTCCCACTGTGGACATGCACCTGCTCATCCTAGTCATGGGACACACACACACACACACACACACACACACACACACACACACACACACACACACTCACTCACTGCTGGCACTGTCACTTACAGCCACTCGGCATTCACTCTCTCACTCACTTTATCTCTCTCTCTCTCTCTCTCTCTCTCTCACACACACACACACACACACACATGCACACACACACACACACACACACACACACACACACACACACACACACACACACACAGCTGCTGTCTTTTCCTCTCCTGCCGACTTCCTGGCTCACTAAATGGGGTGGTTGTCACAGTCGTGTCAGTGCCTCTCATTGCCAGGAAACCAGTCATGCCTCAATTCAGTGTAAAGTGTGCATAAAGAAACCGATTATCAGAAAGTTGAGCTAACATCACTCTTACACAGAAGTGTTCTTTCTTTTTATTGGTGCTTCTTTTTATAAAGTTTCTGATTAGCTACAATCATACATTGTGACATTGTGAAATCACAAACCGTTCCATTTATTAAATAAGGTTAATTCCCAGTGCAGCTCTTCATGATAAATTAGGATGCAGTGATAGTTTTAACCACGTTGCACACGGTAAAAGTGCACATATTTCATGTTTCCTTAATTTATTCACCCTCTCTGTGTCTCCACTCAGGCAGTGCAAACGACTTCTTGTACACCAGGCAGGGCCGCAGCCCTGTTATTGAGGGTGTGGACGACACCAAGGAGCTGTCCACCACTCGCCATGCCTTCACGTTGCTCGGTAACGTCCACATCACCACATAAAAAAATAAACAAACATTGAAACGTGTCTGTTAAATGTACACATTGTAACTGAATGAGAGTATGGAATTATTTAGAATAAACACTTTGTGGTTATATTTCCCTGCTCTTTGAATTTGGGGATAGTTTAATAAAGTTTGGGCATGTTATAGTGAGGGTTAAAGAGCGTCACAACTCACTAAGGAGGGTTTTTCTATTTGTGTTTTGACCTGCAGGTATTAACGAGTCCAATCAGATGGGTTTGTTCCAGGTTTTGGCTGCAATTCTACATCTGGGAAATGTGGAGATAAAGGACAGAGACTCAGACAGCAGTGTCATTGCAGTGAGGAGAATATTTATACTGCAGTACTGATTTTCAAGTTTAAAAAGATTACATGATTTTTTTCTTTACAATGTTATATCTGTAGTTATGGGATGGCCTCTATTGGGCAGAACATTTAAAAATAAATATTATGCCGGGCCAGTTGGAGTAGAGGAGTAAGTCAGTGCTAATGCATATAATCCACCTAAAAAACTGTATTTTCCCTGTAGCCCAACAATCGCCACCTGACAGCATTCTGTGAGTTGGTGGGCGTGACCTACCAGGACATGTCCCAGTGGCTGTGTCACAGGAAGCTGAAGACAGCCACAGAGACGTATGTCAAGACCCTCCCCCGCCTGCAGGCCACCAACGCCCGTGATGCGCTGTCTAAACATATATACGCCAAGCTCTTCAACTGGATTGTGGAACACGTTAACAAAGCCCTGATCACCAATATAAAACAGCACTCCTTCATCGGGGTCCTCGATATATATGGGTACGTCTGAGCATTCGCCTGTCTGTGTGGGGGTAACACAGCGTACACCACGGGTGTACAGTAGTGAAGTCAATTCCACTGACTTTCCCTAGCAATGTTCCATCAGTTTGACTTCTCTGTTCTTCAACTCAAGGTTTGAGACATTTGAGATCAACAGCTTCGAGCAGTTCTGTATCAACTATGCCAATGAGAAACTTCAGCAGCAGTTCAATATGGTGGGCAGAATGCATTTTACCTGTTGGAGTGCATGTTATATTTACACATGTGAAATGGTGTTTTCTTTAATTGTTGGTATACATCTTGATTCCTGTCTGTCTGTCTGTCTGTGTGTGTGTAGCATGTGTTTAAGCTGGAACAGGAGGAATATATGAAGGAGCAGATCCCCTGGACTCTGATTGACTTCTATGACAATCAGCCCTGCATCAACCTCATAGAAGCCAAGATGGGCATCCTGGACCTGTTGGACGAGGAGTGCAAGGTACAAGTCCACTAAAAAATATTTCACAAGCTTAGAATATACAGCTACATAAGATACAATATAACAATAACATACTTGATGACTTGTGAATACTATTGGTGGAATAAAAACTTCCTCAAAAATGTAAACAAGCAGGTGCATAAAGTGAGTCTGTGCTGCATACTGAGCAGAAGCTTGTGGGTTGTTGTTGAACCTCTCGGTGACAACCTTCCACCCGTTCACACCCACTTTCTGCTTTACATATTTTGACAGTCAGTGCCTCCCACCTAGTGTTGGGCAGTAATATTAATACTCTCCCCAGTGCCTAGCAGTGTAGGGAATTATAATTATTATTATTACAGTAGTAGTACAATAGTAATCCAAGTTAACACTGGGTTGAATTACTAGAATGCAAATTGGCTTTTGTGCCAGGTAAGCCTATGTTACGATGCAGCAATATGCATCTTCGCATCGCATTGAGTTGAACTTTGGTGAAATTTGATGCAAAAATCACCTCAGAAATGCCAATCGCAAGGTGGTAGGGTACTTTGTGGTCATCTCCATGCACACTTTGTCTTATGATTCATGAACGTGCTACAGCTATACTTGGAAAATGGCTGGGTGAAGAAGAATATCGATCAGCAGGTGTTGATGATTATTAAATATTACACTTCCTGAGTAACTTGCCCAACACAGTTCCCACAACACACTAGACCCGAATCTCCGAATACCTATGCTTATAGTTTACATCAGGAAATGATTGGTGCTTTGAGCTTTGGTTGCATGTATATGAAATTTAGAGTTATTTGAGTGAATATGTAGGTTGCAGCCAGTGTAGTGTAAAGGCAGTGCTCATATCTGTACTATGGACACATTTTCTCAGCTCAGCCAATTCATGAACAATGCTGACTAATCTCTCTGTGGCTCTTAGCCACTGCAAGGTCATTTTACAAGCTGTTGACATTTGAGGTGGTCCACATTGCTAAATACAGTAAGTGTCGGCTAATGCAAACACAAAGTGGACATTTGGTTTGACTTCTTGCTGAAGAAATATAAGGAAAAGATTTTGTCCTCATGTACTGCAAAACCGGGGAAAAAAGACACCCTTGTAAGGTGTAATGTCATCCAATAACTGCAGTATCTTAAATTACTTAAAAGGTTAATTTCTTTGTCTCTCACTCTGTTAAGAAGCAGATGGTTACATACATATTTGATAGTTTTCACCATGTCTTCTCCCCATCAATACCAGATGCCCAAAGGTTCGGATGATTCATGGGCTCAGAAACTCTACAACACCCACCTTAAGACCTGCTCCCTCTTTGAGAAGCCACGCATGTCCAACCGCGCTTTCATCATTCAGCATTTTGCTGACAAGGTGGGTTTGATGGTGTTTGCTTCATGTCTGCACAGTGAGGAGTTAAATTAATTTAAATTTGGTTCCTGATTTTTGCTGGAAAACTAATGGCAGGTGCCCTTGTAGCTCAATATGCAGCACTCGGGGATAGATTGGCTGCAGTTGCCTCTGCAGTGCAGGAGTTATTTTTAGGATGGCTGGAGGATGGATCACTTTTTTATTATCATTGTTTTCAGACAACAAAGCAGTTCTTCTGTGAGATGTTTAGAGCGTATGTCTGTTTGACTAGTGTAATACTTTAGTGTTTCATATCCTGTAGGTGCTGTATGACACATAGTTATTTTTAATGTCTGTTTTTAGACCCTCAATATAAGGTTACAGATAAACTTGGTCAAGGTCTAAAGCGGGCTTTCCCATGAGGTCTCCTGAAATTAAAATGGGACCAAACATTTACAGAGATTAATTTTGGTGCATTTAAAGGCACATGTTCATGTCTTCACATGAGCTACAAGGTCAATCTGAGATAGAAACGTCTATTTTATAAATGTACCCCAAACATTAGGACAGTAAATACACACGTTTTATTGGGAGAGGCTATTTGGTAACACCTGCAGGAATGTGATTAAGAATACAAAAACACAAGGGAGGGAGGGTAAAAAAACGCACCGTTCAATGACAGACAAACCTAATAGTGGGATTGTTGAACTGTTGACCACTGTTGAATACAGGTCTGCTAATTATTAGAGACATAGAAGAGCCAATCATCTGAACATATGCCTTGACCATTGAGTAGCCTGCCTTATTTCTTGTATAAAATGAATGTTATCGCTTTGAATAATAAAGAAATATCCTTCATATCTATCAATTAATCTATATATGTGCCTATATATGTGCAAAACCAACAGAGCTGAATACATGGCCCAAAAGCTGCAATCCAAATCCAACCATGGGCTTGTGGAACCGTTGTACCACTAGTAAAGTAGCAGTGTCTCATCAGAAATGGAAGACCTGGATAAATCCCAGTGAAACGTGGCCCTCAGGTTTTGTAACAAAGTGCTCTCTTGTCGTCGAGCAGGTTGAATACCAATGTGAAGGATTCCTCGAGAAGAACAAGGACACGGTGAACGAAGAACAGATCAATGTGCTGAAGGCCAGCAAGGTGAGGAGCACAGACGCACATCTACATTATCCTCAGTCGGTTTATTGACCAGAAGTTCCACCTGAAGGCTCAGGGAAGCAGCGCCCTCCTCTGGTCATGTGGAGATAATGTTGAAGCCATGTGATGACAAATATTCGATCCAGATATATGGTCAAAGAGGATTTAGGTTTTATTTACCGGTATACATAATGGACAAAGCTGAGTACAAACACACACACACACACACACACACACTATGATGCAGTGTTTTCGTCCAAAATGCTCAAATTGACCATCGATTATTCTCTTATAGACATCAACAAGAGCAGAATGGGGTAAGGGTTGAAATACTGTTTGCTCTAACCTCTAACACAATCACTTTACACACACACACTCACACTCATGCTCAAGGACATATAGTCTTAATGTTGCCAGGGAAATGAGATTTAAACAATTGGGATTAAATGGTAAAGAGCGCTTAATAAGATTTAGTTTAATTAACTTTGGTTTTACTTCCTTGCTAAGCTTATCCCATCATTCTCTCTATGCGTTTGTGTGTGAGAGTATGCACATGTTTTCCATCTAGCTGACTGTTTGCTCAAACCACGAGGAATACGTCAAATGTTAACGGGAAGGAAACATTTCTAGTCATTAATTTATTCATCTAGTATTTAATCTTTAATCACAAGACATTGGAACCCTCCCTCACCAGTCAGGGAATGACTGCAAATTATTCTGTAAATATTTAGGAGCTATCTGTTTTCATTGCATCAACATGTTAACATGTAAAATAAAAAAAGAGGTAGAACATCCTCCCTATGAGGTGTGGAAGCAGTTTTGTTTTTTTGTGATTCCCCTTTAAATAAACAGAGAAAGGCTTGAATGATGTGTTTTCTAAAGCTTGTGCTGTTGATATGCAGTTCATTACAACAGGGTCCTATTTTTGTAGACAATCATTTCTTTCATTTCTGATCAAATTGTATTTGTCAAAGTAATTGCTGAGACTTGGGAACAGGGTGACATCGCTACAGCAAACCATGGCAAGACATGTCAGACAATCACGCAGGCTGTAAAAGTGTTACCAGCTGAGCTGAATGTTTACATTTGACCTTTCACCTTAATTTCTTTCCCAAATAAGTTTGGCTAACTTAGAGGGTTTCTTTAAAACTTGTCTCTTTAATGTGTCTAGCCACAGTGGACTTGTTTTTTTGCACTGCCTCTTAAATCCCAGCTCTTAGCAAAACGCCAAAAGCTAAGAAAAGAAAACTCAAGTTTGTATACCGGTAAAATACTTCCTCTCAATTTGTGTTCAGTTAAATACTCCAGCGTTGTAATGGCTCCAAAGAGTACCTACATTGAGACTTAGGAGACACACAGTGCATTCAAGACATTCCCACGATGCAGGGATTTCCCACGATGCATTGCAATTCCAGGAATGTGATCAAAATGATGTCGGATCACATTCCACCACAGACATGCTTTATAGCTCATGCAGGCTTGGAGCTCAGTGGAAATGCATCCCAAAGTGTTCGGGGAAATAAATCCTCATCCCATCATGTTCTTTCCATCCATTTCAGCCTCATCGTTAGTCTGCCTGGTTTTATGTTCTAGGTTTGAATCTTAGTTTTATAGTTTTTGATGGGTCGATGATGATTTTGAACTTGAGCTGTGGGTTTTCTTTCCATTTAATGTCATTGTGTTTCTTTTTGTTACTTTGTCTCCATATGTTGTCTATGTATGTTTGGTTCTGTCCTCATCATGACAACCCTTCCCTGCCAGCAGAAGGTAAACAGAGGCGTTCTTACAACGCTGGTCTGCCTGTAGCTCTTCTTTTAGCTCTTTTTTTTTTTTCTCTTCCCTTTCTCATCTTTCTTGAGTTATTATCACTCTAACAGCACTGAGGAGATTGAAGTTGTGTGTGTGTATATGCTTTTGTTTGCTGCATGGGGAGCACTTAAGGCACTCCGGGAGGAGAAAAGGGGGTTGTGACATAAAAACAAGGGACAAAGGAAGAAGGATATTTTTATGTTTTGAGAGTGATGCTGAGAGCGAGCAGCACGTAAAGCCTTTGTGGCCGTGGCAGATTTCCCTGCTTAATGACGCTGGCAAGATAGAAGCAGCATGGCAGCGCTCTGAGCACAGCAGGAGGACCAGAAGCTGCCCATAACACAGCATCCTCCTCATATAACCTCTTTGTTATATGGAACATGACTGATGTGTGTGTGTGTGAATGTGTCATACATAATTTATGTCAATACGCCATGGCAAGATAATGCCATGCAGTCATATATGGCCACTGACTATTGTCATATATGACAAAACATAACCTTTCATTATTTTTATTGGCTTTTTAAAACAAACGTTCTGACTGCGAATGAGTTTAACAAACACTAATCAACAAATCAAGCAATATTTACTCACTTTTCAATTCACACGATCCAGCAGCTGTCTTTATGTGAAAATATTAGTAATAAGTCAGTCTCATGTCAAACTATCCCTAGAATCTATTACTAGACTCGATTACTTGATTATGCTGGAAATTTAAAAATGTCATCAACATCCTGGTTTTTAAGTCACATTATGCAGCATCGTGAAAAATGCTCAAATGCTTTGTAAGACTGTGTGCAAGAGGTAAGACAAATATATATGCATGCCATGTGATGTAAGAAGAGACTGCTAGAAACTGCAGCTACAGCTCATTAGTATATTTTGCTGCACTGAATCTTAATTTAACAGTCCTTCCAGCGCAAAAATGCTTCGTGGTTAACTTATTTTTCAGTAAATCAATATTGCCTGCAGTGTCTTATGCTGCCATCAGCTGTTCTGTTTTGACTGGAAATGGGCTGCTGTTCCCAGTTTCCTCTGCTGGTGGCGCTGTTCCAGGACGGGGAGAAAGCCATCAGTCCCACTGGCCAGGCCCCTGGCACCGGAGGCCGGACCCGCCTCAGCATCAAACCTGACAAGGGCCGTGACAAGAGCAGAGAGCACAAGAAGACTGTTGGCTGCCAGGTTGTTATCTCTTTCATAATTAGACAGTGAGCTCTGGTCCAGGACATTTTGGTAGATATCAGATCACTGTTATATATATTGTTATATATTTTGGTCTAGATTTGTTGCAGCTACGGAAAAATTAGGAAAGAATGACACGCTTTCAGTATGTTTTGAGAGATATCTCTTATTTCTTAATCTATAGATTTGAAGGACATTATCTCTGTTTAATTATTTTTATACTGATTAAAATGCTGCAAACGTGCAAACAGCATGCAGTCATTATATTGATTATCCAAAGATGCATTTTCCACATGTGCTTAACATAGAAACTACAAAATAAGTGATGATGGTGATGATTGTCTTCTCTTATAGTTTCGTAACTCGCTGCAAATGCTGATGGATACTTTGAACGCAACCACTCCGCACTATGTCCGCTGCATCAAACCCAACGACTTCAAGATGGCCTTCTCGTGAGTCGTCTTCTCTGTTTATGAAAAACTCATGCATGTTTTCAAGTAAATTGTTATTCTTGGGCATCATGATATGATTTTATTATTTATTTTCTGTGCTCTAGATGTATTCATATTCTTAGCTCAGCAGTAATTCAGGGTAGCCATATTGACTGTGGTTTTTGGTTGCTTGCAGGTTTGATCCTAAACGTGCAGTGCAGCAGCTCAGAGCCTGTGGTGTCCTAGAAACCATCCGCATCTCTGCTGCAGGTTTTCCATCCAGGTACTGATGCATCCCAGGAACACTTCTGCTGTTTCCCATTAACTCTTGTTTAATATGCGTTGTTTCTGGGCAAAAGGCAAATTAAGTTAAGTTGCAGTTAAGTTACTCTGTATGTACCATATAGATTCTAGTTTTGCTTCTCTTACCAGTCTCCTTAATGCATTTTACATAGATATAATGCTGAAAATCTTGTGACTCAAGCAGAACCTAAAAACATGCATATTTGAAGGTACAACATTTTTCCCACGAGAAGTTTGGGAAGGGAATGAAGAAGAGAAAACAAAGTATTAAATTAGGATTTAAGGCAGGATTGATTACCATACAGGAATATATATGAACACATTTTACCACTTGACACCACAAACATGCATTGCATCTTGTAGTAGTGAGTATTTAAATATGTGATACTAAAGAATGAGAGGTTTAGGTCATGGCAGCCTGACAACTGTTTTTCTGTGCATGTCTCAGATGGACATACCAGGAGTTTTTCAGCCGCTACAGAGTGCTGATGAAGCAGAAGGACGTATTGCCTGACAAGAAGTTGACCTGCAAAAATGTTCTGGAGCAACTGGTGCAGGTCAGGACTATGAGAGTTTTTATTTGTTCTGCTCCTTTCTCCCTCTCTGCAAAAAAACCCCCAGTAGTCTGACATAGTACAACACTGTCTTACTCCTGGTCTCTGCTCCTGTCTTCCTTCAGGACCAGGATAAATACCAGTTTGGTAAGACCAAGATCTTCTTCAGGGCCGGCCAGGTTGCCTACCTGGAGAAATTGAGGGCAGAAAAGTTGCGTGCTGCCTGCATCCGCATCCAGAAAACCATCCGCTGTTGGCTGGCGCGCAAGAAGTATCTGCGCAAGCGCAGTGCTGCCATCACCATCCAGAGGTTCACGAGAGGATACCAGGCTCGCTGGTGAGTCTGCTGAACCTGATATGCAGCCATTAAAACGGAAAAATCACATGCAAAGACATTTGACCGATAATTGAATATGACAATGCTGGGGAGAAAACACATTTTTTTTAGAAGTTATGAAAGTGTTAAATACATGTTAGTTGAGACGGGTATATCTTGGGTTTCCTCAGCCTGGCCAAGTTCATGCGACGCACGCAGGCGGCCACCGTCATCCAGAAGTACCAGCGGATGTGCGTGGAGAAGAAACGTTACAGGCAGAAGCAGGCTGCCGCTCTGGTCATGCAGACAATCCTCAGAGCTTACATGGCCCGGCAGAAGTACCAGGCGGTAAGACGCATCACAAAATGATGCAAAATATATGCATCTTATCTAGTCCTTTTCTTACTAAGTCCTCAGATCCAGCTTTCTTTCAAGAAGAAATCAATAAAACAATTCTCATACTCGTGGTTCAGTTATTGCCCTATTCTGTCTTACTGACTCACTTTTACAAAAACTATAACAATAGAACCACACAAGTGGGAATATTACAGAAAGGAAATATTTGGCTCTTATCGCTCGCTCTCTCCTTCTACTTTAATGTCTCTGTCTGTAGTTGCTGCGGGAGCACAAGGTGGTGATCATTCAGAAGCGTGTTCGTGGCTGGTTGGCTCGGTGCTGGTACAAGCGCTGCCTCGTCTCCATCGTCTACCTGCAGTGCTGCATTCGCAGGATGAGAGCCAGACAAGAGTTGAAGAAGCTGAAGATCGAGGCTCGCTCAGTGGAGCATTTCAAAAAACTCAACAAAGGCATGGAGAACAAGATCATGCAGCTGCAGAGGAAAATCGACGAGCATGTGAGCTGCCCACTTTTTTTTTTTATCTTCACGTATTGATTTGTTTTGGTCATTTGGGTGTTTGACTTGACCCTGGTTTCGTGATCTGTCCCGTGCCTCCAGTCCAGGGAAAACCGGTCAGTCAACGAGAAGCTAGTTTCTCTGGAGACTACCTACACAACAGAGAGCGAGCGAATGCGTGGTGAGCTGGGCCGGCTGCGCGGGGTGGAGGAGGATGCCAAGAACAAAGGCAACCAGGTTTCCTCGCTACTGGAGGAACTGGAGAAACTGAAGAAGGAGCTGAGTTCCACACAGAAGGAGAAGAAGACCATCGAAGACTGGGCGGAAACCTACAGGAACGAAATGGAGAAAGTAAGACAGGCTCCACATACATGCCTGTAGTTGTCTTGGTCCTCCTGTACTACAGGATATGTGTTTTTCTCTCTTTCCCTTCTCTTTTATTCCCATAAAACCTCCTCTGTATTCTCTCATCCACTTAGATTGTTGATTTTAGTGAGACTGTCCCTATCGAAATTCCTTCAAATAAAAGTCAAAAGTTCAATAGGAATAGCTCAAAATTAGTACAATCTCCCATAGTTTCCTTAAAATATATATCACATACCGGTATATACATTTGCACAAATATGCATATTGGTACCAGAAAACAGTTTCCCCCCAATTCAGGAACCAGAGCGAACCAGGGGGAAATGGGCACATGGTGGGCTCAGAGGGCAGAGTTGCTCTGGGGCAGGTGAGCACAGGAGATAGAATAGTATGCTAGTGAGGTAGCCATTGAACTGTGTATGTGTGTGTCTGTCTGTGTGTGTGTGTCTGTCTGTCTGTCTGTGTGTGTATACTATGTGTTAGGGATGCACGATATTATCGGCAAGGTATCGTATCGGCCGATATTGACGTTAAAATGTACAGATCGGATATCGGATAACATGCCGATATATTAAACCGATAAATAAAGACTGCTACTTCCATGATTAAATCAGATTAAATGCCCGAGGGCGCGAGGACTGCGTGCGCAGCGCGACATGACACATCACCTACGTCAATTTGCAGCAGAGCGAGGGAGAAGTTCAAAATGTCAGCAGTGTGGAAGTTTTATAAGGTGTTGGAAACAGATAGCAAAGTTTGTATTTGCATAGATTGTTCAGCGTCTGTGATGCGACGAGGAGCCAAGACGCATTCTTTTAACACCACAAACTTAATTGTCCATTTGAAGAACCGTCATCTGGAACATTAAAACGAGTTTGTACACGGTCCCCAGTCGGAGGTATTGGAGGTATCGGTTATCGGCCAAATGAGTTGTAAAATATCGGCATATCCAATATCGTGCATCCCTACTATGTGTTATTTCTTTCTTTTTAGTGTTTTGTCTTATATTTTATGTTCTTTTGTCATCAAATAACCCAGGAGATTTTTCTTAATGCAAAGGTCTTATTTTGAGCATCTTTTGAGAATTCAGAGTAACGTGATAAATGACAGATGTGGAAAATGAATATATCAGTCACATTTAATTCTGTAATGTGGAGCATGTGATTTAAGGATTTAATTTGCTAATGTGTGTTTGTGTGTGTAGATGGTCTCGGAGCTGAAGGAGCAGAACGGCTCGCTGAAGAAAGACAAGGACGACTTGAACAGGTCGATTCAGGAACAGAGTCAGCAGATGACAGGTGTGAAAACATCTCCACATTAATCCTCCATCTAGTCATGCAGAAACATGTATATTTTTTAACTGCTTCTTCTTTATGTATTGTCCCATCAGAGAAAATGGCCCGTTCAATAGCGGCGGAGACTCAGCAGCTGGAGACAGATCTGAACGAGGAGCGATCTCGCTACCAGAATCTCCTGACCGAACACCTTCGCCTCGAGGAGAAATACGACGACCTGAAGGAGGAGATGGTTTCCTCGGTAAGGAAATACTTCTGAGATGTTGAATCAATTTATGAACATGACTAGACTTAATTTTAATCTGAAAACACAAAACGCATTACCACAACAGCAGAAAGCAATCTGTCGGTGATATTCAACACTTTCCTGCACTTACAGTCCGAAGGCGTAGCAGGGAGAACTAAAGTGAAAAGTCTTATTTTCTCTCTGATCTGTAGAACGTCTCCAAGCCTGGCCACAGAAGAACAGACTCCACCCACAGCAGCAACGAATCAGAGTACACCTACAACTCAGAGTACGCCGAATTGGAAGAAGGTTCCCGTGCTGCCGAAGTAAGAAAGTTGGCATTAAGTATGGTCACATTTAACAAGAGGGAAAATCCAGAGTTTTATTGTTAGTTGCTGACGTTACAGGGGCTTTTCATTTAAAAAAATATAACAATTTATATATATTATTTAATGGGGGAAAATGCTCTTTCCTGACATGTCTTTGTCGTGCAGGATGTTACACGAGGAATAGACACTTCGCTGACTCTCAAGCTGCAGAAACGTCTCACGGAACTGGAGCAAGAAAAGCAGTCGCTGCGCAACGAACTGGAAAACAAAGAGGACCAGTTCCAGCGGGCTAGAGCCAGGGTACGGATTATATGATAAATATATGTAATATGAGCTCTCATTCTAGTCTATTAACCCATGGTAAAGCTTTGTAAAGACACAGTAATTCTTGTAAAGCACCTTAAGAAAAGCTTTTTTATCCCATAATATACAAGCATGTAACAACCCCATATAAATACAAATAATAACCTTTGTTTACCTTTAATATAGGAAGAGGCTTTTCATCGTTACATTTCCTTGTCAGGCCCCGTTCGGCCTTGTTTGTCCCAAACACCCCTTCATCTCATTTTACTCCTTGTTTCAGGATGACGTAGAGTTTAAAAAGGCTCGTGGGGCAGAGTTGGAGTACGAGTCCCTGAAGGTAAGCTGTCAGAGGAGTGTGAAGTAGAAATGGAACACCAGCACATATTCTCACTGTTTCCAGAGTTGATCTGAAACCAGATAACTCTGTTTATTACAGTAGCTCCTGCCATGGCTTTTGATAGCCTTATTTGGTGCTTGTCATTATAATTTTGACCCCAACAACACTGAATCTTTTCACTTCACAGCGTCAGGAGCTGGAGTCAGAGAACAAGAAACTGAAACATGACCTGGCAGAGATCAGGCAAAGCCTGCTGGGAAATGCAGCTACGACTGCCGGGGCGCCGGGCTCCCCAGCTTACAAGGTGCTCCTGGAGCAGCTCAACTCCTCCTGCGAGGAGCTGGATGTTCGTAAGGAGGAGGTGCTGATCCTGCGCTCCCAGCTGGTCAGCCAGAAGGAAGCCATGCACCACAAGGTAGAGGAACATTATACTGTCTCTGTTTTCTCAGTATTTAAAGAGGGAAAGTGCAACCTTCACCACTGCTCAAATGGAAATGAGCCAAGGATCCTGAAAAGCCTAGTATATGGCCAATAGTCATCAACATGTAGTTAAACATTTAGGCTCTGTGGTCACATGATGCTGTTGTTCGTTCACAAAATGAAGTTAGGTTAGGTGGATGGTACCCTGCTTGATTGCACCCACCTTCTTACATGTGTGTGCTATGTTTTCACCCACGTCTAATTCTCTGTTTGTCTATTTGTTAACACAGTATCTTAAAATATCAAGGGATCTGGCCAATTTTTTAAATGTTTTCTTTTTACATTGTGCCAGTGATCTTAATATCAGATTTCCACCATTATTTGTTTTTTTGTCATTTGAACCGTAGGAAGTTGTTGATTTAGGGTCACATTATTCTTCACACTGTATGTAGCTATTTTTCCTGCACCGTCAGTGAGTCTAACACTCCTGTCTCCACCTTCTCTTCTCCATCCATGCTTTCCCACAGGATGAGAAGGTACAGTTTAAAAACTGCATCACGCATGATTATTTTACACTTTTTCCATGGTTTGTCTTGCATGTAAAACCTCCTTTGTTAAGAAATGTGATCACCAATCAACTCGGGTTGCTCTACCTCCTAAAAACAAGATAGGAAAAATGTAGCAGAAGTATTTCTAGTGGTTGTTCAATGATGGAGATTTCTTATTTTGCACCAGCAGCTGCTAATTATTAATTATTATTAAGAGTTATAGAGAGTTGAGTTAAAGAAAAGTTTTCATAACATCAACAATAAAATATACATTTTAGTCGGTACCTTAAAATTAAAAGAAAGATGTTGTGATTTTAAACAGGCTTTACTTTAACTTGCTCTTCTCCTTCTGCAACCACCAATATGTCTTTTTCCACCTTCACATGCCAAATGAAACAAGTTTAGTCATATTCTTGGGGAAATATGCGAAATCAGGAACACTACTTTGAACAATAAATGAATGATTTGTAACGCCGTGAGAGCGTTCAAGGGTGAAATTTCTCTCAGAAGACTGACACCAACCAGCATTGGAATCATAACAGGGGACTAAATCATGATCAGACGTGAAACCCAAACTTATAAAGAACTTAAGCTTTGACACAAAGTGAAAAAGGACCACAAAATAAGCATTCTTGCTTTTAGAGGCTCTACACTCACACTCCTCTCCAAGCTGTTTGATTATCTCATCTGTCTCGTCGTTTGTCCGGGTGAATGGATGCATTTACTAAAAGCCTTGTAAGAGAGTTCTGCTTAGTGGCCTAGTGGCTTAGTAGTTATTTACAGCAGCCAGTTTGCATCCATCCTTGTGAACACTGTCTGTCATACATTCACAGTCCAAGGATGGACGTCGCTCCAAACTAAAAAAATAATTTGAATTTGCAGCCTGTAGATTTCTACAAACAGGACACAGCGGTCATTTTGAAATTACTTAATAAAGTGTACTTTAGACAAAATTATACAATTATGACTCGGGTGTGACTCTTTCATGCTAAAAACGGCGGTCACATTTTGATCAGAAGTGACCTTTAAACCCTTGTTACTTATCAGCTCAGCACCCTTTTTATTCTAAATTAATACCACCGCTGTGAAGACACTGCTGATGTTGAAACATCACTTGATGGCGTTTTCTCCTGCGGCTCCAACTGGCTGATGATTGTGAGAGCGTCAGTCAGTGTGTGTCGACCCCACACATGCTGACTGCCCACAGGAGTGAAAAACACACGTTTATGAAAACCATCACTTGTCTTTGTCTGAGAACTGGTTCAGTTGTCGCAGCCCACTATCACTGTCATTTTTTATTCTATGTGATTTATCCCTCGTTCCTTGTTTACCTTTCTCCAGGAGACTATGACCGAGCCTTCTGTCTACGCTGATGTGTCCAAACTGAAGGACGCCGATGAACTCAAGCAAGCTTACGTAGGCCTCAAGGACACCAACAGGTACTTTGTTACAGTCAGTTCTTCTCCCGATATCGTGGTCTTCACATTCATCAATGTTGAATTCAAGCACCTGAACCCTATCATCTATCGTTTGTCCAAAATGTACATTTTACCAAGCTCTCGCCCCATTGCTGATATAACTATGGGGAATGTACAAGAACTGTGTGTTTGTGAACACTGCCTTGTCCTGTGCAGATCTCCCAGGTTCATGCGTAAGCCAATGGAAGTCAGTGATCTCCTGAGTAGGCTGAGGTAACCAAAGAGACGTGGCCTATGCATCATGGAACGGAGCATGCATGGCCACGCGGATGCCAGAGGGGTTGAAAATGTTATAAATTACTGATATTACAGCTGACTCTACGCCGTAGTGCTAATGAAAGCCTGGGTAGCTTTTGCGTGGCGTTTTCTGCCCTAACAGCATGTCAAATAATGTAGCCGTCGGTTTAGGACTTTCTCTTGCTCCTGATAGACTGTGTTTACCAGTATTTAAATTCAAGGAATGTGTCTTTAGGATTCACAGGTTTGCATGGGGATTTATAGTAGCATGAACAACATCGGAGTCTCTTAAATTGAAGGGAATTTCTGTATTCCCTCAAAAAAAGACACATGGCTGTTTTCAGAGGCTTCAGCAGCCCGGGGCTGTTTTTGTTTTTGGAGATGCTGCAGAGCTGTATATTTACAGTGCAGTGTTTACAAAATGTGCAGCATGAAAGCATGGAAATGTCTGAGCTAAAAAAATTGGGGGGAAGTTTTAGATGTAATCTTCAGTTGTAGTTTAACCTATATTACCACATAGATTTGCTACACAACTTCCTCCCACACTGAGTTTTCAGCAGTGATAGGTGGGATGCTGTTGTCGGAGGCCTCCGGTCTCCACTTTATGGATTTAGTTTTCCATAAATTTGGCATGGAAGTCCAATTATTTTCTCTGTTTGTTGAAGCAGAAATGCACAGTGCACATTGAGGAACTAACTTTCATTTTCAACGCATCGTGCTGTCCACAATGTATATGTTTGTGTATATATTGTGTGTGTATATATTGTGTGTGTATATATATATATATATATATATATATATATATATATATATATATATATAGCATACCAGTGCAGTGAGTTCCCCAAAAAGGTGCACTATGCATCACTGCCTTCATCCCTCTGTTTCTCCCATGTCGCTCCTTTTGTCGCCTTCTTTGTTCACACACTGACATAAGAGTGGGGAATATTTCATACACAGCAGGTTACAATCAGACAGTTAAGCACTCCACCACTGTTGCAATCAGCAGTGCAGTGAAAAAAGTAATTAAAAGCGCAGATAAATTAACATCACAGTCCGTAACCACTTTATCTTTAATATGAATTCATTTGTATCGGTTCGTATTTGCGCTGTTGCACTCTGACGTACTTCCGCTGTGTGCACACAATTGCGGATGTCATCATGGCTTACTGTAAAAGTGTCTATACAGGCATTGGTTTAAAATTGAGGCCGTTTTATAACCAGTTTCTTGTAGTAATATTTGGAGCCCAGACTTACTTTTTATATTGGTCTCACTGGAGTGCCTAACTTTTTCATTTAGGTGCACTCAAAATGTTTCACTGCTCCTTTTAGCACCGCAATAATAGGCCTACACCTTTTATACCTTTTGCTGAGACGCTGGGGGCGGTTCTTAAAACTACGTCCGGCCGGACCGCCCGCTTCGTAACACCGGCTTACGGCGCAAGGGTAGACGGGCGCAGCAACTTTCTGTATGAAAAAACGATCGACAGTTCTTCATTTTTGACGCTCAAGTCACTCTGCTTGATTACGTTTTCCACCAACATTCACCGAATAAGAGACCAGGGTCCGAGCCAATCAAAGACAGATCAGCCAATCAGAGGTCCGCCCCTACTCTGCCTCTGATTGGCTAGGACTGTGGTATTTCTTTTCCGCTGTATGCTGGTGGGGAAAAATCAACACGCTGCACACACAAACAGACGTGCTCAATGTTAGGCCGGTGGGACCAAGGAAAATATTTAGTCACTGGATTTTGGTCCCACGGGCGCCCAAAATAGTCGCACTCTGGAGCCACCTGAAGGTAGATAGAAACACGTTTTCATGCACAGTCACATTCAGTACACCTCAAACACGCGTCGCATCTGATTGGACGGAGTCTTTACATGTACACACGCAGTCACCTCAGATAAAGAGAAGAAGGCATATTATCGTTGCACATCTCTACCCCAACTCAGCCATCACACATTTCTCTTTTTGTTATTGCGTGTTCATGTTCCCTTGTGTTGTGTGTCGGTCAGATCTGCCGCTCCAGACTTCCATAAGCTGAATGAGGACGGAGAGCTGTGGCTGGTTAATCAGGGCTTAAAGGAAACCATCAGGTGGAACTGTGTTCCAAACACAAGCTTCATTCTTGATACGTTTGCCTTCTCACAGGAAAGGATGTGTGCTGCTGTTTTTCTTCATTCACCTAGTTTCTGTCAGTTTTTTTCCTCACATCTATCTTTGAATTTATATTTAGGACATGTAAGACTGCTTGTGATTTGGTTGCTGTGACTTAGGAGTCCTCTCCACTACATACTTTTTAAAGATTAAAATATATTAAAAAAGTATAAATAAAATTCCCCACAGATGTTGCCTAAAGTATACTAATTTATACACCTTTTTGATTAGATTTCTCCCATTGAATTTACAAAAAAACAAAATGCTGCAGAATTTGTCTTCCTCTAACCTTGTATTACTTGCTTATAATGAAGTATGTTAAATGTTATCGCTTCTTGTGACATACTCACATTAATATTCACTGCAAAGCTTGCTTCATACAGTGTTCACAATGCATTATACATTTATGCTGATATCTTCCACTGATGCTAGATGGATTAGATTTGCTAAAAGATCAGTTGTGTTTCACAACTAAAATCTTTCTTATGTACAAGTAGTTTAAGCACAATAAGAAGAAAATCTTGTCCCTGATAAAACGAATCCTAAGAATTGTTCTCAAATGCATTACTTAATACTTTCTCCTTTTGCTCATTCTTTGCCAGTTTCTCTCTTAAAATATCACATGAAGATGAAGAAGAACCTGTAATTATTTCAGAGCGTTAGATTTCCACCTATTAATACGACCACAGCACTAACTGAATGTCAGTCAACTAATTGCCACATTACTGATATAATAATGTGAAGCAATCCATGAACGTTTTGGGAAGCAGGTCCTCCCTCCCTCCCTCCCTCTGAAGCAACAAACTCGGCCTCTGTCAGCTCCACCTGTTCCATTGCACATCTGACCTCTGATCCCAGACTTGGCCGGATCCAACTTTTCAATGATTATGAGTTGGTAGAATTAAAGAATGTGTTCAGAGAGGCTGGGCCGTGGGCTGCTGGTCGTGTCTGTACAGCATGCTGCTGTCCTGCGTCACCACACTGTGGTGAAAAGCTCATTCTCTCACTGTTTTTGGGTTCTTTCACTCACACTATAATACTGATTTAGTCTTCCTCACTTCCTCCCAACATACCTTTTCTCTTCATCTTCTATCTCCTTCCTTGTTTACCACCTCCTCCCTTCTTCTCCCCCCTCTGGTCTCATCTCCTCACCTCCCTCCCCCATAGGTTACTGGAGCACCAACTGCAGACTCAGCGGAGAGGCTACGACAACGAGGTGGAGTCGTTGCGTGGCGAGCTGCAGAACGTCAAGGAGGAGAACAACCGTCAGCAGCAGCTCTTGGCTCAAAACCTCCAGCTGCCTCCAGAGGCCCGAATCGAAGCCAGTCTGCAACACGAGATCACCCGGCTCACCAACGAGAACCTGGTACGCTGCAACACACACACAGACACATACGGGCTGAGGAGGCGTAGTACCTTCAACCTCAGATTATGCAAAGAGCACAACAGCAACAGCTCACATGTACAAATACAAACATGGACAGAAGCCCATACATACAGATTAAGGTTAAGAAATAAAATGTGTAGGTAAACAGAATGGACCTCTAAAGCTCACTAATTAGCTATAGCATATTGTGTTTGTTTTAAACAATGCCAAGGCTGAAGTGTAAAAATGGCGATTCACACCAGAATGTGTCTTGGATGGGAGCAGGAACGTCCTGGCATCTCAATCTGTAAATCTGTTACACATATTACTGCCTCCCAATTGCTGCAAAGATGCAAAGAATGCAATGGTTGCTGCTTCACCACACTTTGCTGTTGTTTGATCTGAGCTTATTATTGAGCTGTAAAGCAACGAAAAAAAATAACGAACATTGATCATCATTTCTCAAGAGTATGCAGACTTTGGGGACCATCTCCACTGAGCAGATATGGCAGGATTAGTGTTTATCATAGTCCTTTATACAAGCGGCATAAAATACAAATATATATAGTGTAAAAAAATAATGTAATTAAGGTTTATGGGAAGTGCTGTGTTGTTCTGCTGTGCATCCAGAGCACAGTGAATGAGAAATAAAGGTAAATCCTTCCCACTGAATGCGTTTAAACCAGAATCTGCTCTATATCAACAACAACACACACATACACACATTTGGGTGATTTTAGGTGTTTCTCAAAAACAGGTGAAAATATAATTTAGAACATCAACTATACAGTTACTATGTAGAAATGCAGTTATTGCAATTGTTTGAAAATGAAAAACTACCTGACGATTCTGATCTACGTGATTTCATGACCTCGATAATGTGTTGGTGTGGATGTCACTGAATCTGTTTGGGTTGGTAGTTTCATTCCCACTTGAGCCATGCATACAAAAACCAAAACACACTCATTTGTGTGGACGGTGTCACCTGACAGGAACTCCTGGCTGAAGACCCCACAGCATCCCGGGAGGCTCGAGTCATCATTTTGCGACGGATGGTTGTATGTAGAGTGTGTGTGGGTGCGTGTGTGTGTGCGTGCATGCATGTGTGTTTGCATGCGTTGGAACTAACTGAGGTTGGGTGTTTTGAATGGAACAGCGCTGAGTGTCGCTCTAACTCTCCGTGGCGGCGTCTTCTAACTCACAGCGGAGCAGCTCTGCACCTTTTTCTTGTTTCTAACAGCCAGCGAGTCCCGCAACTTCTCTCCCTCTGAAAAAGCAATCAGCACAGCAGCTGTTATGTTGATCACCCCAACCCCCTCCGTTTGTTTGTCTCCAAGATTTTGGTCAATGCAAAGCTGATTTTCTAAAATGTTTTGTTATTACCACTGGAGGGCATCAATGTGAAGCAGTCGGAGAAGTCAGAGGCTTGCCGTTTGTCCTCACTATTCTCTTTTCTTTCTCTTTTCATCTGTCTTTCCATCACTCCAACCCTTGGCCTGTTTCAGGATCTCATGGAGCAGCTGGAGAAGCAAGACCGAACCATCCGCAAGCTCAAGAAGCAGCTAAAGGTTTACTCCAAGAGGATCGGAGAGATGGGAGGTATGGGAGAAATCATCGATCAGTAGAAGCTTGAGAGCCTGTACATATGTGTGTTGGAGTGCTAGCAGACGGGATATTGCCTGACTGTCATGTCTTGTTTGTCCTCCAGCGGGTCAGACCGAGGGACAGACGTCTCCAGGACAGATGGTGGAAGAGCCGATTCACCCTGTCAACATTCCCCGCAGGGAGAAAGATTTCCAAGGGATGCTGGAGTACAAGAAGGAGGATGAGCTCAAACTGGTCAAGAACCTCATCCTTGGTAAGAACTCATTATGAAGAGGAAGAAGCAACAGGTGGAAAATTTGAGAAAAAATAGTCATCAAAAATATATTATTATTAAAGGACCTTTTTGGTGTCATTCCTATGTGGTTGACAAAAAAAAAGGTGCCCCTCCTCTCCGGCTCAATAAGCGAGAGAGAGAGAGAGAGCAGCGGTGGTCGAGCAAGATGATGGCGACAGTGCTACCCACCACACCACCGTGCAGCCCAATCTAAAAAGCATCTGTAGAAAATGAAGCTTCGTATGACTGCAGAAACGTTCCTTTTCTTATGTCCATCACTGAATCCTTCCCTCCTCTTCCTGTCTCCAGAGCTTAAGCCTCGTGGTGTAGCCGTGAATCTGATCCCAGGTCTGCCAGCCTACATCCTGTTCATGTGTCTGAGACATGCAGACTACGTCAACGATGACCAGAAGGTCCGCACCCTGCTCACATCAACCATCAACAGTATTAAGAAGATCCTAAAGGTATGTATAGTGTAGATGTGTGGTGCCTGATTGATGATGTAATTTCTAAAATAATGTGTGGGATGTTTGACTTGGAGAGTGGAATAGAGTTACTGTATGACTATTACCAGTCATGTGGTTTACCGTCTTTGGTTTACTGACTCCGATTTGTTCTTCCCCTGCCACAGAAACGAGGAGACGACTTTGAGACGGTCTCCTTCTGGCTGGCTAACACCTGCCGCTTCTTACACTGTCTGAAACAATACAGCGGAGACGAGGTGACACTGATGCAATGCACACCATGATAGAAACTGTCTCGCTTACATGTGTCCACATTCATGAATAGGGCTTGTTAGACTCCATTGGGATTGTTTTTATGGGTTTTTGGTTGTTGTTGTAAATCTACCAACCAGTAGGGCAGTTAATGTAAATAATAATAAATAGTGATGGATTTTTTTAAATATTTGTTTTAAAAAAAAAAGTATTTATGCTGTTACTTATGATATAATGTAGTAATGCTATTATTAATATGAAATATCACAGGTTTGGAATGGAATAGTGTTTTTTAGTGATGTTATGGTTTGCGTCGAGGCTTCGAGGCATGTGTCGAGTAGTTCGGCTCCTCCCCCAACGAAGCTCCGTGTCGAGATCTGATTCACCTCGGCAAAATGACGTTGCTAATGACGAGCAAGGCGTCGCTTCGGGCTCCTGTTTCGCAATACAGGTTAAAAATTAGCGGGACATTTTGACTATACATATGCATCATACACAAATACTAATTGTGGGTTTATCATTATTCTTATACATCATTATTATAAAAACGGGCACAATATCAAAGCATTGTAGGTTCAAATCCAAGGTGGAATTGCAGTGTAGGCCTACCACTTATATAATATATCACTTTATCATTATTATTATACATCATTATTATAATTATTACTATTGCTGCTCATACTACAAAGAGGCAGTGGTGTAGTGGTTAAGAAGTTGGACTTGTTGTCAAAGTGTTACAAGTTCGAATCCAGTATTGAGTTGCAGTGACCCACCTCAATGGATCCATTACTTATATTACATATTATTATTATTATTATATATCATTATTATAAGTATTAATACTATCTCATGTTTCAAATAGGCAATGGTGGAGTAGTGGCGAAGGAATGAGACACATTATCAAAGTGTTGTAGGTTCAAATCCAGGTCTGAATATTACCGAATGACTTATTTTCTATCTCGAGTTCGGGAACTATTTATGAAAGGCACACTCACACACATTTATCACCAAGATGACTTTAATTCTCAAATGACTTGATGTTGTATCGGCACATGAAGCAAACATCTCATGTTAGGGTGACTGGAAACTCTTTTACTTTCTTCATAATTTCATTCACCACTAGGTGTCCCTAGCGTACTTATTTGAAGCTTTGGGGTCAAACCACTTTGGTGGTTCATCTGGCTGAGAGGCTTTGATGTTTCATGAGGCTTCATCTCACCATCACTAGTGTTTTTAATAAAGCGGTTAAGGAAAAGAGAGAAAAAATGTTCCTATCCTAACATGTAAAAATTATTTTGACTTTTTTTTTTAACCCCCCTATATTCTTTGTGTCCATGTGTCTCAGGCTTTTATGAAGCACAACACGCAGAGGCAGACCGAACACTGTCTGTCCAACTTTGACCTGGCAGAGTACAGACAGGTGATCAGTGACCTCGCCATCCAGATCTACCAGCAGCTGATTAAATGCATGGAGAACATCCTCCAGCCCATGATAGGTGTGTGTATGTGTGTGTGTGCGCGCTAGTATGCTACTTTAGATCGGATTTGCTTATATGCAATTACTATTACAATTACTTACAAAACGTACATCTCTGCAGTGTCTGCAATGCTGGAACACGAGACCATCCAGGGCGTGTCGGGGGTGAAGCCCACAGGTCTACGTAAGCGGACGTCCAGTATCGCCGACGAGGGCACCTACACCCTGGACTCCATCCTGCGGCAGCTCAGCGCCTTCCACTCCACCATGTGCCAGCACGGCACCGACCCCGAGCTCATCAAGCAGGTGGTGAAGCAGCAGTTCTACATCATCGGAGCCGTCACCCTCAACAACCTGCTGCTACGCAAGGACATGTGCTCCTGGAGCAAAGGCATGCAGATCAGGTACAGTGGGAGTTGTTACTGCTCAGACGGGAGCTCCAGGGTTTTTTGGTGTCTTTGGTCTTATGTGTGTCTGTCTGCATGTGCAGGTACAACGTGAGCCAGCTGGAGGAATGGCTCAGAGACAAAGGTCTTATGACATGCGGAGCCAAGGAGACACTGGAGCCTCTGATCCAGGCCGCTCAGCTACTGCAGGTGAAGAAAAAGACCGATGAGGACGCCGAGGCTATCTGCTCCATGTGCCTGGCCCTCACCACTGCTCAGGTAAACTGTCATTTATCACACCACATTCAAAGAAACCAGATTTTTAAATCATTGTTCTCAACCTCAGTCTGTTTAAAAGGTCGAGAGCCCCAGCCAACTGAAAGTAAAATGTTTTTTGTCTCTTCCAGATCGTGAAAGTCTTGAACCTCTACACTCCAGTCAACGAGTTTGAGGAGAGAGTATCAGTTGCTTTCATACGAACCATACAGGTAATTTACTCCCGATGGATCAATGACTCACCTGTTACCAAATGAAATTTAACTGCATCTGAATTATTTCCATCTCATTTGCTCTCTTCTTCTTCCCTTCAGACTCGCTTGCGAGATCGGTGTGAGAGTCCCCAGTTGTTAATGGATACGAAGATGATTTACCCGGTCACTTTCCCATTCAGCCCTTCATCGCTCGCCCTGGAAACCATCCAGATCCCCGGCTCACTCAACCTGGGGTTCCTCACCCGTGTCTAAACCGAGGCCCCACAGGACGCCAGCCATTTGATGTCGTGGCCACAGTTTGAATTTCAAGTTTAAATAAAAGAAAAAGAAAATAAAAAATTAGGATTTCTATTATAACAATTTTAGTGATTATGGCAAAAAGATTAAGTGAATCTCAAGGATCTTCTGATCTAAAACATGGTTTCCACTTCTCTGAAGAGATCCCCCATTCACAGACAGAATAATGAAACACACAAACCACACCGCATACTGAACTTTCAACATGCACCTGTACAATACTTGCATCCACTGAACGTACACATGAACGCCTACACCCACGTGCACCTTCTCTCTTATAGAACGCACACTCATGGTTGCCGCCGCTGGTTTAAATCTGGCTGCCATCGTCCATCCACTGCTTGTAAAAATGCTTGCCTCTTAGAGAAGCCACAGGACCAGAGCAATGCCTCCAGTACTCGCTCTCCATCCACACCTGGGTCTGTCATTGAGGCCTGGTTACCCCGGCTTCCTCCTCTGTGTTTCAACTATAGCTGTTAAGATAGTTCGTAATGTAGTCCGTTACTTTGGAAAAAATACAAACAAATCCAATCTTGTCATCGTCTCGTTCTCCGGTGAGAATGTATGTAGCCGTACACGGGGGCGGGGCCTAAAATGAAGACTCGCATAGAGGAGTAACTTGAGGAACCAGCAGTAACAATTTAACTTGATAGATTGTTGTCCAGATTGCGATGTTGGGTCGCTATTTAATAGGCAAAGTTTTCAAATAGGCAAATTCTGAGTCCCAGTACGAAGCCAGCCGCCATGTTGAGGTCACCTGGACCAGGCTTCCTTCTGCCACAGTCCGTTTACTCTCTGAACACAGTCAAGCCAAGACAGAACTCATCGTCTGTACTATATTATTTATACATATATAAATATGAATAATATATATCATGTATTTTATTTATTGTATTTACCCCCCCCCCCCCCCTTTTTTTTTTTTTTTTAATTAGAAGCTTTCTCTTTGCAGAAAACGTGTCCGATGTTTGAAGGCTGAGACTATGATTTCCCCAGATCAACAGCTTTGTAAAGACTAGTTTAGGTCCACCGTAGGCTATTTATGTCAATATCAGGTGAATTATATAGTAGAGTTTAGTTTAAGGCACAGATGAGATATCACTTTCTCATGATTCTCCTGCATTTCTGGCAGATGACGTGTAGCATGGGTTTGAACCGAGGAGAGATTTAGAAGGTAAGGGTTTTGACCTGCTGCAAACTATACTGTTTACAGCTGTGACCAGAGCTGAGCATCACAGGAAACACTGGCACAGAGATATTTACTCACACACACACACACACACACACTCCACTGCTTACTGCTGTTGTCACCAGGAGATCTCTTTCCTCCTTCTACTTGTCTTCTCTGGTCACAGGTCTAGTCAGAGCTTTGGAACTGTTTTACTATTATCTATATGAAACTATTTATTTCTGTAT
Organism: Eutrigla gurnardus; assembly: GCF_963514095.1. NCBI lineage: Eukaryota > Metazoa > Chordata > Actinopteri > Perciformes > Triglidae > Eutrigla > Eutrigla gurnardus. The sequence goes on along the minus strand of NC_139915.1, from coordinate 23,764,077 downwards.
TGTAATTTTTCTTAAGCATCAAAAGTTATCTATATCGTGAAGCCATGTATCACTGAGCAGAATGGACAGAAAAAGGTTGGTCTTTTCTGTCCAGCTTTAAAACGGTGTCTTGTGGTTTATTCCTACACGAACACAAGCAGCAGCTTTGGGGCCCGATTCCATCTCCTACATGTCCACCCTATGCCTTCCTGTTGAGTGGCCAAGAAACCACACCAATGGGCCTTTTATTACACAAAACCATTAGTATAGGTGTAGTTTTTTTCCCCTCCCACATCTCAATTGCATAGCAGGGTGACTGACATTGAAAGATATGTTTGTCTTTTCTGTTTTAGTTCAGGTATCCAGAGATATTTGGCTGTTGGTGATGTTGCACCACACCCATTGCTCAGTATGGCTACAGTATGCTAAAATACCTGTACAGCATGCACTGCTGCTGCCGCCCGCACCTAACCTGCATGGGTTTGGCTTTACCAGCACTACCAGTTACCAAAAAGGAAGCTGCATGCTATTGTTGTTTTTGTTGTTGTTGCAGAGGTACCTTGGCTTAGCTGAGAGTCGTTGGATGAGTGTCCGGGAGTCTGAACGCTTTGTTACAAGAAGTCCTTTGTCCACATTCCCATGGTCCTCGCTGCCTCGTGTTTAGAACTTTTGCCCGTTTACTTCCTGTTGTGCCATTAGTATTAATTTGCCTCATGTGAACCTTTTTTGCTGAATGACCTTACTAGCTATTCATAAAGGTTTTTCACTTGGAATATTTTTTAAAGGGACAGTTCACCCCAAAATCCAAACTGCCTTTTTACCTAATTTGATATTTTCTAATCTAGATTTTACATTTTTGGCGTGAGCTTCCTAGATTTGGAGATATTTTCCGTAGAGATGTCTGCCTTCTCTTCAATGTAGTGGAATTATATGGCACTTGTGGTGTTCAAAGGGCCAAAAAATGTTAAAATCTGGTTCCTCAAGATAATCTACAGACTCATGTTTCATACATGAAACTGCGTGCAACAAGATGTGTTGTTTTCTTCAAAACTAGGCAACTCACGCCAAAACTATATTGATAAATAGCATTACAGGTGAGAGGAAAACTGTTTTTAATTCTGGAATGAACTGTCCCTTTTAAGGTGCTTACGTATATATAGGAGATTGTGAATGGTCACCAAAACTGGACTGAATACCTGTTTTGATTTAATGTTTAGTTTGAAACCGTCCTACCAAGGAAGTAAAGTGGGGGTTTTTTTCAGTACTGAGAGCCAGTGAACTTTCTGTCCCAGGCTCTGGTGGGTGTGTTGAGAAGTAAAGAATATTTTACCTTGGTAAAAATATGAGTCACAAACAAAAACAAATTGTAGGTGGAGTAAAGAGAAGTTAGTATGTGAAGTTGCTTCGTGTTGCACTTGTTTGAAAGTAAACAATTAGATATCGATATGCTCTCATTGGGACCACGTTATCAGTCTGTCTTTTGTTGTATATCGTTTGGATTAATGGGTCATTTAGAGTGGTTTGTGTAAACAGTACGTATCTGTGGCGAGGAAGACAGTCACTGAAGGAATGAATTAACCATATGAATGTTTCAAATCGTTAATAAAGTGTATGATAATTTTAGCTGCACATTGTTGGACAAAGCCTTATCTCAACTTTATGCTCTCTGAATGACTTCGACACATGATCAACATTGTGGCATTGTTTTTGTTTCTTTTCTGTCGGTGCAGTTGTTTTTCTCCACTGTAAAATGAGTATAAATTGTTAATTGTGGTCATTTTTGTTTTAATAAGGTGTCCTGCTGTCGGTGTCACAGATGGGTTGCACTTTTTTTAGACATTGCCGAGGAAGTCAGATAAATGATAGATGGACAAGGACTGTGAGATGAAATACATTTTTTTGTTTTCGACTCACTACTGAACTGCGGCCCATTAAGCTCCTCTACAACATTCCCTCTGCGAGTGGACGCTTCCCTTTCTTAATCAGTGATTTTTCTTCCTGTTTTATTAAATCTATCAGTTAATGCAAACTGCACTGTTGTATTGAGAGTTCAGAGTGGGAAGGCTGGCCTAGATCCAAACAAAGAAGAAAACACCACACTTCCATTCACAGTATTGAGCGGAGCTGCAGCGCCTTGTTCCCCTCGGGCTTCTCTCGGGCTCTCAGACAGGAGAACGCGTCATTCCTTCACTCTGCATTTTTAGATCGAGAGAGTTGGTTGTATGAGACGACGTAGACATTATAAATGACCATTGTTCTTATCAGCACTAGCATTGATTGTGCCATTTTAAAGAAGAAATAGTTAAATAAACGGAACATATATCATCACCCCTGCTTTGTTGTGGTACCGGTGTTGGTGCCAGTACCAAATGTTTCCTCTCCAACCCATGTGTACATTTGACAAACTGGACTGTTTGTAGTTTCTGGTAGCCGTGCTTAGTGAATGTGTTCACCGTTAAGAAACTAAGAACCTTGGAATAAATTGTCAAATCTGTAAGAGTAAAATAAAAGAATTCAGCACTCTTGGATAGTCTCTGTGAGATGATTTCCTTTTCGTTTATTATTTCTATTTTTTTCCCTTCAAACTGTCAAATTTCTTGTTCTTTCTGTGGCCTCCTGTTATCAGCGCTAGATATAATGGATTTGATGTGATTGCACAAGATTGAACAAAAAGGTTTTGGTTGTTTTATAACATGGATGAAATAGCACCTGTTGATTTCACAAAGTAATCACTTTTTTTAGTTTATATTGCACCAAGGAGGCAATGCAATGTTCATGCAGTTTGAGGGTTTTTTTTTATATTAAATCCATAAAGTGTTCTGGATTAGGCTGTAAATGTAACTTTGCAGGTAATGCTGCAGGGACGTGTGGAGCAGAGCAGAGTTGCAGCTTAAACACATCTCTAAGAAGCTTACTGTTCCCTCACTGACAATCCTCTTCAACAGAAAAAATCATCTTAGTTCTCCGGGGACGAATACCTGCTACATAGAGGGGTGGGAAATATTCTCTTGTGAGGTAAGATTTTGTTATCAATATGCGTTATTATGTGAGTAAATCATGTTTTGCAAACAGATTGTGTGCTTTGTGTTTACGAGTGGGTTCCATTTATGGAATCCGCTGTGCAAATGTGAACAGAGAGTTAAAGATAACCCAGCATCAATCATATGTACAGAAAAGGTGCTCAATAGAGTCTATTGCTATCACTTGTGAAATCCCAGCCTAGATGGAGTTTGCCATTGGAACATCTTTCCAGTTTCTGGTATGATTGTACAAAATCAGCCTCAGTGACAAGTTCACTGATGATGAATTGAGGCAGTCGAGAGTCGTCTCTATAATGGAAGTCCGGGGATGTTCAGTTTGACTTCAAATGGCTAATAAAACACAATATTTCACTCTATGTTCCATACAATATCATTCTCTTATTAATGGAAGGACTGAAAATGTAATGATGATGAACTTCAATCTCTCAATAAGGTTATAGTTTTCTAAATATGCACGTTTTTTACTGAATGTATTATAATAAAGTGAAGGAAACACATATGTTATGATGTTATTGTGTTATGTGTGTGTGTTTTAAACTCTAACTAACTAACTTCACAATTTGAAAACAATGTAATGCTTCAAATAATGGTGCGGTGCATGATTTGTACTGTGTTGTATTTGATTTTGTAGTTGATTTTGTACTTGAAGTGTGCAGTTCCCAGAATAGCTGTGCTGCGCTCCTTTCCTCTGGAGCTCAGAGAAGGATCAGGCTGGAGCAGATTACCAACTACTTATCTGCTCACACACACACACACAGGCAAAAGTAGCACAACACGGTACAGAAATCATAAGAGCCTCAATAAACCAAAATATCTCCGATCAGCTGTTGTCTGATTGAATCTCTCTCTCGCTCTCTCTCTCTCTCTCTGTGTGTGTGTGCGGTGCGTGTGCGTGTACTTGTGTGTGATTTCCACAGGGTGTGTTGTCTGATCGCCTGCAGCCATGTGTGACCAGACGTTCGTTGCGGCCACCTTTGGCCCGTGTGAGAGCTGTGGGAAAGCCAGTCCCCTCATGAACATCTACATTAAGACAGAAGCCATCAACTACTGCTCCTTCTGTGTGGAGACGGTACGTTTGATCTTTGGGTTTCTCACCACTAAACACCCATCACGACGTTTGATTACAAACTGTGACAATGTTTGCATTTACTTTTTATTTGCATTATTTTTTTACATACATTTATAGTGTAGATCTCACAAGATATGAAAACATGAAAAAAGAGAGACTGGATATACACACTCATTAGTTTCAACGCTGTGGCCCTGAAGTTCCAGTCGTCTCCTACTCTTATGTTTATCTGTGAACAGATGTGATAACAGCAATGTTTCAGCTGCCACGCTTCTACATACAGACGTTATCTTTACACACACACACACACACACACACACACACACACACACACACACACACACACACACACACACACGCACACACACACACACACACACACACACACACACACACACACACACACACACACACACACACACTAACTATCCTACAATAATATTTAATGTTTAAGTGTGTCTAAGGAAAAGCCAACACTTTTGCAAGAAAAGTAGCCTATAATAAAAGTAAAGTCAAATCGTCATTGCGAACGTTTGTATTTTAAATTTGATTTCATAATGATCCATTGGACAAAATGAACCGATCAAATATAAATATGCGTAAATGTGGGGGAACATTTTTTAATTTTAAATTACGTTTTTGTGGCTGGTGCGTCTAAGCATTCATGGTTTTCATTTCAGACAAATATTTTAATTGAAAACAGTTATCTGCAGACAAGGTACCTGGTTAAAGCTGCGATCTCATTGCTGAGCTAACATGTAATGTTATTATTTAATCGTATCAATCACATGCCTTGTCAGTGCGGTTTGCATAGTTATTCAACTAAAAACACAACTTCAGCAGGACTCAGACAGAGTGCGCAGCTTTATTGTGCTCAAGCCTCAGAAAGAACCGCAAACAGCTTTACAACTTTACAACTCGCTAATGTGACTGTGGGAGTAAGTGGAAGACTGAACCCTGCAGCGTGTTTGGATGTGGAGGGGGGAGGGGGAGGGGGCTGACCGGAGCAGGGCGCGCGCTGTGAAGGGGACACGCGCGAGCATCATCTGTCGAGCTCGAGGACAATCTTTACATCCGCCAAACAACCGCGTCGTCCCCTCAGCGTTTTCTCCTCCGCTGCCGCGTGTGTATTGAGTTGTTGTTGTTGTTGTTGTTGTTTACCGCGCACAGATGGCGTGTCAGGGGCTCCAAGCAGGGGAGTCGGTGGCGTCGCTGAAGAGGGAGAGCGAAAGTCTGAAGAAGAAGCTGGAGGAGGAGCGGAACAAGCTCAACGACATGGAATGTAAGTCTGACATCGTTTTACTTGTAACGAGCGAGATGAACGGAGAGATGTTCACTGTGGAGCTGCAGTCAGTCAGGCTTGTGTCACTTCAGTCCTGATGATGATGATGATGATGGTGATGACGATGATGATGATGATGATGATGATGATTTACAGTTCTCTGCACTCCACTTTATTTATCTGACAACTGTTACTAGTGACTTTGCATTTGTACGTTTTTTTACGTACAAAGCCTATACAACTTTTAAAGATTACTATATAAATATAGCTTTAACTTGACCAGCGAGAAACATTAAACGCTGCTTTCAGCATCTCCAACAATGTCACATAATGACACAAACACAGACAGGCACCATGCTACATTTTACGTGCATTTATTTTTTTGATACCCCACAATCTACAATCCGCTGATAATGTTTCTGTACTTTTACTTAACTACAATTCTGAATGAAGCACTTTTATTTTATGGCACATTTCATATGTATGTGCTTCTATCGTTCTTCCGACATTAATTAATTGTTAAAAAATGTCTGTGTGTTTGTGTGTTTGTGTTTTTGTGTGTGTGTGTGTGTGTGTGTGTGTGTGTGTGTGTGTGTGTGTGTGTGTGTGTGTGTCTCGGTATGTCAGTGAACAAGGTGGCTGAGAAGATCGAGGTGCTGGGTGCTCTCTCCATAAAGACCAGACGGGTGCTGAAGGGTCATGGGAACAAGGTGCTGTGTATGGACTGGTGTAAGGACAAACGTCGCCTGGTCAGCTCCTCACAGGTACGACGATACTGCACACCTGCATGCACCGCTGCCACACACACAGATGTACATTTTAAAGGGCTGAAGTGCTTTATTATCCAATAAAAAGTGTTCATTTTATGCTACCTAAAGCTGAAGTTTATGGGCTCTATTTTTAATGCAGATTTTCTTTTCTCATCTAGGATGGCAAAGTGGTTGTCTGGGATGCTTTTACTCTTAATAAGGTGAGTAAAACGTGTGAATTAATTTGAATGATAATTACCATAAATTAAGAGGCTGGATATCAAAAGCTGTAGATTATTTTGAAATATATTTAATACATAAATTACAGGTTCAATGTACAGAAAACTAAATCATTCTAGTGTGGGTTTTACTTACATGAAAAGCACCAAAGTGAGGAGAAATTTGAGGATATGCTGGTGAAGTATACTTACCACTGTGAATTTTTATTTAAAGTTAAACTAAAACACTCAGACACATTGAATGCTTCAACGCCGTTCCTCTGTTAATGTTTTACAACTTGAGTTAAAACGCATTTTGCGTGATGGTATTTCAATTGGATAATGCACTAAACACAAAGTGTAAATGCAAGTGTGTGTTCAATCCACACACAATCACTACTTGACACGAGAGAGAGGATGTTATCGCGACTGGATCTCAATCTGAGACGCATATTAATACCAGGCGTAAATGTAATCAGGTTTAATCCTATTGGGACACAATCTGGATATGAGATGTGTTTTAACGGGGTCTCAGACTAAATATTTGGTTTTATTTATAAGAGAAGAAAACAAAATGTACGAACAGACAAAAAAAGAAGGAGCTTTCACTTCCACACGCTTAGTTGGCCAATTTAACCTGACACACCTCTTCGCTCTGTTACAGGAGGCAAAGTGCTTTTCTCCCTTTGAATGCTGAGATGCTCTCTTGACCATAAGTGCTAGTGTTGAGTGTTTTTTTTCTCTCTCCTGCCACACTCTAGAGAGGCAACGCATCACATGGAAATATGCGTTTAAAGATTATCTATCCATCTGTCCCCCTGTAACAACTGCAAGTGTGTTTGTGTGCCAGAGTGCACTTTAATGGCAGCCAGGAGGATAATAATAACCACACCAAACATGATCCCTATTAATACAGGTTTACTGCAGCTGTGTGTGTGTGTGTGTGTGTGTGTGTGTGTGTGTGTGTGTGTGTGTGTGTGTGTGTGTGTGTGTGTGTGTGTGTGTGTGTGTGTGTGTGTGTGTGTGTGTGTGTGCGTGTGTGTGTGTGTGTGTGTGTGTGTATGTGTATGAGAATAGTTAGTGTATGCTCATTAAAGAGATCCTATTTGTTTTTTCCCCCTCTCTCTTGAATGCATGCGCGTGTGTGTGTGTGTGTGTGTGTGTGTGTGTGTGTGTGTGTGTGTGTGTGTGTGTGTGTGTGTGTGTGTGTGTGTGTGTGTGTTACAGGAACATGTGGTAACCCTGCCATGTACATGGGTGATGGCTTGTGCTTATGCCCCCTCAGGTTGCGCTGTGGCTTGTGGGTGAGTACAGAGAATTTCTGTCTTTACTCTTTTTACAACCTGCTGCTCTTTCCAGTAAATCAACAATAAAACTTTCAAATTAATATATTTGGAGTCATTTTAATACGTTGTTATTACTTTTATGAAAGAGAAATCACATACAAACTAGATATTATCCTATTGTGCCTGAGTGTAAAACATCATTTAAAAGACACTGGTTGCTCTTTTTCAATAACTTCACCCCTTATTTAACCTTATGTTTTGATCTCCTTTTAAAGCGGATTGGATAACAAGTGCTCAGTGTTCCCGCTGTCACTGGACAAAAACGAGAACTTGGCTGCAAAGAAGAAGTCTGTTGCCATGCACACCAACTATGTATCAGGATGCACCTTCACCAGCTCCGACATGCAGGTGAGCACCAGTTGAGAGCCTTGTAAAAAACTGGAAATACGAGTATTTTACAGATGAAACCTGAAGATTAAATGCATGATTCCGCTTGGACCGATTCCCAACAGGATAGAAGGAAGGTAGTGGACGGGCACAGAAGGAGAACATGAAGGAAACGGCCTGAGATATTTGGCTTTAATAATTTACTCCTCTGTGGCCCTCAGCAAGGCAGAGGAGCACAATGACAGAGGGACAGGGAGACGGATGGCAGGACTAAGGAGGGTGCAGGGGTGGGAGGGGGATGGTGGGTGGTGATGGACCTCTACCCTGGGTGTATTAATAGACTCTGAGTAGACCTTATCTAGGAAATAGGCCGTTATCTAGAAAAGAGTGGAGCACGCTGACCTGAGGGCGGAACATTTAACACATAGACACGCACATGCATGTGTCTGTCCAGAATATCTTATTCATTCAAAACAACATGCATGAACACACTCACGGCCTTTATACTGAACCACGAAATTAGAGCAGCCTTAAAGTCGTCGAACAGAAGAGTAAGGCTTGCAAACACTTTAGTGTGCATGCGTGCGTGTGTGTGTGTGTGTGTGTGTGTGTGTATATGATCTCTGACCTTTGGCTCAAGCCTACAGGAAGCCTTTATGACAAGGTCAATAAAGGTCAATACATACTAACGACTCCTAAAAAACAACTACAACTCGGGATTCACAAAAAAATGTATGTGCTTGTATCGTTCCACAAAAATGAATCGTTAATAAATGTGTGTGTGTGTGTGTGTGTGTGTGTCTGTGTGTGTGGCAATATTTAAGTCTTTCACTAGCTTTCAGCTGACTTTTGATATACAAGATCGGCTGTTGCAATGACAGAGTCGTGAGGCTTTCTCATTAAAGACATTTACATGTGGGCTCACAGGGTGATTTAATGAACCCACTGTAAGTATTTAATTCATGGTAACATGCAGGTGGTGGTAGGCAGAATCAGCTTGATGCAAAGACTCTGTTAGATCAGTGAGGTCCCCATCTGTGCGTTTGTGTGTCAGTAATTGTGGCTTACTGATAATTGCGTTCATGTTGAAACCGGAGCTGCGTCTCGGTGCAGGCAGGATGTGGTGTGTTTTTGTGCCTGAGGTCATCCAGCAGGAGCTCTCTAATCCTCCTGCCAGCAGGGATCTCTGATGTCTGCATGTGTCTCTAAGTGCACGTAATCTCTTTTCATCAGAGGAATTGCTGACATTTTGGAATTTTAGTGTGCTCGTTTGTATTTAAATAAATGATGCACAGTGAGAGTGAGAGAGCCTTAAAATAATTGATGTAATCATATTTTAAATGGAGAACACTAGTGCCTGAAATGTGAGGATTTTGACTTCACTGGTGGCTTAAAAGAAACATCACAGCATTATCAAAATCTGCTTTCTAAAATGTGGACAGGTAGAGAAATGCTTTTGAGCTCTGATCTGTCATATCACGGCATTTAATGGCACCACAGCAGTAGCTGTTTAGTCTATATGCACATAGCTTCAACTGCATTCACAGGGCAAGTGCACACACACACACACACACACACACACACACACACATGACACACACACAACGAAACCCAACCGGCAGCTGTTTCACTTCTCAGTTTTAAGACTTGAAATTGAGAAAGAGATACAAAGCCTGTAGTTCAAGTGATGTTTGAAGTAGAGAACAAATAATCAACATTTAATATGCATTGTATAGGTGTGCAAAATGCTATAACTTCTTTGGAATCAATCCAATTCTGCAGTTTAACGTATTCATAAAATGTATGTAAAAATTATTCATAGCATGAAATGTCATAAAAATTCGTATTATAGTATGTTATAAAAAGTCATACTCTCGTATGCCATAAAAGTCATAGGAAGGTGTGTCATAAAAATATGTCATTATATTATGACAAAAAATAAGAGTAGGTCATAAAACTTCACAAATATTCTATTACTATGTAATAAAAAAGTCAAGTACAGTATGCCAAATAATAGTAATAGTAGTCTAATTATAGTGCCAAAAAAGTTCATACTATAGTTAGTTATAGTAGCACCACATGCTAACATGCAAACACACACACACACACACACACACACACACACACACACACACACACACACACACACACACACACCTCCACAGATTCACATAAATACACACAGGGCATATGACTTTTTTTTAAAGTCGCAAAAAAGTAATATTATGTTGAAAAAAAGTAATAAAAAGTGATAAAAAAAATTCATGCAGCAAAGGACCTCAGGCCGGGATTCGAACCAGGGTCGGCTGCATATGCGTAAGTGCGTACATGGCATGTGCTCTAACCACTCCACCACCTGCACGCCTATATTTTAGTAGTAGTATAGTTTTTAAAAGTAATAAAAAGGTCATAGTATAGTATGTTAAAAAAGTAATAGAAAAGTCAGTATGTTATGTTAAAAAAAGGCATAAAAAGTAATAGTATAGCATGTCGGAAAAAAGTAATTAAAAAGTCATAATAGTATGTCAGAAAAAAAAGTGCATCCATAGCCCGCTGAGACAGATAAAAAATCCGCAATGAGAAAAGTTTACAAAAATGTTCCAAGATATACTGAAGTGTTGCTCTTGATCCAAAGCACTTTGAAATTAAATAAGCTTTGTGTCTCCATATTCATTTTTGATCACACGTTTAACATGCGTGGCATGCCCGTGCTCCGTGCGTACGCGGGTGCTTATTCCATGTGTCTGTGTTTCCGTTAGCTCCTAACCTCCAGCGGTGACGGCACATGTGCACTGTGGGATGTGGAGAGCGGGCAGCTGCTGCAGAGTTTCCACGGCCACACAGCTGATATCTTGTCCCTGGACCTCGCCCCGTCTGAGACTGGAAACACTTTTGTCTCTGGGGTGAGACAGAGATAGTGTGTGTCTTTGTATTTGTCTGTTTATAATTCATGTGGCCGTGGCAAATCCCTGGAAGTGGTGTTTTGAGTTTTCATGAAACGGTGACATTTCAAAGGAAACTGACTTTTCTTTTTCAGGACAAAAACAATATTGTCTTTCTTCAATGTGTTATCAGGGCTGTGATAGAAAGTCCAACGTGTGGGACATGCGCTCTGGACAGAACATTCAGTCTTTTGAGACCCACGATTCCGACATCAACTGTGTAAAGTGAGTCCAGCTCTTTGATAATAAAAAAACAAAGATAAGTCTCACAGTGTCTCTCTTATTAAGTAGGTGGGAGATGAGATAGAGAGGACCTAAAACTGTTGTCACACTTCTGCTATTATTACAAAAGGATATCTAAAGGTTATAATTCCATCCTAGATCAGCAAAACATCATAAACGACATTTGAGGCACTCCTCTACCCTTTATTTTATTTGTTTTTCTTAAATGAATGAGAGACTACTTATTGTAAATCATGTTTTCAATTTGGTCAAACTTTGAGGCTCTTAGTTTGAACACTAAAAACAAATGCAATCTGCATCTAATCTGGTCTAAAATAGCTTTTAAATCTAGCTTTTAAGCTCTAGATTTCACAGTTTGTGGAACTAGATTTTGATTGGGACAAACTAATGAGTTGTTTTAGCCAAATATGCCAAAACACAGAATGTAAATCAAGTAAGCCACCTTTTTGGTTTTGTTTTACATTTGAGCTCATTGGAGCTGCAATGCTAACTCTACCCTCGCTCATGTGTGTTCAGGTACTACCCCAGCGGAGACGCATTTGCTTCTGCTTCAGACGACGCCACAGTGAGTCACGTCATATGACCTGCTAATCTGGTCGTTGTGTGATTTGTCTGCTGATCAATATGTGTTCAAATTGATGTCCGCGGAGCACACGTGAAGAAAGTCAATTGATTTATTGGACTTACTCTGAATCACTCTTCCTTATCATGATTTGATGATGTGGTGGACTCGGTGACCTCAGTCAGTTGGACAGAATAACACCTGTCAATGGAGTGTCTAAAAATGCCTATCACCAAATGACCATGGTGTGTCCTGTCTGTGTCTGTGTCGCTGCATGTTTGCTGGTGTCCCTCAGTGCCGCTTCTATGACCTGCGAGCTGACCGCGAGGTCGCCATCTACCAGAAGGACAGCGTCATATTTGGTGCTTCCACTGTGGACTTCTCTCTGAGTGGTACGCAGTTTGTAACAGCTCAAACCATTAATAGTGTATTGAATTATATCCTGTAACTGTTCACAAAAGTATTTTAGTATTTAATAGAAATAAAGTTTTTTTTTTTTTTTTAATGATTCAAGGAAAAAACATTGTTCTCTATTTCATACTTTCAATCAATCCTTTGTCTCTACTTCCCCTTATTCCGAATCCCCCACTTCCTCTTTCACGTACTTTCTCTTCCTCGGCTGCCTTCGCCCCCAGGTCGCCTGCTCTTCGCTGGTTACAATGACTACACCATCAACGTGTGGGACGTTTTGAAAGGAACTCGTGTCTCCATCCTGTTTGGTCACGAGAACCGCATCAGCAGAGTCAGAGTGTCCCCTGACGGCACGGCGCTCTGCTCGGCCTCCTGGGACAACACCTTACGGGTGAGCGGGAGTTTACCCAGTACAACATAACCGCAAACATTTTGCTCTTTTACTTTTTTTTCACACATTGGAATCACATCACAACAGCTGCGTGTCATCGTTTCATTTAGAGGATAACAACAACAGCTTTTGAATAACATGACTTGTGATCAGATCATTTTTTAGGATTATAACCAATCAGCCCAGTCCAGTGTATATATGTATGTTTGGATAATATTCATCTGATAATTGTTAATAAGTTAGGTTGGGCTGCTTTTTTGACATAATATAAAATGTATTTTCTTACATTTACTTTTTGATATCAAATCTGTGTTCGATGTAAAGGTTGTTGAGCTTATAACTTGTATAAAATGTGAAAAAAATAAGCTTGTTTTATGTTATAACTTATTCTTCAAACTTCTCTCGTGCAGATTTGGTCCTAGAGTTGATATCTCGGTTGTGATCGAACGATGACATCACCAGCGCTTCTGCCAAGACTGCAACTCCCTGCCTGACACCAACACTACTGCAGGAGTGTGTATACAAACACACAGAAAACACACAGAAACAAGTCTCTTCTGAATGAGAATATATCATTGCATAATAACTGTAGGGTGAGTATTCATTGAAGAGACAGTAAAGTTTGGATTCCTAATCTTCGTTATTGTTAGCCTGATGACCAATTGCATAATTATGTCATTGTTAATGCTAATATAGTGGGTAATAACCTTGAACGTCTGCTCTGACACCCTACAGAAAATATCAACGATTGTCTTAACTGTCCACAATCGTATCTATGTCTACACACTGTAATTGTTGTTGCTACAGTGGCTCTCTGCCATAGATCATGATTATCAAAAGGAAGATGACTTTAATGTAGCCATTGATTTGTCCTTATTTCAATAGACATGTAACTCAAGAGCTTAGATCAATGTCTTGTGAAGAATAAAGGGGAATTCAAGTTGTTTTTTTGTAGCTTTGTTTTCTCTTTTGTCTTCAGTTACTCACTTAGTTCTGATAATGTAGGTGGAGTCAAAGCAGATAAAGGTGACACAGCACGTCTCTCCACATAAACTAAATACATATGGATGTTTTGTATATCCGCTGATTTTAACTGATGGTTTTATAGAGGCTGAATTCAACTACAGCCTCCTGATGCAGAGGTTGTCCTACATTCTGACATTTGCATTTTTTTTTTCTGTTCTGCAGAGGGGAAAAATGTAAATATCCTGAGACCCGATGATTCTGTCATTGTGGTCTCTCTGTATGTGTTTTGACGTCAATATTCTTTAAAAGATATCCTGGGAAAAACTGTTGTCCTTACTTTTAACAAAAAAAGACAACATGGTATCTAAGAGAAACTACGGAGCGACACTTATTTGTTGGGTTACACTGCATGCCACCAGGGGGCAGTGCACTGGCTCACAATTGTCACAGTAATGTCTGGCTGTGTTTCCAATAAAAAGTCCTGTGGTAGTTTTATACCATTTACTGCATAAACGCGTATGCATTACATCACAGGGGACAATTGTGCAGAGCATGTTTGTGTGATTTATATATTTGGATAAGTTTTTTCCAGGTAATCAGTGGTTTGTGTTCATCTCTGTATGACATGGGAAGCTAGAAGATAGAATCCATCAAACATGCTTGATGTAATTTGGTTCGAAGTTATATTGTGTGTCTGTGTTTTCATGACATGTTTGTCCAAGCATGTGTCCTCAAAGCATTATTGATCATTATTGATGCTCTCTCTTTATATTACATGTCTTTATTTTTTCATTATTTATCAGCCATCCTTATCCACATCATCACCTTATGCATCACACTACATTCCCTGACTGTTGACAATGTACATAAACATTAGAAACTGTATTGAAAGGCATGAAAACTGACATGCCAATAAGTGAGTCTCTATAAGACCTGCAGCATCCTTGTTTCTGGTAAAAAATAACCCACATGAGTCTAAGCTCCCCTGAAACCCACATAATTATCAGTTTCAGCCATAAAATGTGTCATGGGGGATTTGTAGGCTACAGCTTTTTTGTCATCTTGCTTTATCTATTATTTTACATATAAATGTATTTCATCTCCAGCCTGGATGAAAGGTTTTCTGGAATTTAACGAGGGAAACACCCAGAGGGAAACACCAAAGTCAAGAGAGAGCGGTTGGTGAAAGACAAGAAAATAAAAGGTAGAGTTAGATAAGAGGCGTATTCCCATGCAGGAAAGAAAGTACCCAAAAAGATCACCAGCTGCACCAACAAACTACTTGAATACTTTGCTTTGACTGCCATGAATTTGATTACAAACTCTCAGCAAATTTTCACTTCCTCATACTGATCACTGGTCTCTGCGTAGTTTACAAATTGTGATAGCACACATTTAGAATGAGAGAAGTGGGACAGTTTGGTGATGAATGAAACCAGAAAGCTGAAAGTGTTGTCATGAAAGTCAACCGATAATGTTGTCATATATCATCTCGGACTGAGACTTTGTCTGTATAGACTAAATAATGAATGAAGTGATGTGATTACAGTAATTTTTCAGGGATAATGATAAAGGTTGCTTTATCTCTAGCTCAATACTTATATTAAAATATTTTCCCCTTTAGAAATTTGCTGAGTAATCACTTAACTGCTTGATCTATAAAATATATTTTTAAATGAAAAATCCAGAAAAATAGAATAAATCCAGAAATACTCAATTTACTTTTTAAGTCAAATAGTCACATTTAAAGTGCTGAAAGTGACATTTTGTAATAGTTGTTTAATTTGGCATTTTTAGTCCCAATTGAATTTATTTTAAATCAGCCAAATTGATGATGATGATGACGTCATGGACAATGGACGTGCTTTTTTTATGGGGTTTTTTTGCGGGGGATAACCATATAACCCGGAGGCGGAGTCAGACAATAAATGTGCAGCAGCCAGTTGAAGGGAAGCTGTGTGAGAGTGTTGCAACGATCTCCTTCCGCCGTCCGTATGTGGGGAGAGCAGTCTGATATCGCTGGGAGGGTAAGCTTTTGTCTCTTTTTACACACGCAAAATGTTATTTCGCGTACTCCTACGTAGCGTCCTTCTGGAAGTATACAACTCTTACCACGCCTGAGGTGTTTGAATAATGACTTAAAAATGCGTTTTTGAACGCGTCCTACTTTAGCGAGCCTGTGTGAATGTGGTCCTTTGTGTCCTCCATTGCTCTAGTGACAGATCAACGGAGGGGAAGGCAGCCGGCTAGCCGACTGCAAGTTCACCCGTAATTTTTTTTTTTTTTTTAAACCCTGTGGCAAACCGAAAATTAACGTTACACAACTCTCACATTAAAGTGTTATTTAAATCCGTTTGGTTGGGCTGTTAAGCTAACGGCGCGTTAGCTGCGTTTAGCCTCCATCATCATCCGGCTCGCGATAAACCGAGCTAACGTAAACGGCTGTTTAGCCGTTGGAGCTAGTGCTAGCCTTGCTATTAGCTGCCTGTTAACCTTCAACGCTTGGCTAACGCTAATATGCCGTATCAAGTCAATTTGTGACACATGAGCCGAAATTATATGTGTTGTTAACACACACTTTTGTTTTTAGCATTTGTAATAAAAAATTAAAAAAAACGGAATGGCAATTTATAATACAAGAATAACGTCACTGGGTTCTAAGGGAACCTGATTAATTCATTAATTGTGCAATTAATGGTAACTCCATTTCATGCGCAATTTGAATTAAACAAACACTATTTAAATGATCAACTAATCATTTGTCTTTAACAAAAAAGAAAAACAAATGCCAACTTTTCTATATTTTAGTTAACTGTATAAGATGCCACCTTCGGTCCCAAAAATCAAGAGCATTTTCACAGTTATCTGAAATTTTATAGACCAACCAATAATTAAGTAATTGGCAGATAACATTGGTCCTGAACTGGTCCAGCAAAACCATGTTTGTGGTTATCCATAGAGGTAATGACTTGATCCCTGATCCTTTTTTCCCCTGTTAGAAAATGTCGTGTGGGCTGTGGAAAGAGACCTTGGCTCTGGCAGAGGACTACCTGTACCTGTGCTGCACCAGCCCACGGCTTGCCCCTCCACCTCCCAGCGAGTCAGCCACTGCCATGAGGCACCTGGCCCAGGACATGGAGACGCAGCACCAGGCTCGCTTCCACTCCCTCGCTCAGACGTTCCTGAGGCAGTGTGGGCCGGACCCCTGCTCCTGCCTCAGGAAGGTGATTGAGGAGCTAGTGGGAGATGGACACTTGAACTGGGGAAGGGTTGTTTCCCTTTTCACCTTTACTGGGGTGCTGGCCCGACAGCTGCTGGAGCAGAAGGGCTTGAAGCTGGGGCTGGACCCCGGGCAGGAACTGGGACAGGAGCCGGGAAACTGTAGGGGACTGGCAGAGACCATAGCTGATTACCTGGGAGAGGAGAAGAAAGACTGGCTGCTGGAGAATGACGGATGGGTGAGTTATTACAACATTTCTTCTTCTAAACTAACTTCCTATACAAATATTGTAGATACGAAATGTATTTTGATTGTATCTAGGGTGGTAAGCCAGTTAAAAACGGAACTGTATTTAAAAAAAAAAAAATCCCCAGCAAGAATTAAAAGTGAAACTGATGTTTTTACACCTTTTTGGCGGTGGAAAGCACCTTGTTTGATAGGATCATGTTTGCTTCATGCTTTGGGTTTTTATTCAGATCTGTGTAAACGTGGCTTAAACAGCCTGGGCTTAGTTTAGATGCAGCCTTTTTTTCTTAACTGTTTGCCGATGAGACAAGTGCTCCGGCTTCTCATGTGGTTGCTGTGATTATATGAATTGTAGAGTAGCAATGGGCCCAATTGTGAGGAATGTAGTGTACAACAAGACAACCCTCAGCCGTGTAAATTTGGAGCCACGATCAAACATTGTTGGGCTATAGATTATCAGAATGTTTTGTAATGGTTAAACAAAAGCTGTGTTGTCAGGGCGTATTATGACTGTGTGCTTGTGTAGCCACTGGAAATCAAAAGGACAAAGATCGTTTTAAACCTGCTTGTTGTGGCTTATTTGACTGGAACAACTCAAAGGGATAGTTATAACGGACTCTGGGTAGACTAAAGTCCCAGAAGTCTTACCAAACTGAGCACAGCTACAGTTGTCTGTCTGCCTTTTGTGAATGGGTTCCCGCTGGCCCTCTCCCAAACACCCACTTAACACAAAGACACACACCCACAGTTACCCCTCCTTTCTTCAGCTGGCAGCTGGTTTCAGCACACACGTAACCAGCCCAGCCAGATGGACTTTGTAGTAACAGTCAAAGCTTCTGTGTGTTGAATTTGGCATTAGCCACATTGAAAGTTAGCGTGGTATGACTAGAAAAACAAGCAGCTGCGAAGCACCTGGAGCTGAGAGCAGGTGCACACACTCCTCGAAACTGACTTCAGCCTGAAAACATGATGGAGAAATATACAGCTGGTAGAGGAGCTGACTTTTTATTGTCTTGCTAATGTAGTACAATAAGATAGATTTAGTTCATTAATGAGACCAAATTGGGATATATTTCTATAACTTAAAGTTGACAATAGGCTATTTATTTAAATGTTCTTATGTGGAAGAAGTGCTGTGCTGTCAGGATATTTGAAAAGTTGCCAGTATCAGCAGCAGCCTCAGAGGCCAAATATTCATCTGTTTGTAGAGCAACACAGGGTTGTCAGTGAATGACATATTTTCCCAAAATATTGTTTAATTGCCACCAACTGTCGGCTAATCCACTGTTCGTTGGTAGTCACCTTGGCAGCTAACACTTTCACTCTTTATTTAAAAAAAACATAGGCTAAGCAGAAAACGAATTTAGCAGGTAATTGTCTCTCTCTCTTACGTTTTTTTTTCCCTCTTGTAGGAGGGGTTCTGCAAGTTCTCTCGCAGTGCCAGAGAGGTGAGTCAGGACTCGTCCATGAAGACGGCGCTGTTTGCTGCTGCTGGCGTGGGCCTCGCTGGACTCACTTTCCTGCTGGTGCGCTAGCTAGCCTTCGACATCCTTAACCAATCCTCATCCATGTTTTCATTTTATTTGGCACAATTAAGTAGACATTCGAATTCCAACATCGATGCTGCGAAACAGGCTTAATCTGTAGTAAATTCAGGGTTGTAATCACAAGTCATCAACTGAATGTTTGCACATACAAACACATTAATACCGGCATTTTGTCACTCACTCCTTAAGATTGTAAAAATGATCTCAATGCCTTCAGAAATTTTGGAGTAAGGGACATCAGCTTGCATATCAGACAGTTTAATTACTAAAGCACAGCTTTCTGGACAGAATCATTTCACTCTCAAAGTTTTTGTATTCAACTGTGCAGCTATAAGATTTCATTTCAATTTCCCCCCCAGCTTTTTGATTTTAAAATTGTCTGCCTTTTTATTCATGTGTTTACCTGAGTTGTGTATGTGGTATAGAGCCATTCTTGTGTACAATGTATAAATTAATATATTATATTTATATGAAATGAGACTGTAAGCAGTGGCCCCCTTTTTCTAACTCATCCACAGCTAATTCAGTTGTACCATTGTTTTCAAGTCTGTCCTGCATTCATATGAGATGTCTGATTTACATGGGTCAACGGAGCTGAATACACACTCAAGACAACACGATGGTGCTATGATATGTTGTGAAGTGTTTCTCATATCAATCTGACAAACCAGGGACCAATCTGACAAACACATTGCTATTAGAACAAACTGTTGCTATGGCATTTCCCCCCCATAAATCCCTTAAACATTATATTTTTACATTTTTTTTTTTGTCTATTTATTCTTCACTGTTTTTTATAATAAAATTGAGCAAATATGGAGTTTGTGGTCGAGTGTTTGAAGCAGGATGGTGATTTCGCCTTTTTTTACATTTTGTTTTTCTCAATGTCTATGCAGTGGCCTTGGAGCTGGTAGGGTAATATTAATATTAAATGATCATCCTTCCTTTCATACGCAGACATATTTTCATAAATAAGAGATGTTCTGCTGTCTGCCGCTATGCTCCTCTGACCATCACAGTGCTCAAGTTACGCAACAGGCCGCATGCACTAAACATCCCAAGTCAAAAATTAGCTAGAGAAACATCTTAAAGATGTTAAAGACTAAAGCTTCTCCTAAGCTTTTAGTTTGTGTGCAGCACATTTATTATTGTACTTGGATACCATTTTGAAGTAGTTGTATTACACTGGACTGTCATATGTACCTTATCCTTCTACTAAGTCACTTCAGTATATTGCAGTTTTAACCCCCCTACAAGTATTTGACTATTTGGAAAATCAGGATCAATCATACAAAATATGATCAGCTAAAATTTTCAGTTATATATATTATTAGTTACCTCTCAAATCGGCTTATACAGAAATCTCCTAAATGTAGATAGACCATTAAAATCCAAAAATATGAACTTAGCTATAAATATCAAACAAAAAGCATGAATTGGTTTTCATAACATGTCTGTAATATAACTGTTAGGACATCTTTAGATACCACCAAGTTGTGTCAGTGTCAGTATAATCTTTTACAAATACATCACAAATAGCTATTTCTAGTAGATAACAATGAGATCGCTATGGTTGGAGCTTATGGACTATATTTTTAGAAATTGCCTGAAAACATAGTATGCCAGTGCTTAAGGAACAAAAAGAAATACAGCTATGTGTAACTAAGAGACAAACTAGTCCACACATTCACAATGTGTGTGACATGATACTGCAACGAGTTCATTGTTCCTGCTCTCTGACCTCCTACACAGATGACCAGCCCGTTTGAATCTTTCATTCAGGTGCAGCACTGAAACAGATCGTTTGCCTCAGCGTACGCTCTCCCACGCCAAGAGCCGTCTGCATTACGGTCACAACCCACGCAGCGTAGCTCGCCTTGTTTGTGAAAAAGAGAACCACGACAGTTTCTGATGTGGCCATATACGCTTCCTGTTGATAATTTCTACTCTGTCAGTTTTTACAAAACAGCAGACAAATCTCCTGTTAATATCGTTATCAGTTTATTTTATGGATTATATGGTGCAGAGATTACATAGGCAGCAGTCGCCTGTAAATAATTTAAAACTTAATCTAGAGGGCTTAAACTTTGGAGACACAATGTGTTTCACTCCATAAGATGATTGCTATCTGTTTACCATGAGATATATCATATTCTGGTCATACCACGCTAACTATATCATACACATGGTTCTCACTAGAGCACCAAATCTCTGGCTGAAAATACCAAATTCACTCCCATCTGAGTAGAATTAAAAACTGCAGTGCCCAGTTGTGGTAGGACATTGGTTTGATATACAACACAACAACAACAATGATGATATATCCATGACCCGTTTTTAAAACTTTACGTTTTCGGGGGAGAAACCAATAAGTTTAGGACTACAGAGAGGCTGTAGATGAATGAGGAACATATTAAACTATTCAGAGTTGCACAATGTCAACAAGGAAAATATTATGCTTTTACTCCTCTTTTACACCTATAGTTACTTTGCAGATTCAAATTTAAAAAACCTATAACGACAATAGAACATGGTTTTTAATGACACTACTCCATATGAAATAAAATGTGATTAGGATTTAATCTGGTGGCAACACAGAGGGAGGAACAGTTCAGGAAGTGTGACTCATCACTGTGGACGATCACGTGAGCTGGTCTAACACGCAGCAGATCACTGCACAGACGGAAATGTGACTACAGACTTACCTGCGTAGCCTTCTTCAAGAACCGGTCTGCACCATTAAATGAGTCGTGTGGAAATCAGCATTGTTTGTCAAGTGATATTTTATTGCATTTCAGGAAAATGTTTTGTTGGAATTACAAATTACATGACAGTATGACAATACTAAGTTTTAAAATGTTCAAATATACGTTCCAATTCAAATATCTTGTAAGTAACCTTGATTTGATGTACATTTTAGCTGCTAAAAAAATCACTTATTCCCTTTATTTTTTCACTTATAATTTAGAGTCTAAATAGCTAACTAACTCGCCAGAAAAAAAGAAAGCAAATTAAAAAAAAATAAATGATCTTGCTTTGAATCTATGCCCAATGATGTCACCTGAAACTTTCACAGATATGTAAACAGAGAAAAGCAGAATTAAAGAAAATGCAGTTTGATAAAGACTTAAATGTAAATGTTCAATTCCAGAGTAAATGTAGCTGCTTTTAGATGCATTATAAGTAAATGAAAAGACGGACATAAAGAGAGTGATAATTAGCCTCCAGTCAGTTGAAAAGCTTCTGGACTTGGATCGTGTCCACACTGCATGACTTTTAGTGTGTACATTCATAAACAGAACTGCAGATCAGTGAACGGCTGCTCAGAGTCACTCCCATCATAGTCTCATCTTTCGCTGTATTCACATTGAAGACGCATGGTCTGATCTTCTTATGGCTGAGGGTGAAACTTGAAGGTTTTTAATTTGGTCCACAATTAATTTTTTTTTAAATGCTTAATGTCATATTCTAATGTTCAGTTTCCCTTTTGTATTAAAATAAGTCACTGTGAGAGAATCTAGTCCGAGCCATAAAAACAAACAAACCAGTGTTCTTGCAGTGTGAATACAGCCGTTTTAACCTACATCTTCTTAATGGTAGGTCCTTGAAGACGCCCCCTTCTTCATCCAACCTGGGCCAGGCATTTCTTCACCAACTCCACCACCTGGTCACATGAAACACAAAAAAATTTAGCCTGTGCTTTATTCTCACAGTGCGTCTAGCACGGCTGCAGGACCTCATCTATTTTGGAATTTTAAATAAAGTAGATTTTTAATTGAGTTAAGATATACTATTCAGGCATGACCTGTCCCATCAGTCACCAGAGGGTGACCAAAGAGTCTTGATCATGGTGTTGCCCTTGTATTTTTCTACTAATGACAGGCCACTTCAGTTGCAAAATGGTAACTATGTGATACCAAAACAGAAATTAAACTAGATCCTGTCTTGCCATGGGTTCAGCTGCAGCACAGCCCACATTTTGCCACAGTGATTCATTTACAGGTGGAAACAAAACCAGCTTCGCTGTGGCGGCTGGAAGTTACTCAAGGTTTTTCCTTAAAGTATGTGGGAGTGGAGCCCAAAACCACAACATTCAGTGGCTTTCGGAAGAACACAGTCCGATGTAACATGTCTCATGGAAACAATTGGCTGTTTTTGTTGCAAAACATTTTTGTAGATGTAAAAAATAGTTTTGTTGCTTGAGATACAAATGTTATTATGCACCTAACCCTAATTTATATACATTTATATTTATAATAGTGTAAAAATGTGTTTCCCCATAGCAAATTATCATCAATTTTAAATTAAGTTCCTCAGTTCATTTTTATGCCATATTGTAAACAAGATATCTACTTTTACTTTTTTACCTTTTTTAAGTGACATTCAGATCACACTAACCTGAGCAGTGGTAGGAAAAGATCCCGTGGCAAGCTTGGAGTAGATGCACTGGCCATCCACAAACACCTCAAAGGCATCTGTGGGACCGAAGAATATGAAAACGCATCACGTCAATTAATTATGTTCATTATTTACACCCATTATGTGCATGAGCATTACAACCACGTTTCTCTGAGAGACTGTGTCACTGTAAAGTTTGGACACTCTAAACTCCTGTCTAGGCAATGAAATCAGACAAGATATTTAAAAAAAATATTTGGCATTGAACGGAAAAAACTTTTCCCCTCCCACAGATCATCATTTGCCATGAGGAGCAACTTTTTTCCCCCCATTCATATCATTTAATCTTTTTTTGTAGCAGCAACAGGCCTCCATAGTGGACTGCATGAGTGGAAAGAAGTTAACGTTACTTTTCTTCCCCGTTTTTCCAGTCACATGCTGCACACCAGGAATCTGCTGCACAGCAACGGCTGCTTGTTTGAAACGGGAGGCATAGCCTCATCCTGAACTGTAACACAGGAAGGATTTATAAACCATAAAGGAAAACACATTCATAAACCAGAAAGTATACCATAACATTAATAAAGTATTTATGGTGCACAGAACCGTCTTATTTCTGCAGGTCCAGCAAACATGAAGTAAAAGATCTTTGAGCTTCTTGGGAAACCCTTTAACTGGAACATTGAATTTGTTTGTTGCATCTACTGTTCTGAATTTAAATAAAAAATAAACAAAACAATAAACTCCTTCCGATATAAAATCATAATTAAACTTACCAGTATTCAATGGAGACCGTAGCCATGGTTCTGGTTTGTGCAGCCCACGTCTGTTGTTGATGTAGAAATGTAAAGCTTCAGTCCGAAGTTGAGCCGAATAAAATGCAGAGTCATGATTGTTGTGACTCTTATAAAAGGAAACCACACCCAAATGGGAGGGTTAAGCACTCTTAGCACACCACTTCTTGCATCATAGCAGTCAGTATTATTCTGTAATATTCCATCGTTCTTCTCTCAGTGTGGATACTTTAAGAGTTATTCATCCCTTCCATCAGACAGCTGCAGTTAATTCAGAATGCTGCTGCTCGAGTCCTCACGAAGACCAAAAAAGTGGATCACATTACTCCGGTTCTCAGGTCTTTACACTGGCTTCCTGTCTGTCAAAGAATTGACTTTAAAATACTACTGCTGGTTTACAAAGCACTGAATGGTTTAGGACCAAAATACATTTCTGATCTCTTCTGCTTAGCTACGAACCATCCAGACCTCTCAGATCAGCTGGGACAGGTCTGCTTTGTGTCCCCAGAGTCAGAACCAAACATGGAGAGGCAGCCTTCAGTTTTTACGCTCCACATATCTGGAACAAACTTCCAGAAAGCTGCAGGTCTGCTGCAAATCTCAGCTGTTTTAAATCAAGACTGAAGACTTTTCTGTTTGCCGCTGCCTTTCAGTAATCAATACTATCTGTGAACTTCTTATGCTGGACTTTACTCTCTTTATTTTCTATTCCTTGATATTTTTAATGATTTCTTTTTATTTTATTTTATTATTATTACATTTTAAACTATTTTATTGTTGGCAGGTTTTAATGAGGGTTTTTCTATGCATTTTAATTTTGCTTTTATTTTATTTTAATCCTTCCATTTTTTTATTTTTCACTTTATTGTAGGACATTTTTATAATGTGAAGCACTTTGAGACTGCCTTGTGTATGAAATGTGCTATACAAATAAAGTTGCCTTGCCTTATTACAGCTGCTATTCCAGTAGAGATGGATGACTATGTTCACAAGTTTTCTGTACAAAAACAGAAGTTCAACCGAAAAGTAAAAATGAGGCTTCAGCAGTCGCGTTAGGTAAAATTCACATTCTCTGTACGTTAACGCTGCTGCACCTCAGCAAGGAAATACTGGAGGACTGTTCAGTATAGTATATAGTTAGTGTTAAATATGCACTTGTACAAATATAAAACCTGTACGAATGTAAAATTCAAGACAGGAGATAACCAGCGGTGTCCTTAGCTGACACACCACTATCTCACAGGTGAGCATGCTATCAGATCGGTCCGAGGCAGGTGAACACAGGTCATTGTGTGTGTGTGGTTTCAAATACCAGCAGCTGCCCGACTGAGGAACCCGAGGCCTCTATTCAAACACCAGCCTCATTGTTTCCTTATACAGGTATAAACTCAAGAATGTACCACCTCCTTTTATCTGCAGGATTCAAAGAGGAGAAAAAGTAGTACATTCAAGGCTCTATGCGATGGGAACCTTTTGAATGAAAAGTAAATTAAAAGTGATCACCAACGCTTGTAAGCGGTGGGTTTTTCCAGCTCTTATTTATACTGAATATCAACATCTTACAGATTCTTCTTCACAGCCCACTGCTAAATATCAATAGGTTTTAATTTGAATATGAGCCACACATTGAAACATTCTTTTAAAGGCTAAGCTAAAGCTTTTTTTTTTTTTACACATTTTTATTTGTTTAAAATGATGTCCAGTACAAAATGTATACAGTAATACCCTTTAGTCTGTCAGTTCCCCTGAATAAAATATTTAAATCTCTTCAGCTCATGCCAGATAACAGTATCTATAAGATACACTAGATTGTAATTTGCTCATACAATAGTTGATGACAAAGATATAGCAATAGTACCTTTGTAACAATAAAAACTATCAGCAATATTTTGGTGGACACAGTTTCAGTACAATAAAATTACATACATTGTTCTGTAAAAGTTGCATTGCAATCTGCCCATATTTTACAAGATTTTCAAATTCATGTATATCCGTTCATTAACTCAGAGATAAAAGGTTGTGATACAAGTCTTTATACATTTATAAAAATTATCTGGTGGCAAACTGCAATGTTGCAGTGACTGAATCTCAGCAGGCTGTCCTCTCTGAAGCTGCTGTAACTGATGAACAATGCACTTAGATTTGTTTTTTTTTTCTCCCCTCTTTTTTGTTAAAACAAGGCAACTTCTCAAATGCAAAAAATTTGTAATAAATAATAAACCCTCTGCAATGATATTGTACCTGTCGATATAGATATACACACACACATACATATATATATACACATATATATACACATATATACATATATATATATACATATATATACACATATATACATATACACACACGTGTATATATATATATACATACACACACACGTATATATACACATACGTATATATACACACACATATGTATATGTATATACACACACACACACAACATAAGTTTTAAACACACATACATACGTATATATATATATGTGTGTGTATATATATATATATATATAAATATATATATATATAAATATATATATATATATATATATATATAAATATATATATATATATATATATATATATATATACACACACACACACACACACACACACACACACACACACATATATATATATATATATATACACATATATATACATATATAGATATACACATATATACATATATATATATACACACATATATATATATATATAAATATATATATGTTTAAAACTTATTTTCCTCATTTATGTACTAAAAAAAAAAAGATTAACATGGTTGAATCGTGTTAGACACAGCATTTTGGTGGCATTGACAAAACAAGACAGTCTGCATGCACTGGTTTCCATGGAAACACATGATCTTATTTTTCCAGTTGATTTGTTGTGCCTCTGCTTCTTGGCTTTGACTAAATCGTTCAGAATAGTGTCTCCTTATGATCATTCACTCACTCTCACTCTCACTCTCTCTCTCTCTCTCTCTCTCTCTCTCACTCTCTCTCTCTCACTCTCTCTCTCTCACTCTCTCTCACTCTCTCTCTCTCTCACTGGCTTTAAACTGA